>NC_079406.1:25076379-25676379 GCF_029220125.1 Pseudoliparis swirei
ATGTAATTACACAAAGTCGACCGAGCGTGATGATTGCTCTTTAGCTTCCCCTGACATCTCCGCCTAGAGTCTCTCAACCTCCCACAGCACACGTGTCAGAGCCAGGACGTGGTCAATTTCTCAGCTGTCAGAGATGATTTAACATTTCCTTGCGCTCCTTTCAGAGGACCACCAGTGTACACAGGGATGTACAATCAAGTGTAAACACCATGCTCTATGACCACGCCGACCTTTCGCCCCTTCCTGCCAATTTGCCTAAAAATTCCAACTTTAATGGGTTCAATTTCTGGGTCTCTCCTTCATCAAGCTCGGAACTCTGCTCCCTGTGCTACGGAGCCCGGAGAGCTGATGTAAACACAGCTTTCAATTATAAATCAAACTCTAAAAGAGCGCCGCTCCGCTGCCCTCAGGGCCCTCTGCACAAAGGCCTTCATACCCAAACACCCCGCACTGCACTGCTGGGAACTTTCATGGGCAGCTATTCACCAGGATGGACTTCAAAAACGGAGACACAAGCCTCTTTAATGGCTTTGGGGGTCAAATTTATGCAGAGAATGTTATGCTATATCTTTTGTATGTGCTGACTGTTACACCGTCTATATATATATACACTACCGTTCAAAAGTTTGGGGTCACTTAGAAATGTCTTTATTTTTCAAACAAAAGCACTGTTTTTTCAATAAAGATAACATGAATCAAAAATACACACTATACATTGTTAATGTGGTAAATGACTATTCTAGGTGGAAACGTCTGGTTTCTAATGAAATATCTCCAGAGGTGTATAGAGGCCCATTTCCATCAACTATCACTCCAGTGTTCTAATGGTACATTGTGTTTGCTAATCGCCTTAGAAGACTAATATCTGATTAGAAAACCCTTTTGCAATTATGTTAGCACAGCTGAAAACAGTTATTCTGCTGATATAAGCTATACAACTGGCCTTCCTTTGAGCTTGAAGTTTGAAGAACAAAATTAATACTTCAAATATTAATAATTATTTCTAACCTTGTCAATGTCTTGACTATATTTTCTATTCTATTTTCAATTCATTTGATAAATAAAAGTGAGTTTTCATGGAAGACACGGAATTGTCTGGATGACCCCAAACTTTTGAACGGTAGTGTATATATATATATATATATATATATATATATATATATTTATCTTAATCTTAAAATGTGATGAAATTCTGCAAATCAACATAAATACAAATGTGACCAAAATCAAAAATCTATATAAGAAGGATATATATATATATATATATATACACTGTATATAAAGTACATTGATTTATATTCATATATGTCTATAGATCTCTTTTCTTCTTTTCTCTCTCCCACGATTTCTTTTAAATTTAAATATATTTAATATTTTACACAATAAGTTCCTTTGTCCTGTACTTCCAACCTCCATTTAATTAATGCTATATATATATATATATATATATCCTTCTTAAAGCAGATACTTTTTTCAGTGTGAGCAGTCTTGCTTGATTTTGGTCACATTTGTATTTATGTGGATTTGCAGAATTTTATCAAATTTAAGATTAAGACATAAATAAGATATTGTGTCCCTTGTACGTCAACTTATTAAGATGTCATGCTATTATGTAACAATGCAGCTGGTTATGCTTTTGCTGCTTCTGTCTCTCATAGTGTGAACATAGAATCTTTTTTTCCGGCAGGTAAGGAGAAACATAAACATCCATTTTAAATCCTGTTTCGGGCCACCTGGCATATGCAAATCCAACGCTCACTCTTCTTTTATCTCCGTTTTGGTCTCCACCACATCCGGAGATAAACATTTGACTCTTTTGATGCCAAAAGCTCCACTGTTTTCACGAACTACGTGCAAACTTCCTAAACGACGCTGATGAGAACGGTGACGGTGAAGCAAAGAGAAAGTGTATCTGTCAGGTAATCAGAGGAAACATTTAACAACCAGCGTGTGCTGTCATTGTGTGGAGACAGTTTAATGGGATAATCATCGTAAAGCCACTTAACCCAAAGACAATGTGACGCTCTTTTACCCAGTCCGAGTTCAGAAAGTGTGAAATGAACGTGACATTTTGTCACATCAGTGGAAACCAATAATATCAGTGAGGAGCTCCACCGTGTCAGGACATGTTAGTCTTTACCGAGTTGAATTTATTTGAGCCTACAATTACGACTGAGTACAACTGACTTCACTCCAGCGTTTTTAATTGCAGCATAAACAACGTTTTTTTTTGTGTGTGTGTTTTTTTTTTTACAGCAAAGTCATTTTAAATTGTCTCCATGTTTCTTCTCCTCAGCGAAGGAACAAAGCCTTCCCCTCTGCGTCCGGTTCATCAACTGGAGTGGGTTGAGTCAAAGGAGAAAGGAGACACTTGATGGCCTCTCCAGAGACCAAGGGACTTCTATATTTGGTACACTGTGATAGGCTGTGATCCCTCCCCCTGAGTCCACAGCCTTATTTTTAACCGTCTGTAGCGTTGTTTATAGTCTTGTATCTCCACCTGTTTGAGTCTACACTGTGACTCTAAAGTACATTGATTTCTATGTATATATGTCTATAGATCTATATCTCTCTTTACATTTTTTTTTTTTTTTTAGATTTATTTTTCTAAACACATTTTTTTTACAGGATATTTGTAGTGAAATAGCCAGCATTTACAGTTTGTTAGACTGAAAGTATTATTTTACAAAAAGAAAATACACAAAGGTATAACCTTGTAGAAACACCACACAAGGATGATGTTTTAAAAAAAAAATCATAAGATGAAAACAAAGAGAAAACAAAACAAGACAAAACAAAAATATTACACACATTTTTCCCCATCCCACCCCTCCCCTTGTATGGCTCTCAGTTTCCTTTCATTTATACATTTACACAGTCTTTATACAGTAGTACTCTTTACATTTTAATATATTATTTTAATATAATACATTTTAATATATTTATTATTTTATTATTTTAGTATTTTACACAATAAGTTCCTTTGTCGTGTACTTCCAACCTCCTTTTTATTCATGCTTAAAATTATTAATGCTATTGAATGCTACAATGTTTACATAAGGGAGCTAATATGCTCCTGCCAAATGGTTATTTGTAAAACTCACATGTAATAACATTAAATTGAATGAGTAAAATCAATAAAGATGATTCACAAACAGTATTGCTGTGAGATGCATGGCACAGGATTGAGCTATTTGACATCCAATTGATGAAGGAAGCTTCAGTTAAGCCGTGATCACGTTCACGAGGTCGGCTCCTTCGCTTCTCATCGTTCTGATAAGTGTCAGCTATTGAAAAATGAAAACACAGCTTCTCTCTTTTAATCTGTGGAGGGATCTGACAATGCGAAGTGACTCTACCACCCGCCTCTGACCTAGACTTCAACCTGCAACGCACCCACACACACACACACACACACACACACACACACACACACACACACACACACACACACACACACACACACACACACACACACACACACACACCCTCCCTGTGGCGAGAGGGAAGATTGAGAGAAAATAGACCTCCCACCATGCGGTGTCTTAAGAGGGCTGAAGCCTCTCAGAATGTACTTTCTCTGCTCCCGGTTGAAGAGGCCTCCTACGCTTGAGATGTTTTAGTTGCGGGGGAGACGTGAGACATGCTGCCGTCCGTGTCTCGCGCTCCAGACGTCAAGAGCACTCGCGTCTTGCTGAGGAAAAATTGGACTAGCGCGACAACTGTCCTCAAATATTTTCATTATGATATCAAATGGAGTTCAAAAAATGAATAGCGTTTAACTTATGCTTAGTTAACGAGTTGTATTACTTAAAGTACACACTTTAGAACTTTAGACAATAAATAACCCCTAATATATTTACTTATTGACTTGTTGAATAATCTAGCATTACGACAATACATTGTTTTTTGATATTTCCTTTCCATTACATACTACTTCCAAATCATAATTTACAACGCTAAAGGATTAAATGAATGGGAAAAAGTGACTAGTCTGTCATTTGCATCACGATTTTTAGTATCACGCTAGCGACATGCCTCGCACGCCTGATTGTGATGTTTGATTACATTACATTACATCACATGTCATTTATCTGATGCTTTTATCCAAAGCAACTTACAATAAGTGAATCAACCATGAGTACGACCTCAGAACTACAAGAATCAAGAAACTAACATTTCTTCAAGAACGCCAAACTACAAAAATACCATGAGTAATACCATGAGTAATACTATAAGTAATACCATGAGTAATACCATGAGTAATACCATGAGTAATACTATAAGTAATACCATGAGTAATACCATGAGTAATACCATGAGTAATACCATAAGTAATACCATGAGTAATACTATAAGTAATACCATGAGTAATACCATGAGTAATACCATAAGTAATACCATGAGTAATACTATAAGTAATACCATGAGTAATACCATGAGTAATACCATGAGTAATACCATGACTACTACTATACGTTATACCATGAGTAATAGCCTACCATAAGTAATACCATGAATAAGTGCCATTCAAGTGCCACTGAAGTGCTAATCTGTTTATATATATTAAGATATAGTGGGAAAACATGTGTTTTGAGCCGAATCCCATTGCTAGCTGCTAGCTATCTGAAGCTACTGTTATTACCGAGATAGTTGCATCATTATCGTCTACGGTTGAATTCTAAACTTGGATAGCAGCATGCGTACATGTTTGTTTGGCGCTAAGCTAGAAGCTAATGTAGGTAAAATAAATATGCTAAACGCAAGCTAAAAGCTACAGCTAGCTAAAGGCTAGAGCAAGCTAAAAGCTACAGCAAGCTAACAGCTACACGTAGCTAAAAGCTACAGCAAGATAAAAGCTACAATTAGCTAAAAGCTACAGCAAGCTAACAGCTACAAGTAGCTAAAAGCTACAGCAAGCTAAAAGCTTCAAGTAACTAAAAGCAAGCTAAATGCTAAAGCTAGTTAAAAGCTAAAGCAAGCTAAACGCTAAAGCTAGTTAAAAGCTACAGCTGCAATGTAAACACACACAAATACAAACACACAAAGCTACAGCTAGCTAATTGTGAACTGATAACACAAGCGCAATACAAATTACAGGTTCAGACAAAACGCAAATTACATTTTAGAGGCATATTTGCATAAACATCAAATGGAAAAACACAGAAGCTTCCTTATAGAGCGATTACTTCTGCACCGAGGGACATAAGAAACACACGGAACATAAGCGGGCCGGTAGCTGTTGTTTTTGTAAGAACAGGCATTACAGCATAACATCGAGACAAAAAGGCAACAGGATTCCAGCCCACATAAGAGAGAGAGAAAGACAGAGAGACACAGGATAGACAGGGAGGGTCGATGAGGGGAGTGGAGGGGGAATATTCTCCGTGAAGAGATGGAACAAGTGCAATTACTTCAATAAACGTACATCGACAGGACTTCTTATTATCATTGACCTGTGATGTATTATTCAAGCATTTTCTTTGCCCACCAGATTCGGAAAAATAGATTGTCTGACTATCTGTGTGTGTGTGTGTGTGCTCTGTGAATGCATATAGCCAAATGCTCGTTCTCTTGTTTGCTATGGATTGGATTTAACTGTTTTATTAATGGATCAATTGTGTTTCTGCATCATCAACCTTTCAAAGCCCACTGAGGGGCGCATTGATTTCCTGCGCACAATACACACAAGAAGGTGTGTCTGAGAAATGGGAACGCATTGATCGATAATTTGCCGGGAAAATGAGACATGAATGGCCACTGAAAAGTGGGGAGAGGAGCGTTTGATTGAAATGCACAGTGCGTATTCTTCGTCGCTCATCCCCCACTTTAGAGAGCATATTTATTCCAAGGTGATCAGTGACGGTGAGCTAATTAAATTGGTGTTGAAGTTTGTTTGTCTTCTAATAGGGCAATTTGAAACGTAATTGATATTCACAATTGGAAAAAAAAGAAGAACATTAACGCCTTCAGCAATCATTTAAACACGCTGATGTTTAGCAGGTATAATATTTACCATTTTAACCATTTTTGTTTAGTTTTTTTAGCATGCAAACCTTAGCAAATGAACCCCAACCATTAAGTAAAGGTTCATGTCATGGTGGTGCAAGATAGAACAACCAAGGAATCACTAAAGTCAGGAGGATGCATCTTCTGGGGATCATGAATCTCTGTGGAGGATTGAATGTCAATCCCCCTTTTATGAGGTATTTAAGTCCGGATCACACACTGGACCCCACCATGGCCATCCCTGGAGCAGCGAGCAAAACAACTGTGTGTGTTGGTGGAAATAGTCCTTGTGTCTAAAATGTCTAGTACAGAGGTTCTTTACCTGGGTTTAATCGAACCCCAGGTGTCGGCGAGTCACTCTCAGGGGTCGGGCGAGTCTCTCTCAGGAGTCGGGCGAGTCTCTCTCAGGGGTCGGGCGAGTCTCTCTTAGGGGTTGGGCGAGTCACTCTCAGGAGTTGGGCGAGTCTCTCTCAGGAGTCGGGCGAGTCACTCTCAGGGGTCGGGCGAGTTACTCTCAGGGGTCGGGCGAGTCACTCTCAGGAGTCGGGCGAGTCACTCTCAGGAGTTGGGCGAGTCACTCTCAGGGGTCGGGCGAGTCACTCTCAGGGGTTGGGCGAGTCACTCTCAGGAGTCGGGCGAGTCACTCTCAAGAGTTGGGCGAGTTACTCTCAGGAGTCGGGCGAGTCACTCTCAGGAGTCGGGCGAGTCACTCTCAGGGGTCGGCCGAGTCACTCTCAGGGGTTGGGCGAGTCACTCTCAGGAGTCGGGCGAGTCACTCTCAGGGGTCGGGCGAGTCACTCTCAGGGGTCGGGCGAGTCACTCTTGGGAGTTGGGTGAGTCTCTCTCAGGAGTCGGGCGAGTCACTCTCGGGAGTTGGGTGAGTCTCTCTCAGGAGTCGGGCGAGTCACTCTCAGGAGTTGGGTGAGTCTCTCTTAGGGGTTGGGCGGAGTCACTCTCAGGATTTGGGTGAGTCTATCTTAGGGGTTGGGCGAGTCATTCTCAGGAGTTGGGTGAGTCTCTCTTAGGGGTTGGGCGTGTCACTCTCAGGAGTTGGGTGAGTCTCTCTCAGGAGTCGGCCGAGTCACTCTCAGGGGTCGGGCGAGTCACTCTCAGGGGTCGGCGAGTCACTCTCAGGGGTCGGCGAGTCACTCTTAGGAGTTCGGCAGGGGTGTCAAGACACACACAGTACAACCCGGTTCACACAAGTCGGGCAAAAAATTAGCTGCCGACAATTTGGCAACACACAATTTTTCTTCTTTCCACTCCTTTTCGAGGATGGTAGACATGAAAACTAAGAGAAAGAACAGACTTCTTTGTGAAATTTTAGACTTGTATCTGAAAGGCAACGGCACAAGTCACATTGATTTGCAGTAAATATTCCATGAGTTATGTTTTTGTGTGAAATTCATGTTTCTTTTCTTTGAACACAGTGATTTTGTGTAGAACTGATGTGATGTGGTTCATTTGGTGCACTTTTATCGTATATATACCTATGTTTTGAAGAAATCACATTTTATATTTTTTCAATTACGAAGGGTTTGCCTAATGCACCGATGAAGCTTGCAGGGTTCAGTACCTCCAGTAAGGTTAAGAACCAATAGTCTGGTGTTTGTAAGTAATAATACTCTTAAAGTGTGTTCACAGTAATAAAAACAACATGTATTTAGATTCAGTTTCTACCAAATTACCATATTTATAAATATGAATTCCTCTGAATGTTGCAAAGTTGATCTAAATATACCATATTTAATAAAATACCCCCCCCCCCAATACCCCACACATCCTGCCCCCCACAAGAACAGGTCTTGTAACCTCCTTATTCCAAAGTGGAGAGTAATTCCAAGCCGCCGCCATGGGTGGAGTAGAAAACTGTTCTGAGTTTATTTCCCACGAGTCCATTACTGCCGAAGTAGCCGGTATATTAAGCCTCCAAGCAGAATAAGCATCATGTGACCCATGACTGATTCTCATACGATAGTTAGGAGAGTCACAGCATCATATGAATTTTAAATTAGATTATTTAATATTTGACCAGCACACTTGAATTGAGGCCATCTTGGCGAATCCCTAAATGGCGTAAACTCCCTTCCAGGGGCTCTCGCTATTTTTTTCTTCTTCTTCTTCTCTCCACCGTCCGGCTTATTTGCCTGTGATTTCTGCAGAGATTCACCTGGACGTAGTCCCACACGACTTGCCGTGAATGTCTAATCTGATGCGTCGCCGCGGTCTCTTTCATCTTGTTTGATTACGGAAGGACAAGCGCGCCTCCGTCCCCCCCCCCCCCCCCCCGTGTCGACTCTCGGGGAGGAAGGAGGCGGCATCGCCTGTCGTCCAAATGGACTTTTCATTAGGACACAGAGTGGGTTTGGGTCACGGCGGCAGCACAGCTGATCAAATCTCAAAACAATGCAGCAGCTTGCAGAGCCGGAGCGAGAACCATTTAGTGGCCGTTGTCTTTGTTGCTGATGCGGATCAAAGGCGCACCCGAGTGTTTTCTCGCCTGCGCGCTCACGCCGGCCAGGAGCGTAAGACCGAGCGTGATCCGATGCATCGAGCACATTACTGTGAAATGTGAGTTTATTATCACAGAAGGTCACGAAGATGATACTGGTCGAGTTATCTTCACAGATTTGGTTTCTCAAGAAGAAGAAAATCTCGCCCAGAGGACCGTTTAGTAGCTTTAAATGGCGTATTTTCTCAGTTGACATGTAGCTATTGCCACTTTAAGTCCACATAAGGTAAAAAGCCGAAGGCCCAAAGTTCTTTATTGACCTCGAAAACAGCCGTTAAGAAAACAATCCCACCACATGCTGCCTTTTGTTTGCAGTTCAACGGCTTCAAATGCCACCTGCCGTACCTTCGCGCACGCTTTGTTGCCGCCTGATTCATGCAATTTTGTTCTTTTTCTTCTTTCGGGTTCAGCGGCCGATGAGAAAGGAGAGCGTGAAAACAAAAATCCGACGTCTAATGGGAAAAAAGGCGTCGTTACTTTCACCCTGATAATTCGGCCGCTGTCGAGACTCCGTAGGCCACGGTAGCTTTTCACGCTCACATCACGGTTATATCATCAGATCGACAAAAAAGAAAGAAATCCAGGCGCATTAAACCATAACAACACCGTATTGTGCTGTACCCCCGGGCGCACGGCCGTGTTTGGTACAATGATATTAGATTTATTCTTGCTATCTCTCTGCCCCCCCCCTTCATTTCATGGCCATTATCCTCTGTAAGCGAGCTGAGAGCGGAGAAGAACAACCCTTTAATAAAAAAGAATTTCCCTTTTTCTTTTCTTTTTTCAATTCAATTCAATTCAGTTCATTTGTATAGCCCAATTTCACAAATTACAAATTTGTCTCAGAGTGCTTTACAATCTGTACACAGAGACATCCCTGCCCCCAAACCTCGCATCGGATCAGGAAAAACTCCCAAATAACCCTTCAGGGGAAAAAAAAGGGAAGAAACCTTCAGGAGAGCAACAGAGGAGGATCCCTCTCCAGGATGGACAGGTGCAATAGATGTCATGTGTACAGAAGGACAGATTTAGAGTTTAAATACATTCACTGAATGTGACAGAGTGTATGAATAGTTCATAGTAGGCATATTCCACGATGGAGACCTCCACGATCCATCAGGCAGATGGCGGTAGAGAGGAGGAGTGGGCGGAGTCTCAACAGTGGGCGGAGTCTCAACAGGACAGTGGCGTAGTCGGTAGCAGGACTTCTACGACCCTGCACAGATTCATTGTCGTTCTTTGTGTACGATGTGAACGCAGCGCGGGGGACATTAAGTGGTTAGAGGTTATAAATCAGACACTGATTAAATCTGTCCGGGCCAGAGTTTTTTTTCCATTTCTTCCTTGAGTGCAAAACTGACCTGATTTCGGGTGATTTTCCCGACAGGTCTCTATATCACGGCGGGTGTAACTGCACCGGGGCACATTTCACGCCATTAAAGCCATCTGTGGCTCTATTATGCTTTTAAAAGAAGGTACGGTATCCTCCACGTGAGCCCCGTGTGTTGGATTCATCTCTACAGGGAAGTGGAAACGCGAAGAATCCTTCTCTTTTTGTAAAACATGAGTTTAAATATCAGAGAAAGCAGCGGCGTGCTTTGTTCTTTTCCATCTTCTCGTGCAACGTTTCATCAGCGAGTGCTTTTTTCTTTCTTTCTTCTACTTCCTCTTCGAATTTGTCGGACCCGTCAAGGCCGGTTTAAAAAAAAAACATAATATTTTTTTCTCCCATTTTCTCTCTCCTCCGCGCCGCCGAGGAAGGTAGAAGGTCAGCGTGCTGCGGGCTCTCGGGTTCTCCTTTAATCAAGTAGACGTGGAAATATAAAAGGAATCGTTTGATGAATCAATGCACTTACGCCTTTGAAAACCGTTCGCTGCTGTTATTAGCAGATGCCAAACTAGGAGCTAAAATCCATCTATTGTGACATATTATATGCAGGCTGCTTAAGTCACGATGCTGCATTTCTCATGTGAATGAAGCAATACAAATGTGTAATACGGCATCAGAAGGTGAATTCATTGTGTGTGTATAGACGAGTCTCCCAGGGTCATTTATTAGTTCATCTCTGTATCTTATTTTTGTGTGATTATAGTTAAATACAAAAATGCAACTTAAGGAAAGAACCATTCAGCAGTCGGCTTTAATTTTCACTATGAATTAAGATACAATGCAGCTTATTAATGAACAAATAAAAGCTCTGTTATTAATAAAATTATTTTAGTTTTAAGTTTGATCTGTTAACGCATCTTATATCTGTTCCTGGTATATTAAATAGATATTTCTTTAATCCAGACTCATGGGTCCATAAAAAAACAAACACAAATACAACAACAATTTATAAATACAATACAATACGAGGACACAGGTCCAACCATTGCAGCTAAAAAGTCACTGGTGGTTAAAAAACATATAAACATTTGTTCCATTGCTTCCAGAAACAAGACAAATACCTGGTGTCACTCAGTCGAGGCTTTTATAACTAAATTCTCTGAGACACTCAATCAACATTTAAATGTATATATAAAATTCCTCAAAACAAAAAAAGTGGGAACATTACGGCTCACAAACATCCGACTTGCACGTGTCCATCTAGGATTCTGAACGCATCATTAAATTAAAAGATCGGGGTAAAGTAATGATGTTGTTCTTAAATATACACAAAGTCGTCATTTTTTTCACGCAAAAATATTAAAAATGAATCCAACACAATCACTGGTTCCTTGTTGGATTTTCTGGACATTTTTGTTTTTCCATTCCCACCACAAATAATCCTGATCCTGCAGCTCTGAACTCTCGTCTCCGGTGACACCCTCATCAGCTCGTCCATCATCTTTACTTTCCAGAGACGACATCCCATCCGTCATGATTCTGATTGGCTCCCTCTCACATCCAGCTGAAGGGGCGAGGACATCCAACTCCAAATATATATCCATATTATATAATATATATTTTCTGACGCACCTTTTTTCTGTTTGCTGTCCCGTGTTTTGACATGTTGAAAAAAAGTTTCCAACAACCAAAGGCCAATAATAACTTTGTGTTGAGCTTTACACTATTTCAGAATAAAACTCACCGTTGGACTCATTCACACCACATAATGAGACTCCGAAGAGTGTTTGACTTAGTAATGGAAAAAAAAAGAAATTGGTGTGAAATAATAGGGTTGAACCAGAGCGTTTTCTCGGTGTGATATCACAGAGCGCTTTGGGGTTCGACGATTGAAGAGTGGAAATAGTTTTTTTTAATGATGCGACTTCAGGATCAGTGTTGGGCAAGTGAAGCTGTTTATTCACAACTCAACAAAAGAACCACGTCGTTACTTCACCCCGATCTTCATCGGAGGGACTTCATGTGCTCGGAGTCGATGATAACTCCCGTGTTCTCGTTCCGGTCGCTCCGTCTTTATCAATCAAGCAGCGAGAGAGAATAATAAGAGATGGATGTCGACGCCCACAATCAAATGTATTATATCACGACTCCCTTCTGTGTGAAAGGAGGATAATCACCGACTCTTCAGCTACCCTCTGAGCTTTGTGCTCATTGTTTTCTTTTCCGGGGGGGGGGGGGGGGGGGGGTAAACCGCGTTTATAGCATCACTTTCGGGCCACAGTTGAAGAAAGAAAGACTTTTATTGTCATAATACATATTTTTCATTCTATCATTATGTAAATGAAAATAAATTGTTATTGTTAATAGAAAACATGTCATTTTGTGTGTTTCAGTTGTTGCGTAGCAACCAATTACTCGCTAACTTCAAGTTACAGAGATCAATAGATGAATCATTTTGGCGACGGGTGCCTTTTTTGGGTTCGAGCCCCTGCCCCCCCGACATGTCGGTGCTCTGCATTATCACATGTTGCGTGGATCCTGTTGTCAAGTGCAGACGCCACAATAATCTGTGGTTTTGGTTGAAGACAGGCTGTAATGAGAGCGACCCGCACCTGTTGGTTCTGAGGAGTCCAGATGCAGATCGGATCCCAGAAGCCAAAAGAGAAACCCAACGAGCCTCTTGATGCAAAGCGTTGACTGAGCTTCACTTGTCATGAAATAAGTGATTTGAAAGCCCCTCCCCCGCTCTCTCTATTGCCCTCTCTCTCTCTCTATTGCTCTCTCGCTCTATTGCTCTCTCTCTCTCCCTCCCTCCCTCTCTCTATTGCTCTCTCTCTATTGCTCTCTCCCTCACTCTCTCTCTCCCTCCCTCCCTCTCTTTCTCTCTCTATTGCTCTCTCCCTCTATTTCTCTCTCTCTCTCTATTGCCCTCTCTCTCTATTGCTCTCTCCCTCTATTGCTCTCTCTATCCCTCCCTCCCTCTCTCTCTATTGCTCTCTCTCTATTGCTCTCTCCCTCACTCTCTCTCTCCCTCCCTCCCTCTATTGCTCTCTCTATCCCTCCCTCCCTCTCTCTCTATTGCTCTCTCTCTATTGCTCTCTCCCTCTATTGCTCTCTCTCTCTCTCCCCCCCCTCTCTCTCTCCCTCCCTCTCTCTCTATTGCTCTCTCTCTCTCTCGATTGCCCTCTCTCTCTATTTCTCTCTCCCTCTCTCTCTATTGCCCTCTCTCTCTATTTCTCTCTCCCTCTCTCTATTGCTCTCTCCCTCTATTGCTCTCTCTCTCCCTCTATTGCTCTCTCTCCCTCTCTCTCTCTCTCTCTCTGCATTAAATCACCATAATGAAGCCAGACAAAAGGAAAAGCCACGGCCATTAGCACACGGATTACACTTTTTAATCTGCTAAAGCTCATTAAATATGAGGCTCGTGTGCAGGAGAGAGATTATTCGGAGGAGAAATTCTTTCATTATTGGACCGGAAGTCTGTTGTTTGCCCAGATAAGATGGGATGTGGCTGAACACGGCAACAATAGAGGAGCAACATTCCCCAAATAAAGGATTTATTGGGATATTTTGATATTCTAATATATGGATAGTGATACACTGGCAACCTGTCCAGGATGCGCCCAAACCTCTCGCCCCAATGCATGCTGGGACAGGCTCCAGTTACAGGAGCTTTGCTTTGACAGATATACCCATGTGCACCACATTTAGATTTTAGGAAGAATTGTAAGATCTACTTTTACATCTATTGTGACAAGGTGCAGATAATGAGACGTTTGAAAGGGATGTTGCATTATAAAGGGAATTATTCGCTTTCTTTTTACATTTCTAATGCGTTTGAAAGTCTCCTCTTTCAAAGCTTTTGTTTATTTGTAATTGTACCTCAAAAAATTTAACAAAAAAAAAAAGAAAACTTGAAAACCGTTTTTTCAACTTGGACATTTTGGTCCACAGATACCATCAATGTGACCCTTTTGAATTTCATGAAGAGTTTCAAGATCTACTCTTATATTAATTACATCTGTGACAAGGTGCAGATGTATATAATGACACGTTTGACAGAGATTATAAAGGAATTATTTGCTAATTTTCTTTCTTTTACATTTCTAATGCATTTGAAAGTCTCCTCTTTCAAAGTCTTTGTTTATCTGTACAGGAAAAAAGAAAAGAAAAGTGAAGTTAACTTTTTCAACGTGGACATCTTGGCCCACAGATACCATCTGCAGGTGCGCGTCCGCTCCTGAAATGGAGACGCCTAACAAGGAAAGAAGCTTCCCAGAGCTTCTGTGGAGTTTCCGGTCGCAGCTGCAGTAACAACGGATGACCTGCGGGGTCTCGCCTCTTGACAGCGCTCCTTGTTCGTCTCGGTGTTGTTCCATAAATACGAGATAAGGGCCACGGCAGATCCCATGTGTAACCGTGTGGTTAATTGAGACCTACAGCATCGGTGACCCCGACGTCGGGCCCCGGGACCTCCGCGCCGCCGCACATCACTCACGCCGGGTAATTGGTCGCGCTGCTGAAAACAGAGGAGCTAAAAAAGTGACGGTTTTGTTGAGTCTCTTTCGGACTGTTTGTTTTTAGAAGAGTTTAAAAAAAGAAGAAAGTTATAGAGAAAGAAGCAGGAGATACTTTTATGTTAAAGGTTTTGTGAAAAAGGTATTTTTCTCTTTTATTTAGCGGAGACGACCAAAGTGATAATGAGAAGAAAATCCCTTTTTTTAATTTATTGAGGCAGTTATTGTAAAAGCTTTCAAAACAAGTAGTAATAGATGGTAGTTTACATAAAAAATAAGTGTATTCTTACCTTCGCATTGAAAATGCGGAAGGTAATGTTTTGATCGCCGTGTATTTGTATGAGTGCGTGCGTGCGTGTTATTCGCATAAGTCAAAAAGTATTAAACCGAATCGCATGAAATTTGCTGGGATGATTGGTTATTATCCGGGGACCATTTCATTTGATTTTGGGATTGATCGGGTCAAAGGTCAAGGTCAAGGTCATGAAAAGGTCAACATCTTATTTTTACCATAGCACAGTCAATTTTTATCCAATTGGCATGCAACTAATGCCAACATGTTCATAATTCAATGCCCAATCGTGTGATATGCGAAGGTATGCGCTCTACCGAGTGCCCGTTCTAGTTTATAGATTTGTTACCCTTTTTTAGATACTCACATATGTTAATATAAAAATAATTCATATTTGCATTTAAAATCTTTTTGGCATCGTAATGCAGTCTGGATTACATTCCTATCAAGACAACTGGGGAACGTTTATATGTTATAATGCATCTGAATGAGCTTTAACGTCAACAAATTACATTTTAGGACAACGATATTATAAACAAGTAAAAAAAAAAATTTATGTTCAAGCAACTCGAAGCATCAAGGTCAGGAAAGATTAAATATTGAAAAACGATGATTTGAAACATGAGCGAGGTGTGTTTTCAATCTTTGCTTTAACTTCCCAACATCTGAGCATCCTAAACACAACACAGCCTAAACACAACAACACGTGTTGAAGACCGCTGGGAAAAAAGATGTTGCCAGTAAACGTAATTCATGCGGCAATTAAAATTTCTCCCAAAATGTACTTTTGGCAGCGGAACACATGAAACTAAATGTGTTTTATTGGACACAGGTTGTCTATTTGGAATCAAATCAAGCTGCAAAATGGACAAAAAGAGATTTGGAAAGAGGTTTAAAACACTAATGCATAAAAACACAACAAGCACACACTTTGTGTGTGTGTGTGTGTTATGTCTCTACACACAAACAAAGACTTAGCAGAGCATTCAGACGCCTCCTGTGAATGAAACACAAACATCCGTGCCCATCACAATCGAGCCCCCTCAGCGCCTCCCTTTAGATCTCTACTTTCCTTTGAGTCCGGTCCCTTTTTAAAAATATATTTAAATTGAATTTTTTTATTTTACATTCAATTAGCACGGCCCTCACAAGAATCACTGCGTTCACTTCCATCCTTTCTCGATGCCATTTCCACCCTGAGAGAGGGGACACAATGAGCAGCCCCAGGTATATTTTTTTTCCACCCCTCTAGAACCGGGGCGGAGGGTGTGTGTGTGTGTGTGTGTGTGGTGGGGGATTGTGGTGAGGAAGAGGGGAGGTTTCAGTATCCCCAGGGGAGGGCAGCACAAATTCGAGGGAACAAAAAAAAGCATCCATATTTGGCAGAGCTTTTGTCTCCCCTGACAGCCGAGTGTAGCGAAGGGGGGGGGGGGGGGGGGCAAGAATGAATTGGATTAAATGTATGGCAAAGCATGGCTCCTCAAAGGCCAGCGTATGTGTGTGTGTGTGTGTGTGTTTGGGGTGGTATGCAAATGTGTGTACAGTTTCAACACTGAGGCGGATCAACAAAAACGACAACAACAAAAAAGGACGTGAGAAACAACGAGTCTCGTATTTCGAGGCTCTCTCAGGATTCCCTCCTAAATGCTGCCGCCGCTCGCCTCGTCGTCTCTCCCGGAGGAACGCGTAAGAATCCCCGAAGAACTTCACCTCTTGAATGAGAAAAAGATGAGCGCGGCGTCGCAGTAAATCGTACACACGCGCGCCGTGTAAATCGCCGCTCACACACATCCTCTACGCCGATTAACACACCTGATACCGACCGGCACGCCGCTGATGTAATCCCGCTCGCTCCATATTCCTCTACGCTCTGACCTTTAAACCATCGGCGGATTCCTATTTTTTTTTTTTTTTGCCGCACTTTAAATGTATAAATCTCCGCCGACGAGATGAAGGCGAGCGGCGGTCATGTTTTGCATTTTTTTTAGTTTTTTATTTTTATTATTGATTTTTGGCGTTGGTATAATGATGAGACGCTAATGCTCCCCCCCTCCCCCCCTTTGTCTCTTCCAGACCTGCCACTTGTAATTACTTTCCGATATCCGTGAGCTCGCGCTAAAAAAAGGACGACGAGGCGGCGTGACCTCGCCGCCGACGAGGGAAAAAAAAGAACACGACGGTATGATTATGAATTTCTGAAAGAAAATCTCTTCACGCGTGTTACTGATGCGACGAGTCGAACAGACGCATGGATTAAACCCTCAAAACGTGGTCCTTGAGTTAGAGTTTAGTCCCACGGGGTCGTCTGTTTGACCTTCAGCTTCAGGGGAGACACGGCGCCCGTAGAAACTCCCTTCACCTGTTCACCTGCCACTGGCCACTCCCCCCTCGTTAATCCCTCATTCCCTTCACCTGGTCCTCATGCCCGTCTCACCTGTTGCCCATTCCCTCGTTAGTCCCTGTCTACTTAGGTCCCCTCACTTGCTCTTGTCCTCTGCCAGATTGTCTTGTGTTTTCCCCTCAAGCGTTCCACATTGTGTTTATATATTTCTGTCTTTTCGGTTCCTGATGTTTCTCTGAGTAAAGGATCATTATTTGCAGTTCTGTCTGCCGCGTCGTGCTATTGGGTTCATAATAATCGTCTCGTGACAGTTGCATACGCCCCTCCTCCTCCGCTGTGTGCTCGCCGTTCAAACTGTCACAGTTGTGCACGTTAGATTCAACGCGGCCACGATATGTTTCCGAGAGGCGGTTTCCTGGAGGAAAAAAGCCATTTCTCACAGTGCACATTTCTCGTGACTGACAGCTAATGAGCAATAATGTAATGCAGCAGTCGTATGAAAACACACAACGCGGTTATAATAAAATAAAACCTAAAAAAATACAACATGGTTGTGTGTTCCAAACAAGAATTACGACCTCGTGTTTCCCGTGATGAATCTCCTCGCCGTGTGGAAGTTGTTTCTCATATTTTTTGTCCGCGGGTGAAATGAATGGCAGCTAACGGCCTCGTCTGGCGGGAGGAAACAACGGCGTGGAGTTACGACACAAGTGTTCTGGCAACGGGCCGACGGAAAGAAACGCGGCTATGTCGGCTCCGCGCCATCCATCATTATGTCAGCCGAGCGTCGCGGATTTCAAAGTGTGCACAAATATTGAATCAGATTAGCGGGGAAGCGAACGTAACCTCTCAGAAAGCCGCCAGCGCATTGGCAGCGAGACATTCGGTACGAGAGAGGTTCAAAGAACAACGTCTGGCCTCCAACACGACTCCACCCGACACGGAGAACGTCGACTTCCACCATCTTTGATCGAATCCCTTCATGCTCCCATTGGAATATTATCTGCAGGTTCTCTTCAAGGCGAATTTGCAACATTTAGTTTTTCTCTGTCCTGTTAACCTCCATAAAAAGTGAGATAAAAACGTTCCCTGAACCAACACGTTCCCTGAACCAACGTTCCCTGAAGCAACAGTCCCTGAACCAACACACTCCCTGAACCAACGTTCCCATAAACCAACGTTCCCTGAACCAACACACTCCCTGAACCAACGTTCCCATAAACCAACGTTCCCTGAACCAACACACTCCCTGAACCAACGTTCCCATAAACCAACGTTCCCTGAACCAACACATTCCCTGAACCAACACGTTCCCATAAACCAACGTTCCCTGAACAAAGGGTCCCTGAACCAATGTTCCATAAACCAACGTTCCTTGAACCAACATGTTCCCTGAACAACACATACCCTGAACCAACACGTTCCCTGAACCAACACGTTCCCATAAACCAACGTTCCCTGAACCAACACGTTCCCTGAACCAACACGTTCCCATAAACCAACGTTCCCTGAACCAACACGTTCCCATAAACCAACGTTCCCTGAACCAACATGTTCCCTGAACCAACACGTTCCCATAAACCAACGTTCCCTGAACCAACACGTTCCCATAAACCAACGTTCCCTGAACCAACACATTCCCTGAACCAACACTTTCCCATAAACCAACGTTCCCTGAACCAACACGTTCCCATAAATCAACATGTTCCCTGAACCAACACATTCCCTGAACCAACACGTTCCCTGAACCAACACATTCCCTGAACCAATGTTCCATAAACCAACGTTCCTTGAACCAATGTTCCCTGAACCAATGTTCCCTGAACCAACGTTAACAGGAGCAGGAAGTAGTGCGACTCTTTATGTCCACGTTGAAACGGAAAGCAGCTGAAGTGACCTCCGTTACTCTCCGTGACCTCGTTCAGACGCGGCATTCTCAAAATTCTCGTCCGATCCGATCCCAAGCGGACGGCGCCAACGAGGTCCGTCCACACCTGGGCAACAGAAAGCGTCTCGAGCCGACCGTTGAGTCGAGTTGTCTCTTTGTGAAATAGGAGAAAAAGGAGGAAACAAAAGAAAGCCGTTGCTTTAATGACGTCTTTTATCTGTTGCTTCCTTATCGGTGAGGCAACAACTCGCATTAATGTTCACGTTAGCAAAGATATCTGGTCAAACGCGTCTCAGAGCACCAGATCACAATGCGTCTTGCTCGCCCATGTTCACGCCATGCAGACACATTTATTTATTCCTCTCTCTACATCTACGCAGGCGGACTTCCTCTAATAATGTCTCTACTTTCTGTCCTGGCGTGAAGGTTAATTGCAGAAATCTGACGTCCCGGCTACACGTCTGTTGATCCAGTTTCCTTGTTCGTGGCAACAACACCTTTCTGTTTGCGGTTCGTTCCCCTTTCCTCGGAGTCGTAATCCCTTTTGTTGTCTCATCCTGCTCTCAGCAAAACAACTTCAAAAGCCAGAGAACGCCTTCAACCTTTTATTTGAAGAGCAGAGCTGCCGTGTAGCCGCATAAACACACTCGGAGGAGTCGGCCTGCTCTCTGCAGCAAATACTCGAAGCTTAACAACGGGTTTCAGCAATTCCATGGAGACGAGGGGAATATTCTCTGATCCGCCACCGCTGCCCTTCGGGGGTTCGTCGAGTTCACGCAAAGTAATCCACTTGGTTAGGAAACGATCACCATTGGTTAGGATGGTTGGAAGGATCTGAACCCTCTGAGGACACACCGCACTGCAAGCATACAGGACTGTCTCAGAAAATTAGAATATTGTGATAAAGTTCTTTATTTTCTGTAATGCAATTAAAAAAACAAAAATGTCATGCATTCTGGATTCATTACAAATCAACTGAAATATTGCAAGCCTTTTATTCTTTTAATGTTGCTGATTATGGCTTACAGCTTAAGAAAACTCTAAAATCCTATCTCATAAAATTTGAATATTTCCTCAGACCAAGTAAAAAAAAAGATTTATAACAGCAAAACAAAATCAAACATTTGAAAATGTGTTTCCAGGTGTTTCAGTTAATTTAACGATTGATTCAAGTGATTTGTTTAATACCCTACTAGTATACTTTTTCATGATATTCTAATATTTAGAGATAGGATATTTGAGTTTTCTTAAGCTGTGTTAATGTAAATCATAATTAAAAGAATAAAAGGCTTGCAATATTTCAGTTGATTTGTAATGAATCCAGAATGCATGACATTTTTGTTTTTTTAATTGCATTACAGAAAATAAAGAACTTTATCACAATATTCTAATTTTCTGAGACAGTCCTGTATATGTCATTTTGAGGACTGTCTCATTCTTAGCCTTAAAGCTGCACATTGTAAACTAATCGGTCTAGCCGGGCTGAAGCCATTTTTATTTCTGGCGAAGGAAAAAAAAATACAGGACCATCCTAGAATCAATAAAACACAAAACGCAGCATGCTCATGTTTGGCAATGTAGCACCCTGAAATATGTTATGTCATATATCTTACCAATTAAATACAACTGTGTCTATTTCTTATCATTTACTTTGTTTATTAAGGTAATTCATGTGTTGTTCCTATATATATTTGAGAGTGTTGATCACCTGTGCACATACTAACTGTGAAGGGAGGAAAGTGCTTGTTGTCCCTTTGGAAGAGAGCGCTGTCTCTTTAAGAGAGGGAGCGCTGTCTCTTTAAAAGAGGGGAGCGCTGTCTTTTTAAAAGAGGAAGTGCTGTCTCTTTAAGAGAGGGGAGCGCTGTATCTTTAAGAGAGGGGAGCACTGTATCTTTAAGAAAGGGGGGCGCTGTATCTTTAAGAGAGGGTAGCGCTGTCTCTATAAGAGAGGGGAGCGCTGTATCTTTAAGAAAGGGGGGCGCTGTATCTTTAAGAGAGGGTAGCGCTGTCTCTTTAAGAGAGGGTAGCGCTGTCTCTATAAGAGAGGGGAGCGCTGTATCTTTAAGAGAGTGGAGCGCTGTCTCTATAAGAGATGGGAGCACTGTCTCTTTAAGAGAGGGGAGCGCTGTTTATTTAAGAGAGGGGAGTGCTGTCTCTTTAAGAGAGGGGAGCGCTGTATCTTAAAGAAAAAGGAGCACTGTTTCTTTAAGAGAGGGGCGCTGTATCTTTAAGAGAGGGGCACTGTATCTTTAAGAGAAGGTAGGCAGTCTCTTAAAGAGAGGGGAGCGCTATCTCTTTAAGAGAGGGCTGTGACAGTATGAGGTAAGCAGGTTGAAGACAAAACAATGATGCTTGTTTTAACCTGGAATTTGTTAAATAAAAATTGATTGTATCCGTTTGCGGTGATACCAGAAATTGTGCTCTCGATGCCTCCCATGATGCGGTTAAACTACGGTGGGATTGCATGACATCGGCCTCAGGCTGCAGCGCTCTAGAGAGCCCAGAGCAGAGGCCTCTCCTGTGTGGATTGTAAAAGGTCACGGCAGAATCACTCCCTCTTTCTCTCTCTCTCTTGCCACTGAGAAAAGAACACAAGCTGATGGCCCATCGAAGAAAAACACGATATCATCTCGTGTTTATTTCCGTGTGCGGTTGGAGAAGATTGAAGTCGCCCGCCGCAGATAAACAAGCCGCCGCGCTCGGCGCTTTATCGTAGCGCCGACGAGAGACGTTCTCCGCGGTTTCAGGTGAAACCGATCGAGGCGGCGAGCAGACGGCGCGACGCTTGGGGAACAACGCCGTTGCTCTGCGGTGGGAATCTGCTCCCGCGGTTTTTGTTTATTTTGTACTTATCCAAATCGAATAAGCGTGCGAGCGGAACGAGCGGGGAGCGCGAGGAGTTTAATGCGTGGCGGTGAATCGTTGATGTGATTCCTGCTTCGTATTTGTGAATAATTTGATTGTTTCTTTCCGCTGTAGCTTTGTGCTTTTTTTTGGTAATGAATTATACCTGAGTAAAGGAGGCTGGTGCAACAATATATTCCATGAGACATTAAATTTATATATATATATATATATATATAAAAGGAAATGTCTAATGGAATATATTGTTGCATATATATAGATATATATATATTTATATATGTCAGTTTCTGGATGTATCTGCTTTGTAATTCACAGGATATGATAATATTCTGTATATTACATTACAGTCTGGTTATTTTATCTCTCGGTTTCTGGCTTGATTTCCCAAATAGTCACTACATTACGGAATATATTACAATATAAAAATGCATATACGGTGATGTAGGACCTATATAGAATAATATTGTATTGTATTGCAATGATTGACTGAATAAAGTGCACAACAACAACCACAACAACAACAACAACATAATGAGCATTACTCTCAGCTTTAGAGGTACTGCTGGTATGTTTTTAAACTCTGGAGAGAACCGACTCACTTGCTTCCTCTTGCTTCCTCTAGCTTCGTCTTGCTTCCTCTAGCTTCCTCTAGCTTCGTCTTGCTTCCTCTGGCTTCCTCTTCCTTTCTCTTGCTTTCTCTTGCTTCCTCTAGCTTCCTCTTGCTTCCTCTTGCCTCCTCTTGCTTTATCTTGCTTCCTCTTGCTTCCTCTTGCTTTCTTTTGCTTCCTCTTCCATTCCACTTTCCAGGTCCATATGGCACCTCCATGGTTCTGTGTGTAGCTGAAGGAGACGGAAACATGTTGAGTTGGTGCAAAATTAACCAGAAGAACCACAAAACAACAACAATGTCAAATTTTAATGGCACCAGTCATAGCTCAGCCTCAGTAAGACTCGTTCCTAAATGCATCAATAAACACTCTTCACATGTCCTTTATTTATATATATATATATATATATATATATATATATATGCATATATATATATATGTTTACTACCTTTTTTTAGTGCCGCACAACGCATTCATACAGCGCTTGGAGATTCTAAACGGTGGAGTTAAGAACCCAGAGGCACATGTTGAATATGGCAATTAAACCACAGCTATTATGTTGCAGTGGCTATGTGCAAAAATAAATAAAAAGAAAAAGAAAAAATATATATACATATCCGCCGTTGTTTTATATTCCAGCTGTTGTTCCAGCGGTCTCATTCGCAGCAGCCGCCTTGAGGAATGGCTCCGGTGGGATGGAGGGATGAGCACACGCGCATACACATGGCTACTTGAGCACTTTGATGGTCCTCGCTGAAGGAGAGAACGTCTGTTGTTTATTCAAAGTTGCACTCGGCAAGCCGTACATCAGAGTAAGTGCCGAATAGAGATGAGCATCATGACTAGGGAAGGGAACCGGTGCTAAAACAACCCACCGCGGGGTCTGGAGAACTTCTCCCGTCAAGCGACGCCTGCAGTCGATCCTTTTTGTGGCCCGAAAAAAGTCAATTTGTCTGGTTTAGCTACAGCCAATCACGTCGAGCGCTCCTCGGTGTAATGCGATGTGTGTTGGGCTCACGTTTGACTTTTTTTGTTTGTTTACATGCTTGTAGGATTTCTAGGCCAGTGGTTCTCAAATGGGGGTCTGTGTACTGCTGGGGTACAAGAAGGATCTCACACACATAGCAAAGTAATGGTTCTTAAAAGGTTCTTTAATTAAAAGGCTTTATGGTTCTACAAAGCACCATCACCGACTGAAGAACCATTTTTTCGTTTGAGGCCACATTATAGGTTCTTTAAAGAACTGTTTAAGGAAATGGTTCTTTAAAGAACCCTGGTTTGAAAGGTTCTTTGTGGAACCATAAATGGTGCCTGAAAGAACCATGTTTTTAAGGTTATTTGAGGAACCTTCATAGGTTATTTGAAGATCTCTTTAATGAAATGGTTCTTTAAAGAACCCTGGTTTGAAAGGTTCTTTGAGGAACCAAAAATGGTGCCTCAAAGAACCATGTTTTTAAGGTTATTTGAGGAACCTTCATAGGTTATTTGTAGGGATGGGCATCGAGAACCGGTTCTGTTTTAGAACCGGTTCCCAGTGAACCGATTGTTTGGGATCGTCAGCCAAAGTTACTTACACTCTCACCTCATACTAGTAGTATGAGGTGAGAGTGTGCTCACCTGTGTGCGCGCATCACGGCTGAGCGCTGCGCGCGCCACACGCTGTGAGCGCTGCGCGTGCAGACAACATTTAACGGAGCGAAGCAGCGCATGCGCTCTGATCGCTCTTTTAATGAAGTATCGATACTAAAAATATGCTAAATCACATCGTTTTTAGCGTACGGGTACTTTGTTAGTATCGCTACACCGTGCAGCGTGACAGCAGCAGATGTAGCGGACTAACATTCAAGCTAACCTAACTTCCCAAACGCTGTGGACATCTGAACGCTGATTGGCCGAGACGCGACACGTCCCATCAAAGATGTTTTATTGCGAAGAGCACCACTCCACATTTTCTCCGCGTCTCACTGCAATCTCAACGGCAGCGGGCCAGGTGAACAAAATAATAAATCGGAACGCGTCTCTGGTATTGTTCAGGGGGCCGGTCCACATGTGGAGGCGGGCCGTAGTTTGGGGACCACTGGTCCAAGGTAAACTCCTCAAAAGTGATCACAACCACTCACTGTGTGAAGCAATTTGCCTTTATTGTGTGGAGTCGATCAAGTTATCTTCTGTCCCTTCGTTTGAAGCATACATTTTAGCTCCGGCATTGGTCTCCCATTATTGATCACTTCACGTTTGGATAGTAATTTCTAGGAACATGTTTAAATTAAACAGAATACATTTTATTTAAGTTATGTAAGTTTTATTTTAAGTTCAAGAGGAATATGTATAAATGCTTTTTTTTTTTTTTTTTTTTAATGTGTATGTATTCATACTGTATATGGTGTGTGCAGCATTATAGAAAATTATAGAAAAGAAAATTAATGTAAATAAACCCGTTTGTGCTCTTTTTTTCACCCATTGCCCAATAAGAATCGATAAAAGAATCGATAAGGAATCGAATCGATAAGCAGGAATTGATAAGGCATCGGAATCGTTAAAATCTTATCAATTCTCATCCCTAGTTATTTGAAGAACTCTTTAAGGAAATGGTTCTTTAAAGAACCCTGTTTTGAAAGGTTCCTTGTGGAAACAACCATGGTGCTTTAAAGAACCATCTTTGAAGGTTCTTTGAAGAACGCTTGAAGGAAATGGTTCTTTAAAGAACCCTGGTTTGAAAGGTTATTTGTAGAACGAAAAATGGTCCCTTAAAGAACCATCTTTGAAGGTTCTTTGAGATATCTTTATATGTTCTTTTAAGAACTATTTAAGGCAATGGTTCTTTAAAGAACCCTGGTTTGAAAGGTTCGTTGAGGCACCAAAAATGGTTCTTCTATTGCATCACTCTGAAGAACCATTTTCGGTTCCAGATGGCACCTTCATTTTTTTGTTTGTAGTAGGGTAACATGAGATTTGCTTTAAATATATATATATTTAAATATATCCATTTATCTATTAAAAAAAGCCTTTTTGAAATAGTTATTTAATAAATATTCAATAAAATATAAGTGTAAGTTCAGAAACTGAATTGTATTTATTATATATTATATGAAAATGCTGCGTGTTCGATAATTGTTTGCAACCCAAAATGCTTTCCACTGGTCAGGGCGTACTCGGCTGAAAATAATACTCAAAAGAAGTTGAGAGCCATTGTTCTAGGCGTCTGCGGTTGTATTACTCCAACGGTTGCATTCCGTTTGTGGAGCACGTACAACAACTTAAAAATAAAAGTGTTATCAAGCTGTAAAAATCGTGTGCAAAGACGATGACACTATAAACCCAGAGAGTGAAGAGACGGCAAACACTTCGGTTTATACTATAAACAAATACAACGCCCAGGTTGTAAAGCGTGATTTACCTCTTCCGTCGTGCTGTAAACAAGCACATTGGACATTTACTACAACGCACGGGCAAATAATCAGAATGTAACAAGCACTGTGATTCTCTTACGAGCTGAAAATATGAGGCGCTGGAGGGTCTTCAAAAAGAGCATTGTTGTTAACAATGCTCAGATGAATAATAATAATGTGCAGTGCAGAAATGGTGCCGAAAAGAACCATGTTTTGAAAGGTTTTTGAGACACCTTTATAGGTTCTTTGAATAACTATTAAAGGAAATGGTTCTTTAAAGAACCCTGGTTTGAAAGGTTCTTTGTGGAACCATAAATGGTGCTTTAAAGAACCATGTTTTAAAGGTTCTTTGAGACACATCTACAGGCTCGTTGATACATTAAAGAACCATTTCCTTAAATAGATCTTCAAAGAACCCTGGTTTTAAAGTTTTTTGTGGAACCATAAATGGTGCCTTGAAGAACCATGTTTGAAGGTTCTTTGAGACACCTTTATAGGTTCTTTGAAGAACTATTTAAGGAAATGGTTCTTTAAAGAACCCTGGTTTGAACGGTTCTTTGTGGAACCAAAATGGTGCCTTGAAGAACCTTTTTTGAAAGGTTCTTTGTGGAACCAAAAATAGTGCCTTAAAGAACCTTCTTTGGAGAACTCTTTAAGGAAATTGTTCTTTAAAGAACCCTGGTTGAAATGTTCTTTGTGGAACCAAAAACGGTGCCTTAAAGAACCATGTTTCGAAGGTTCGTTGAGACACTTTTATAGGTTCTTTGAAGAACTATTTAAGGAAATGGTTATTTAAAGAACCCTGGTTAGAACGACTCTTTGTGGAACCAGAAATGGTGCCTTAAAGAACCATGTTTCGAAGGTTCTTTGAGCAACCTTTCTAGGTTCTTTGAAGAACTAATTAAGGAAATGGTTCTTTAAAGAACCCTGGTTTGAACGGTTCTTTGTGGAACCAAAAAATGTGCCTTAAAGAACCTTTTTTGAAAGGTTCTTCGTGGAACCAAAAATGGTCCCTTAAAGAACCTTCTTTGAAAGTTCTTTGGAGAACTCTTTAAGGAAATGGTTCTTTAAAGAACCCTGGTTGAAAGGTTATTTGTGGAACCAGAAATGGTGCCTTAAAGAACCATGTTTTGAAGGTTCTTTGAGTCACCTCTATAGGTTCTTTGAAGAACTATTTAGGGAAATGGTTATATAAAGAACCCTTGTTTTAAAGGTTCTTTGTGGAACCATAAATGGTGCCTGAAAGAACCATGCTTGAAAGGTTCTTTGTGGAACCAAAAATAGTGCCTTAAAAAACCTTCTTTGGGGAACTATTTAAGGAAGTGGTTCTTTAAAGAATCCTGGTTGAAATGTTATTTGTAGAACCATAAATGGTGCCTTAAAGAACCATGTTTTGAAGGTTCTTTGAGACACCTCTATATGTTCTTTGAAGAACTATTTGAGGAAATGGTTATATAAAGAACCCTGGTTTTAAAGTTTTTTTGTGGAACCAAAAATGGTGCCTTAAAGAACCAACTTTGAAGGTTCTTTGAAGAACTCCTTAAGGAAATGGTTCTTAAAAGAACCCTGTCCGATCTGAATGCTATGTGAGTGTTCCTGCATCAAGCGTTGGTCATACTGGGTGAGCAGGTTCCCAGTTAAAGACACAGTGACTCTGGCTAAACAGCTGCTGCCTGAATCTGTTCACTGCAGTTTCATTTAAATATTTATCAAACGCATATTGGACCCCTAAGGGCGGCGTTTGAAATTACGAGTCAGTCCGTTAATTGCACCAAAATGCCACACAAGCTTTGGGATCTGGATGTTGCGTTCTATTATTAATGAGCCAAGAGAGCGCAGTTTGACATTCATGTTTTTTGGCCTGCAGATGCAAATGAGTCCAAAAGAATTTGAGTGTGTGTGCAGCAGTAATCTGATTTGTGCCGTAAGAGCACGGATGGTTTTCTAGAAGCAGACGCTCTTTGTGCAGTTTTGTTTCATTTGATGCCGAACATAATATTTCAAAAAATAATCTAATAAAACGATGAAATTGTTTCATTCAATCTGAAGCGTGACAGAAAAACACAGTTTTCCCTCCTGATGGCGGTCATCATTTTTTTAGGAAAAAGTCTTGAGAAAGTAGAAGGGACATTTTGAGTGACGCCTACATTGACCGTCTATTCCTAGAAAGCAATAACATATAACATCCTCACACATCTCACAGCCCACTGAAATGCATTATTTATGTACAGCATCTAGACACAAACGATTCCTACTTTTCCTAGATGGCCTATACTCTTATCTCGAGCTGTAAAAGTTTAATTCATTTGATTTAGAAAAAAGCGATTAATTGGTTTGAGAAAAAAGCAAAAAGGAGTCAAAATTCTCTGATTCCAGTTTCTTAAATGGGAACATGTTCTGTGTCCTATAGTCACGTGTGACAGTAAACTGAATATCTTTGAGTTGTGGACACAATAAGATATTTGAGGATGTAATTTGGGGCTTTTGAGATTTTTTTCTGATATTCTAACAAACAATCAATTGAAACAGGAAAATGATGGTTAGTTGTTGCCTGACTCTTATCCCCATGTAAATCCTCCACATCTGACTCAACGAGTCACATCTCTTGGTTTATTATATCTTCACGTTGCTCACATCATTCATAATTCATACTGAGAACTTGTGCACATTCCTTTGTGAATATGTGCTCGATCCATCTTTTGCCTTTCAAACAGCGTGGAGTTGTTTTCATAAAAAAAAGATATATTTTATAACATTTGTTTAGATTTTTCATTGTAGATTTGTCTATTTTCTGTATATGATTCACAACTTTTAAAGTGTTTTTTCCCTTCCCTATCTCACATTATGTTCAATGTAATGAATCAAATTCCCAGACTTCAAACTAAAATTATATTATGCTGCAGGTAACATTAAAAAGTAAACTTCAAAACACATATCTGACAAAATTATTAGCTGTTTTTCTTTTTTTTCTGGGCGGACTACTTGTCTGAGTTTCCCCCCCACAAATTCAGACACGGAGAGACGTCCTAATCCTCTCCGACCTGTGTGCAGGTAACGTCCAACAATGATGAAATATAGCAAACAGGGTTTAAAAGGTCGTTTCTAATGCACTCTCTAATGGGCTTTCCATGTGTTGTTGTAGCTCCTGCCACCCGAAATCCATCAGGCCAGCTAAGTGTGTGTGTGTGTGTGTGTGTGTGTGGGGGGGGGGGGTAGCCCCCACCTCCCATAAACATCTGCCGTTAGAGTTCCCGCTGCAGAGGGAGGAGGGATTTTTAAATCTCGCCTCGTTCCTGACAAGATAACTTGTAAAAGCTTGGCGGGGGGTCAAAGGTCGCAGGTATCAGATGAGGTGAATTCCCCCTGTGACCCGTCCTGGAAACACAAATAAATCACCAGGACAGCCGCTGCTGCCTATTTCTATCCGTCTCTTCTTCTTCTTCTTCTTCTTCTTCTTCATTTTGTTATCAGCCTTCTTCTTCTTCTCACCATTATTCTTCTCACCCTTCTTCTTCTTGTTGTTGTTGTTGTTCTTCATCTTCTTCATTTTGTTCTCAGCCTTCTTCTTCTTCTTCTTCTTCTTCTTCTTCTTTTTCTTCTTCTTCTTCTTCTTCTTCTTCTTCTTCTTCTTCTTCTTCTCTCTTCTTCTTCTTTTTGTTCACACCCTTCTTCTTTTTGTTCTCACCCTTCTTCTTCCTCTTCTTTTTGTTCTCACCCTTCTTCTTCTTCTTCCTCTTCTTCTTTTTTTGTTCACACCCTTCTTCTTTTTGTTCTCACCCTTCTTCTTCTTCTTTTTGTTCTCACCCTTCTTCTTCTTTTTGTTCTCACCCTTCTGCTTCTTCTTCCTCTTCTTCCTCTTCTTCTTTTTGTTCTCACCCTTCTACTTCTTCTTCTCACCCTTCTTCTTCTTTTTGTTCTCACCCTTCTTCTTCTTCCTCTTCTTCTTTTTGTTCACACCCTTCTTCTTCCTCTTCCTTTTGTTCTCACCCTTCTTCTTCTTCTTTTTGTTCGCACCCTTCTTCTTCTTCTTCTTCTTCTCACCCTTCTTCTTCTTGTTGTTTCGCACCCTTCTTCTTCTTCTTGTTCTCACCCTTCTTCTTCTTCTTCTTCTTCTTGTTCTTCTTGTACTTGTTCTTCTCCTTCTTCTTGTTCGCACCCTTCTTCTTCTTCTTGTTCTCACCCTTCTTCTTCTTCTTCTTCTTTTTCTTGTTGTTTCGCACCCTTCTTCTTCTTCTTCTTCTTCTTCTTCTCTCCAGATAATTCCTCCGCTGTAAACTCCCTGAACTTCTTTCCCCCGCAGCCCGAGGAGAGGAAACGAGGACAGGGTGTAGCTGCTGACACGGCGACGTTGATGAAGCGCTCCACCGCGGCGTTACACCTCCACAAGTTAGTGGAGATTGATCATCCCATTAACATCCGGCACGATGGGGGAACTTCACACAAGTCGGAGCGGCACTAACAAGATGCAACTGTCCACGTCGGCTTTCCACGGTCTTCTTCGCGTGACTCTTAGTATTGTTAATTTTTTTATTAATGCTCTAATGTTATCCTGAAATTTCCCCACTGTGTGACTAATATAGGAATATCTTATCTTATCTAATCTAAATAAGAAAGTCTATGTTTTTACATTAATACATAAGAAAGCTAGGATAATAAATAAAGGATATCATGAAGGATATTATGAAGAATGTTCTATGAAAACAGTCACTGTCACTGAAAAGTATGAACTGTCAAAACAGCTAAGACATTTTATTTTAAAGCCCATCTTATTTTGAAGGACTGTATTTGAAGGATGCTAGTGGGAGTAGCATTGTAGCGCGCCCGGCTAGGATAAATATAAATATATATATATATAAATGTGCATACACATACACATACACACAGGACACAATAGGATATATATATATATATATGTTGATCCTTTTGTTTTATTAAATACTTTATATTATAACTTCCTGAATCCGGGACTTTTTTCAGCACTGGGAGCTCGGATCTCGTTTGAACCTAACCAAGAAAAAAGTGCTGAAAACATAAAATATTTTTTTAATTCTCTGCCAATCTGCATCCCATTATGGCCATGATTGTAACTGTGAGCACCTATTTTATGGTTTTCCAAACGATTTTAATAGCACATGAATAAAATGATGTGACGATATTGGCGAGATGCAAACACAAGATGATGACTTTCTTCACGCTTCAATCATTCGTTTAATCTTGAGCATTGTACAAAAAAATTATTTCCTTTGATCTTAATTAAAACGCATTTTGCTGTACAATACACAAGAACGTTCCAGATACAGGAGAACGTTCCTGATGGAGGAGAACATTCCAGATATAGGAGAATATTCCTGATACAAGAGAACATTGCAGATACAGAATATTCCAGATAATTTTCTCCTGTATCAGGAATATTCTCCTGTATCAGGAATGTTCTCCTGTATCTGGAAAGTTCTCTTGTACCAGTAATGATCTGTATCAGGAATGTTCTGCTGTATCAGGAATGTTTTCCTGTATCAGGAATGTTCTGAATCAGGAATGTTTTCCTGTATCAGGAATGTTCTGAATCAGGAATGTTTTCCTGTATCAGGAATGTTCTCCTGTATCAGGAATGTTCTGAATCAGGAATGTTCTCCTGTATCAGGAATGTTCTGAATCAGGAATGTTCTCCTGTATCAGGCATGTTCTGAATCATGAATGTTCTCCTGTATTAGGAATGTTCTGTATCAGGAATGTTCTGAATCAGGAATGTTCTCCTGTATTAGGAATGTTCTGAATCAGGAATGTTCTCCTGTATCAGGAATGTTCTCCTTTATCAGGAATGTTCTGAATCAGGAATGTTCTCATGGCAGTAGCATCCTTTATTCAGCTTTCCCTTGACTTCCTGTGAAATGAGATCAAGACTTCATGATATTCCCGGTCTCATAGCGTCTCACGGGTCATTAAGCTCACGGGATCACGGATAGTTAGCCGAAGGGCCTCATAGGCTCCGCCCTCGTCTCTATTGTTCAGGTGACTGTGTGTCAACACAACGACAATAAGCCGCCCTGGTGTCAAGTCAGCCGTTCAAAAACAGGATTTAAAGTCCATTGTGCTTCGGCACGCATGATGTATGCAAGGGAATTCTCTTCGGGCGCTCCCAACGACTCCCCGCGGTGAGTGCGTGCGGTGCACTTATTGATTCTGATGCCCTTCGCCATCCCTATGTATTTCCATAAAAGCTTTTAATGGTGGGATCTTTTACCCGCTGCTGATGCCTTTGATCGTAACATCGATTTGTTTGGAAGCGTTCGATGAGCGCACAAAGAGCAGCTTCGCTTTTATCATCTGCAGAACATAAGAGAACATTTGTGGTCGGCTTTAGCTCAGTGGGGTAAGAGGGCCGTCCTTCAACCGCAACGTCGTGGGTTCGATCCCCGCTCTCCCCATCCCATAGCTGCCTCGAAGTGTCCTTGAGGCAAGGCATCCCAACCCCCTTCACATGACCCACTGCTCCTTAATAACTAAGGATGGGTTAAATGCAGAGAACTAATTTCCCCTTGGGGATTAATAAAAGTGTATATTTAAATTTATTTAAGAGGGATTTATGAACAGTTCACATTCATCCGCCAGTAGAACTGTACGTGGACAATTGGGTGAAAGGTGACTCACTTCAGGGTATTCCATGGTTGTCGTTGCTTGTATGTGTTTTGCTTGGCGTCCTTTTTAGATGTTTTTCAGCTGGCCCGGTCATTCGATCCGGTTACACACACATGTATTCTTCCACATGGGTCCAATTAGGGTTACTGGTGAACTAATGCGGCGCTGGAAACCAAACTCGGTAACATAATCCGATACGTATCCTACGAGATAATTTTTCCCTCTCGGGATCCCGAAGGACTTTTCAAAAGCGGAACATGAAAGACGATGAAAAGAAACAACTTCCAAACAAATCACGGCCGCCGATAATATTTAGCATCCAGATTACTGTGATCCCCTTTACATGGGATCTGCTGCTCACCTCCTTTCTCTGGGAGCAATTACCACCACGTCTCGGAGCTGGAGTCCAACAGGAAGCATTAGCAGACTTACGACTTCAAAAGGCAAGTGCTCGAACGCACCACGACGAGGGAGATGCCTTTTCCCTCCGTGGCTCCTTCACAACAGACGGGCTTTTCTTTCCAGTCGGGTCCTTTGTGCTTATCGGAGAACACGAAAAACAACCTTTCGGTTCCAACGAGGGTCAACGGGGCTGAGAGCTGCAAACGCCGACTGGCATACTCGACTTGTTTCAGCTTCACGGGTTTTTAACGTCTGAAACGTAATGTTTTAGAAACATATTCATCTCCTTCTAACTTCCTATGGGCAAAGATCCTTATTGCGCAACGTTTAAAGACCATGACGCGCTCCAAATCCACAGGTTAGCAAGGCTATCTTTCAATCAGGTGGTTGGCGGTGCAATCCCCGCCCTAGTCGATGTGTCCTTGAGCAAGACACTTGAACCAGAGTTGCTCACAGTAGCTGTGTCTACGGTGTATGAATGCAACATGGTTGTAAGTCGCTTCGGATAAAAATGTTAGCTAAAATAGGATAAAAACGTTAGCTAAAATAGGATAAAAACGTTAGCTAAAATAGGATTAAAACGTGAGCTAAAATGGAATGTACAAAATCAGGAAACATCTTTAATGATTGCACAAGAGTCGGAGCCGGACGTTGCAACGCTACGATTGGACACTCAGCAATTAAGGGGAGGGACTTAGCAAAGTACATCTATTAGGCCTAAACTTTTCTTACTCTGCTCAGCCAAATGTAAAAAAGAAGTCAGAAAGGAGTTATGTTTTCACTTTGCACCGCCAGAGTTTATATTTCCTCCACAAAAGCTCTGATTAGTAATTCAATGCTGTTTTGAATTGTTTTCATCCTAAAAGCCTTGATAAGACTTTGCGGGGAGCAATTACCATAAATCTGAAACCTCTTTACGAACACACACACACACACACACACACACACACACACACACAGAGAGAGCATACAGCATCTCTTCTAATCTCCTCTTTCAAGAAGTGTGAAAGAAGAAGGATAGGAAATTACCAGCTGCGCCCTGCGGCTAAATTTGACTGTGACAAGTAAACTGCTCTATACTCTACCAGCACGATGGGCAGGTGGCCAGAAGGGAGTCTTTTTTATTTTGTATCTGTACCCATCAGCTACAAATCACATGTGGCTCCATGGGGGTCGGGGGATGGGATGGGGGGGGGGGGGGAGAAAGTGGTCTTTGTGTTTAGTGAGTCCATTGTGGCCTTTGATCTTTTCCCGCACTTTGTAGTTTCCAGAAGGGGACAAATCCATTTCCTTGGTTGTGCAGGCCGCCTTGCTGCATGTTTGCACACCACTTGAGACATGCTACCACTGAAGAGGGTCGATGTCTGGGCCCCAACCCCCCTCCCCCCCACCAACGTAGCCTCTCCCTTCTTAAAAAAAATCAAAAACCCAGCTGCGCATGGCTCATCCATCTGTCTTTGTGTAATGGAGTCCACGAGCTGCGAGCACCTCATCTCAGGAGCTATCGAAAGACACAGTCACAAATTACCCGTTGCACTCTTATCGCCGGCGCCGTTAATCCCCCAGACCTCTTTCCACTCCTGCAGCCCGGTCGCCACTAACGCAATAACACTAAATCACCCTAGACGAGCGGTGGGATTTAACTAAGGGTGTAAAAAAAAAAAGACGAGAAGAAAAAAAGCGTAAACAAAGTGGAGGAGGTGTGATTGAGTGAGCGAGCTGCTGTGTTTCAAGTTGTCAGCGTTTCTCCTGCTTATCTTATGTGACGTGAAGCTGTTGCTTAGACCATCAGGTGATTGTGGCGGCCTGGACAAGAACAATACAGCGCGCACTTTTTGCTGTTTGCCCCATACTGTCTCCCTTCTCTAGAGGTTGTGAACTGCATATATTTAGGCTAAAGGTTACAAGACAAAAACACGGATTACTTGCAGAGGTATAGCGACCCGTCAATCACAAGGTAGCCCCGCTCGAAAGTTGCTTTCTGGTCTATTTGACTCTAAATAAACCATAATTGACTAAATGAACATTACGCTGTTTTGAAGAAGACTTGAAACGAGAGATGGAGACCATAAACTTATGTTTACGACATTGTAAACATGAGTTACAGGGCAATTTTCTCAGAGACTTTCGAAACATTCAGATCTAGTTTGCCAACCCGAGAAGTCGCCCCCTGGTGGCTATTAAAAAGAATGCAGACCTGAAAAGAATAAAACCAAAAATATTAATTTAATTTACTAAATATTTTATACTGGTGATTTGTCTTTTCTTTATTTCATTTGAATTTTTTTGTATTTTTTGTTGTTCTTTTCTATTTTATTTACCTTTTTCCTTCTTGTGATTTTCAATGTTTTGTTGTTTTCTTTTTTGTTCATTGAAAAATTATAAATAAAAACTAAAAAATAATAAAATAATATACTTTTATGTAAAGGTAAATAAAGTGAGATATTAATAGTTTTTAAAAAAAAGAAAGAAAGAGTGCAGATTGAAGGCACTTCAGCATTTGCTTCACTTTTCAGATTTAGAGGTTCTAATTTATGACAAACACTGAGGAAAAGTTTAAATAACATAAAAGAAAGCCTAATGTATAATCTTTGCAAGATAGGCTAACTAGTTTCCACCATATGTATATATATATATATAGCTTACTTATAGAGCTTCTTTATTCCGAGCGGAACACAAGCCTAACCGCCCAACCCCAAATGTTGTCCTCATGAGACCTCAAACATATCGTCACCTTCCTAAAATAATGGCCTTATTTTTTTGCCTAAATCATCTCATGATAGTGTCCACCTCTGGTAAAACCGCCTCCATCCTCAGCTGAACACATCATGGGATTCTACCCCTGCAGTATAATATATCACAATATCATATACTGTAAATCAATGTGGTCAAGTTGTTTGTATTTCTAAAAAAACTGTAAAAATTACAGAATTTTAGGAAGGTGACGATATGCTCAATAGCTGCATTTTCATTATAGTTAATATATCTTTACCAGAAAGGGATGAGGATTTAAATTTGTATTTGATTTAAGATTTATTTTCGTCGGAAGTATGATTAAAGTCAGGGCGACCTGACCCTCCCCTGTTACTAATAATCCTCCGTGCGCTGTTGAAAAGAAAGAAAAAGTTCCCTCCATAAGTAATATCCCCGATTAGATGATAACAACGATGATTCTAATGGACCGTCTTCACTTGGCTAATTACTTTGTTATGCCATGAATACAACAGCGAGCGCTCACAATCAGCAGCGAGCGCCAGCCAGAACCCACTAATTGGATTTGTAAAAATCCATCAATGCTGATTTTATTTATCCTGCAGAAGCGCAACAAAAAAAATGGGATTCACTTCAACAACTCAGACAAACGATGATGTAATGCCGAGGATTAACATATAGTTATAGCTTAATCCACACCGAGAGTGAATCCGGGAACCGATGGAAGTTTATAGTTCACTGAGCTGGAGTGGATTTGTTTTTATGTTTAATGAATGCACAACATGAACCACCAACCTCCAGGAGAAACCCCTCTTCTGAACTCATTCAGCAACATTATTACAGCTCCAATTACTTACTTTAAATGTTACTTTAAATGTTTTTTGTTTCTAACTTTTCATAGTATGCATCACTTACTTTTAATGTGCTGTACTGAGCCTCGTGTTCTGGCCCACATTGTCATGTGATGCACGACAAGTGGTGAAGAATGCAATTGCCTTTTTTGTTCTTGGATTTGTCCCTCTTCTCTTACCGTAGTTACTTCCTGTTTCATGATTCTACTGAACCACATTCTGCAGCTACGCTTCTTTACTGTTTAATGATAGCCTTTTAAGTGCTAAGTCTGAGAGTATATATGTATCTAACATGTAAATATCTTCTCTCTGTGTAATTACTGTGATAGTATAATATTGTGCTGTAGCAATAGACGCTAATTAGCGCCTCGCGATTAGCTAGATGCTAATCGCGATTAGCATTTCGTCATGTTGGGGTTAGTTTAGGGATAGGGGTAATTTCTGGCATGATGGCTTTGTGCGAATCATAATTTTGTTTATGTATATGTATGTGGACAGTTTTCTAAGGTTATGTCATGTTATGTCTCCACAGTTTTACAATATTAAAGATTCATACTAAAAACCCTGAACTCAACTCCGGATCCCTGGGCCTTCATGTTATGGATCTGCTAAGCTAATTTAAAGAATCAAGAGCAGAATACTTTGCTTTGTGTGTATTTTGTATTCTTCTTACCACACAGACTGTTGTAGTGTGTCTCATCCTGTGCTGTTTCTTATTGTTTATGTTGCTTATGGTCTGTCAAGGGACTACAGATGCTAATTAGCTGTATCGCTACAATCATCAATTGGGGCCATTTATGTTTTAACTCTACACGGTCCCATTGAAATAAAGATAACAATCATAATTAAAGCTGCAAGCAGCGTCGAACGGGTCCTCGCTCACCCGCGCCGGTCGGGGGAGCCGGCGCCGAGACCCGGCGCGCGGTCGGACTCGACTCGGGCCGCGACTTGTAACGAGCGCGACAAGTTTGGGGCGGATTCGACAAAGTCCAGTTCAGCCACTAGGTGGCGCTTTAACTACGTGAACATATTCATGCGTCGTGTGTCCCTACGTGAAGTATAGACCACGTCATGTAAATTCGATGTAAAAAAAAAAAGTGATGAAAAAAAGCTGCCTTGTCTTGGAATCAAACATGCATCTCCCGGTGTCCAGACCAACACTTATCTTGGTGAGCTATGAGCCAGCTGGTTTACAGGCAGCCGTAGGAGCTCACATTATTTTGGGCAGAATAATTTGACTGAAGGAAGTCCAGTTGAGCCACTAGGTGGCTCTTTGAGTCTGTGAACATATCCATGCATCATGTGTCCCTATAAACAAAAACTCACGAAATCCGTGATTTAAAAGCATCGTCCAGCTGTTTACTGACGTTCGTTATGTTAGAGTAGAGAGAGGGAGAGAGAGGAGAGAGAAGAGGCCTGCAGCCTGCGGTCTCCTTCTTCTTTTTGATGCACTCACAGCAGTTTGCATCCATATATTTGGTGCATTACCGCCACCTGTTGGCCTGGAGTATGAAACGCAGGTGGATGCCTGGAGGTGGAAGTGACTAAATGTGACACAGTGACACAGAAATCAATATTGGCGACATCCGGTACAGTTTAGAGCATGGTGCCAAGAGACCTTTCTTTCCGTCTACATGTGTTCCATATACCTACCCAGCTTTATAAATGTAGGTCAAACGTAGCACCGGGGCTGCCTAATTGAAAATTTGTAGGTGGCACTATGGAGCCAAATTACCATTTTTGAAGAATAAAAATCCTATCTGGTAACTACATCTTTGATTCTTAATATGTTTGCCAAGGGTATTTTCACAGGGAGCATGTTTAGTCCCTCCAAAGCCCCTTCGTTGTTTGATGCGAAGAATGGGTTGGCACGGCAATAGTGTAACACTGAACGTAAAATGCTTTGTGGGCTGACATCATGACAATGTTTGGATTGTGTGTTACAAATTTGAAGCCGATCTGATTGACCGACTAAGAGAAGCAAGCCTATCGTGAAAGTGAATAAATTATGGTTATTTTACTTCTCAATAGGTGATCAATAGGTGTTCCTGGAAGAAATATGCTTGTTTCTTCGTGTGAATGTGTTCAGGCCTTGACTGGCATCACACATGATTTTTTGCGTTAGTATTGGATGAGTTTAAGCAATAGTTTTTAACATAAAGAAATCACAGAAAGTAAAAAATTATTGGCAGTAAAAAACCGAAAATTTCCTACCAATGAAAAGTCCGTTTTTTTTCACAGTGTTCATTATTCAAGTCTTGAGATTCTATAAAACTGATTTTTAGCCGATTCTGTTGGCGTTTTGTGGGAGAAATAATCGAAGGGGAAAAAGTGGAAAAGGGCCAAATCAAGCAAAAAACGCCAAAAAACGCCAAAAACGGCCAACTTTGGTGAATTATTGTAGCGCCCCCTACGGTTCAAATTACACGAAATTTGCTGTGAATGTTTCAGGCTCCCTTCTGCACATATCCTGACAGTCTGTTATTTTTTTTTCCCAATAGTGTTGAAGTTATGAGCATTACAAAACAGGACACGCCCCTAGAATGTTCGCTGGGCCATAGATCCTTACCACAATGATATATTTGAAATAAGATGATAGATCTTAGATGATATAGCTTCCATGATCATTATCTCCAATAGGTTTGGCTTGAATTGGACCCCGTATGTCGGAGCAAACGCCTCTGATGTGTTTTTCACACAAAAAAATATGGCGGAAAATTTAAGTAGGCGGAGCTTAGGGTCCTGAGAGGCTTCTTTGTAGAGCAGGTCCAAGTGGACTTGTGAAAAAAAAAGCTAGTCATTTGAACAAAGTGGGTGAGGGGCGTCGCCGGTCAAACTTCCAGGTGGCGCAAGAGAGCAATTTTTGAAAGCCGAATTTCGAGGTCCATGTCATCTGGCTATTTTCACCAAGCCTGACAAGCTTGCCAAATTGGGTGAGTTTTGGGATATGATACATACCCCTAATATGCCCCCAATGTTCAAAAATAAAAATCAGAAGAATAATTCCCCTAACAATAACAATAGGGTCCTCTCGGACAGACTTCGTCTGTCGCTCGGACCCTAATTCTCGGACAGACTTCGTCTGTCGCTCGGACCCTAATAAGTGTGCAAAAACACGACGAATGGCACTGTGGTGTGTAAGTGGCATCATTTCACCACCTTGCATGAGCTTCGCCCAGCACTTTGGAAATTAGCTTCGGTATTAGCAGGATGCAAGTCGAGCTCATGGCAGTTTTTGTAATTTCATAAATTGACATTAAGTTTCCGAGGATCGTGATGAATTCAAAAAGGGTCCGAGGGGTCAAGGGGTGTTTATTTCACGGGGCCCTTGCACCCACTGACATGCCCTTTCATATCTGGACATGATACAGAGATACAGAGCCCTGACCTGGGGCGATGTGACACTTCTGGGGTGCAAAGACCAGCTCTTCCTTCTGAAATGCGGCGGAGCAGCTAAGCCTCTCGTCTTGTGTTTCAGTGCCGGACAATAAAGGGATTATAGGATTATCACCGCGGTGCAAATGGGTCAAGAAGTGGGAGTGTTACGAATCCATATCGCATCCTTAGCCTCCTGCATACTAAGGGCTCGATCACACCAGACGCGACTCTCAGAAACGCCGCGCGGCGTGTTTTTCTAGCATTTTTCAGGCGCATAAAAGTTAAAATATTCTCAATTTTAAGCGCGAGGCGCGGAGGCGCACAGCTCATCAATGTCACACTCGGCCAAGGCGGCCAATCGGATCAAGAAAGAGGCGGGCTTTATTGCTTTACCACTTCCTTCCTGTTTTCGTGTGGTATTCTCCGTAGTCTTTACTTCTTTTTTTTAAATATATCGTGAACCCAAAAGCGACGCTTTTTTGTGGGATTTTTCCTCCTCCTCATCCCACGGCACAGCAAGAGCGCGACGTCTGCTTGAATCCATTTTGTAAATTTAGTTTTATCACCCCGTTGCGCACGGAGGCGCTCCACAGGCGCTCCACAGGCGCACCGCGCTGTGTTGACAGACTGTGCGTTTTTGCCAAGAAGTTTTAGTAGCGGCTGCGATTTGACAAGTCACGTCTGGTGTGATCGCATCACGCGGAGCCTGCAGTTCCACCCCCGCCCCCCCCCCAAAATGAGTTAATTGAAGGGAAACATGGATGATTTGACTTCAAAAGTTTCAGGCGTTGTTTATTAACCCTCCTGTTACCTTCAAACTTACTAACATCTTTTACCCTTTTTGACCACAGCAATTAAAACCTCCAGGAAATGATTAGAATTAATATTGTTTCCCAAGTTTAAGTGTCAGGTACTTTGTGTTTGTTTGTTGACGACCTAAATAGCCCTTTAAATAAATAAAAATGTTGATATTTCTTATATATTTTACACAGTGAAAAACAGCCTGGGGTCAAATTGACCGATGCGTACAAGTTGTGTTCAGGACATTGAAAACATATCATCATGTGCATTTTATGTTTTCTCAGTTATTCCCAATAAATTAGGAAAAGTCATCAAATATGAAGCAAAAAAAATGATGTCAATAATTTTTTTAGAGACGTTAAACATTGAATGGGGTCAAATTGACCCCAAAGGTAATAGGAGGGTTAAGATACATCCCCACACACGTCAAGAAATATAGTTCCGAGGACATGGAGCCGACTGACTTTGGCGACTCACGTACTTTTCCTCTTTAATAAAAAATAATGTATCCTTTATTGATCCCTTTATTGGCGAAATTATTTTCTGCATTTGTTGTTGTTATATTATGTATTTTATTCAGTCAATCATTGCAATACAAGAATACAATATTATTCTATATAATATACAACATAAAAAGACTTAAAAGGTATAGTGAGATACAAAAAATGCTTATATATTCCTATCCTAAATTATTATAATCAAATAAATCAGAAAATTAAAATAAAATTAAGAAAAATAATAAAGAAAATAAAAAACTATATATATATATATATATATATACAGGACTGTCTCAGAAAATTAGAATATTGTGATAAAGTTCTTTATTTTCTGTAATGCAATTAAAAAATTATTAAATATTAAAAGAATAAAAGGCTTGCAATATTTCAGTTGATTTGTAATGAATCCAGAATGCATGACATTTTTGTTTTTTTAATTGCATTACAGAAAATAAAGAACTTTATCACAATATTCTAATTTTCTGAGACAGTCCTGTATATATGCATATATATATATATGTTGATCCTTTTCTTATATTTAATACTTTATATTATAACTTCCTGAATCCGGGACTTTTTTCAGCACTGGGAGCTCGGATCTCGTTTGAACCTAACAATACCAAGAAAAAAAGCTTTTTTTTATAAAGTGCCGAAAACATAGAATATTTTATATATATCAATTTATTTTTAGTGCTCAGCAGTGAAACAATGTGAGCGTGAAGATAACAAACACTTTACTCGCTTGACGTCAGCATGATAGCATTTTACACATGTTAGCATGCTGACATTTGCATTTAGCTCAGAATCAGAATCAGCTTTATTCTACATGTAATTTACATGTACACTCTCCTCGTACATTCATGTAATTTACGAATAACAGGATAAATATAAAAAAGACATTGAAGACAACAGAATAGCAACAGGTATGTACAATATAAAAACAACAACAGTGACGATGGATTCTTGTTAAAGAAACAAAATAATGAAAAGAAAATACATTTAATATAATATCTCCCGGTATTACAAATATATTAATGTCCTATTTAATTTTTTTGGACAGTAATTTGACAGGAAATCAGCAGCTATCACATGAAGACTTTTTTAATTTTAAAATGTTCTCTCACAGCACACTTGTTATCCAATATCCATTACAGCATGAAAGGAGGAATAACAAGATTAGGAACCCATTTTTGGGGGGTTGTGGGGAGGGGGTGGAATCGCCTCATCTTCACTCACATCTTCACTGTGACTGCGGTCTCCATGGAAACTGTGGCCGGCCAAACGGTGTGGTGTTTTCAGCCTGACCGTATGACGTGTGCTGCCCGTCGAGACGGCCATTGAGGTGTCGACCCACACAGAAAGAAAAATAAAGTGGGAACCGGAGAAGTGCATTACCAGATATAATACTTCTGCACATGCTGAAGATGTTTTCTTTAAAAAAAATGTTTTAAAATGTTCTACCCCCTGTCAGGTTTCAGTTTAGAGTTTGTTAACTCACCCAGAGCTTTATTTATTTAAATACGCAGCTAAAACTTCAAACTGAAATGTTTGTTTTTATGACTTTAAAAGTGCCGTGCTTTACGAAATTGTATCCGCATTATTATTCCGCCCCCCCCCATCTTCTCCCGTGAAAAAAAAAAAAGCGCATACATCATTTTTTTTTTTTACCTCCTTGGGTTTTATTGTCTGTAAAGCACTTTGTAACTGAATTTTTTGAAAAGAGCTACACAAATAAAGTTTATTATACAATGTAACAGGCGGATACAGCTGAGCCCTCAGGAAAAAGAAAGGCGGCCTTGAAACTACCTGTCGACATTGATCAGTCACGCGGCGGGTCTTTCTCTCCGAGATGGGACTCGCAGTTATTAGAGCGAGAGGCTGTTAGATGGAGAGAAGCCTGGAGACAGCCCAGGTAAACCCTGAGGAAAACTACCCCCCCCCCCTACCGCCCACCATATCAGCCTCTCAGCATCACTCGAATTTCAAGTCAGCAGGGCGGTGTGATGATGTATCGGCTCTCAAGAAGGAACCGTTGAGAGTAAATTAGGGCATCAGAACCGTACTGGAGATGCATTTTTTGTCTTTTATTTTTTTTACGAGGGCAATAAGTAAGGTTTATTTTACTCCTCCGCGGCGAAAAAATAAAAAAATGACATCCATATCTGTGGTTTGATGGGGTTGTTGATCACATGATTACGTATAATAACTTTCATGATTTCGGGAGACAGATCAGCTGGAGTCCTGTATTACAGTCATCATTTCATGGATATTAATCTTATTATCGCTGAGATGTAATGTAACTCGGTGTCTCAATAAAAATGTTCTTTTTTCATTTCTTGGATGTTAGTCTTTCAATTATGAGTTGGGTTATTACACATATTTCAATAGTTTTGTTTTTTCATCAGTTTGACTGAGAAAAAAAAAGAGACAAAGAAGAAATGGAAGTAAATACAATACTAATTGTTTTTTGCAGGTACGTTTAGAGCTGTGAAAACTATTTATTGGGACCAAAGTGTCACGTTGTGGTACATGGTGGGAAGTGGTGCATGATGGGAGTAAACCGGTGTGACTGGAGTTTGCATCCCGAAAAAAACCTGTGTGTGATATCAACAAACGCTCCATGGTTTTAAAGTGAGGGATTAGCTGGTTGAGTGTACACAAATTTGGTGTTTTCCATGAGAACTCACACTTTTATTCATCAAATTAATTGCGAAATAAATAGAAAATATAGTCAAGACATCGACAAGGTTAGAAATAAAGATTTTTATTGTGAATATTAATGTTGTTTAAACTTGTGGCTCAAAGGAAGGCCAGTTTTATATCTTCTCTCACCAGTGCAACTGTTTTCAGCTGCACTCACATAAAAAGGGTTTAAAGGGTTTTGTACCCCTCCGCGAGTCTTCTAAGGCTGTTGGAACAATGAGATGGGCCTCTACACACAGATATTTCATTAAAAACCAATCTTTTCCACCTCGAATAATCATTTACCACATTACAAATGTATGTTTTGTATTACTTTTTTCCCCTTCTTTTTTCTAAGTGACAGTAAACTTTTGGACGGTAGCTGCTGAGAGTGGATCCTGTATCGCAAAATCAAATTTAACAGGAAAAACGAATTGTGAGACTGAATATTTTTGCCGATGCATGCAATATAGTGTAGAGTAATTAAAAATATTTCCATTCCGCGGCGAATAGATGATTTATTTTTGCATTTACAGATAAGTAGAAGGTAATTCCAGAGGTTCATTCCAAACCCAGCGTCATGTACTTCATCTGCAATGGATCCTAGTTTGATCAGGACGCTTACATTTCACTACCGCTGTAAATATAAATGAGCCATTAAATACATTTTAAGACGCGTTTTGACGGGACTATTTCAATAATTTAGTGTTGCGCAATGAATTCAGGGCACTGAAGAGGTAACAACTTCCCGAACTTCACAATCAATCAATCAATCAAACTTTTATGACAGACTCTGGGTCCAGATAGTACAAAACATTCAAATAGAATAAAATACATACAAAACCACAAGTAAAAAACTCAAAACAAAGAACTATACATGCTTATAAATATATATAAATATATACATAAGCAGCTGTACCAGTGTCTCCACAGCTGGGAACTGGTAACGTGTAGTACTGAATTTAATATTTGAATAAAACCATATTAATCCATTTTGCCCCTCTCCACTGTGGTCCTTCTCCATCAGGACTCCCCCCCCCCCCCCTCTACGACTCGGGGGGGGGGGGAGGGGGGAACCCATTTAATCAATGGCGCCGAGAGATTACAGTAGTCACGACCAGCCTACCTGGAATTCGTTCTGGTGTATAGGTGCAGACAGTCAACATAAAACATACAAACACAATAAGCACTACAATACAAAAAACAGGGCAGGAGTGCAAAAGTGGATGTGCAATGTAGTGTGTGTTAACATAACACAGGCTTGAGGTGTGGGGGCGGGATGAGGGTCCACGTCAGGTGGGGGTCCCGACGTGCACGGAATAATGTTCGGAGAGAGAGAGACGTCTTTACGGCTCGCGTGTTATTTCTTTCCGGCGGTCGGAGAGTCCTAAAAATACTCACGGTCACGTCGAGTAAACCTCGGGGCTTTCAAGGTCGCCAAGGAAGTGGTGATGGAGTCAGATTCCCGGAGCGGCTGCTCTCCTGGACTCGGATGAGAAGCGTGTTTATGTTCTTTAACTCTCTGAAGTCGACGTTTTTCACTGTTTCCGTTTTTAAAATATAAATTTTTTACTTTACCCTTATTTCTCAGTCCCATTTTTATCATTCTGGTGAATGGTGTGACGCACCACATCATTTCTACTCAAAAAACGCTAAAACAAAATGTGGTTTTAGACCTTTATTTACATGTATCTAGCATTGTATTTAGATAATTCACTGCTTCTGGGACCCTAGGACCTTTGGTAAACCAATTTCAAACACCAAAACGGTTCGTCCAGGTGAGTAAAGGTGTGTTTTCACAAGAGATATGAAGAATTTATAAAAATCGAACTTCAATTCTCAGCTTTAGGGCCAATCATTTCTCTTTCCACTTGTGCCTGAGGACAATTGTGCCTCATTATATAGAGAGCTGAGATTGTTGATGTAAAACACATGGGTATGTGTCATATGCAAAAGCCTTTAACCCTCCTGTTGCCTTAGGGTCAATTTGACCCCATTCAATGTTTAACCCTCCTGTTACCTTTATATTTACTGACATATTTTACCCTTGGGGTCAATTTGACCCCAGCAATTAAAACCTCCAGAAAATTATTAGAATTAATATTGTTTTCCAAGTTTAAGTGTGAGGTACTTTATGTTTGTTTGTTGACTACCTTAATAGCCCTTTAAATATATAAAAAAGTTGATATTTCTTATCTGTTTGACACAGTGAAAAACAGCCTGGGGTCAAATTGACCCGAAAGAACACCGACGTTAAACATTGAATGGGGTCAAATTGACCCTAAGGTAACAGGAGGGTTAAAAGGTGAATTTAATTTTGTTGTAAAATCGAACAAATGACCCCAGACTCCAGAGGGTTAAAGGAAAAATAGAGTAAGAGTCATAATCTGTTTTTTTCATTCCACTGAAGGGCTTTTTCCCTCCTGAAAGGACCGTGGGCGACTCCTCTCACGAACCCTCCTGGTCTGAAGGAGTCCCTTGTCCGAGCGCTCGGGAAGACGAGCCGGTCGGCTTCATGAATGTGAGCATGTTGTGTCCTGAGGGTACAATCCTCGGGCCTTTGCTTTGGCCCTCGGGTTGCAGGCTCAAAGGTATCACACAGGGGCCCGATGGACCCCGGCTGGACCCCCGCTGGACCCCCGCTCCGCCCTCCGAAACGCCGACAGACAGCGAGCTGCTGCATCGGTGCTTTTTAATATTTCTTTATGGCACGTTTATTTCCTCATTTCTGGAAGGCACAAGAGAGGTGTGTTCAACTTGTGATTCCTGGCATGACGTCTGGGAAAAAAAAGAGTGTCGGACATTTTATTTTATTTGAGCGACGCCGATGAGAGCTTGTCCGAAAGGTGACCTCGTCATCGAGGATGAAGATTGACGGCCGCGCGTTAAAATATTCACGACCTCTAAAAAAAACCAAAAAACATCGGCATCACGCCGACACATATTCCATCTCTCCTGTCCGGCTTGGACATTTTGGGATTATTTCACAAAGCAGCGGGCAGCCGAAGGAAGAGTTTGTTACTTTATATATACACTACCGTTCAAAAGTTTGGGGTCACTTAGAAATGTCTTTATTTTTCAAAGAAAAGCACTGTTTTTTCAATAAAGATAACATGAATCAAAAATACCCACTATACATTGTTAATGTGGTAAATGACTATTCTAGGTGGAAACGTCTGGTTTCTAATGAAATATCTCCAGAGGTGTATAGAGGCCCATTTCCATCACTCGTGTTCTAATGGTACATTGTGTTTGCTAATCGCCTTAGAAGACTAATGTCTGATTAGAAAACCCTTGTGCAATTATGTTAGCACAGCTGAAAACAGTTATGCTGGTGATATAAGCTATACAACTGGCCTTCCTTTGAGCTTGAAGTTTGAAGAACAACATTAATACTTCAAATATTAATCATTATTTCTAACCTTGTCAATGTCTTGACTATATTTTCTATTCAATTTTCAATTCATTTGATAAATAAAAGTGAGTTTTCATGGAAGACACAAAATTGTCTGGATGACAATATATATACAGTATATATATATATATATACGTTTAGTTTGTCTGCGAAACAATAAAAAATCATCTTCACAAGTGTAGAATATAGTTAAAGTGTATACATGTAAAATATGTGGACAGTTTTAACCTCATTTCTGCAAAATTTCACACTCCGAATTGTAAAAAAATCCCTTTTTTTAGTTGTGGTCATACTTCCTATGGGTATTAACAACGTTTTATTCCACTGTATAAAGTTAAATGCTGATTTCTGGAAACATCGTCTTATGAAAACATTCATAACGGTTTACAGACCAACGTCTTGGTTCAGCTTTTGTCATATTTACTGTAAATACTTATCACTGATGTTTATGGTGCACTGTATCCCAGACTAGGAGCATTTCTTTTTGCCTCTGAACGCCTCTCAACATGACGACTTCTTCCGGGTGTTTTCTCCGGGACGGGTAAACCGGACGATGTCATAGGTCAGGATGGGGTCAGCTGTGACCGCCGTATGAGGGCGGCCGCGAGCTCCAGCGGGCACGCTCACGTGCACTTAAAGGTCCGTGTGGCCGACGATATCAACGAAGCAAGCAGAAGCTTGGATAACATCACACACACACACACACACAGGACACAATGATATATATATATATATATTAGTGCTGTGAAAAATAACGCGTTAACTCAGTTAATTAAATTACAGGTTTAACTAGTTTTTTTTAAAAACGCATTTAACGCATGCGCAGAATGAGCTTCCAATCCGTCTGTTGTTGGTCGTCTCTAACCAGCAGCATGTCATTCTGTCTCTACGTGTCACGTTAACACGACTCCGATCTCCGTCTCACACGACTCCGATCTCCGCCCCCCCCCGTCAACAACTCTTCTCGGAGCTCTTGCCTGTCTTGAGAGCCCTGTAAATGTATATATGTGATTAATCATGATTAATCCACAGAAACCTGTCACATATACATACATATATACATATATATATATATATACATGCATACACATACACATACACATTGGACACAACGATATATATAAATATATATATATTGTCACATATACATACATATATATATATATATATACATGCATACACATAGGACACAATGATATATATATATATAGTCACATATACATACATATATATATATATATATGCATACACATACACACAGGACACAATGATATATATATATATATATATACATGCATACACATACACATACACACAGGACACAATGATAGATATATATATACAGTATATATATATATACATGCATACACATACACATACACACAGGACACAATGATATATATATATATATATATACATGCATACACATACACATACACATAGGACACAACGATATATATATATTGTGGTGACACGTAATGTAACATAATTCACCTTTAGGAATAGTGTTGCCACACGGACTGATTAAGTGGTAACACAGGGGGAGGCAGGTCAGTCCTGCTAACTCGCTATGCTAGGCAGTTGTGTTGTTAAGGTTCTCTGCCTGTATGGATATTAAAGATTGGAATTCGATCCTGAATACTCCGCCTCCGACTCCGTATCTCCGGTACTACAGTGGTGACCCTGACGTTTCTAGGAAAGTTTCCAGAAACTTAGTGAACATGGCAGAGCGTGATGTTTATGTAAAGTTGCCGGAGTTTTGGGAGCATGCGGCGGAGGCATGGTTTGCCCACGTGAGGCACACCGCCTGCCGTCAGGTCCGTGACGGGGACGCAAAATACTACCTAGTGGTAACGGCGCTGGGAAGTTCCACATCGTCCAGGTTGGTGGGATTCATCGCTGCTCCCCCGCTACAGGGCAAATACGAGGCGATTAAAGAGCTCCTCCTTAAGACATTTAGCTTATCTGCTAAGGAGAGAGCCCGCCAGATTCTTGACATTCAGAGCCTGGGGGACAGCAGACCGTCTCATCTCATGGAGAAAATGCTGAATCTGCTCGGGGGGGAAGATACCCAGATATTGTTCATGGAGGTTTTCCTGCGCCGCTTGCCACCCCGGGTCCAGACGGCGCTGGCCAACACGGCCATCACAGACCCCCGCGCCTTGGCTGAGGAGGCGGACCGCTTTCCTGGCGGCACGAGAGCCAGAAGCGGGGCGTTAGCTGTGACGCCGGGCGCCCGTTTACAGGCAGGACGGGCGGCGGCCCGGAGGCGCCTATGTCTAATCAGCGTGAGACACCGGACAGTGCTTTTACCACGCACGTTTCGGGACAAAGGCAAAGAAGTGCATCGCCCATGCAGCTACAAACCTCCGGAAACGGAGGGGCCCACGCCAGTAGTGGCCGTGAGCGTGGCGGCACGGGCAGGCTCCTTTATCAACGACAGCATTTCAAGACCCTTTTTCTGTGTGACACGGGCGCCCAGCGGAGTGTAGTTCCTGCGCCGAGGGAAGACGCCGTGGAGAGCATGGTCCGCGTTGACGACGGCTAATGGCGCCCCATTCGCACATACGGCGGCGGCCTATGTGTTTGTGCATCGGGGTCAGCGTTTCAGCTGGGAGTTTGTGACAGCGGACATTTCTTTTCCCTGCTTGGGGCAGATTTTTTTTGTGCCCATGGACTGTTAGTGGACGTTAAAATAAACGCTTGGTTGACGCCTTGACGTTTTCCTCCTGGTGTGCACACTGGCAGCGCAGCGCGACGGACTGTCGAGCTCGCTGTCAGGGTCAGACATTTTTCTTAAACTTTTGGCTGAGTTTCCAGACCTGTCGTTACCCACCTTTCTGCACTCACTACCAAGCATGGCGTGGAGCACCACGTCACGACGGAGGGTCCTCCTGTCTACGCCAGGGCCCGGCGGTTGAACCCTTCTAAGCTGGCTGTGGCGAGGGCGGAGTTTTCGACTATGGAGCGCCTGGGCATCGTCCGCCGCTCCGACAGCCCTTGGGCCTCTCCGCTGCACGTCGTTCCCAAGCCGAACGGCGGATTCCGCCCGTGCGGGACTATCGCCGGCTCAACGACGCCACTCGCCCGACCGCTATCCGGTGCCGCACATACAAGACTTTTCGGCGCATCTGGCCGGCGCAAAGGTGTTTTCCAAAGTGGACCTGGTGCGTGGATACCACCAGGTGCCCATGCACCCTCTAGACATTCCCAAGACGGCGGTGATTACGCCTTTTGGGCTTTTTGAGTTCCTGCGGATGCCTTTTGGGCTCAAAAACGCCGCTCAGACATTCCAGCGCCTGATGGATTCTGTGCTACGGGACCTGCCGTTCGTGTTTGTGTACCTGGACGACATACTCGTCGCCAGCGCTTCAGTGGAAGAGCACCTGTCCCACCTCCGTGCCCTTTTCACGCGGCTCAGCGATCATGGATTAATCATTAATCCTGCAAAGTGCCAGTTCGGGCTGTCTGCCATTGACTTCCTCGGACACCGCTCACAGACGGCGGGCGACACCCTGCCGGGCGAAGGTGGAGGCTGTCGCGGCTTTTCCTCGCCCGCTCACAGTCCGTCGCTACGGGAGTTCCTGGGGATGGTGACTTTCTATCACCGCTTTATCGCCCGAGCTGCCCACATCATGCGGCCGCTGTATGAGGCTTTGAAGGAAGACCCCGCCCAGGCGATCGACTGGACGGTGGAAACGGAGGGGCTTTACTGAGGTCAAGGCCGTTGGCGCAGGCGGCTTTGTTGGCACACCCATCACCCACGGCACCCATCTCTATCACTACAGATGCGTCGGACTACGCGTCGGCGCGGTGCACGAACAGTGGGTGGAGGGCGCTGGCAACCGCCGCCCTTTTTCAGCCGCCAACTTACGCCCAGAGAACGCAGGTACAGCGCTTTGATCGTGAACTCATGGGTCTTTATTTGGCCGTGCGGCACTTCCGTTTCTTGCTGGAGGGCCGTGAGTTCACGGCGTTTGTCGACATTAAGCCGCTCACCTTCGCCATGTCGGCGGTGGCGGAGCCTTGGTCGGCGCGCAGCAGCGGCAGTTCTCATACATTTCAGAGTTTACCACGGGCATTAAGCATGTGGCTGGCAAGTCAAACCTGGTGGCGGGTTGGCTCTCCAGGGTCGCCATCGGGCCCGTCCAGTTGGGCCTGGTTTATCCGCGCAGGGCGGCGGACCAGGCCGCTGACCCTGGCGTCCAGGCTCTGAAGTTGGAGAGCACTGGATTGCGCTTGAGGACGTGGTGTTCGCGACGCGGACATCACTCTGCTTTGTGACGTTTCTACGGGCCTGTCGCGGCCTGTCGTCCCGCCTGCTGGAGGCGCCGTGTTTGAGGCAGTGCACGGCCTATCGCACCCGGCGTTAAGCCTTCAGTGCGTTTGGTGGCCACAAAGTTCGCCTGGCATGGACTTAAAAAGACGTGAGGACTTGGGCAGGAGTGCGTGGCTTGTCAACGCGCTAAGGTGCACCGCCACACGAAGGCCCCTTTGGAGCGTTTCCTGGTGCCGGAGAGGAGGTTTGACCATGTGAACATTGATTTAGTTGGTCCGTTGCCTCCCTCTCAGGGTTTCTCATACCTCCTCACTATGGTGGACAGGACGACTCGTTGGCCGGAGGCAGTTCCGCTCGGGTCGACGTCGGCCGCTGACGTTGCCCGGGCTTTCATTGCAACGTGGGTGTGTCGTTTTGGCACCCCATCAGACATTTCCTCGGACAGGGGCTCGCAGTTCACGTCCGAGCTCTGGAACGCGTGGCTGGCGGTCTGGGGTTGCTGCACAGGACTACCGCCTACCACCCTCAGGCTAACGGCCTCTGTGAGCGCTTCCATCGCTCCATGAAGGCGGCCCTTAAGGCCAGCCTTACGGACGGCAACTGGGTCGACAAGCTGCCCTGGGTGATGCTGGGGTTGCGACGCGCCCAAGGAGGATCTGCAGTGCTCTTGGCGGAGTTGGTTTACGGTCAGCCGCTGAGGGTTCCAGGATTTCCTCCCGGCGTCGGCCCTGGTCGGCGAGGGCCCAGCGGGCTTTCTTGCTGGACGCGGCGGAGGCTTTCGCCCGGTACCTACTACTCAGCACGGTACTCCGGGGTTCAGGTGCCCACGGATCTACGCTCGGCTGGGCACGTTTTATCCGCCACGACGCACACAGAGGTCCCCTGCAGCCTCCTTATGATGGACCTTTCAGGGTCTTGGAACACGGGATAAGCACCTGGTGGTCGACCTGGGTGGCAAGGCGGAGCACATCTCGGTCGATCGGGTGAAGGCTGCTCATTTGGACTTGGGCCAACCGGTGGTGCTCGCTAGGCCGCCGAGAAGGCCGCCCCAGCTTTGACTCCTGTCACGGGTGCTAGACCTGTTGTTCCGTCCCTCCTCTTACGGGACCGCACAGGAAGGAGTCGCTTACCAACTCCAGTTATTAGGAGTCGTTGTGGTCGGCGTGTTGTTCCTCCCCGCCACGCAGATTTTGTTTATGTGTGAATTCTGGGGGGGCTTGTGTGGTGACACGTAATGTAACATAATTCACCTTTAGGAATAGTGTTGCCACACGGACTGATTAAGTGGTAACACAGGGGGAGGCAGGTCAGTCCTGCTAACTCGCTATGCTAGGCAGTTGTGTTGTTAAGGTTCTCTGCCTGTATGGATATTAAAGATTGGAATTCGATCCTGAATACTCCGCCTCCGACTCCGTATCTCCGGTACTACAATATATATATTGTCACATATACATACATATATATATATATACATGCAGACACATAGGACACAATGATATATATATATATATAGTCACATATACAAACATACATATATATATATATAGTCAAATATACATACATATATATATATATACATGCATACACATACACACAGGACACAACGATATATATAAATATATATACATGCATACACAGACACACAGGACACAATGATATATGTATATATATATATATATATATAAATATATATATACATGCATACACATACACATACACACAGGACACAATGATATATATATATATATATATATATGCATACACATACACACAGGACACAACGATATATATACACACACACACACGTACCCCCCCAAAAAACCTTCCTGGCTTCCTTTGTTTTCCGATTGCATCATGAAACCAAAAATACAAACATATTATAAGAAATAAAAAAAGACGTGACGTAACTATTCATGAAGCAGGAGAAGCCGTTATGGATCCTTCCGGAGAGAAGCGCTCTTCTAAGTCCCAGCTCGGTGTTAAAACACAGGACGCGGCACGCCGGCGTGTTCAGGAACTGAAGCGAGTTAAAGTTACTGGCATCAATATGTCATGGAGAAAATTGCTTTGAGTCATAAATACATCCTGTAAACGGCCCCGGGGGGTCGGGGGTCGGGGGACTGAGCCAGACCTCCTTTCACAGAGCGACACGCTATGCATCGCCTCTTAGAAGGCACCAATTACCCGGACCCTCGTATATCAGCTCCTAGTCACTTACTAAGTAGTTGCCTTCCTTCCTTCCTTCCTTCCTTCCTCCCTTTCCTCATTACCATCACACACAGTGGCCACCCCCTTCCACGGGAAGGGGACGTATTGTTTTTTTTATTTTTATTTTGTACTTATCAACGCAGGGGTTTCCCCCTGTGTTCTCCAGGGGCCCCGAGGGGCCGCGGGGCGAGTCGGGAGCTTTCCCGCGTGTCCCGGCGTGACGTCTCCATTGTGCCGGGAGAGAAAACGCTCCCGCCGCCGTTCTGAAAGTCTTCATGACGTGTTGACATGTGTCACAGCGCCTCTACTCTGCACAGCAACACGTCCAGACCGCCGCGTCCACCGGCGGGAAACAAGGAGGCGGGAACGTTTCACTCCTCTCAGGAGCGTTTGGGACTTTTGGGGTCAGACAGTATTCGGGTCAAAGGTCGCAGAGGCCTCGTGTTGTTTAGTTCATAGATTATTTTTATTTTGCACATGTACATAGAGGATGTGTTATGCCTTAAATTAATACATATAGAACTAGAACGGGCACTCGGTAGAGTGCATACCTTCGCATATCACAAGATTGGGCATTGAATTATGAACATTTTGTCATTAGTTGCATGCCAATAAAAATTGACCGCGCTATGGTAAAAAGAAGATGTTGATCTTTCCATGACCTTGACCTTGACCTTTGACCCGATTGATCCCAAAATCTAATCAAATGGTCCCCGGATAATAAGCAATCATCCCACCAAATTTCATGCGATTCGGTTTAAAACTTTTTTTGTTATGCGAGTAACACGCATACAAATAAATAAATAAATACACGGCGATCAAAACATAACCTTCCGCATTTTCAATGTGAAGGTAAATATTATAATAGGAAATATTAGGGAGAATAATATTCTGACTGTATTATGAATTTATTGTTGAGCATTAGGGAAAGACGCTGTTTAATAATAATAATAATAATAATACATTACATTTCTACAGCGCTTTTCAAAATACTCAAAGACGCTTTACAACACATAGTTAAAATATCCTAAAAGCTATGCAATAGAAATAACTAAAATTACAATAAAAACAAACGGTAAAAGCAAATAAGAACGTAGAGAGACTGTATTAATGTTCCTGTATGTTCACGTTCATCTGAGTGTTGTGATCAGTGGTAGTTAGTTTAGTTAGTTTAGTTAGTGGCGTTTAAAGCTCCTTCATTCCTCCAATGGAGAACGTCGACTATAATAATCATAAAAACGCTCTGACAGAAGTCCCTCTGACCTCATATGGATAAACATCGGGCCGAAAACACGCCGCGCGTTGCCAAAAAAAGCAAACATCACGTTTTAAAACACATTTTTAAACCTGGCTGATGGATTGTTTCTCTGGCTCAGAGGAAGAGGAAGAGGAAGCAGCTCGGATTAAGAGGAACGGGAACGTTTCTATAGCCTCGTATCTCCTCACGGTGAATAACCCTGACATTATTTACACCTGAAGGGTTGTTTATCTTCTTCTTCTTCTTCTTCTTCTTCTTCTTTTCTTCCTCCTTTTCCTTCTTATTTTCCTTCTTCCTCTCCTCCTCTTCCTTCTTCTTCTTCCTCCTTTTCCTTCTTCTTCTTCCTCTTTCTCCTTTCCCCCTCCTACTTCTTCTTCCTCCTCATTCTTCCTCTTCCTCCTCATTCTTCCTCCTTCTTCTTCCTTTTCCTCATCTTCTTCCTCCTTCCTCTTTCTCTTCCTCCTTCTTCTTCCTCCTTTTCCTTCTTCCTCTTCCTCTTGCTCCTTTCCCCCTCCTACTTCTTCTTCCTCCTCATTATTCCTCTATCTCATCTTCTTCTTCCTCCTCTTCTTCTTCTTCCTCCTTCCTCTTTCTCTTCCTCCTTCTTCTTCCTCCTTTTCCTTCTTCCTCCATCTCCTCTTCTTCTTCCTCCTCTTTTTCTTCCTCCTCCTTACTCTTCCTTTTCCTCCTTTTTTTCTTCTTCCTCCTCCTTATTCCTCTTTATATTTCTCCCTCTTCCTCTTCTTCTTCCTCCTCCTTCTTCTTCTCCTTCTTCCTCCTCCTCCTCCTCCTCCTTCCTCCTCCTTCTTCTTAAAGGTAAAGGGTTATTTCAACATTTCAGAGTCACTTTATTCGACAAGCTCCATTCAAGAGCCGAGGTCATGGTGCCGGCCGGTGTTTGTGTTGCCGCGGTGACGGACACGTCCACACACTACACAGACGAGAGTGTGGACTTCTGAAAAGCTCACCCTCAATAATACATGTTTATATTAGTTGCGGTTGATCCAGACTCGTCTGACCTTGCCTCAGCTGGGGGAGCGAAAAATAAATTATACATAACCTATACAGACTTCACATGGCAAATAAGGAGGAATAATACATTCTATGAAGCGCTGAAGATGCACTTTTCAAGCCCTTGAGCCAGGGGGACATCCACATTGGTGAAATGTCAAAGCCCCAAATCCACGGGAGATACATTCCTGGATTTGTAAAGGGGATTTTCTTTTGAAGCGGACGCTGGTGAATATTAATGTCCGGAGGAACCGCGGCTATCCGGCTTTTCGCTGGACTCAAAGTGGTCAGGGCGGCGTCGGGAGCGGCTGCACAGGTTGTGCTATTTGAAGTTAATGGCAGAAATAACCTTAAAATGAATCCTTATGAAATGACTCCGTTTCTTGCCTGAGGTCAAATGTGCTGAATATATTCAGGAAGTGACCAAATATGGTCACTTGAGAAAGTATGTGATGGTCAACTCACTGAAAGTATCTGAGAATACAGCCGCTCACGTTCTGAGGTATATGTTATGCTACTCTATACTTCTGCAGCACGATGTCTCAGAGAGGAATGTGTCTGACAGTCATAGCTAAACACATGGAATGCACTCATATCATTAAGTTTTATTATAACAGCCTCATCCCAACGAGCTGCGCCTTTAAAATACTGCTTACACATCAAGTATTCATGTTAATAATCCAGTTATACACAATTAAACGATCCGCCAGGGCCTCGGTTCTGCCAACGCGGAAGTGTCTTCAACACCTGCATTCTCTCCACCGACCAGCAGGGGGCGACTCTAACGTCTCTGAGAGAACGTCTCCACCTCTTCCTCAATGTATTACCTCAGAAAACTTCAAAACAAAATGAGTTATTCTTCTTCCTCTTCTTCTTCCTCCTCCCTCTTCTTCCTCTTCCTCCTTCCTCCTCCTTCTTCTTCTTCCACCTCCCTCCTCCGTATTCCTCTTCCTCCTCCTCCTCCCTACTCCTTCTTCCTACTCTTCCTCTTCCTTCTTCTTCCTCCTCTCCTCCTCTACCTCTTCCTCCTCTTCCTTCCTCTTCTTCCTCCTCTCCTCCCTCCTCCATCTTCTTCCTCTTCCTCCTCCCTACTCCTTATTCTTCTTCCTCCTCTCTTCCTCTTCCTCCTCCTTCTTCTTCCTCTTCGTCCTCCTCCCTCCATCTTCTTCCTCCTCCTCCTCCCTCCTCCTTCTTCCTCTTCCTCCTCCCTACTCCTTCTTCTTCTTCCTCCTCTCTTGCTCTTCCTCCTCATCATTCTTCTTCTTCCTCCTCTCCTCCTCTACCTCTTCCTCCTCATTCTTCTTCTTCCTCCTCTCCTCCTCTACCTCTTCCTCCTTCTTCTTCCTCCTCTCCTACTCTACCTCTTCCTCCTCCCCCCTCCTCCTCCTCCTTCTTCTTCTTCTTCCTCCTCTCCTCCTCTACATCTTCCTCCTCCTTATCCTCCTCCTTCTTCCTCCTCCTCCCATCCTCTACCTCTTCCCCCTCTCCTCCTCTACCTCTTCCTCCTCCTTATCCTCCTCCTCCGTCTTCCTCCTCCTCCTTCTTCTTCTTCTCCCTCCTCCTTCTTCTTCCTCTTCCTCCTCCTTTTGCAATTACAATTTATTTTAATTTACAAAATGATAGCAGCGAAAAATGCCATATAATAAACGCGCGATAATAACTTAAATAAAAGCCCCCGTCAGATATAAAAACACATTTGGGGGGAATTGATGACAGAAAATAACTTTTATTCTTAAATACTTATAAATGAAGAAACAATGTGTCTCCAGCAGAAAGGGCACTTTCCTCATCCAGGGCTAAAGGGGAGGAGCTTGAGCCCCACTAGGGGTCTGTCTGTGCACACGCCCATTGCATTAATACTACTTATGAATCTGTGTGGATGGAGTCATGAATAATCATCTTTAGGTTGTGCAGTGTGGTGCAGAACAGCGACGTGGTGGACGGAGCTCCTACATTATTAATGCCGTTATATTATATATATCATGTACTATACTTTTCTGTCTTCTTGCACATTTAGACATGCCGCTGATAAATCGTCACAATGTGTAAGGATTAAATTTAATTTAAGAGGATTTTTTTGCAGAAAATGTGTTTTTCTCAGGCGCCGTTATATCTCATGAGACGTCTGACGATTACAGGTTGATATTAAACTGGAATCTTTTATTGGTAAAGCTTCAAGTTTAAGTGAGGAAAAAAAGAGTTTTAAAAAAGTGCCTTTGTGTCCTTCTTGTAGCTCCGTGTTCTATTTCTTCGGATTAACTCTGCTGTCTTTGAACACATCTTAAAGTAACAGAGTTATTTATGATTCCTCTTCAAGTCCTTTGGAGTTGATGATATTAGAATACTCCTAAGTCGGCATTATCTATTATTACCGATGGAAAGATAAAGTACCAAAACAAAAAACAGGTGCAGGTGATGCAGAATCAATACATGTGGTATTGATCTGTCATCGGCTTCCTTTAAACACGTGATGCTCAGGAATTGACGTGTTTAATAGGTGAAGGTTTGGAATTTATACAATGTCAGAGCATAACGATGATCGAGGGATTGACTCCACATGGCTCTCACCATGACACCCACACACACACACAGATACACACATATGCACACACACATACACATATACATACATACACACACACACATACACACAAACACACACACATGCACACACACACACACACACACACACACACACACACACACACACACACACACACACACACACACACACACACACACACACACACACACACACACACACACATACACACACACACACACACACACACACACACACACACACACACACACACACACACACACACACACACACACACACACACACACACACACAGACACACACACACACACACATACGCACACACATACATACACACACACACATACGCACACACATATACACACATACACACACTCACACAAGGCTGGACCTGGCGACATAATGACATCACACTCGGCTGACAACACACAGAGGGAGAGTGACTTCAATCTCATTTCAGGACGCCATCACTCCACCATATCTATCATCATCATCATCATCATCATCATCATCATCATCATCATCATCATCATCACTGACGAGAGATCTCTCAATACAGCACGTTACTACATCAATGAACCCATCTCAGATCTCTGCAACGGCGAAACATGTTTATCACTATCAATACAAATACCATCAGAACTAATGAGAGCTGGTGACGCTTCACATGAATAATGCACTTTTCAAATGGACGCGTGACGCTCATCAGATCCGGAGAGGCAGACGGAAGCTGTTGGAAAGTCGAAGCGCGGCAGAGAGACTATCGAGTTCTTTTGTGTGTGTGTGTTTTTACTCCATGAATTTTTGCAATAAGACCTCGAGAGCCTCTGATCGTCAGCGGCTGCAGAGAGAGAGAGAGAGAGAGAGAGAGAGAGAGAGAGAGAGAGAGAGATAATGATTATAGGAAGAGGCCGACATGAGGAGGACGGACACAGAGAGAGAGAGAGAGAGAGAGAGAGGGAGGGAGAGAGAGAGTGAGAGAAGAGAGAGAGAGAGAGAGAGAGAGAGAGAGAGAGAGAGAGAGAGAGAGAGGGAGGGAGAGAGAGAGTGAGAGAGAGAGAGAGAGAGGGAGGGAGAGAGAGAGAGAGAGAGATAATGATTATAGGAAGAGGCCGACATGAGGAGGACGGACACAGAGAGAAAGAGAGAGAGAGAGAGACCAATTGCAGCGATTTCTCCTCTGACTGGGGGATTGCCGAAGAACACCATTTGATGTAATTGCCTCCATATGCGAGAGGGGGAGTTGAGGGGGGGGGGGGGAGGGGGGGGGTCTCTTGAGAGAGTTCTTCTCCCTCCATCAGATCCCCGTGTCTTAAAGCACAGAGACCCAGAGCCTCCCGCCTGTCATGCCGCCGTGGATAATAACGCTGTGGACCAAGTGGACCTGTTTCTGGGGGGGAAAACACTTCCATATGCCGTGTGTGTGTGTGTGTGTGTGTGTGTGTGTTTAGGTGTGTGTGTGTGTGTGTTTAGGTGTGTGTGTGTGAGTGTGTGTGTGTGTGCACGCTTCCTCCCCTTTCAATGTTTATGAATGAATGCAGGCTTCCGTCGCTCCGCAGGTCCGGCAGCCGGCGCATGTTTGGAATTTAACAATGAAATCTATTTGTATGTTTGTTTGTTTGTATGTTTGTATGTTTGTATGTTTGTATGTTTGTTTGTATGTTTGTATGTTTGTATGTTTGTTTGTATGTTTGTATGTTTGTATGTTTGTATGTTTGTTTGTATGTTTGTATGTTTGTTTGTTTGTTTGTATGTTTGTGTGTTTGTATGTTTGTATGTATGTTTGTTTGTTTGTATGTTTGTGTGTATGTTTGTATGTTTGTTTGTTTTATTTGTATGTTGTATGTCTGTATATTTAGTATGTTTGTATGTTTGTATGTTGTATGTCTGTATATTGTATGTTTGCATGTTTGTATGTTTGTATATTTGTATGTTTCTTATGTTATATGTCTGTATTTTTATTTGTATGTTTGTATTGTATGTATGTCTGTATATATTTGTACGTCTGTATATCTGTATGTTTATATATGTATATGTCTGTATGTCTGTATATCTTATTTATATGTCTGTATGTTTATGTATGTATATGTCTGTATATTTATATGTCTGTACGTATATGTATGTCTATTTTATATGTCTGTATGTCTGTACGTCTGTCTGTATATGTTGTATGTCTGTATATATGTCTGTATGTCTTGTATGTCTGTACGTATGTCTGTATGTCTGTATATTTGTATGTATATGTCTGTATTTATATGTCTGTATATTTTATATGTCTGTATGTCTGTACGTCTGTACGTCTGTATATGTCTGTCTGTTTATGTCTATACGTCTGTATATGTCTGTATATCTGTCTGTATGTCTGTCTGTATGTCTATGTCTGTATGTCTGTACGTCTATATGTCTATATATTTGTCTGGTATGTCTGTATATTGTCTGTATCTGTATTATATTTATACGTCTGTATATGTTTATGTCTGTATTTGTACGTCTGTATATTTGTATGTTTATATGTCTATTATATATATTTTTGTACGTCTGTTTGTATATATCTGTATGTCTGGTATGTCTGTATGTCTGTTTGTATGTCTGTACGTCTGTATGTATGTATGTCTGTATCTGTTTATATGTCTGTATATTTGTATGTCTGTATTGTACGTTTATATATCTGTTTGTCTGTATGTTTATGTCTGTATATTTGTACGTCTGTCTGTCTGGTACGTTATGTATATGTCTGTATGTCTTATGTATTTATATATGCCTGTTTGTCTGTATGTCTGTATATTTATGTCTTGTCTGCCTGTATATCTGTATATGTCTGTATATCTGTATGTTTGTATATTTCTGTATATATATTTATATTTGTATGTCTGTATGTCTTATATGTCTGTCTGTGTCTGTACGTCTGTATATTTATATATGTCTTATTGTATATCTGTATGTCTGGTATTTATGTCTGTATATGTTTGTATGTCTGTCTATGTCTGTATGTCTGTTATATATTTATTCTGTCTGTCTGTCTGTATGTCTGTCTGTCGTATATTTGTATATGTCTGTACGTCTGTTTGTATATCTGTATGTCTGTCTATTTGTCTTTGTATTTATATGTCTGTCTGTATGTCTGTATTTTGTATTTATGTATGTTCATTTTGTTTATGTCTGTATTGTATATTTGTCTGGTACGTCTGTCTATGTCTGTATATGTCTGTATGTTTATTTGTATGTTTATATGTCTGTTTGTATATCTGTATGTTGTATGTTGTATATTTATGTCTGTTTGTATGTTTGTATGTTTATATGTTTGTATGTTTGTATGTTTGTATGTTTGTATGTTTGTATGTTTATATGTTTGTATGTTTGTATATTTGTATGTTTGTATGTTTGTATGATTGTTTGTTTGTGTGTTTGTTTGTTTGTATGTTTGTATGTTTGTATGTTTGTATGTTTGTATGTTTGTATGTTTGTATGTTTGTTTGTTTGTATGTTTGTATGTTTGTATGTTTGTATGTTTGCCGAAGAGCTTTTCTCTCCTTTCAGACACAGGGCGTGTAACCGATGACGAGCGTGCGGTCGCTCTGTGACCGGAGGATTGATTGTTTACCGCAAGGAAAGTAAAGACGTGCACATGGAGGCCCGAGGAAGACTGAGAGTTCAAACGCCCGTGATTGGACCCCCCCCCCCTCCACCCCCCTCCCCCCCCCCTCATTTCTCTATGCATGTGTGTAACTTTTGCTTTATTTTGCGATTCATCATGAAGGATACACATCCGTTGACGTCAGTGAAAGCCACACACGAGGAAGAAACGCAACATCAAAAGAACAGATTCCAGTTTTACCACGAGAATTAAATACGTTGGGAGTAATTTACTTTGTTAAACAAGTGTTTTCTGCATCTAAAAGTTTAGTTTATGGACAAAAAACACAACGAGTTTTGACTGTTGGGAAGGAAAATTGATGAAGAGGAAGAAGGAGAAGGAGAAATTGATGAGGAAGAAGACGAACAAGATAGGAGGAGAAGAGGAAAAAGAAGAGGTAGAGTAAGTGATTAATAAAGAGGAAGAAGAAGAATACATTGATGAGGAAAAAGACGAACAAGATATCAGGAGAAAAGGAAAAAGAAGAGGAAGAAATTGATGAAAAAGCAATTTGAAGAAGAAGAGGAAGACATTTATGAAGAGGAAGAAGGAGAAGGCGAAATTGATGTGGAAGAAGAAGAGGAAGAAGACAAACAAGATAGGAGGAGAAGAGGAAAAAGAAGAGGAAGAAGGAGAAGAAGAAATTGATGAGGATGAAGAAGAGGAAGAAGACAAACAAGATAGGAGTAGAAAAGGCAAAAGAAGAGGAAGACATTTATGAAAAAGCAATTTGAAGAAGAAGAGGAAAACATTGATGAAGAAGAGGAAGGAATTGATGAAGGAGAAGGAGAGGAAGACATTGATGAAGAATAATTATTATTATTATTAATATTATTATTATGAATATTAATATTAACACTATTAATAATAATAATATTATTATTTTTATCATCATGAAGAATACACATTGGTTGACGTCATTGAAAGCCACACAAGGCCAATAGTAACATAAAAGTTTAGTTTATGGAAAAAAAACACAATTAGTTTTGACTGTTGGAGGAAACAGGAAGTAAAAAGGAAGTAACCGGGTTAGTTCCTCAAGCCGTACAGGCTCCGCCTCTCTAAAATAAATACTGCGGTTTTCTCATAACATCAAGTTAGTTCCACCTTTTGCTCTTAAATTAAAGATTCATAATTGCCGCGGCTGCACATTAATAATCCAGCGTGGCCCTTTTAGTAATTTATGACGATTCCTCTGGAGGGACCGTCAGCAGGATGTTATGGCGGGACCTTGTAAAAAAGAAGAAAAAAAAGCTGACATGAATCATCTCTTAAAAACAACATTAATTCCATCTGTCATGTATTTATTTATTATTTATTATTTATTTATATATTTTTATTTTTTATTTTGCACAATTCGAACAATAACATTAAAAAAAACACACAACAGAGATAAATGGATCTCACACTGCAGGAGGAGACCAAAAGCCAACTATATAACCTATATAATATTTAAAATGTTACAAAATTACAAACAAAAAATAAAAAAATGCATAAGATAGACAACCAAATAAAAAAAATAAACATTATTAGAGTAAAAAGCGGTGAAAGGACTTTGCACTTTTGTTTTCTTCTAGCTAATTTATTTTAGGTTTTAAATCAACACAATTACTGCACGACACAAAAAACATGTGAACCGGGAACACGAACGCACAAAAAACAACCGACACACCACAAAGAATCACAAGTCAGATCTCTAACCGGCTCTCTTTAGCAATCCAAGGGTCAAAGGTCATTTCTTTTCTTTCTTGCGCTGTTGTTGATCCCAGAGTAGGACCCTAAAAGGATCAGTGCATTCATGACCCTGACAATTGAACTTGAACCGCGGCGGATCAAGGGGGGGGGGAGGGGTCATTAACTTACGTGTCAGACGACGACCTTTGACCTCGTGGCCGGAGTCGAGCTGAACCTCTCGAGGGCAGTGCAAACGGGGGAGCTCTGCTGGGGAGGGGGGGGCTGAATACCCAATGAACATTTCCCATCATGCCCACACAAGCCTGCATCAGTATTCGCGACCCTGAGAGGGAAAAGGGCGGAGGGGGGGATGGGGGGGGGGCTACATCCAACTCCCCGTCTCCCCTCATTCAGCCACCGACGTTATCTTCTGGCTGAAGTTTCTAGTATTTCAGTGACTACAAAACATTGACTGCTCATTGTGTTCGACACAGAAACGGGAGTAGAGGCTCGAGGGTTACAAAGGGAGGAGGAGGAGGAGGAGGAAGATGAAGAGGAGGAGGAGGCGGGAAGAGGAGAGAAAGATAGACAGGTAGGCACACAAAGAAAAAAAAGGAATTGAGACGGGAAAGACGGGGAGATGTGGTCCGAAAAGAAAAAAAATGCCCGAGCGCCGTCTTAGCAGCGGGCCTCAAGGTCTCAGGAAGTGATTAACCCTCCGCAGATACCACGGGATGATGTGTGCACGTGTGTGTGTGTGTGTGTGTGTGTGTGTGTGTGTGTGTGCGTGTGGGAGTCGGGGTGTGGGTGGCACAATCTTCGGAGTCCTTCTCTGGAGGCTCTCCCTAAAAGTGGGGTCATCACCCCTTGACCTTGAAATTGAATTTCCGATGATTCTGCCCCCCCCCCCCCCAGGACTCTTTCACCCACACACACACACACACACACTGTGCATCCAGACCTCCGCCGCGGCGTCTGCGTATCCTCTTCTCGGAAATTAAATTCCGGATGAACTGGAGACTTTTGTTGTGTGTTTGCTGAAACTGGATCCCGTTTTGTAAACGGTGTGTTTGTAACGGAACACAAACAATCCCCCTGCAGCCGATCCAACAACTTATTCTGAACAGCGATCTCATCGAAGCCCAGAGGTGATTTAATAATTGACGAGGCGAGCGCCGGGTCCAGCTCCTAGTTTGGATCTCGAATATTGGTATTTGAACCAGCAAAAGAGTGAATTTATTATTATAATAATAATAATAATAATAATAATAATAATAATAATTATTATTATTATTATTATTATTGTCTTGGCTCATTAGTACCCCTGAATTGGTGATTAAAGGTTGTTGAAAGGGACATGTACACAGCTGGATGGACAAAATGGACAAAATATATGTCAAAATAAGGATTCTTTAAAAAGGTTTTTATTTATAAATATTTTTTTAATTTATAAATATTTCCCTGCTTTAACATTTTTATTTTTGTGTTTCCTTCTTGCCGTTCTTCGCCAGATGCATGGTACATTTTTTATTTATTTTAATTTATTTTTAAATTGTATTATTATTATTATGCATTCTTACTTTTGAAGGTTGTATTCCTGTGCAAATAAAATATCAAGAATAAAAAAAATACAAATAAAAAATCCTCCCGCAGCCAATCGAACAACTTATTCGGGAAGTTTCTGGAGAGATTTATTTTCGCGTTGAGCACAAAATCTCAACAGCAATCTCATCGGAGCCCAAAAGACGATTTAATAATTGACGAGGCGAGAGCGAGCTCCGGGTCCAGCTCCTGGTTTGGATTCCGGATTTGGGGATTTGAACCATGCAGCAGAAACAGTGACCTCATCAGATGCTTCGCAGACAAAACAAAAGTTGCAACAACCCGTTCCTACAAAAATGATGCTCGTACTGCATCCATATGAATAATTGACATTCTTTAAATCATTGCACCAAGTTTAATGTTGCCTGGATTTCAACTTGTATCTTGTTATTTTGTTATCATTGTTGTACGAGCGGGTATGTTGTAGTTTATTTGTGAGAAAGTGGACAGTCTACTGCACTCAACAACCAACCAAATCAGGTTTTTTCACTTGCATATATGAATGTTCTTGCCACTATGGGGCAGCAGACACATTATTACCTCATGAAGTTGATATTGCTATCTGGATATAAGGATATAAGTTGCTTATTTAGCATGAAACAGACACACATAAACGCTCCAGCTGGACGGAAACATGGCGTCAGTTGGGCCATAAAAACAAGTTGAGAAAAAAGCCACGGAGAGCTTCATACGTCTTTATTATTGTGTAATAAAAGCAGGATATTTCTGACCCGGTGACAATTCGTCCGGCTCTTTTTTTTGGGGGGGTTGTTATCCAAGAACTCAACTTTTCTTTCTTTAACCTCGCCGCTCTCTGCCGCTGCTCTCCGGGAGCTCTCTCTCTCCACTTGAACTTCTGAAGCGAAAAGGTGGACCGGCTGTTTGTTTTTCAAAAGACATTCAATATTCCCCTCCTGGATTTACTCGAGCCGTGGAAGAACACACGAGCAGTCGGTTTTTTTATTATTTTTTTTAGACGCCGGAGCTCACATTATTACGCCGCTGTGCTTAAAAAGGGCGAGCGACTGGCTTAACGAGAGATTTTACTTCAACTCTGACATTTAGCGTGTCAATGAAGCGCTCAGTAACTCTCCTCTCTCTCTCTCTCTCTGCAGCTCCTCTCCTCATTACCCTCTTTGGCAGGCTCTCTCTCTCTCTCTTTCACTCCCTCCCTCCTCCTCTGCAAACGATTACACCTGAAGTCAACTGGAAAGCATGAGGTCCGTTCACGAAGTCGGACCACTGTAAGGTTCCCCCCCCCCCCCCCCCCACAGGCCGGGTAACCTCGGGGCTCTGAGGCTCAGCCCCCATTCTAGTTCTCTTCCAACCTGGATGAAGTATGCTCGCTGTCAGCACTTTCTCCAGCAGCCGTGGCACTCTTGTTTATTTTTGAAAGACACAGAACTGAATGGACTTCACTGCCGAGTCGGGGAGCCGTCGCAGCTTGTCACAACTTGTAACTTAGCTCTGGTTCAGACCCGCGGTTCGGTGTTCACTTAGCGGATGGCTGAGTGCGCCGCTCTCTCACCGGGGGCCTTTTTTGGAAATCAGTCGGGGTGGGTGGGTGTAGAGTGAGTGTGTGTGTGTGTGTGTGGGGGGGGGGGGGTCACCTTTTGCATGCATTTGCCTCACACGTGCACAAACACATCGCACGTTCAAAAAAAACACCGCGGGTGGAGAATCCGACACGAGCTCGGCGGCGGACGGGAATCTGCCGGCGGCGGAGCCGTCGTTCGTTGGAAGTCCTTCCCGCGATCCTGAAAATCCATTTGGCTGAGGACGTTATGATTCCACGCGTAGCTCGGTCACATGTAGCGGACGACAGAAATTAAGAGAAAATGCTGTGGCACTTTGGAAAATAAAAGTTGTTTCTGGAGAACAAGCAGTTCTTTTACTACTTCGCTGACATTGGTCCTCTTAGAACGGAGAGCTGATGTGATGCGGATGCATAAACACTTGTTTTGAAGCATTAGAAGTAAAACGTCAGACATCTTGGGATGTACACTACCGTTCAAAAGTTTGGGGTCATCCAGACAATTTTGTGTCTTCCATGAAAACTCACTTTTATTTATCAAATGAATTGAATAGAACATATAGTCAAGACATTGACAAGGTTAGAAATAATGATTAATATTTGAAGTATTAATTTTGTTCTTCAAACTTCAAGCTCAAAGGAAGGCCAGTTGTATAGCTTATATCACCAGCATAACTGCTTTCAGCTGTGCTAACATAATTGCACAAGGGTTTTCTAATCAGATATTAGTCTTCTAAGGCGATTAGCAAACACAATGTACCATTAGAACACTGGAGTGATAGTTGATGGAAATGGGCCTCTATACACCTCTGGAGATATTTCATTAGAAACCAGACGTTTCCACCTAGAATAGTCATTTACCACATTAACAATGTATAGTGTGTATTTTTGATTAATGTTATCTTTATTGAAAAAACAGTGCTTTTCTTTGAAAAATAAAGACATTTCTAAGTGACCCCAAACTTTTGAACGGTAGTGTACATATCTGCTTCCACACCAGAAGTCGGTTAGCTTAGCTTAGCACAGACTGGCAAACGGCTAGTTTAGCTCGGGACCACGCGAGCAAAACTCACGGTGCCGATCGCATCTCGTTTTTAAATCACAGATCAGAAAAAAAGGAGCAGATATAACTTTTAGATCGTGCAGTTTTTCCGCCGATGGACCTCAGAAAAAGCTCACAGATAAACATGTGAAATCTCATCTGTTATCTCGGCTCATTACCGCCTAAATCCACACACAAAAAATGGCTAATTGTGCTAAGCTAAGCTAACCGTCTGCTCGCAGCAGCTTCGTTTGATCCTGATCTAACTCTCTAAGAAGTGGAAAGAAGCCAATATAACTTTAGTAAATTATGTAAACAGTTGGTCAGAGTTTCTCGGTTGTTTTATTAACATTATGTGTGAGTTATACTTGAAGTTTAGTACATTTTAATATATCTTGCCGTCTGAAAATCGATGTCGTCCGAGTGCCCCTCGATGTCTTCAGTGGTTCTGCTTCTTTAATTATTCACTGCAGACTGACAAGAGCAGCATTAAAGTGATTTTCCGTGCGACAACTGATGTAAAAGTAATATAAAAGTCCACAATGCGGGATATGCTGATCGTGTGGAAATGTTTCCGAAGGTCCGGGACCTGAAATTGAATGAAAATGCAGAATGAAAATGCAGCTAAATGCCTTTGAAATATGAAACGGCATTAAGTAAAAAAAAAAAAGGATACGGGCATTTAGTTTCGCCCTGGATTAGCTCATCATTTCAAATCCGGCTCTGTTGTGCCGCTATTGACTTCTCCTTTTCTCGCCAGTGGGTTTCAAGGGTTTAACTCGGAGTTGCTGAAAATCCCCCAGTGGTTTCATCCGGTGTTAATCTTTAGAGATTTGCATTAGTGTCCAGAGACACCTTTGATCTTTTCTAAAGACTTTGATTGGATGTGTGAGTGAGGGGGGCCACTTTCCCATCGTGCATCCACTGGATTAAAAACGGAGGAGGAGGAAGAGGAGGAGGAGGGGTTATTTATAATTTTTTGGAAAGTTGCTTTCAGGTCGGCGAAGGCTTTCAGAAGCAATCAGACAAACACATTTCAGTGGCGGAGGAAGGAGGAAGGGGGCGGGGCCGCCCGGGTACGATTTCAAACTCGGTGAACCTGTGACGACAACGCTCTCCGCCTCAGAGGCTCGTCTCCGCGGTCGGATGAATGGAAGTCAGAGAGCGTACGGTAGAGACCGACAGGGGGGAAACCCTGACATCCGGGCTTATTTAAGATGGTTATTAGTATTAAAGGAGACTTATGGACAGATTGTTCTGCCCCGCATGAGCTACATTACTACGGCTCCAATTACTTTAAATGTTGTTTATTACTTACTTTAAATGCTACTTTAAATGTTGTTTATTACTTACTTTAAATGTTACTTTACATGTTTTTTATCACTTACTTTTCATCGTATGCATCACTCACTTTTTATGTGCTGTACTGAGCTTCGTGTTCTGGCCCACATTGTCATGTGATGCACTACAGACGCCAAGTGGTGTAGAATGCAATTGCCTTTTTTGTTCTTGGATTTGTCCCTCCTCTCTTACCGTAGTTACCTTCGCATTGAAAATGCCGGAAGGTTATGTTTTGATCGTCGTGTATTTTTTATTTATTTATTTGTATGCGTGTTATTCGCAAAACTCAAAAAGTATTGAACCGAATCGCATGAAATTTGGTGGGATGATTGTTTATTATCCGGGGACCAGTTGATTAGATTATGGGATCGATCAGGTCAAAATCTTTCGCAGAACTCAAAAAGTATTGAACCGAATCGCATGAAATTTGGTGGGATGATTGTTTATTATCCGGGGACCAGTTGATTAGATTTTGGGATTGATCGGGTCAAAGGTCAAGGTCAAAGGTCATGAACAGGTCAAATCTTCTTGAATCACATGGAATTTGGTGGGATGATTGGTTATTATCCGGGGACCATTTGATTAGATTTTGGGATCAATCGGGTCAAAGGTCAAGGTCAAGGTCATGGAAAGGTCCAAATCTTTTTTTTACCATAGCACGATACATTTTTGTCCAATTGGCATGCAACTAATGCCAAAATGTTCATAATTCAATGCCCAATCTTGTGATATGCGAAGGTATGCGCTCTACAGAGTGCCCGTTCTAGTTACTTCCTGTTTCATGATTCTACTGAAAGCGCATTCTGCAGCTACGTTTCTTTACTGTTTAATAGCCTTTTAAGTGCTAATTCTGTGAGTATCTATGCATGTAACATGGAAATATCTGCTATCTGTGTATTGACTGTGATAGTATAATATTGTGCTGTAGCAATAGGCGCTAATTCGCGCCTAGCTAATCACGATTAGCATTTCGTCATCTTGGGGTTAGCTTAGACTCTTAAGTAGTCAGGAGATCCATTTTTTTGTCAGGTTATGTCTCCACAGTTTTACAATATCAAAGATTCATACTAAAAACCTAAAGAACTCAACTCTGGATTATTGGGTCTTCATTTCATGGATCTGCTGTTAGCTTTCTGCTAAGCTAACTTAAAGACGCAAGAGCAGAATACAGATAGCACTTGTGTACTTGTATTTAAAGGTTTCGAATAGGATATGTTTACATGCTTTCATGTTCAAAGATGCTTTATCTCTCTGAAGTCGACGCCCGCAGTGCCACGTTTTAGCTGTTTCTGTTTTTAAAATATTAATTTTTTACTTTACCCTTATTTCTCAGTCCCATTTTTATCATTCTGGTGAATGGTGTGACGCACCACATTATTTCTACTCAAAAAACGATAAAACAAAATTTGGTTTTAGACCTTTATTTACATGTATCTAGCATTGTATTTAGATAATTCACTGCTTTTGGGACCCTAGGACCTTTGGTTAACCAATTTCAAACACCAAAACGGTTCGTCCACGTGAGTAAAGGTGTGTTTTCACAAGAGATATGAAGAATTTATAAAAATCGAACTTCAAATCTCAGCTTTAGGGCCATATTTTCTCTTTCCACTTGTGCCTGAGGACAATTGTGCCTCATTATATAGAGAGCTGAGATTGTTGATGTAAAACACATGGGTATGTGTCCTATGCAAAAGCCTTTAAAAGGTGAAATTTTTTTTTGTTGTAAAATCGAAAAAATGACCCCTGACTCCAGAGGGTTATTTTACCCTAAATGTCTTACTGAATTCAATTCAATTCAATTCAGTTTATTTGTATAGCCCAATTTCACAAATTACAAATTTGTCTCGGAGTGCTTTACAATCTGTACACATAGACATCCCTGCCCCAAAACCTCACATCGGACCAGGAAAAACTCCCAAATAACCCTTCAGGGGAAAAAGGGAAGAAACCTGGAGGAGAGCAACAGAGGAGGATCCTCTCCTAGGATGGACAGATGCAATAGATGTAATGTGTACAGAAGGACAGATTTAGAGTTAAAATACATTCAATGAATATGACAGAGTGTATGAATAGTTCATAGTAGGCATATTCCACGATGGAGACCTCCACGATCCATCAGGCAGATGGCGGTGGGAGGAGGAGGGCGGAGTCTCAACAGGACAGTGGCGTAGTCATGAGCAGGAATTCCACGACCCAGACGATCCATCAGGCAGATAGATCTATGCCGTCTCATAGGGTCCGATGACCCCATGAGACGAAAGTCAAAAGGACTTCCGGGAGAAAGCAGAGTTAGTAACGTGATTGAGAGATGAAAATTCATCCTTAAGGAGAGAAAAAGAGGAGATAGGTACTCAGTGCATCCTAAACGTCCCCGGCAGCTATAAGCCTATAGCAGCATATCAAGGGGCTGGACCAGGGCAAACCTGATTCAGCCCTAACTATAAGCTCTGTCAAAGAGGAAGGTCTTAAGTCTACTCTAAACGAGGTGACTGTGTCTGCCTCCCGGACTGAAATTGGAAGCTGGTTCCATAAAAGAGGAGCTTGATAACCAAAGGCTCTGGCTCCCATTCTACTTTTTAAGACTCTAGGAACTACAAGTAGTCCCGCATTTAGTGAGCGAGCTCTCTAGTGGGGCAATATGGTACGACAAGCTCCTTAAGATATGATGGAGCATCACCAATCAAGGCTTTGTAGGTTAAGAGAAGAATTTTAAAAGTGATTCTTGATTTTACTGGGAGCCAGTGCAGAGTAGCTAGTGCAGGAGTGATGTGATCTCTTTTCTTAGTTTTAGTGAGAACACGAGCTGCAGCATTCTGGATCAACTGAGGGACCTAAGAGATTTATTAGAGCAGCCTGCTAATAAGGAGTTGCAGTAATCCAGTCTCAAGTAACGAACGCTGAACCAATTTTTCTGCATCTTTTGAGACAAGATGTGCCTGATTTTGAAATATTACATAGATGAAAGAATGCAGTCCTTGAGATTTGCTTTACGTGGAGTTAAAGGACAAGTCCCGATCAAAGATAACGCCAAGATTCTTTACAGTGGTGTTGGATGCCAGGGCAATGCCGCTACAGAATCCACATCACCAGATAATTGATCTCTGAGGTGCTCAGGGCCGATTAAAATTACTTCGGTTTTGTCTGAGTTTAACATCAAGAAGTTGCAGGTCATCCATGTTTTTATGTCTTTAAGACATGCTTGAATTTTACAGAGTTGGTTGCTCTCCTCTGGTTTTATCGATAAATATAGTTGAGTGTCATCTGCATAACAATGAAAGTTTATGGAGTGTTTCCTGATAATATTGCCCAAAGGAAGCATGTATAAGGTAAATAAAATTGGTCCAAGCACAGAACCTTGTGGAACTCCGTGATTAACGTTGGTGGTTATCGAGGCGCCATCGCTACAAATACAAACTGAGATCGATCTGATAAATAGGATTTAAACCAAATTAGTGCCGTGCCTGAAATGCCAATCGACTGCTCCAGTCTCTGTAACAGGATGTCATGGTCAATGGTGTCGAATGCAGCACTAAGGTCTAACAAGACCAGGACAGAGAGGAGTCCTTTATCTGCTGCCATTAAGAGGTCATTTGTAATTTTCACCAGTGCCGTCTCGGTGCTGTGGTGTTTTCTAAATCCTGATTGAAATTTCTCAAATAAACTATTATGATGTAGAAAGTCGCACAACTGATTTGCGACCACTTTCTCAAGGATCTTGGAGAGGAAGGGGAGGTTAGAGATCGGTCTGTAGTTAGCCAATACCTCTGGATCCAGAGTGGGCTTCTTCAGGAGAGGTTTAATAACAGCCACCTTGAAGGAGTGTGGTACGTGGCCTGTTAGCAGAGACACATTGATAATATCTAATAGAGAGCCGCCAATTAAAGGCAAAACGTCTTTAAGCAGCCTCGTCGGGATGGGGTCCAAGAGACAGGTAGACGTGTTCGAAGTAGAAACCGTTGAAAATAATTGGTCACGGTTGAATGAACTTGTATTCACTGAAACGTTGTTTTTAGCGAGTTAAGACTTTAAAGGAGACATATAGTCCTCATGTAGGCTTTATTTAGTATGTTAAGGTTTCAAATAGAATATATTTACATGCTTTCATGTTGAATTATGTTGTATTTTTCTCTGAATCTTGTATTTTACTGAAACGCTGCCTTCCAGCGTGAGGGAACGGCGTCGCTCGGCAGCGGCTCGGGGGTCCGTGTGCACTTCCTGTCAGCCGATGTCGCGTGTGTCTTCACACACACACACACACCGCGACCGCGAACGCTTACGTTCAGATAACCTGACGGATCGTTGAAAGGCTCGGCGTCTCTCCGGGGGCCGAACGCTTCGATGCGTTCGAAGGGGACGTCTGGCCCACGTCAAAATGGCCACAAATTCATGAAGCGGCAAGAGACTCGCTTTTTTTTCTTACATTTTCTTATATTTACGTCCAAATATACGAACCTGGCCGCGTGACTTCTGTGTTTCCGGATCATGTCCTGCCTCCACAAACGGGAGTATTTCCAGGAGGTGAGAAGGAGTCTGTGGTTCTGCGCTCCATGCGTACGAGGAGACATATTGGGTCCATGTTCACTTCCTGTCAGCTGTCACTCAGACTGCAAACCTGAAGTCCACCGGGACACATCCAGCGTGTTCGCGAGCAGAAATCCTGGAGGCTTGCTTTGAAGTCACGCTTTCTGAATTCGGGCTTTCCCCGTGGATTGAGAGTTTCAGGCTTTCACAGTAGATTGTTTACTGTTTTATTTTTCTGTCGACTGCCTATTGTTATATTTTATCTTATTATGTCTTGTGCTCACTTCCCCCCTTTGCTGCTGTAATCCTGGAAATGTCCCCACTGAGGGACTAATAAAGGATTATCTTTTCTTATCTTATCTTATGTGGCAATACGACTTGCTATATAATGAAATAGACTTACAAATCTTACTTTTTTACAATATGGGAAGCTCTCTTCCACTCAAAAACAAATAGCAACTTGTCATATCTTTTTTAAAAAGCTTTAGAGACGGTATTTTTTACTTTTGGTCTTATGCTGTAGTCCTGTAAATATCCCCACTGAGGGACTAATACAGGATTATCTTTTCTTATCTTATTTTATGTGGCAATACGGCTTGCTTTATAATAAAATAGACTTAACAATCTTTCTTTTTTGCAATTTGGGACCTTAAAATCAAAGTCTTAAAAGCTTCACTCTTCCACTCAAAAACAAATAGCAAGTTGTCATATCTTTAAAAAAGAAGCTTTAGAGACTTACTTTTGGCCTTATGCTGTTATCCTGTCAATGTCCCCACTGAGGGACTAATAAAGGATTATCTTATCTTATCTTATCTTATGTGGCAATACGGCTTGCTTCATAATAAAATAGACTTTCTTTTTTACAATATGGGACCTTAAAATCAAAGTCTTAAAGGCGGAACATGCACGGTGAAGCTCTCTTCCACTCAAAAACAAATAGCGGGTTGTCATATCTTTAAAAATAAAAGCTTTAGAGACGCTATTTTTTCCTTTCGGTAAGCGTGTGTTTTCACCCTCGGTGGCGGTGGGAAAGCCATCCTCGTCGAGAGCCGTCATTATCCGCAGATCCTCCTCTGCTGACTCGAATCCATCTGGCTTCACCGCCAGCTGGTCTCTGCCCCCCCCCCACCACCACCACCACCACCGCCACCTCCACCACCACCACCACCACGCTTCACCTTTCAGGAGGAATCAGAGCTCGTAAACATCGTCTCAGCGATGCCTGAAACAAGTTTCCGCGCCACATTAATGTGTGCGGCAGCGAGAGCGAGAGTCTCGTCGAACAGCTGCCACACCTCCCACCCCCCACCCCCACCCCCCCGTCTGCCTGGCAGGCAGCGGCGGGTTAGATTTGCCATTAATTTGTCGCACCTGACAGCCGAATCTGCCGGGTACCCTCCATCCACACCACTTTGCTGCCTCGTGCCTGGAAGGGACACGTCTTGCCCTTGTGAGAATAAGCCTGAAATATGGTCAGGTCAGAGAATGGCGCCAAACAGAAGGCCCCGAGGCTCGTAACATTTCATGTGTATCTAGGCCAGGACCTGCGTGATTCGGGAAGAAAGTTAGTAGTCCGTGGGGGTGAAGCGGCCGGAGCGCCTACGGGCGTATAACTGGGACGGCATATTCATCATCACCTTTGTCGAGTCCGAGGAGGATTGAAGTCAAGAAGAGGCCGATGAATCATTCTCAAGAATAAAATAACCATTCATCACGTAGGCCGACGAGTGCCTCTGTAGCTACAGTGATACAGGAAGTATGTGTCTCTGGATGAGTGTGATATTTACATATTCACACGCCAGATGTTCTGACTCCCCCCGCAGTGAAAGGTGTGGCGCCGCTTTAACGTCTGTGTTTATTTTCACACAAGCGCCGCGTCCCTGATCATATTCAGACGTTACGCGGAGCAGATGTAGAGCGCGCGCGAGAAGGCAATCGACAAAAATATGTCGGAAGCTGAACTTCACGAACCCCGACAGCGTCTGTTTGTCGTCCGATTGAGCAAACATTGCGTGAGAGTCTCGATCGATGGCGTTTCCGTGCAGAAAAAAGAACGCAATCCGTCAAAAAACGATCTTCGACCCAGAATCCCGATGTCGGTTCCCCCCGCGTGGAACGAGAAGTCATCGTCGGTTTGTTTGTGACGTTACTTCCATAACGTCTTTTCCATAATTAGCATTAAAAAAAATAAAAAAATCGTAGATTAATTTGTGACTTTCGTAAATATTTGAACCCAAATGGCGATCATAACTATCATATTACTAAAAAAGGCTACAGGAGAAATAAGGGCTCTAAAATGGTTCTTTAAAAGGCTTTGTGGTTCTACGAAGAACCATCAGGTCGGCAACTTTATAGGTTCTTTGAAGAATTCTTTAAGGAAATGGTTCTTTAAAGAACCCTGGTTTGAAAGGTTCTCTGAAACCAGAAATGGTGCCTTAAAGAACCATTTTTGAAGGTTCTTTGAGACACCATTATAGTTTCTTTCAATAACTATTTCAGGAAATGGTATTTAAAGAACCCTGGTTTGAAAGGTTCTCTGAAATCAGAAATAGTGCCTTATAGAACCCTTTTGTGAGGGTTCTTAGAGACACATTTTATAGGTTCTTTGAAGAACTCTTTAAGGAAATGGTTCTTTAAAGAACCCTAGTTTGAAAGGTTCTCTGTGGAACCAGAAATGGTGCCTTAAAGAACCATTTTTTGAAGGTTCTTTGAGACACCTTTATAGGTTCTTTAAAGAACTCTTTAAGGAAATGGTTCTTTAAAGAACCCTGGTTTGAAAAGTTCTCTGAAACCAGAAATAGTGCCTTATAGAACACTTTTGTGAGGGTTCTTAGAGACACCTTTATAGGTTATTTGAAGAACTATTTAAGGAAATTGTTCTTTAAAGAACCCTGGTTTGAAAGGTTCTCTGTGGAACCAGAATTGGTGCCTTAAAGAACCATTTTTTGAAGGTTCGTTGAGACACCTTTAGAGGTTCTTTAAAGAACTCTTTAAGGAAATGGTTGTTTAAAGAACCCTGGTTTGAAAGGTTCTTTGTGGAACCACAAATGGTTCTTGTATGGCATCACTCTGAAGAACCTTGTTGGGTTCCAGATGGCACCTTAAGCCTGTGTGTATGTGGAAGTCCTTTGGGGAGCCCCCCTGGTTGATTCCCTTTCAGCGAGAACCCAAAACACCTGAAGTTACTCAACCCTGACAGGAAGTCGGGAGCCCAGTTCTTGATCTACAGGAGTTTCTCATTGTCTGACATGTTTTGTTGCCACAGAGGAAGTAAATTCCGGATGAGTGAAATACTTTTTACTGCAGAAACCGAGGAGGACGGAATCACATCACGACGGGACTCATAAACAGAATGAGCTGCTCTTGAAAGCAGACTTTATGTTTCAATATGTTTTTATTCTTCACTATGAGAAGGAGCTTCGTGGAAAAGGAAGGTATTTATTATCTTCAGGGTTGTTGTTTTACAATCAAGGTCGTCGTCTTTTATTCTCGCCAATTTGGTTTTGTGATATATATGAAATAAAGAGAGAATTATCTAAAGTGACTTTAACCTTTTAAGCACCAAGCTTTTTTGAGGCCTCTGCTCCGAAAATGGCATACCCAAACTAAAAAGGTTGTATCTCTGCAACCACTAGAGCTACTTTAATCATTTTTACATGTTTACCTTTTTTAATTTGTTTTCTTTTTTTCAGATGTGTACATGTCAGTATATATCATACTGGGTAAGAGTAAATGAAGATGGCACACAGGAAAAAATAGAAAAATGTCAGGTCCGAATTGAAAAAAAGCACTTCGAGGATGATTATATGTTTATAATGAGGCAGTTGAAAGGTTTAAAACTCTCACAAATCATATTAAAATATGTTAACATCCTCCCTGCAAAGTTTGACTTTGAAAAAAGTGAAGCAGAACAAAGTTAGAGAGGTTTTATAACAAACAAACAAAATGTGTCAGACCATATATTTTCACTTCTATGTAACTCATGATGTTCAATATATCCAAATACAGCAGTTTACAACTTTTGAAAGATATTTTACAGTGATGTAATGGGGTAAAATCAGGAAATCCTACATCTGAGAGGTCATGTCACTTCAAGGACTATAAATTCATCTCAGCTCTACAAAGAATTGTCATGCGTTTGTGTCGATAAACCCAGTTCCTATGTTTTCAAACGGCAAATAACGCCCAAATCTGCTGATTTCATCTTGACTGATTTATTGAAATTGATTGGATATATTTCCCTGTATGTTTGCAGAGCCCTTATTCTGTTCAATGAAGCTGTGGAAGCTGTCACTTCTTTCCCAAAACATTAGAAACTATCAAAACACAATGGATGTACAATAGAGAATCGATCACTCCCGAGTGATACGTTGTTTTCTTTCAGTTTCATTCCGTCTCCCCTATGTTTTACACCTCTTGCTCTATAGGTGTATAACTAAAATGAGCGTCATCTAAAAATCTTCACATGAAATGTCAATTGTCTGAAAGACTTCTATATGTATAATATCAATAATAAAAACAACAACAACAACAACAAACACACTGTGCCCGTCATTATTCACCATCTTGTCCCTATGTGGTGCAACACGACGACATCGGCCGACCATCAAATGTCACCGTCCGGTACGTCCCGTGTGTATCGTGTCATCTATCTCCATGTGCACAGATGTCGGCGAGGTGGAGAGGCAGTGTGTGTTTGTGTGTGTGTGTGTGTGTGTGTGCGTCACACACTTTTTTCTTTGAAGTGTTGGGTATCTGATTTTGTGTCAAATCTCCTCGTGTTTTGAGAAGGGCAAAGCGGAGGATGGAGCCTGACGCTGATGCATCGAGCCACTTCCGGCTAATCTGTTACCTTAACATATCGGCAACGATGCGCCGTGGCATATATCATTACCCCGGACTGACGCGAATCGTATTTCAATGTTTAGCCTTTTCTCAACTCGCTGACATTAAGATCCCGTCTCGAGACGCAACGCAAGAAGAAGAACGAAAACGTGGAGAAAAATCCTCCCCGCAGCCCATTTTCTTCTCAGTAATAGACGGGCTTAATTTTGTTATTGATGAGGTTGACATTCGCCTCAGTAATGGAGCCGGGGTGGTGGTGGTGAGTTTGCAGAAGTTGAAAGCGGCACGCTAAAAAAAAAAACAGAGTGTCGGACGCTCAAAATCGATGGCGTGGTCCCTCTATCGAGCTGGAGCACTTACCGCAGGCCCCGCCCCCCCGCCTCCTGATGTATGCACGGGGCCCGTATAGACGCTGCATTATCATTATGCAAACGCAACACACGAAGAAAAAAAAATATCCACAAGGAAACATTATACTGCAGCGGAAGCAAGAGCCCTACACACACACACACACAGACACACACACACACACACCGCCACCCGGCTCACGGACGGACAACAACATTTCACAAAGAGCGGCAATAAATGAGCTGTGAAGGCCGGGCCTCTCACCTGTCAACATGTGACACTTAAAACAGTAATTTGTTCCCCTCGGGGCGCTGTACCTTTCAAGGTATTGAATTTCCCTCCGGGCCTTAAGATTATTCAACTATCACCTCGACGGAAAGCAATACCTTTCAAAAAAAAAAGAGAAAAAAAGACAGCTTAACGTCAAGCTAGAAACTCGTGCACCTTTTGAGCTGGTAGAAGCAGATGAAGACACAAACATGAGAGGGTTTGTCAGAGCGGAATAAAGATCCAGCCCCGAGATATCCGGCCAATAACATTTCGTAGCTGTCATCGCATCGGGGCTCATAATACCGTAATCTTTTATGCATATATATATATATTTTTTTACCCTAGAACAACATAAGGTCCGTGAAACAGGGCCTCCTTTGTCGTGGCTGAATGTCAACATCCCTGTTATCCCGTCAGCTCCCTGAAACCGTACACCTCCAAACACCTGTTCTTTTGTGCGAGCTGGTATTTTACAGCAGGGTTTCTCGACATGCGGGCGGGGGGGGGGGGCTCTCACTCAGCCCCTCTTATTTGTTCCGTCTCACTCCCTCTCTCACTCTCTCGTTCCTTTTACATGTCGTCACCCCTCTCTCTCCCCCCCCACCCCCTCCTCATTTACACTGCCCCGTTTCCTTTCACTCGCTATTGTCATTTCTCTCTCTCTCTCTCTCTCTTTCCATCTCCTCGGCTCCATTTACCAAATCTCCCCTCTTCCCTTCCCATCTCTTCATCTCTTTTTTAGACCCTTCTCTCTTCCCCTTTCAGTGCCGTCGACTCGTTTTCTCCGCCTGTTTTCCCCTCCCCTCGTTTCCTCCGTCCTCACTTTTGCTAATGACTCTCGGCTGATACTTGACTCGGCACTCTCCCGTCCATCACTCTGAAGCTTCCTCGTCTTCCTCTTCCTTTTAACACCCCCCTCCTCTGTTTCTTCTTCTTTTACCTCTCTGCCACTCAAATCCCTTCTTTGTTACGGTCTCCCTGTTCTACCCCTTAGATTGGGAAAACCATATATCTTTAGACCTGATTGAAGGAAACAGCAAAGATCCGTCCTCAAACTTTAACACCCTTTTTTAAATAAAGTATATTTCGAAAGAACATAAAAAAAATACATATTCTTGAAATCGTTGCGCAGAAGGGAGGACGCGTCAACTCACGGACGAGAGGCGTCAACGACGTCCTCCTGGGCCGAGCGGTAACATTAGCCGGGTCGGCGGTGCCAGGTGAACAAGTGATGTGGATTATCTCCTGTAATTGGGTCACGCTTTCTCGAAAGAAATATTACGGTTGAGTTTTTCATATTTTGGTATATTGAGCACCTTTCGATCCGAGTGGCATCTAATCCCATTCAACGTATACCCTCACAAAAAAGCCAGTATAATATATTTTTACAATTATATATATCTATATAATTATAAATATTATATTATTAATTATACAATTATAATATATTATTAATTATAATAATATATATATATAATTATAATAATATTATTAATTATATAATTATAATAATATATATATATTATATATATATATATTTTCTCTTTTTTTACATAAACTTCCGTCTTCATAGGTAATAACAGACCAAAACAATCTAGATGGATAAACAGTTGAAAGAGGGAACTGTCCCTTTAAGAGCCAAGGAGCCCATCATAAATAATGAAAAACATCAAAGGATGTAGAGGGAACCGTCACACAGGGTTCCCATCCAGACTTCATTCTGTGGTTTTGGGGCCGGGCAACAAAAGCACTTTAGTCGATGTTTGGGGAAGATGGCGGTTTCTACAGAATGTAAACAAACACGCCATGTTTCAAAGTCTCTGAGGACTTCCTGACCACAATGTCAACCGGCACCGTAACGGGCCCAAACACTGACGTACAAACAGTTAAACGATGCCGTCGTCAAGATGAGCAAGGCAGATATTTCGGCAGAAAGCAAAGGAAACCTTCCCAGAGTTATAGTTTCAGTCATAGAAAACACAATATCCAAATGGCGTTACATTTCCTTCCTTTTTGCTGTCGCTGCAAATATATTTCGATAACACCGAAACTTTTAACGTGAAGTTCGGTCGTATACAAAAAAAAACATCACGGTACCTCTAAGTCAAAGTTGGGTTCAGGCAACAAAGCTACTCGGTTAGCTTCAGGAGAAGATCTTTGTTTGGGTTCAAATAACGAAGGAAGTGCCGTTATTGAAGTGCGCAAGTCACGTGACAAACACACCAACATCGGCGTCTCCCGGGTAACAGATGGCCGTCGGTTTGACCCCTGACCTTCCATCCTTTGTCGCCTTCTGCCGTCTTCATACTCCCTCGTTCGTGACTTCGGGGGAAACCTACGAGCGATGTCGCCGCCCGTCTGACTCCTTCATCCACAGGACGTTTCCTTCCCGTCAATCCCCTGCACACCTCTTTATACTTAATATGTAACATCTAATTTCACACTTACACTTAAACACACACTTACACTTTAACACACACTTACACTTTAACACACACATACACTTTAACACACACTTACACTTTAACACACTTACACTTTAACACACACACACTTTAACACACACTTATTTAACACACACTTACACTTTAACACACACTTACACTTTAACACACACTTACACTTTAACACACACTTACACTTTAACACACACATGCACTTTAACACACACTTACACTTTAACACACATGTCACTCTAACACACACACTTACACTTTAACACACACTTACACTTTAACACACACTCACACTTTAACACACACTTACACTTTAACACACACTTACACTTTAACACACACTCACACTTTAACACACACTTACACTTTAACACACACTTACACTTTAACACACACATGTCACTCTAACACACACTTACACTTTAACACACACTTACACTTTAACACACACTTACACTTTAACACACTTACACTTTAACACACACATGTCACTCTAACACACACTTACACTTTAACACACACTTACACTTTAACACACACTTACACTTTAACACACACTTACACTTTAACACACACTTACACTTTAACACACACTTACACTTTAACACACACTTACACTTTAACACACACTTACACTTTAACACACACTTACACTTTAACACACACTTACACTTTAACACACACTTACACTTTAACACACACTTACACTTTAACACACACTCACACTTTAACACACACTTACACTTTAACACACACTTACACTTTAACACACACTTACACTTTAACACACACTTACACTTTAACACACACTTACACTTTAACACACACTCACACTTTAACACACACTTACACTTTAACACACACTTACACTTTAACACACACTCACACTTTAACACACACTCACACATTAACACACACTTACACTTTAACACACACTTACACTTTAACACACACATGTCACTCTTACACACACTTACACTTTAACACACACTCACACTTTAACACACACTCACACATTAACACACACTTACACTTTAACACACACATGTCACTCTAACACACACTTACACTTTAACACACACATGTCACTCTAACACACACTTCCACTTTAACACACACTTCCACTTTAACACACACTCACACTTTAACACACACTTACACTTTAACACACACTTACACTTTAACACACACATGTCACTCTAACACACACACTTACACTTTAACACACACATGTCACTCTAACACACACTTACACTTTAACACACACTTACACTTTAACACACACATGTCACTCTAACACACACTTACACTTTAACACACACTTACACTTTAACACACACTTACACTTTAACACACACTTACACTTTAACACACACATGTCACTCTAACACACACTTACACTTTAACACACACTTACACTTTAACACACACATGTCACTCTAACACTCACTTACAGAGCCCTGTCCATAGCACTGTTATCTGTTTGTGCACTTTATTGTGTACCATTGTAAATGTAATGTTTCAATTATTGCACTATGTTGACTGTTGATTGTTGTTTTGTTGTTGTTTTGTTTGTCTGTCTAATGTACACACCAGCTACACACCAGCCGCCAAGTCAAATAATGTGTGTGTCTAAAACACGTAGCAAATAAATGTTTCAGATTTTTCTGGTTCTGATAAGGTAGCTCTGTTTTTTGGCTGTGGGTCAGAGGTCAGCAGGTCCGTCTTCCAATCAGGAGGTTGGCGGTTCAATCCCCGCCCTAGTCGATGTGTCCTTGAGCAACACACGTAACCCTGAGTCGCTCCCTGTCGTCTACGGTGTGTGAACGTCACATGGTTGTAAGTCTCTTTGGATCACAGTGTCAGCTAAATGTGATACAGTCTAAAGTTCCTCACATCGGTAAAGGTAGTTTTTTGCTTTTCCTCGACAAAAACACGTCTACTCAACACGAGGTGGACGGACTTCTTCTGGACACCTGGTTAAACATCACCTTTGACCTCGCCGACATGAGTGGTCACGGTTGCTCATAGTTCATCTCTCACCCTTTACCCATTTAGAAAAACCCTAATGGAGTACCTTTTGAATCTCTTCATCCCCTCGGCTCCTCTCCTCGACCATCACCTTTCTTTGTGTCCTTTCTTTCCCTTTTTTACCTCCCCCGGCGATACGCCGATTGCCTCTTTTGCTCCTGGGTGCCTCTCTCTCTCTCTCTCTCTCTCTGTGGCTCTCTCACACTTTAATGTCCAACCCGACTACTCCGTCTTACTCCTACGCTCTCCAACATCTCTTCTATCCGCCTCGGTTGTATGGAAGATGAGGTAAAGAGAAAGACGGAGAGAAAGAAAGGAATCCCCTCACAATTCCCTCATCTCCTTTTCCCCGATTTGAAAGCTGGCCTTTGTGGAGCAGCTCCAGTGTCTCCGACCAGGAGCCGGGGCCCTTTTCAATCGGGAGAGGTTTAAAATCTAACTGAACCCTATTCATGCGCTGCCAGGCCTTCGCTTGGACTCTCGCGCTACATAATACGCGGCCATGCAGCGGCTGGGGAATGTGAGTTATTCAGGGAAGGGGGGGGGGGGGGGCAACAGTAAGGAGAACACAGGGGGGAGTTTGGATCAAATCGGGAGGTCATTTCAAATGCTGCATTTTTTACAAGAAGCTCTCTTTAAGATTTCCTTTTTTGGACGTGTCATCACGTTGAGGTCATGATTCAATAACTGTGCAATATGGTAGTCCGACTTTTTATTTCAATTGGACCGGAGTTTTCAAAGTGGAACTCTTTTTTTCTCCTTCTTCTTCTTCTTCTTCTTCTTCTTCTTCTTCTTCTTCTTCTTCTTCTTCTTCTTCTTCTTGTTCTCACCCTTCTTCTTCTTCTTCTTCTTGTTCACACCCTTCTTGTTGTTGTTGTTGTTGTTGTTGTTGTTCTTCTTCTTCGTTGTGTTCTTCTTCTCCTTATTCCCTTTCCTTTACTCATTAATGACAAGGCGAGATTTTTTTTCTCTTCTTCTTCTTCTTCTTGTTTACACCCTTCTTGTTGTTGTTGTTGTTGTTGTTGTTGTTGTTGTTGTTCTTCTTCTTCGTTGTGTTCTTCTTCTCCTTATTCCCTTTCCTTTACTCATTAATGACAAGGCGAGATTTTTTTTCTCTTCTTCTTCTTTTTGTTCTCACCCTTCTTCTTCCTCTTGTTCTCACCCTTCTTCTTTTTCTTTTTGTTCTCACCCTTCTTCTTCTTCTTCTTCTTCTCACCCTTCTTCTTCTTCTTCTTCCTCTTGTTCACACCCTTCTTCTTCTTGTTCTTGTTCACACTCTTCTTCTTCTTCTTCTTGGCTTCACTTTTCCTCAGTAGTCATGCCGTTGTCTTGAGATGCTGTCCGTCAGTCAAACATTGTGTCGGACAGGAGGACGTCTTTCTCTTTGCTCTATCTGCTTTTGAGAAAAGGGGGATGATAGTAGATGATGAGTCTGTCCTGCATTGTTGAGACGTGGCATATATTTACTCTTCTGGTTTCCAGTTTCATGGCAGCGTGAGCTGAAGCTGTGCTTGGCAGATCGACCATGTGTGCGAAAGCCGGCGGTAATGACACTGAAAAGGCCAATTACACCCATCGTGGCCACAAACACCGTGAACCCCATCTCATTTCAACAGAACGTTATCTGCGAAATTATAGTTCACCTCTGGGATCCATCAGCTTCCACACACCGAATCTTCAAGCTCCCCCTAAAATAAGGAAACGTGTGCACTTTGAAACATAAAATAAAAAGAAATCTTAATCACCGGTTAGTTCAGGCTCAGTGAAATGTCCCCGTCGTATCTCTCCATCCGAAAGGGTTTAATACATGGAGCTTATCCAGACTGAGGGTATCAGCTCGCCATTGGCCGTTAATCTCATGTGGCATTCTCAACTATCTGCTCACTCCACTATCTCTATTTTACAAGGCACTACGATTTCATTCCCCTTCTATACCAGAATGATAATGTGTGGATATGGATGGGTAACACAGGACTTTCAGAATCAGAATCAGAATCAGAATCAGAAACAGGTTTATGTCCCATGTTATAAACTGAGTCAAAGTAGTTTTGTTATGTAAAGTCTGGACATCAGTTTTGTACTAAAATGTACTAATTGACAATCTCTAAACCTAATGAAGTGCTTTTGTTGCCTAAAACTAACCTGGTAAATAAATCAACAGTAAGTTGGACATTGTAAACATGAGTTTATGTCTCACTCTCTGGTTTCAAGTCTTCTTCAATACAGCATGAGGGTCATTTAGTAAATGATGGTCCATTTGGAGTCAAATAGACCATCACATAGAGGACGCTTTAGGGCGGGGCTTACTGTGATTGCCAGGTCACTATATATATATATATATATATATATATGTATTAATCTAGAAGGGTAAACTCAATATTTTTGTCCACAAATAAATAATTAAGTCGATGAATGAAAAATAATAATACTTTGTTTTTCTCTACTTTCTAGAACGGCTATCATTGTGTCAATTACACTTTATGTAAAAATGCATATTTCATAAGGCTGCAGAAATGAAACCTATGTTGTTTTCGTCACTCGAACCCCCCCCCCCCTCCACACACACACACACCACAAGGCCACTCCGAGTCAAGATGTGCAAAATGTGCTTGTGTCAATACAGACGGGCCTAATGGCCTGTGTGTTTAGGGCCCTCAATGGGGACGGCACCGGGGCTTTGGCCGCTCATAATGGGAACACCAGTGTGTGAAATATGTTATGCAAAGGAAGCAGGCGAGTGACGGAGCAAAAGGGCCACCGCTTGGCACCGAGTCGAGAGAGTCAGCAATAAAAGAGAGGACCAAAGTCAACAAGGCGGTCAGCGTTGGCCGAGGGGCGCCTTCCAAAAGTTGGATGAGCCGGAGGAAAAGCTGTAAACGGCTCCGTTTTCATTGTTTGGTGCTTCATTTGTTGTTTGCTAATATAAATATACAGGACTGTCTCAGAAAATTAGAATATTGTGATAAAGTTCTTTATTTTCTGTAATGCAATTAAAAAAACAAAAATGTCATGCATTCTGGATTCATTACAAATCAACTGAAATATTGCAAGCCTTTTATTCTTTTAATATTGCTGATTATGGTTTACAGCTTAAGAAAACTCTAAAATCCTATCTCATAAAATTTTAATATTTCCTCAGACCAAGTAAAAAAAGATTTATAACAGCTGAGTGTTTGTCAAGGCTCAGGAAACCCTTGCAGGTGTTTCGATTTAATTAGACAATTCAAGTGATTTGTTTAATACCCTACTAGTATACTTTTTCATGATATTCTAATATTTAGAGATAGGATATTTGAGTTTTCTTAAGCTGTAAGCCATAATCAGCAATAAATCAGAATAAAAGGCTTGCAATATTTCAGTTGATTTGTAATGAATCCAGAATGCATGACATTTTTGTTTTTTTAATTGCATTACAGAAAATAAAGAACTCCATCACAATATTCTAATTTTCTGAGACAGTCCTGTATATGCATTTGAGTTGTTTTAATAGTTGTATCCGCTGCAGCGCTGCAGGGAATGTACTCAAATACATTAGCTTTGGATCTTCTATATTTCCAATGTTTTTATCAATGTGCACTGTCCTTTCTTAAATAAACCATTAAAAAAAAGGGAAAAAAAGTGTTTATTGATTTGTAATTAAAAAAGTCGAGATATATTCACATACCAGAAACTGCTTCCTCCAGGAGAAGTATCCTCTGTCTCTTTTGTTCATGTGTCTGTGAATCGCTAACGGTCTCTGAATCATTTCAGATTTTTAAAAAGCGCATATTCTCGAGTCCAAATGTCTCTTTTTCTTTTCATGTTAAAACATTACTTTACCTCTTATTTTCAATAATTGCCTTTTTTTCATCTGCCCCGTCCTCAACATCCGACCCTGATTAATAACTAAATACATGTAACGGGTAACAGGTGTGTGTGGGGTGGGAGGGGGAGGGGGGCGGTGAAATGTTAAGAGAAAAGTGTCCAAAGTGACTTTAAATAACATGTTTTGTTTCACAAACAATCAAAAACTCATAGATGTTAAAGTAATGTTATGGGATAAAATAAGTAAATCCTGCATTTTAGAAGCTTTCAGTAGTTTCATGAGACAGGAATGTGTACAAATCGGGATTTTTTTTAACCAATATTTCATGTTTAACCTATATTTAAATATCATATGGAGGAGGAAAAAAGTCAACAATGTCTATATATTTAAAAAAGTGTTCTAAAGTGACTTTAAATAACATGTTTTGTCTCACAAACAAACAAAAACTAATAGATTTTAAAGTAATGTTATTGAATAAAATAAATAAATCCTATATTTAAGAGACATGAATGTGTTTAAATCAGGATTTAACCTATATTTCATGTTTAACCTATATTTAAATATCATATGGAAGAGAACTAAATCAACAATGTCCATATTTTTAAAAAAAGTGTCCTTAAAAATAACATGTTTTATCTGACAAACAATCAAAAACTCATAGATTTTACATGGATGTATGGGATAAAATGTGTAAATCCTGTATTTAAGAGGCTTTCACTCGTTTCATGGGACCGGAATGTGTTCAAATCAGGATTGTTATCCTATATTTCATGTTTAATCTATATTTAAATATCATATGGGAAGAAAAAAAGTCAACAATGTCCTGTTGAGTGGGAGTTGTGTGGTCGAGCTTTCATGCGCAGTGTTATTCTGGGAGCCCCGTCATTTGCATGGTTCACTTTCCATTCTCACAGGCGGACGTGAAAAGAAGTCATATTGCTTCTGACGGTTTGAAACATGAACAGCGAGCGGTGTGGCAGCCGCAAAATGATGAATAAAACATAACGTGTCGTGTTTGACAATTCCATCAGCGCTCGTGAAACCGTGGGCGTGCTGGGCTCTTGCCAATCATCACACTGACGGCATTAATTGAAATGGCAACATAATTAAAAATCCAATTAATCACGGAGCCGTCGTGGACAGAAGAAATGTAAAAACTGCCGATTGACCTTCAAAAATGGAATTTGTTCTTCGCTCAAAGAGAATAGATATTTATACATGTTTGGCCTTTCAAATTAATTGGAGATATGTTATTTTCGCCCGGGGGGGGGGACAGACATGCAAACAATAACTTAGGGTTGGATGGTTTGCGACAGACCAGACAATTTAATTATGAACAGTCATTTAATAATTAGGCCATTTCTGTCAGATACTGTACGTGATTGGATACAGGTGAGCTTAAGGATAAAAATAGCACAATTTGCCATACATGTCTTTTTGCATATCTAATATTTAATGCATACTTCTTTGAATGTAACACAATTCCACCTTTTCTATTTCTGCATTTCAAAGTATTTTTATTTATTGGGAATATACACACGCAGTAAGGATGCATTTACTTTAAATATGTGATTGCCATGATAAATACACATTTAGGTGGGCAAAAGTAACATTTAGAAACAATAGCAATACCAGCAGATGACTTCCCATGACCTGTTAAAGTTCCGACCTTCATCACTTCTCTACTCTGACATGCACTGACACATATTTAATCCATGTTTGTCATTTGGGCAGCCTTGACAACTCCCTACATTCATCACCGCTAAGTCACATTTAAAACAGACCCCCTTTTTTTCAAAATAACTGCAAAGCGTAATTACATTTATCATCATCAAAATCAAGTCGATCCATTTAAATCGATCTCTGGACGCGTGGGAATGGGTCTAATCCCATCCCCTCGCCCCTGAGATCGACCTCTGGAGCCCGGTTCTTGATCCTGTCTCCAGGATGAGCCTGACTCCTGGGCCACCGACACACGAACCATTTGAGCTCAGCACACAACCAAAGTGAAGAAGAAAGAAAAAAAGAAAGAAAAGAAACAAAGAAGAAGAAGAAAAAAAATCACCCGGACACATTGGGCTACAATGGTGTCACGCTCGGATTGGCCCTGTGAGCACTGTCATGGCCTTTTGAGCAAGAAAAGAGGTTTTGGGTGGCAAGGGCTCGGAAATAACATTGTGTGTGTGTGTGTGTGTGTGTGTGTGGGGGGGGTCTAAAATGAACCACTACGCGATAAGCAGCTGCGATCAACAACAACGCTACTCTTGGATATTTGTCATCACTTTCCGGATCTCTAACACCTGTTTTTTTGCGCGTTGTCTTCTTCCTCCTGAGGGAAGGAGACGAAGACAACGAAGACGACGACGAAGAACCTGGGGCCTGAATCGTCGTTGCGTGTCGGGCCCGAACTCAAGAATCATCCCTTTTATGTCAAAAAAAAACAGACCGCCCTCTTTTTTTCTTTTTTTTCTTCTTCTTCTTCTTTTTTTCCCTTCAGCAGACACTTCAGAAAAGCAAACAATTGGGTCCAGGGATAGCGGCGGTATTGTTGCGTCCCCACGTTTCTCATAAGGGCCCTCCAGTCCCGCTGCCCTCCTCCCAGAGTTTCAATCCCAAACCTGAATGAGGCCCAGACAAAGAGGAGCTGTCAGTGGTCTGCTCGACGTGGTGGATTAAACTGAGAAATGAAGACCTGTGGCAGGACTTCAGCCAAATAGACTCCCTGTATCCAAGCGGCAGTGGCAAGGAGCCACATGTCTTTCACCGCCGCCTTTTAATGAGCTCTAATTAAATTTTTTCGTGGACTCAGCATTTGTCCAGGGGTAAGCGTTGGATCGCTGGCCACCTACGATCAGAAAGAGAAGTAAAAAAGGGAAAGATAAAGTCCCGAGGGATAACCCACTCCGTCTTTTGTTTGTTGTAAACCACTTGTGCCCCAGTGCCTCCATCTTATCTATGGATATGTAGAGTTGTAGTGGATTTTATATATACTTGCACATGTAAATAAGAAAGTCTATCGTTTAAATGAATACATAAATAAAGATATGATGATGAATAAGGGATATTATGATGAATATTCTGGAGGAATGTATTGTAAAGCATAAGATAAAGACAGTGTTGTATAATTGTATCTGTATGATGCAAGAGAATGAATGAGATGTTGTTTAGAGATGATAGTTAAAATGGATGCAGGTGGAAAACCCGAGACGTTACTTTTATTCTGAAGGCAATATATGTCTTTGACAGGAAGTGAGACCTTTGACCCCGCCATCTTGATCATACTTAGCTTAGCGAAACAGAATGTCTGCATTGCTTGAATTAGCTAATTGTACTATAACTTTTAGGTGTGGACTCATTTGCATGCCGTAGTCTTTGTTGATGGAGTTAGAGTTCAACCGGCTGAATTTTCCTCTTGGCCACGGGACCCGAGATTTGAATTATTCTTTCAAATATATAACCCATAGAAATCAAATAGTCCTGTGTACAACCTTTCTATGGGAGAGGGTAATGCTCATCGTAGAGAAGTGTCTTCCCGTGGCCGTGTGTCTCGTGTTGAGCACTCGCCTTGTTTCTCGACAGGTGGCAAACAAATAAAAGTGCCTTTTTCTTCCTTTTTTTTTTTACAAACTGATTGCTAATTAATTCAACAGTTGCTGAGGCATTTCAATCCGAGCCACAAATGTCAGCAGGCGGAGTGAAAACAACTCATCCCTCGGGAACAATGAACGTCTGCACCAAAATGTGTGCCAATTCGGCGAGTTTATGGAGCAATATTCACCCCACCGGGATTCATCCTTTGGAGTATCCGTACAACATGTCAGTGGAATCCATTTTCCGGCTGACATTTGTAAGAAAAAAAAACTAAAATGTCAACCTTAAGGTGTCTCTAGAGAGGAACAGTCAGGGGATCACTGTGCATAATGTCACGGCAATCAATTGTGTAGATTTTTACATCTGGACCAAAGTGGTGGACCAACCTTCAGGCTACACTACTACCGTCGCTAAAAAACGAGAACATAAAGTCTGACTTGACATCAACATACATTTTTTCTTTAAAGACTGGAGTTACAATTAGTGCTTCTTAAAAAAAGATGGATTTCATTAAACATTCCCTAAAAAAAAAAGTGATGTCAGCAAGCACGGGGTGTCAAACTGTGTGAAGAGGGTGTTGCCATCCTGGAGTACGATGATGACATCACCATCAGTTATAGAGTCCTAAAACCAGGAAAGAGTCAGCGTCTTTGCACTTCCGGTAATCAAAGAACCTGGGGTTGCATAAAGTAACCCAACGTTTTTCGGTTATCTGCCAGATAAGCTCTGTGGTGAACACAATCTTATGGAAGGTACAATAAAACAAAATATAATACAATATAATGTTAAAAATGGCTAAATTAGCCCATAAAACAGCATTACTAGCATTAGCTTTAGCACTAGCTTAGTGGCGTGATGGTGCGGTTTGTTTATTGCCCAAATGTTGGCCTTTTACTACTTTGGTTGTCTGCCTGAAATAAGCTCTGTGTTGAATAAAAGCTTAAGGAATATACCATGAAACAGACCGTCATGAAATACACTCTTAAAAGTGGCTAAATTTGACCATACAACATCACAAGCTTTAGTGTTAGCACTAGCTTAGTTGTGTGACGGTGCCGTTTGTTTATAGCCCAATGTTGGCCTTTTACTTTTTCGGTTATCTGCCTGAAATAAGCTCTGTGGTGAACACAAGCTTATGGAATGTACAATAAAACAGAAGATAATAAAATGTACTGTTAAAAATGGCTAAAGTAGACCAAAAAACAACATCACTCGCGTTAGCTTTAGCACTAGCTTAGTGGCGTGACGGTGCGGTTTGTTTATAGCCCAACGTTGGCCTTTTACTTTTTCGTTTATCTGCCTGAAATAAACTCTGTGGTGAACACAAGCTTAAGGAATATACCTTAAAACAGAACATAATAAAATACACTGTCAAGAGTGGTTAAATTAGACCATAAAACGACATCACTAGCTTTAGCTTTAGCACTAGCTTAGTGGCGTGACGGTGCGGTTTGTTTATAGCCCAATGTTGACCTTCTACTTCACTCTTTAGAAATCGTACTGTGTGTTTTTTTCTGTATGTTTACATCACTTATTCCACTTTCACTGGTCCAGTGGCGGTGCGTCCATAGAGGGCGCTAGGGCGCCGCCCCTCTTAAAATTTTGAGATGAAAAAAAAAGAAGAAGAAAAAAATATAATATATCCTGTCAAAAAACATTATATACCAAATCATTTAAATAGCAAATATACCGTGTTGACGTGCTAAATGTGTGTGGGAGACCGTCAGCCTGTCGACAACCACTTAAGTTAAATGTGACATCAATAATATATCGCCACTCATCCTCACGGAGAGAAGCCCCTCCCCATTTTCGGGGCGCCGGCCCAACGTGTGTGCGCGGCAGCGAGCAAACATTTCACGGTCGTTTCGGCAAGGACGGCTTCTCATTGGCGGATGAAACGTGAATCTTGGGGCACAAAAATGTGCGCCCTGGCCAATGACATCGTTTCTTATGTCACGTGACTGGACTATTCGGCCAATCAGAGACCGGTATCGTTCCCTCAGCCCAGAGAGCTCCACGGAGCTACGCGAGCAGGTTGCTAACGGAGCTGGTTAGCTGGAGCTCAGTGAGTAATGCGCTGTTTAGTTCCCCCTGTCTGTTGTTCCAAAGTCCTGGGACTGAAACTCTCTGGACTACAACGGGGGGAGGGATCTACAGAGCTTCAGACAAGTGTAAAGCACGAATCTTGCCGCAGTTATCTAGCTAACAGCATGAAGCTAACTAGCTAACAGCATGAAGCTAACTCGCTAACAGCCTGAAGCTAACCCTGTTTGCAGAGCAGAGCAGCAGAAGGAGACCGAACTGGCATCGAAAACACAACGAAGAAGTTCTGAAAAACAGACACATTCCCTCCAGAATAATGAAACAGGCTGGTTACAGACATGATTGACTTTAACCAGAGAGTTATTGAGAAGTTTGCCAACATTAAAGAGAGGAGGCTACTTTTCTTTCCAGTAGTGGGTCTACTCTGTCACCCAATGTAACATGTGATCTCTTTCTGACTCTATTCTGCTCTGAACCTCTTTCATGTGAGGGTGAAACTCTTTTATTTTGCAAACCTCTGAAACCCAACCCAATGTTCCTTAAAGCTGCTCTGAACCTCTCATGCCCAAAGTCACAGTGTGTTGATAGTTGTTATTGGACAGTGTTGAGCACGCTGTGTTCTTGAAATAAAGCTTTGTTTTTTACAATATTCTACTCAAAACCTCTTTTCTTCTCATTGTTGAGTGCTATTTAAACCGCGTCGCCCAACTGCGCCCCCCCCCCAAAAAAAAAAATTCACCAGCCGCCACTGCACTGGTCATACTGTGTTTTTTCCTCGTTTGAGGGGAAGGTGTAACTCACTTAGCAGCTGGTCGCTGATTTCCAACTCCTGTTTTCAACCTTCACTAGAAATGTGAAATGTGTTTATCTCGCCGCACAGCTGCGCACCCACTCGCTACGATAAAGGCAGACAAGTCAGTGTGCTGTAAATAACAAAAATGTATAATTAATGCATTTTGTTGTGAGTTACGCTCATGTAATCCACAGGAGGACAAACTCGGAGGTCGATGTGCTGTCGCTTCTCGTGCTCGATTCGATTCAGCGTTAGCACTCAAATTAAGGCGTGAAACTGGAAACTGGTGTGTTTAGGCATGCGTGTTGTTTCGCTCCCTGGGAAGGATCAAGTTGTCCATCACGGAGGCTACTGGCAGAATAACAGAACGACAGGAAAACAAAAAGCCAGCTGTAATGCATTGCTCTCCTCCATTCTATGTGAGGATTGTACTCTCCCTCCCACTGTACGACCGTGGGAGGGAGAGTATCTGCATTACAGTAAAAAAAAAAAAAAAGAAGCAGCTCCCGCGATTCCTCATCTTGTGTCATATTATGGTGTAACAAACTGGAGGTCCCGTGCTCGATATAAAATGAGAATCTGAATCCGATAGATACGTTTAACAATATTTAATGGCAAGAAGTCTAAGCAGTAAATTGAAGCTACGATCGTAGGGCCGACCGGAATATTACGCCACAGACTAAAAAGCAAAGTAGCTGATAGGGAACTGTTTTGTAACCTTCCGACCGTCTAGAGCACGAACTCACCTTCCCACCCGTATTTATTAGTAACGGCATCCACACCTCTTAATCCAAAAAGTTAGTTCCATTGGTCAGTTCAGCATGCTACACTCTAGTTGGCTTATGGCCAGGTCATAAACAGGTAATAAAACAGGTCATAAAATAACCGGGTCAAACGTCATGATCAGCTATGTGATGAAAGTTCCCTTTCACAATAAAAGTCCCACATGTCACTCTCCTGCTTCAAGCAACGTCACGGACTTCAACCGGCTTCCAACTCATGTGTCAAAATTGAAACAATAAACTAACTTTCATTCTCATGCGACATACATATAATCATAAACACACAGACAATTATAAACATTACTTCTGCCATTGACATACACATAGACTAGACATTACCCCTATGCTTCATAACACATCAACAACAATATCAATATTCTCCCTAATATTTCCGATGATAATATCTTGCTATATGTATTAATTTAAAGCACAAATGTTCCCTATGTACATGTGCAAAGTCAAAATGACCTATTACGACTTAACAGTCACGTTGCATGCGCGCCCTCCCGTGTGAACACCTTCCAGCGAGTGTGATTCCTTCCACCTGGCTGTGTTTCATTCATGTCTGCTCCTCTCTCTCTCTCTCTCTCTGCACCATTAAGCAGCAGATGTCCCTCCACTCCGCGAGGATGCGTAGCGTGTGATACACTTTACAAAAAGGAGGCGATCGGGTACTCCGGAGTCTCAATAACACACACTTCAAACTGCTGAGAGAGCAGGATTTAATGTACTATACAAGGTATGTGGTTCACTGATACAATGAAGACTCCTACCAGAGTTCTGGATATAAACCAACACATTAATTATGACTAAACAGCGTTAAACCGTCTGTGTTTAGTTCAACAGGGCCAAACTGTAATGGCATAGCGACACCACGCTGGTCATACGTGAGCATTTATGTCCCTGGAAGCCGTCCATCTAACTTAATATGAGCTAGTTTAACCAGAACTGCCATGTAATGCCTTTATAGCACCCATTTGTAAAATATATTTCTAAAAGATTATTACATTCGTCACGTACACTACCGTTCAAAAGTTTGGGATCACCCAGACAATTTTGTGTCTTCCATGAAAAATCACACTTTTATTTATCAAATGAATATAAAATATAGTCAAGACATTGACAAGGTTAGAAATAATGATTAATATTTGAAGTATACATATTGTTCTACAAACTTCAAGCTCAAAGGAAGGCCAGTTGTATAGCTTATATCACCAGCATAACTGTTTTCAGCTGCGCTAACATAATTGCATGGGTTTTCTAATCAGACATTAGTCTTCTAAGGCGATTAGCAAACACAATGTACCATTAGAACACTGGAGTGATCGTTGCTGTAAATGGGCCTCTATACATTCTATCATTAGAAACCGGAAAGAATAGTCATTTACCACATTAACAATGTAGAGAGTGTATTTCTGATTAATTTAATGTTATCTTTATTGAAAAAACAGTGCTTTTCTTTGAAAAATAAAGTCATTTCTAAGTGATCCCAAACTTTTGAACGGTAGTGTACCTTTATTACATAAAGAAGCTTTGGGGAGGTTCGAGGAAATTACTTGAATGTCTTCATTCAGGATGAGTATCTCAACGTTGGTTTGTAGACTCCTTCTACTTCAATGAAAAGCCTGCATTTCATTTTCAGGGCATGCAGTTTTACTTTTATGACGCGTGAACGTCATTATGCACGAACAGAATCCTGTTATTTGCCCATAAAAGTCGGAATAAGTCGCTCTCTGATGCGTTGAGTTCCACCAATCTTTTTTAAATGAGTAGTTTCTAATGTTTTTGACTCTCCTGTAATATTTAAAACACCCATTGAAACATGCCACTAATTGGCAGCTAAATATTCTCCATGTCAAACTGTAACTGTGCCATAATATTGCCTTTTTCCACAGAGATGCACTCTAAAACTACTTAAGCCACACAAAAAAATCCCCCGGTCCATCTATGGAGGTAAATCAGCCAATGAGATTATTTCTGCTTGAGCAGCTGAGAAATGTTCCCAATTCTAAATCCCACCCAATAAGCATTGTACTGGATGCAGTGGCCTTTCCCTAAGAATCTCGGTCCACTCGCATAACTTGGGAGTCATATTTCTGTTCATGTTTTGTCATTTAAACTCGCTTTTGATTCCCTCGGTTGATACGTGGAGGAGGGAGAGAGGCATACAAAAGAGAGAGAGAGAGAGACAAAGAGAAAAAAGACGCCTGCACAACCGAAGATCTGTCTCATGACTTAAACATTCTGGGGGATGAGATGTGCCCACGCTGCAGGGATTCTTTCCCAGTGAAACGTGCAGCCTCAGCAGCGGGAGAGGCGCGCATCAATGGAGTATTGTGCCAGTGTGTCGCGATCGTATTGCGCTGCCTCACGGGCGGCATGAAAGCTGACAGTGATCACACAGTGGAATTATAGGGGGGGGGAACAATGCCGTAGTATCTCAGAAACAGCATCGTGATAGGATATGATGAACTATGACCCATATCGGTTAACTCAGCAGGTAACTGCTCTTACAGAAATAGACTTATGGGAAATATATGAAAACCTGTGGTTCATGCATGTAATGGTGAGGTTCTGGCAGCACAGGATAGGATATTACTGTAATCATCCCCATAAGCAAAGGAAATATAAATGAAAGTGTATATAAAGCATGTCCTATACTCCCCTTGTTTCCTACTGTCATCAAACACATCATGTTACATCAAAGCTGGGACCATAACTAGGAAATACTAGAACTCTCAACAATATCTTACATCAAAGATAAGACTGAACTCAACCATGAGCCCGGCTTTGATTCTCAGTGTGTGCGATGAACATTACTCTTCTTCCCTCGTTCAGAGTTCTTTACGATGGTGATGAAGAGCTCCTCTCTAGAGTCACGTTACGCTTGTTTTTGACCGATCACAAATATATACGTTTAAAATCAAACACGACGTAAGGAGGACGACGGTTGCGTCAATCTGAGGACTTTCACCAAGGAGACCCGTGTTCGTGTCCCGTGCGACACCACGCATAAGATATGTATTTCAAACCTTTCATTAAACCTAACCAACTACTTTTGTTGCCTAAATTACGTGACGTACGATAATGTTACATTCATACACCGTAGACCACAGGTGTCGAACACAAGGCCCGCGGGCCGAATGCGGCCCGCCACGTCATTTTATGCGGCCCCTGACGGCTTGAAAGACATATGATCGTCTTTTCTTAAAGAAATTGAAGAAAAATGTCCGTGCTTTTATTTTGAAGGTTTCAAATTAAATGTATTTATGTTGTAATATTAGAGACATTTTCATTTCATGCGGCACCTGACGGCTTGAAAGACATGGGATCCCCTTTTCTTAAAGAAATTGAAGAAAAATATCCGTGCTTTATTTTGAAGGTTTCAAATTAAATGGATTTATGTTGTAATATTAGAGACATTTTCTTATTTACAATATTTCTACACTCAAATAAGCAATAATCAAATGCAAGGAGAGTTATTTAACAATATGTTCGAGGAGTTTATAAAGTGTTTCCGGCCCTTTAAGAGGGCAGCTGATGTGGCCCAGGGTGAAAATTAGTTTGACGCCCCCGCCGTAGACACAGCTACTGGGAGCAATTAGGATTAAGTGTGTTGCTCAAGGACAAATCAACTAGGGCAGAGATTCAACCGACAACCCCCTGATAGGAAGACGGACCTGCTGACCTCTGACCCACAGTCGTCAACAACTATAATTAAGAATGCTTTTTCAAAACACATTGAAAACCTGTATTTACTCGTATCTCCAAAGGTTGAAAATGAAACATATTTTTAGTATTCATAAATGTTGTGATTCATATCGTATCCGTGGTTTTGCAGAAACTTAAAATGCCTCCTTTGTATTCTGGTGACCGAGTTGAATATTAAACCCTCCGCGAAGGACAAACGCTTCTCGGCCGAGACTCTCGGCTCAGACTTCCGAATGAAGCGTCTCCGCGAATACGATTCAGAGTACACACATTAGTCCACACGCCGAAACAAATACTGAACACTAAGTGCCCCGGTCCCCGACGTTAATAAGCAGCAGAAACAAAACCACATCTGATGAAGTTGCGCGAGATGGAAAAAAGCTTTATGTTTATGAATGCAATCAGCCGAGGACTCTGAGAGCGGAGGCCCTCCTGCCAGAGGCGGTCCGCCACGCGTTACATTAAACAGCAGGCCGGCGACACTAAGTGACCCCATTTGAGCTCCCGGGGCATTTAAACATCATCATTACCGTCACATTGAAAATGCGGAAGGTAATGTTTTGATCGGCGTGTATTTGTATGCGTGCGTGTTATTCGCATAAGTCAAAAAGTATTAAACCGAATCGCATGAAATTGGGTGGGATGATTGGTTATTATCCGGGGACCATTTGATTAGATTTTGGGATCGATCGGGTCAAAGGTCAAGGTCAAGGTCATGACAAGGTCAACATCTTCTTGAATCGCATGAAATTTGGTGGGATGATTGGTTATTATCCGGGGACCATTTGATTAGATTTTGGGATCGATCGGGTCAAAGGTCAAGGTCATGAAAAGGTCAACATCTTCTTGAATCGCATGAAATTTGGTGGGATGATTGGTTATTATCATTTGATTAGATTTTGGGATTGATCGGGTCAAAGGTCAAGGTCAAGGTCATGACAAGGTCAACATCTTCTTTTTACCATAGCGCGGTCAATTTGTATCCAATTGGCATGCAACTAATGCCAACATGTTCATAATTCAATGCCCAATCTTGTGATATGCGAAGGTATGCGCTCTACTGAGTGCCCGTTCTAGTTTATCATTTATCTTATCGTTTAATGCACTTCTCTTCACTCGTAGCCCGCAACTGATTGTATTAATACAATAGCGGAAAAGGCGATGGGTTCAGAAGAAACACCGGCGGCCACCACGAGCAATCAAAAGATCGCTCGTCGTGCGGTTGGAAGAAGAAGAAAAAAGACGAAGAGAAAATCAAAGATTTTTCTCGAGTTTCATTCGCCGGTTGAACCTGGAGCTGATTGGCCGTGACTGGCCACATTTACACTCGTGTGTGTGTGAGTGAGGTCGGAGGCTCTGCTGTATCTGTAATGTGCCCTGAGGGAAAGTAAGTCACGGGGTCCGCCGCCGCTGTTGCCAACGCTCGCCGAAAAAACTGGAATGCAGTGAAGGTCAGATTCCGTGAGAGAAGTGTTATATGATCCGGTGGTGGGGGGGTGGAGGGGGGGGGGTCACAGAGGAGGGCTTTCAGTCGCCCGCCTGCCTTCGCGCCGACTTCAGACGCAACCAAAAATTCCTCGGGGGTATTTATCTGTAGCCAGGTGATTTCCCCCCTCCCCCCGACATCCTCGGCTTGAGCCACGAGAGGAGAGAGGGGCGGGCGAGGTAGGAAAAAAGGGGGAAAGAAAGAAGACAGGTTGCCGGAAAATAAAGATTGTATCTGAACCCCAGGAGAAGTTAGTTAGTTTAAAAAAGGTTTGCGTTAATTTAACTGTTAGTTCCAGGTTGGGCCATCCTCAGAGACAAGTGAACTAAGGAGATGTAATGAGGAAAGGAAATAAGGGAGATGGAAATGAATACGTAAAAAGGTTGGCGTTTATCTGTATCCGGGTGATTTTCGGGCTTTGCCGTCTTCACAAATGTGAAAAGGGAAAGCGCTTCAGAATGTCATTTTCTTAATTTTACAAGCCTCAGGTTAAAAGGAGAGGAAAGGAAAGGAAGAGAAGAGGAGGAGAAGATTGGAGGTTTATCAAGGGGGTTTTACCAGGGGAGCCGAGAGGATGTAGGAAGAAGGACGTATAGGCGAGAGAAGGAAATCCTCGTTATGTGCAATGAGGAAGAGGAAGAGGACCGAGAGTAGTTTGCCTATATATCCAGGTCGCATTCGCCCACTCAGGACAAGGAAAAGGAAAGGAAAGGAGATGAGGTAGTCAGTGTATTTGTATCCAGGTGACAATCGTCAGATTGAGGAAGCAAAGGGAGAAGAAAGAAGAGAAAGATTTGATGCAATGGGTAGAAGCAAGGGTGTCAAACTCATTTTCACCGTGGGCCACATCAGCATCATGGCCGCCCTCTTAAAGGGCCGGAACCACTTTATAAACTCCTCAAACATATGTTTAAATAAGTGTCCTTGCATTTGATTATTGTTTATTTGAGTGTAGAAATATTGTAAATAAGAAAATGTCTGTAATATTACAACATAAATCCATTTTATTTGAAACCTTCAAAATAAAAGCACAGACAATTTTCTTCGATTTCTTTAAGAAAAGGTGATCACATGTCTTTCAAGCCGCCAGGGGCCACATAAAATGAAAATGTCCCTAATATTACAACATAAATCCATTTAATGTAATACCTTCAAAATTAAAGCACGGGCATTTTTCTTCGATTTCTTTAAGAAAAGGTGATCACATGTCTTTCAAGCCGCCAGGGGCCGCATAAAATGAAAATGTCTCTAATATTACAACATAAATCCATTTAATTGAATACCTTCAAAATAAAAGCACAGACATTTTTCTTCGATTTCTTTAAGAAAAGGTGATCATATGTCTTTCAAACCGTTAAGGGGCCACATAAAATGACTTGGTGGGCCGCATTCGGCCCGCGGGCCTTATGTTTGACACCTGTGGGTAGAAGGAACGCAGAAAGGAATGAAAGAAAAATAATTATTGTTTAGTGTATCTGTGATTTTAGATATATGTGTTATATAATCACATACAAAAGGTGATTTACAATTGAGCCCATCCTTTGTTGTAGGGGTTATCATCCCGCAGATTGACCTAAAAAAAGAAAGGGAGACATTTTTGTTGCAATATAGTGTACGCCCAATCAACCAGAATGCCTTTAAACTCAATCATGCTTCATCAACCTCCACCACACACACCTTCTCTCTCACACCCGGTATCCCCGTGTCCGTCTGATAGAGGAAACAAAGCTATCTCTAACGTCTAATCCACGGCGGCATTGGGGACACCGGGAGGCTCGTGACACAAATTGAACATTTCAAGGCGGCGTGCAGGAAGTGCACGAGCCAGACCGTCCCTATCAGAAATCTAAATGACGCATTCCTTTGTGCCAATTCCAGAGGCACGTTGGGGAAATGGAACACGGGGATTGTGGGAGACATCTATTTCATGTTCTAAACCCTTCAATAAAACTCTTACTTCTTCCCGCCGCCGCCACCTCGGTGATAACAAAGGGCGTTCTGCAGTCCGTGGCTTCAGTTGGAGGCATTGACACATTAGCATTTAGATAACCCCTCTGAATATCGGATGTGAGGGAATTGAAAACGGGGAAGCAAATAAATACTGTGAATAAATCACAAGTTTACATTTGGAATTAGCACAGGTTTGTGTTTTTGTCCTTTAAAATAAGAAGAAAAAAGGACCCGGCGACAACAAGTGAAGCTTCCAGGTTTTTTTCAGGAACGCAAAACTGAGAACGGGGGAAAAAAATAAAACAAGATTTGTTTTTTAATGGAGGCACTGGCTGAAGTGACTGATGATGTGAATCCACTTTTACAGTCATACGTTCCTCTTTTTGACAAATATAACATCATAAAAAGTAAAAACACAAGTAAATATAAAAGTTAAGAAACATTTAACCATAAAAGAAACCATCCAGGTTTCCAAAAATGTTGTTTCCGCAAACTGTCATAGTAATCTATTCATTTTTGTTCCATAAGTATCACCACCATGGAGTCTGTATGTACAATATGGAGCTATTATTGGTGGAAATTGGTCTAAAGGTGTCAAACACAAGGCCCGCGGGCCGAATTTGGCCCGCCACGTAATTTTATGTGGCCCCTGACGGCTTGAAAGACATATGACCACCTTTTCTTAAATTAAAGTAAGAAAAATATCCTGTGCTTTTATTTTGAAGGTTTCAAATTAAATGGATTAATGTTATTATATTAGAGAAATAATCTTACGTACAACATTTCAACACTCAAATAAACAATAATCAAATGCAAAGAGAGTTATTTAACAATATGTTCGGGAGTCGTTTATGAAGAGTTTCAGTTACGCCGGCCCTTTAAGAGGCGGCCATGATGCTGATGTGGCCCACGGTGAAAATGGGTTTGAGACCTCTGGTCTAAAGCTTTGAGGGAAGAATTGAGGAAGAACAGCTGACTCGGTCTAAATGTAAATAATAAAAAAAGAATCCACTCAGCAGACACTAAAAAACTCAATAACAACGTGTTAAATCTCATTTGTTGAATCCATAGAAACACTAACCAGCTGCTGGAGGAAAGAATGGTTTCAACCTTTCATCTCAAAGCGAATTTCCCAAAAATGTCAAATTCTCATCTGGGTCGGCAAAGATTGAGGTTTTGAGATCAATATATAAATATAAAAGCTGCATATTCTGTCACAGACCGCCTCCCGTACCAAAGCATCCACTTCCCCTCCTCCTCCTCATGACTTCTGGGTAACGAGAATGTCACATTAGTATTGCGGGGAAAAATTGGCAGAAAAAATCACATTTCCTATTATTAATCATAAAAGGTACGCGAGTCGTGGTAGGAATGTACTTCGCTGGTCATCGGGTTCATTTTAGTTTAGTTTTTATTCATTCTGTGATCACAATTTGTATTTATTGTCCGTCACTGTTTTATGTTGTATTGTCTGAAACTGTGTCTAATGTGCTGCTGCTGCTGTCTTGACCAGGACAATCTTGGAAAGGAGATTTTTTAAAATCTCAATGAGGCATTTCCTGGTCAAATAAATCTAAAATAAAATAAAAAATAACATTTTAAACACACACACTAACACCTTCTGGACAGTTTTTGTCAAATAAGTGATTCTCAACGTGTTTTTTTCTTGTTCCATGAAGGATCCGTCGGCTTAGCCCGAGTCAAAATTGGTCATTTAAAGTAATCGACTGTGAAAGGAAGTGAGATTAAAAGGTCATCCCACTCGATGCCAATTTCATCCAGTAGAAATTCATTCGGGGGCATCAAAAATATCCGTAAAGCGGTCGTCTCACGGGGCCTCTGGGTTCTGCCCTGATTCAGCGCTCAGGATTCTTCCCCATGAGCTCGTATATGATTTCCACATCCCGGCGATTTTTTCTTCTTCATTTGAGTCGCCAATCAAGAGTGCGATGAGAATATCGGGAAACCTCCCGGAGATCAACCTGAGCTTTGTCTTCACACTGAGACTAAATATTATAAAGACTCTGAATATCTTCAAGGCTTTTGACTTTTGAGAAAACAAAACACAAACAGTGGCACGACCCCGGAGTTTATGTTCAAGTGTTATCCCAAACAAAATGTCGGAGGTGTGCGTTTTCATCTCGAAAACTAAATTCTCATTTCATCCGAGCGAGAGAGAGAGAGAGAGAGAGAGAGGGGAAGTGTCGATGCTGCGGGGAGACCCCCGAGGCAATCAGTATTCCAGTCACCTGCTGTACAACATAAAGAGCATGCTCGCAAGCTGTGGACAAAGACACCCCCAACACGTAGCCCACCGATGCATATGAAGCCACACACACACACACACACACACACACACACACGTAAACACACACAACCCCACACACGCGTTCAAAAAAAGCTTCATTGAAATAAATTGCAGGCTCTCTGGCAAGCTGCACCTTTAAGCAGTTTTCTTGGCTCTGGCAGCCGGAGAGGGGGGGGGGTGTAAGGAGGAGATGGGGGGGGGGGGGGTAGAGAGCTAGCAACAGATGATTAAAGCCCGACAAAAGGTTAGGAGACGTGACAACATGGCGGCAAGTCAATCAGCGGAGCGCAATATGATCACCTTTCCCAGACTCCAGGTAATGGAGAGGAGGAGGTGATGCGGGGAAGGGGGGGGGGGTAATGGAGAGATGTTGCACAACACGATCAACTTTCTTTTGAAGTAAAAAAAACAAAAAACCAGGGTCATTTTCCCGCCGGACGACATTGGTGATTAAACGCCGTCAGAGGTTGTTTTTGAACAACACCGACGGGTCAAATGGAGCGTCCTGCAACCAGGAACCACGTCTGGGTTTTTTATTTTCATTTCTTAACTCCACGGGCTTTGGAGAGCCCCGCACGGCGATGGCAGGCGGTTGTTAACGTTTCAAAGTCTAAGCTCCCTTTCCCCGAATTCCTGTGATAATATTTTACAGGACGGGTAAAAAAAAAAAAAACAGAGAGGGAAGAGACAAAGACTTCCACCTGAATGAAGAAGGTATAGTGGAGAGGAGGGATGGGGGGTGTGTGTGTGGGGGGGGGGGGGGCGGGCGGAGATGGATTTTGGGGCTGTCACATGCAACAAGGGTGCAACAACAAACAAACAAAAACAGCTCGCCGTGGCATCACAAGGGCATTTTGTCATTGACGCATTCCCACTGGCTGCTGGATTTATAGTCCGGGGCCGGCTTATTACCATTGATAATTAATGGTCTGTAGGCGTGTGTGTGTGTGTGTGTGTGTGTGTGTGTGGGGTGAAATGGGACGACGAATAAGTGGGCGAGTGTGTGTGTGTGTGTGCACGTGCTCATGTTCATGCATGTATATTCACTGTATGTCAGTGTGGCTGCTGCCTCAGTAACAACCCCCCCCCCCCCCTGCCAGTGTGGTGTGGGCCTCTGAATATGGGGGGGAGGGGCCCTGGGCTCAGTCGCCACGGAAACTGCAACCAAAAGCAAACAAAGGGGTGGAACGGAGCCGAGGGAATATATATATATACGTGACACAAAGGGGGGGGGGGGGGGCTGTCAGCGGAAGATTTCAGGGGCGGCTCGGCACAAGAGCCGGAGTGTAGACGTCACTTTCTTGTCAACACGTCTGAGCTCGGAGCGATGCGTGCGTGTTCGGCTGCTGAGAGTTCACGTTGACTCCCCCCCCACCCCCCTGGTCTTTCTCTCTTCCCCCGCTTTGGAATCGCTTTTATCAACATATGCAAATGACAAAACGTGATTAGTCAAAATCGCACAAACATTTTTCTGTGTTTTTTTCTGAAAATGGAGTCAAAAGTCATTTCAGTTCATCCTCATGTTGCTTATCGCTTTGATACCGCTTTCATTCACACACACGGAACATTTATGGTCTTTAAATGGTTCTTTTAAAGGCTTTGTGGTTCTACGAAAGAACCATCACCGACTGAAGAACCATGTTTTCAATTGCGGCACCATTAATGGTTCTTTCAAGAACTCTTTAAGGAAATGGTTCTTTAAAGAACCCTGGTTTGAAAGGTTCTTTGAGGAACCAGAAATGGTGCCTTAAAGAACCATGTTTTAATGGTTCCTTGAGACACCTTTATAGGTTCTTTGAAGAACTCTTTAAGGAAATGGTTCTTTAAAGAACCCTGGTTTGAAAGGTTCTTTGAGGAACCAGAAATGGTGCCTTAAAGAACCATGTTTAAAAGGTTCTTTGAGACACCTTTATAGGGTGTTTGAAGAACTCTTTAAGGAAATGGTTCTTTAAAGAACCCTGGTTTGAAAGGTTCTTTGAGGAACCAGAAATGGTGCCTTAAAGAACCATGTTTTAAAGGTTCTTTGAGACACCTTTATAGGGTGTTTGAAGAATTCTTTGAGGAAATGGTTCTTTAAAGAACCCTTTCCCTTTGAAAGGTTCTTTGAGGAACCAGAAATGGTGCCTTAAAGAACCATGTTTTGAAGGTTTTTTGAGACACCTTTATAGGTTCTTTGAAGAACTCTTTAAGGAAATGGTTCTTTAAAGAACCCTGGTTTGAAAGGTATTTGGTGGAACCATAAATGGTTCTTCTACGGCATCACTCTGAAGAACCATTTTCGGTTCCAGAAGGCACCTCAACATTGTGTGTGCACTGTTGCTCCGGCTTTGGAAGATCAATTCACAGCCAGCCCATTACAAAAACAACAATACCTTAAAGTGATTAAGATTAGCCATTGTCTTCAAACATTAAAGCGATTAACCCAAATTAAACCCCCTAGAAGCTTAAGATAAAATAAAGCCCATTAATAAAGCTAAGATGATGTTTAAAAAAGAATATTTCTCTCAACCAAAAAGCATTTTAGTGCCGACCTAGAGGAAACATGGAGGACATACAGGAAGTCATTGTGCTGAAGGGATTACATTTAGTCGGGGGCCCGTGGTCGGTCCGGTCCACCGAGACTCATTAAGAGCGGCCTTGACATTAAGGGCCTCGCTCTCTTTCAACCCGGTGGCTCGCCGCGGTGCTGGAGATCAAACGGAGCGCTGTCGGTGAGGGCGACTCTCAAAGGCCTGAAGCTGGTCATTCATCCTTTTTTTTTTTTTTTTTAAAGACAGGAAATCAGGCTAAATGGAGGCCCGGCTCCTCCCCCTCGGTCCACTAAAGAGGCTTCAGAAGCTGCGGTAGTTTTTTTGGTTTTTTTCCGCAGAAAAGAATTTCAAGTGGCCCGTGGGCCTTTGAGGGCGCAGAACCAATAAAACCCAGGATTACTTGTGTGTCAAAGAAACACACCTGCATTTCATACATTTTCAGAACTCCCCTCCCCCCCTCCTTTCATCTCTCACTGCAGGCTGAAATGAAATGCGTCTTTTCCACGAGAAAACACCCCCACGAATATTGTTTTCTTTTCTCCCGAATATTTGTTTCTTCACATGTTTTTACTTGTCTAGTTTGCATTTCCCAGTAATTACGCCTGGTGTGGTCGAAATACCACAGATGGAATAAAGGCCCTTTGTTTCACGGAGCTGACGACGTCTCAACCGAGAAGTCAGAGAGCGCCGTGGTTCTCAGTTCTGTGGTTCTCCTTACTGTGGTTCTCCTTTCTGTGGTTCTCAGTTCTGTGGTTCTCCTTTCTGTGGTTCTCAGTTCTGTGGTTCTCCTTTCTGTGGTTCTCAGTTCTGTGGTTCTCCTTACTGTGGTTCTCAGTTCTGTGGTTCTCAGTTCTGTGGTTCTCAGTTCTGTGGTTCTCCTTTCTGTGGTTCTCAGTTCTGTGCTGGTATTCTTCTTTATACTTTTACTTCTACATACCAGCATTTTACAGCCACGCTAAGGCAGTTATTACACCAACGGGTCATTCGATGTACACAGAATACAGTTGAATTTGGAGATTGTAACCAACATTAGTGTTGGTCACTAATGTGTAGTCATAGTCTTTTTATTTATTTCTTTATTTCTTTATTTTTTTAATGATTTTATGATGAGGCCAGTATCTGATCGTAACCTGTATGTTTATTGCTTTTTTATTATGTTACTGTGAAGGCTGTATTATCTGGCCACAGGAACTACAGTTGAAGTTTAGCCTGAGCTAACATTGACACATTCACCCCTGTGTTGATTAATGTGTATACGGTCCGGTCCCTGTTCAAATAAATAAATACATGAAATGACATGAAATGAGATAATGTCGCTGATTCTCCATCTTTATGTCAGTTTAAATCTTTCTAAGTTTTACCACCGTCTCGTCACAAGCCCTGAAGGCGTTACGGCGTCAGATCAGTCTCAATAAATGCAAATGCACTCAGAGAGACGAACAAACGCAAACACACGTAGTCAACTAGAACGGGCACTCGGTAGAGCGCATACCTTCGCATATCACAAGATTGGGCATTGAATTATGAACATTTTGGCATTAGTTGCATGCCAATTGGACAAAAATGTATCGTGCTATGGTAAAAAAAAGATGTTGACCTTTCCATGACCTTGACCTTGACCTTTGACCCGATTGATCCCAAAGTCTAATCAAATGGTCCCCGGATAATAACCAATCATCCCACCAAATTCCATGTGATTCAAGAAGATTTGACCTGTTCATGACCTTTGACCTTTGACCCGATCGATCCCAAAATCGAATCAACTGGTCCCCGGATAATAAACAATCATCCCACCAAATTTCATGCGATTCGGTTCAATACTTTTTGAGTTCTGCGAACGATTTTGACCTGTTCATGACCTTTGACCTTGACCTTTGACCCGATCGATCCCAAAATCTAATCAACTGGTCCCCGGATAATAAACAATCATCCCACCAAATTGCATGCGATTCGGTTCAATACTTTTTGAGTTTTGCGAATAACACGCATACAAATAAATAAATAAATAAATAAATAAATACACGGCGATCAAAACATAACCTTCCGGCATTTTTAATGCGAAGGTAATAAAACACTTTGATGTATTTCATCTTATTGTGAAAAAACGTTTTATTAATTATTCTCAAACAATAGGGATTCTTTATTCCTGTCAAGAAGTCAGTGCAATAGCTCCCACAGCTCCCAGTCGGTGCTGTCGGGCCGGTTGAGACCAATAAACGCTCCAGAAGACAACAACAACAACAAAACTCCAGCTACCATAAGAGACGGGAATGTTCCTCCCACGTAATCCGAACGCTATCACACCTTTTTTAACAATAAATCAGTGGCGTCCTCATGATTTATAACTCGGCTCGTCCGGATGGTTTGGATTTTAGTCCCGGGAAGAGTTTTGAAAAGAAGGGCCGTGATTGGCCACGTCTTGATAAAAAAAAAAAAAAAGAATGCTTGAGGTTCAACCTCGCACAGTACCACAGGATCAGTGTCCGGTATCTGGCCCTCATCACTCCATCACCCTCTCCCTCTATCCCCCCCCTCTTCTTCTCTCCCTCTGTTTCTAGACAGATGTGTGATTGATACCCGACGTGCCGTTTCTAATTTTAGCCCGGCTCACTCGCAGCAACAGGTAAACTGGACGCGGACGCCGGAGTCCATCTGCACTGTAAACAGGCAAATGATAAATAATTCTTCCCATGGCTGCCGTAGATATGAATGATGTAGCATGTGCCTCTCACAGAGTGGCACACACCATCTATTACAGCTCTATGTCCATGTAGAGCTACAGTGAGTGTGTGTACTTGTGTGCACATGAGATGTGTACGGTCTTTCTTCTTCTTTTGTTTCCGCTGTAGCAATTCAATGTTTTTTTTTTTTTTAGATGAGAGGCATCAAGTATACAGTAAGTATACATTGCCAAATATTCTCTGCGGGCCATATAGAGGCATCATGATCAAATTTCATAACCAATTTGAAGCACCTCACTGTAGCTTCACCAATGAAAATGCAATCATGGCGTGAAGAGATATCTCGGTTACTCTGAATAAATTATCATCATCATTGGAGTTACACACATATTTGTATTGGCTCCAACCTGACATGTGTTAACTGGACCATAAAAATCATGTTTTTCCTCTCGAACACAGGTGTCAAACACAAGGCCCGCGGGCCGAATGCGGCCCACCACGTCATTTTATGCGGCCCCTGGCGGCTTGAAGGACATACGATCACCTTTCTATCCCGTGCTTTTATTTTGAAGGTTACAAACTAAATGGATTTGTGTTGTAATATTAGAGAAATGTTCTTGCGTACACTATTTCTACTCTCAAATAAACAATAATCAAATGCAAAGAGAGTTATTGAACTATATATTTATTATTTATATATATTATTATATATAGAGTTATTGAACTATATATTATATATATTATATATATAATACATATATTATATATATGTATTATATATATTAGTTATTATATATATATTATATGTTCTATATATTTATTATTTATTTATATATATTATTATATATGGAGTTATTGAACTATATATTATATATATATATTATACATATATAATATATATATTATATATATTAGTTATATATGTTCAGGAGTAGTTTATACAGTGCTTCAGTTACACCGGCCCTTTAAGAGGGCGTCCATGATGCTGATGTGGCTCACGGTGAAAATGAGTTTGACACCCCTGCTCTAGAAGTATTCAAACATGAGTGTAAAGCAGCAGATGACTCAACGAGTGAACAATCCACATCCAACTATTAAAGTTCTAAAAATAAAAATTGTTATTCTTGAGAATTGTCCTCTTGGATGTGTGGACATCCAGGAGAGAAACTGGGTCATTTGAATGGTCTGAATCTCATAACTCGTAACCAGGCCGGCTTACATGTAGGTCAGAGTCCGTCTGGGCTCCCGTGTGGTTTCTGACCCCTCCCCCCCCTGACTGTCACTCGTGATTAATCTGCTAAATGTCCGCTTGCAAATCCTCCGAATCGGCCTCCACGGTGGGGACTGTACGACTAATGGGTGTCAACGGAGGCCCGTTTTTGTTGTTGTTTTTTTTGCCGCGTCATGCATATGCATGAGCTCATATATTTAGCAGCCAAGTTGCTTTTGATCAGCGTGTGGGAGAACAGAGTGGGCTGCGGGCTGTGGGGAGGAATGGTTGGGGCCAAACACTGGGGCCACGAGAGCAGCTGACCACCTGCATGTCATTCCAAGCAGAAATAACAGATGGGCAAAAAAAACAGACGGCGGCCGCCTGTTAGCACAGATAGCGGAGTGATTCACGGAGACGCTCCAACAGCACGCGGCACGACCGAGAAGAGAGTCACTTACAGTATTTCGGGATCACCGGGGGTTTAAATATACTGCCGCCTCTGTGTCACAATTTCCTGTAAGAATGTGGAAGAAATTACACTTGAAAAAAATGGCTTTGTGAATGTGTGTGTTGTTTAAGGGTGATGAAAAATAACCTGAATCGATAAGAAATAGCCGAATGTTCACGTTTACGTGACGTGGCCGGGGGGGGGGGGGGGGTCGTGTGAATTATGGTTGTTGTCCGATCGGGGCAAAAGGTGGAAGTAGCATGACATTGTTTTAGATGCTCAAAGGCCAAATAGAGAGGAGGTCAAAGGTCAAAAATCGTGTGACTTTGACTCGGAAGACTTTTGATTTCCCTTTTATTTGAAAAGTGAAGAGGTTTTTTTTGTGTAACTAAATACAACAAAGATACATGAAATCCTTACATATATATGTATATATATTTATATATATACATATATAAAATTAAACAAAAATAAAAAAATGTCACAAAAATTATACATTAATACATATGTACATATGTACATACATACATATATACAATTAAAAATTAAAAATTAAACAGAAATTTGAAAATAATTAATTTTTTTACTTCTTACACAAACAGATGTCAGCATCATCGGTGCGATAGAGTATCATTTCGTAGTAGAAGCGGTGGAGGCAGTAATCCAGCAACGAGGGAATGGAATAATTTCCACCATGAAGGCACCTGCTCATTCATTCACTTGAAAATGTTAAAAAAAAGAAAATCCGGGCGCATATTCACGCTTCTTATGCGAGTGTCGGGAACACACAAATAGGCTTCGGTGTTCCCGGGGACGCCGGGGCCCATCTGGTGCCTGCCGTGCGCCAGCTCTGGTATTTAGCAGACTGTACCAATGAAGAAATGTTTTTCGATTAGAACTAGGAAATTGCTTCTGTCAAGACCACTCAACGAAGAAGGTGCGGTGGGGGGGGGGGGGGGGGGAGGTAGCTCCCGCTTAAAAAACTCAATTTGAGAAAAAGAAAGAAGAAGAGGAGAGTAATTTAACGTGGCATCTCGATAACATGTTTCATGTGGGGAAAAGAAAGAAAGAAGGGATACACGACCCGGTCCAGGGGTTAGGGTTAGGGTTAGGCGAGGGTGTGAACGTGACCACTTGATGGAGGTCACGAGGGCACAGGCACACAGGAATTAATATTTAAAAGAAATCTTGGGGGGTTTTCTTTTGAAATACATAAAATGCTAAGATTCCCTCTATAAAATGTAATAACAACTTTAAAAAGAAACCATGAAAACCTAAAACATAGTAAAATAATAAAATAATAAGACAACAAGACACTGGAGCAGAGGCACGGCGATCAGCAGGAGTAAAATTAAAAACAAACACAGAATCAAAGGAATGTGTGTGATTGGGAAATGGTTGGAGGTTAAAAGATCAAATGAAAACACACTAATACACTAGTGTTCCATTGGTAAGTGCCATAGTGGGGATGTGTAAAATAGAATAAATAATTAATTAATAAAAAAATAATTTACAATACATGAATATAAAACACCACACAAGATAAAAAGTGCTATAATATAGGAAAACAAGGAGTGCAAGTGGGTAAAATCCAAGGAAACACTAGGTGTGAGGAAAGTGCTATAAAAGTGTAAAACTGTGTGGCCATAGTAACTGTAAGGAGGGGGAGGAGTAAGTGATTCAAGAATAAATTAAGGTGGACGGCCCTGCATTTAAAACCTCGCCCACCTGCGTGCGTTATATGGGAGGGGGGGGGGGGGGGGGAGTAAGGAAGAAAATATAAGAAATAAAGAATTATCTAAGCAAGTAGAAGAATATAGAAACCAGTAAAATAAACATAGGCATGCACAATTAAAACTAAAATGAAGTAAAAACAAAAACAAAACAACACCTGCACAAAGTCCCACCGGACGGAGGGGAGTTAGTGTAATAGGAAATTAGTGGAGGTTAAAAGATAATGAATGAAAACACACTAATACACGAGTGATCCCTTGGTAAGTGCAATAGTGGGGAAGAGCAAAATGGAATAAATAATTAATTACATAAATAATTTACAATGCTTAAATGTAAAACACACCACACAAGATAAAAAGTGCTATAATGTAGGAATTGTATATTAAAAATCAATCAAACAAAAGGTGCAAGTGGATAAAATCCAAGGAAACATTAGGTGTAAGGCAAGTGCTATAAAAGGTGTAAAAGTGTGTGGCCATAATATCTTTGAATAACTGTATGGAGGGGGAGGAGTCAGCGATTCATGAATAAATTAAGGTGGACGGCCCTGCATTTAAAACATCTGCGTACGTTATATGAGAAAGAAGGGGGGGGGGGGGGGGAGGTAAAAGAAAGGGATATTGAATGTCTAAGCAAGTAGCAAACAATAAAAAACAGTAAAAATAAACATGGGCATGCACAATTAAAACCTAGGGTTGTGGTCGGGGTTAGGGTCGGGGTTAGGGTTAACCTAATGTGTTAAATGGGTTTTGAGTTGCACAAAAGCGCGATCGCCAATCCACGATTCTGACACACGAAGACAGAGAAGAAGAAAAAAAAACTTCTTGGAGCGGATGAAGCCTCCACAAGCTCCAATTAGGCTCTCTAAATGTCGAATAAGCACAATCCATGTGCATAATGAAATGTGCCACATCGTGGGGCTTCAAACTGAGCGGAGGAACTGTAACTCACTCTGTCGGTTACCTTTACTTTAAGGAGAGGGGGGCGGGGCCAGAGGGGGGGGTGGGCGACGGGCGATTTCCTGATCCTTTTGTAAAGGACTCAGGCATTCCTCTGGTAACCATTTTAATGGCCAATGCCTCCTGGTCAAGAGGTGGGGGGGGGGGGGGGCTGAATGGACTAATTCTGCCCGGATTAGCCCTCTGTGGTGACGGTGATCCAGCCAGCCAAACACATGTGACCTTATGGTGGAGAATCTGTGGGGGGGGGATAACCCTAACCGGGGATTAGTGGGGAATCAACCATTCAGGCATAGTCCCCGTTTTCTTTTTTCTTGAAAAAAAATTACATCGCAGAGGGGGGTCAAAAAACAGCTTTATGAGAAAATGGGAGGAGGTTGGGGGGGGGGGGGGGTTGAGGCCGGACAGCTCGGAAAACTCATAACATCCACGGTTTGTGCTCCCGGGGATGGGCTTTCAGTCTCCAGGGGCCAAACAAGAGTGCTGGGAGGATACAAAAAGAAGAAGAAGAAAAATAAGAAGAGAGGTGGACATGCTAGAGCTGGAATACACAAAACACCGGCTGCACATGTGTCAGGTGACCTTTTGTTCCCAGCTGGGCTCGGTTCTGCAGGACCGCTCAGCCAAATAAACAGGAGATGTTCCAGAGGACGGCCCGCGGGCTTAAGGAGCCTCTGACAGGCGATACTCGAGGAAAGAGGAAGGAGCTGCAGAGCTTCCTGCTCGGGGTCACCGGGTAAAACAGGCACAGACGCTCCGGTGGGTTTCTTTTCCTTGCTGTAATTTTGCAATTTTATTTCCAGACCAAGGTGTCAACCAATCACGTTGTGAGAAACGGACACATTCAAAATGTAAAAAAAATGTAGAAACACATAATTACTCTTTTCAACCTTGAAAAAAGTAGAGCATGGATCCTTGTTCTTACCTTTCACAATAAAAGCCCCTAAAGGTTCTGTAGTCTGAAACAAGAAGAAAACGTTATTACTCCTTTTAACCTTGAAAAAATATAACATAGATCCAGGTTCTTACCTTTCACAATAAAAGACCCGAAAGGCTCTGTAGTCTGAAACAAGAACACTTTATTACTCCTTTCAACCTTAGAAAAAGCCAAACATAGATCCAGGTTCTTACCTTTTACAATAAAAGACCCTAAAGCCCCTTTAGTCTGAAAAAAGAATAAACACTTTATTACTCCTTTCAACCTTGAAAAAAGTATAACATAGATCCTGGTTCTTACCTTTCACAATAAAAGACCCTTACAACTATGCTGCTGTTTACCAGAGGAGAGGGAACTCAAATTCACTCTCAGAGTATTTATCTAATAAGGAAACTCAATAAGATTTATATCTGAGGTTTTACAACAGCCGGACGCTGATCCAGGCGATCGTTCCTCTATTCAAACCTTTCATTTAAGAAATGCCGCGACTATTGAAAATGTGCATTTCTGCCGGTATGAATAGCGTTGATGCATTTTCATGTCGCTTTTCATTTTCGGTTTTATTCGCAACCCCCCCTGTGTACTAAATCTCTCAATACAACATGATGGTGATTCATCTTGTGTCCAGTTCACACAAAGCAAAAATCATCTACCGAACAGGAAGTGGTGCCTTTTTGTAAAGCATCGCACATTTTTATTTGTTTTGCAGTCACTAAAAATGCAAGCACTTTTGTGTGTGTGTGTGTGTGTGTGTAGGTGCTGGAGTGTAAATGATGGCGGGTAGTGGGTGAATGATTGGAGGGGAATGAAACCACATTGATTCTGACATCTCCTCCTGGTGCATGAGTGCACATCGTATTCCCCCTTCTGCGGGAACGATGCACGCTCTGATTTCCCCGAGCAAGAGTGTGTGGGAAAGAAGAAGAAGAAGAAGAAGGGTGAGAACAAGAAGAAGAAGAAGAAGGGTGAGAAGAAGAAGAAGAAGAAGCATGAGAACAAGAAGAAGAAGAAGAAGAAGGGTGAGAACAAGAAGAAGAAGAAGAAGGGTACGAACAAGAAGAAGAAGAAGCGTGAGAAGAAGAAGGGTGCGAACAAAAAGAAGAAGGGTGAGAAGAAGAAGAAGAAGAAGAAAGGAAAGAAGAAAAAAAACGTGTTGGAACTATAACGTCACACGGGAGCTTCTACGCGAAGATTTCTTCATGAGACATTTTAATTCGGTGCATTCAGGAAGTTCTTTCTTTCAATCATTTAATTTTAAGTTTTTACAAGTTACACATTACCTCACATTACTAGGCAACAACAACAACAAAAACATAACAGCATAACAATCAACTATACGAACAATCAGAGAGGGACAGAAAAACATGGACATGAACATAAATCATCATCCCCCGTATTGAATATAGACGATAACAATGATATGTATATGTATATATATATATATATATATATATACTGTATATATAATAATAAAATATAAATATATAAGCACATTCTCCAATTTAATTCTGTGAAACATTTATGTGAAATTGTCATAAATTACCAAATCAATTATTGAGTGAGGGCGCCGTGACCTTGACCTTGACCTTTAATCACCACATTCAGTTGCTTATAGAGACCAGGAGGACGTCTGAGCCAATTTTGGCCGTTTTTTCCCCCCTCGGTGACGCTGTGATTTCTCGATTTCTGAAATGCTTCGCTTCATATTCGGTAGAAACCCCGCCTACCCCCATCTTCAGAGGGGTTGGGTAGCAGGTCGGCGACATCAATGGCGGATGTGCTACAACAAACCACCTCCACCACCTCCACCACCCCACAGCATCCACGAGCCTTATGCAACGTCGTGATGTATTCTTTGAAATACGGTATTTTTGGCTATTGACATTTTTGGTTGATACCTCAATTCAAACCGCTCGACACAACAATTACAGGAGCAGGTTAAATATATAAATATATGTATGTAACTAGAATGGGCACTCGGTAGAGCGCATATCTTCGCATATCACAAGATTGGGCATTGAATTATGAACATTTTGGCATTAGTTGCATGCCAATTGGATATAAATTGACCGTGCAATGGTAAAAAGAAGATGTTGACCTTTTCATGACCTTGACCATGACCTTTGACCCGATCGATCACAAAATCTAATCAAATGGTCCCCGGATAATAACCAATCATCCCACCAAATGTCATGCGATTCGGTTTAATACTTTTTTACTTATGCGAATAACACACATACAAATAAATAAATAAACTAGAATGGGCACTCGGTAGAGCGCATACCTTCGCATATCACAAGATTGGGCATTGAATTATGAACATTTTGGCATTAGTTGCATGCCAATTGGATAAAAATTGACCGTGCTATGGAAAAAAGAAGATTTGGACCTTTCCATGACCTTGACCTTGACCTTTGACCCGATTGATCCCAAAATGTAATCAAATGGTCCCCGGATAATAACCAATCATCCCACCAAATTGCATGCGATTCAAGAGGATGTTGACCTTTTCATGACGTTGACCTTGACCTTTGACCCGATCGATCCCAAAATCGAATCAAATGGTCCCCGGATAATAACCAATCATCCCACCAAATTTCATGCGATTCGGTTTAAAACATTTTTTGTTATGCGAATAACACGCATACAAATAAATAAATAAATAAACGGCGATCAAAACATAACCTTCCGCATTTTCAATGCGAAGGTAATAAATAAATAAATACATGGCGATCAAAACATTACCTTCCGCATTTTCCGAGCCTGATCCGAGCCGCCCGCGTGAAGCTTCCTCCGGCCGCCGCCGTGAGCGAACCGTCCGGCGATCTGACGTCCACTCTCCTTTTCCTGACAGCTGACAGGTGAGAGGAGAATATGAGGAGGGGGCGAGATATCTCCCCGAGGAAATGCCAGAGAGAAACTGACCTCCAAGTTTCACTCGGATCAGTGAACACGGATATTATCCACCCCACGCACACACACACACACACACACACATTCAACAGTGGTGTGTTCGCGGGCTCACACACACACACAAATCAATCAATGTGTGTGTGTGTGCACAATAATGTTGTTGACGTTAATGAGTAAGGGGACACGCCCATGAAGGCAGCTAACGATGCCAGGCATGGAAATGTCACACTGACAAGTCGTCATTTTTTTCCCGTCTACTTCCAGGTGTGTTTCAAGGTAACTTCAGTTACATAACAGTCTGTTTTCAGGTCAAAGCCTTGTGGAATTAAAATGTTTAATGTTGATTTTTCTGAAGCGGTCTTGTTTTTTTAATTCTACTGATCCAGTTTGATTGAGAACGATGCGAAACTCCAAACTGACATTTTTAACGTGAAAAAAAATCGACGTTTTTATCGCACGCGACGGTTGTGTGTCGCGCATCAAGAGCAACGATACGCCACATGGTGGCTCCTAGAGTCTTAAAACGTAGGATGGGAGGAGCCAGAGCCTTCAGGTATCAAGCTCCTCCTCTTTTATGGAACCAGCTTCACCTTCAGTCCTGGAGGCAGACACAGTCCCCTCATGTAGACTGAAGACTTTCCTCTTGATGGTCTTATAGTTCGGGCTGAATCAGGTTCACCTGGTCCCGCCCCTAGAGATGCTGCTATAGGCTGATTGGCAGCTGGGGGACGTTCAGGATACACTGAGCACCTCTCTCCTCTTCTCTCTCCTTATGGATGAATTTTCATCTCTCCATCACACATTATCAACTCTACTTCCTCCCCGGAGTCTGTGTGACTGCACGTCTTATAGCAGGGGTGTCAATCATGGCCGCCCTCTTAAAGGGCCGGTGTAACTGAAACACGGGCTAAACTACTGCCAAATGTAATGTTAAATAACTCTATTTGGATTTTATTATTATTTATTTAAGTGTAGAAAGATTGCACAAAAGAGAATATCTCTAATATTATAAAATAAATACATTTAATTTGAAACCTTCAAAATAAAAGCACATGAAAAGATGTCTTTTCAAGCTATCAGGGGCCACATAAAATGACGTGGCGGGCCTTGTGTTTGACACCTGTGTCTTATAGGATCATAGGGATGTTTTAGGATACACTGAGCACCTCTCTCCTCTTCTCTCTCCTTAAGGATTACTTCTCTCCATTAACTATGACATCGCTTCCTCTCCGGAGTTGTAGTGACTTCACGTCTCATAGGGTCCATTGGACCCAGCTGTGTCTGATGCCTCCTGCCACGGCCCTGCTGAATTCTATCGAACGGCCAAAAGTACATTATTATTTTCAAAGTTACTCCAAAAGAGAGTAAAAACTGTCAACTTGTCAGTTTTCCTCTCCAACCTGCACCACCAGTCTCGGGTGGAATCAGCCGGGAAAGGAAAGCCAATGGATTCCAAGTTGCTTCAATAATGTATAACTTGTCAGAGGCCAACATATTTTTTGAAAAATTTAACATCGAGCAATCTCAATATCTTTTCTACAATTTCTTTCAGGCTTTCCACATAAAGAGGTGGAGCCTGGCTTCAGAGCTGTACCGAGGTCCAGTGCACTGATGTCGGATGATGGCTCCTAGTTGGAGTGCAATGCTGTTGGATGGGGGGGGGGGGGGCCTCTGGGCATTATCGAGTCCTGCAAAGGTGGCAGCAACACTAAAATATGTTTAATGTGGAGCAAGAAGAGCCCCGGGGCCCAAAATAAACAGCGGGGATGGCGACAGGGGAGAAACATTCAGGCGTAAATCAGGTTTCTCCATCATTATATGTATTATAACTATATCAAGTTGTGATGAATAGCTTGATTTGTGGGAACTGAGAAGGAGAAAGAAGGAGAAATATGGAAAAAAAACACACATTTAAAGTATATGTGAGTTAAAAAAAAATGGAAAAAGAGTCATATTTGAGTTTCTGGCTCTGGTTTCCAGCTCACTGGCATCCTTACAGATAATTCCCCATCCCGCAGCTGATTGCAAATGTGAAATCTGGTTTCCTTTTTCGATATCTAATTATTAATAGTCTCCATTACACGAAAATTACTTTCATCTCTGACTCATACGGAGGGATTAGATTTTAATCAACCCCCCCCCCCCCCTCCGCAGATGGGAGAGAGAGAGGATGGCAGGCGGTCGATTAGCATGGAGCTCGATCTGCAGTCGCACACTGAAGCCGGGTGACGTCATTGTTATCAGAGGCGGCAAGAGCAGAAGCCAAAAGACCAGAAAAGGGAAACGGGGCGACATAACCACGAGCCTCTGTCAAGGTCAGGCGCTTTGAAAACAGTTAGAAAAGATGTGGGGTTTTTTTAGAGATTCTCTTCTGAAAAAAATGCATCAATGCAGCGTTTGTGTTCTCCAACTCGCTCGAGGTTTAAAGCGGCGACACCTTCGATGCTCAGTCTGAAGCCGCAGAGGCTAAAAAAATATAAAATGTCTGTTGTAGTTTTTACATCCGTTGTGATGACGGTTGTGAAAATGGCAAAAAATGCCAATTTTCTTGAAATCAGTGGTCGAAAATGTGTTGACGTCATTTTGAAACCATGTAAACAAAGGCGTAATCATGACCCACAATGCACCTTGATTAAAGGCATCTGTATTGTCACTGTAACATACAGAATATCTGAAAGGACGTTTCTCTCTTGTCCAACTTGTGATTGTAGTAATAATAATAGTAATAAAGTAATAAAATACAAAAATGCTAACAACAACAACAACAAACATTTAGACAACATATACACTATAATTTAAGAACTTTAAAAACACTTTACGTACAGGAGGAGTGGGAGGAGTTAGAGGAGTAGCAGGAGTGGGAGGAGTTAAAGGAGTGGAAGGAGTTAGAGGAGTAGCAGGAGTAGCAGGAGTGGGAGGAGTGGGAGGAGTTAGAGGAGTAGGAGGAATGGGAGGAGTGGGAGGAGTAAGAGGAGGAGTGGGAGAATGGGGAGGAGACTTCAGCTTCCTGACTGGTTAATCAAAACAAATGAATGTCAAATCTAATTCTTATCAAAAGTTATTTTCTAAAAAACACCTTGTCTTCATGTGTCTTCATGAGTCTTTATGTGTCTTCGTGTGTCTTTATGTGTCTTCATGTGTCTTTATGTGTCTCCATGTGTCTTTATGAGTCTTTATGTGTCTTCATGTGTCTTTATGTGTCTTTATGAGTCTTTATGAGTCTTTATGTGTCTTTATGAGTCTTTATGTGTCTTCATGTGTCTTTATGTGTCTTTATGAGTCTTTATGTGTCTTCATGTGTCTTTATGAGTCTTTATGTGTCTTCATGTGTCTTTATGAGTCTTTATGTGTCTTTATGAGTCTTTATGTGTCTTCATGTGTCTTTATGAGTCTTTGTGTCTTCATGTGTCTTCATGTGTCTTTATGTGTCTTCATGTGTCTTTATGTGTCTTCATGTGTCTTTATGTGTCTTTATGAGTCTTTATGTGTCTTTATGAGTCTTTATGTGTCTTTATGAGTCTTTATGTGTCTTCATGTGTCTTCATGTGTCTTTATGAGTCTTTATGTGTCTTTATGAGTCTTTATGTGTCTTCATGTGTCTTTATGTGTCTTCATGTGTCTTTATGAGTCTTTATGTGTCTTCATGTGTCTTCATGTGTCTTTATGAGTCTTTATGTGTCTTCATGTGTCTTCATGTGTCTTTATGTGTCTTCATGTGTCTTTATGAGTCTTTATGTGTCTTCATGTGTCTTTATGTGTCTTCATGTGTCTTTATGTGTCTTTATGTGTCTTTATGTGTCTTCATGTGTCTTTATGAGTCTTTATGTGTCTTTGTGTCTTTATGAGTCTTTATGTGTCTTCATGTGTCTTCATGTGTCTTTATGAGTCTTTATGTGTCTTCATGTGTCTTTATGAGTCTTTATGTGTCTTCATGTGTCTTTATGTGTCTTTATGTGTCTTTATGAGTCTTTATGTGTCTTCATGTGTCTTTATGTGTCTTCATGTGTCTTTATGTGTCTTTATGAGTCTTTATGTGTCTTCATGTGTCTTCATGTGTCTTTATGTGTCTTCATGTGTCTTTATGTGTCTTTATGTGTCTTTATGAGTCTTTATGTGTCTTTATGTGTCTTCATGTGTCTTTATGTGTCTTTATGTGTCTTCATCTATCTTCATGTGTCTTTATGTGTCTTCATCTATCTTTATGTGTCTTTATGTGTCTTCATGTGTCTTTATGTGTCTTCATGTGTCTTCATGTGTCTTCATCTATCTTCATGTGTCTTTATGTGTCTTCATGTGTCTTCATGTGTCTTCATCTATCTTCATGTGTCTTCATGTGTCTTCATGTGTCTTCATGTGTCTTCATCTATCTTCATGTGTCTTTATGTGTCTTCATGTATCTTCATGTGTCTTCATGTGTCTTCATGTGTCTTTATGTGTCTTCATGTGTCTTTATGTGTCTTTATGAGTCTTTATGAGTCTTCATGTGTCTTCATGTGTCTTCATCTATCTTTATGTGTCTTCATCTATCTTTATGTGTCTTCATATGTCTTCATGTGTCTTTATGTGTCTTTATGAGTCTTTATGTGTCTTCATGTGTCTTCATGTGTCTTCATCTATCTTCATGTGTCTTTATGTGTCTTCATGTATCTTCATGTGTCTTCATGTGTCTTCATGTCTCATGTCCCTCAGGGGACGGACTGCAGGGCACGTTGCTAAATTAAAAAGTGATGTCATGAGTCGGGAGCCTGACAGAATGAGATCCCTCCGTCACGTGAAGCTCCTCTAAACCACGGCGGTCCCAGGTGAGGTCATTAAAGGCCGATGAGCTGGATCACCTCTCCGCCGGCCGCTCCGCTGGGCGTAGTTATGTCCAACCGGGAGCCGCTGGTTCGATGCTCAGGAGGCGCTTTGTCTTCTTCTTTTATGGTTTCGCCCCGCGGCGCCTGCTGCGTCAGCAAAAAGCCTGAACGCCAGCCGGTGCTGCAGGACGCTCGACTTTGAGAGAAGGAAGTCTGCCCGATGGGTTTTTAACTTTCTGTGTTTTCTCCCCACACACAGAACAATAATGGTTCTTAAATGTTTCTTTAAAGGCTTTGTGGTTCTACGAAGAACCATCACCGACTGAAGAACCAATTTTTCTTTTGAGGCACCTTTATCGGTTCTTTGAAGAAGTCTTTGAGGAAATGGTTCTTGAGATAACCCTGGTTTCAACGGTTCTTTGTCGAACCAAAAATGGTGCCTTAAAAACATGTTTTTAAGGTTCTTTGAGACACCTCTACTGGTTCTTTGAAGAACTCTTTAAGGAAAAGGTTCTTTAAAGAAACCTGGTTTAAAAGGTTCTTTGTGGAACCAAATATGGTGCCTTAAAAAACATGTTTTAAAGGTTATGAGACACTTTTATAGGTTATTTGAAGAACTTGTAAAGGAAAAGGTTCTTTAAAGAACCCTGGTTTGAAAGGTTCCTTGTGGAACCAGAAATGGTACCTGAAAGAACCATTTGTTGAAGGTTATTTGAGACACCTTTATAGGTTCTTTGAAGAACTATTTAAGGAAATGTTTTTTTAAAGAACCCTGGTTTGAAAGGTTCCTTGTGGAACCAGAAATGGGGCCTTAAAGAACCATTATTTAAAAGATTTTTAGAGATCTAAGTGTCGAAGATTCTGGGAATTGTACACAGCACACGTTTGACATTAACAGAGCTTCTGCTCATCGGGTTCTGGGTTTCATTCGGATCTCGGGTGGTTTCCCTGCCGATTAACTGCATTATGTGGTCTTCTGCTTTTTAAGCCTTTCATTCAGGCGTCGGCTCGGCTGACGTTCAGAAATGGTTGAAAAAAGAACGTTTGACCAAAATAACTGAAGTGTCTCTGGGTGTGATTTAAAAAAAAAATTTGCCGTGTATTTTTATAAACTTCACAGGGCGTCGGTGTCACTGGAAACCCGCTGCTCTCTAATCTCGCTGCTGATCAAATAAAATGAAATCACTTCTCAAGCTGCCGCCGCCTGCAGAACCGCAGCCCGGCCTCGTGAACTTCTGAACCCCTGAAGTCCCGGTACCGGAGGGGCGGAAGCGGCGTGAACCACAACCCGGACCTCGGTCCTGCAGGTCAGATGTTTCCTCTGCTGCGGCGTGGTGTCCAGTCTGCTGTTAACCCTTAATATACTCATACGTCTATAAATGATCAACTTTTTTTCATGTTTAATTTTAACAAGATGCGTTCAATAACATTTAAGGCAACGTAAAACATTGATTGTTTCTAGCTGGGACATTTAAGACTCTTTAGGGACATTCAAATGTTTTTATTGCATGACTTTACACTCATAATAATATAAATATGCCTAAACTTGACCTCCTTTTGGTCTGGAGGTGTCTCAAACCCATTGTTCTGGTGCACTGGGTAAAAAATCTATTCTCAAGATTAGCATGCAAATTAAATCTTGACGAACAGATGGGATCGTCGGCGATATCGAATCACTCGAGAGGCCGGCTGAGTTTCTCCAAAACACGAATAAAAAAACCAGTCTTTTCTTGTTATTGTTGTTCTTCTGTACTCAGATCGTATCAACACAGCGGAAAGGAGCTCCGCCATCTGTGATCCGTCCGCCCAACATGTGGTCGGCTGCCCCCGCAAACACATCGCAGACCACAGGAGACCGGCAACGAATACCAGGCGACTGGCCAGAGGAAGGCCTCCAGGAGCCTGAGCTCTGGTCTAGTGTTGCATGAGACACTTCATTTGTGCTTCTTTTTTTAACTTTTACATTTTCCCTTTCAGAACGTAAACTAGTCAATGCATGTGGGGATTGTAGAACTTTCTGGAAGTGCAGAACTACACTTTATGGAAAGTAGGCGACTATGGTGGTGGTGGTGGTGGTGGCTATCGCACCGCCACCTCACAGCAAGAAGGGCCCGGATTGGATCCCTGAAGACGGGCGGTCCTTCTGTGTGGGATTTACACGTTCTCCCCATGGCGCCGTGGGTTCCCTCTGGGTTCCCTCCGGGTTCTCCGTCTTCCTCCCACAGTCCAAAGACATGCAGCTGAGGCTGATTGGAGAGAAAAGTGTGAATGAGGTCGACTGTTGTCTATAAATCTATCGGCCCCCGCACACCCTGAATAGGAGAAGTGGTAAATCTACACTGGAAGACCAATCGGGTTGAGTTGAACATTATTTATTTAAACATATATATATATATATATATATATATATATATATATATATATATATATATGTATATAATATATATATGTATATACACATATACATATGTACATATATATATATGTACATATATATGTATATAAATATTTATATGTATGTACATATATATATATGTACATATATATACATATATATACGTATACATATATTTATATACATATATATATATATACATATATATATGTATATATATACATTAATTTATATACGTATATATGTATATATATGTGTATATATATATATATGTTTGGAGGAAAACAAATCGTTACTTCTCACAAACTTTTGGAAAACTTGAGAAAATGCAACTGGTATCACACACTAAGTATTCCTAATGAGACATTCTGACGTGTGTGTGTGTGTGTTTGTTTGTGTGTGTGTGTGTGTGTGTCTATAAACTCACAGCAACTGGAGGGTTTGTGAGGACAACTGAGACGGCACCAAGGACACTCGATGCTTTCAGCAAACCGGATATAATTTGAATATGCGGGGGAGGGGGAGGGGCTTAAGTCTCGCTACACCTTGAGGCCGTCCACCCCACACACACCTGCATTCGAAGTCCCTGCACACTGAAACTCACTCGTCCTCTGGTGTTTGCTTTAAATCTTGTGCAACAACTTGAGATCTCCAGGGGGGGGAAACGTGCACAACTTTTTCCTTCTGGAGGTACTTTTCACTTTGTGCTGACTCAGCAACGCGTACACAAGGTCAGGTTGTGAGGGAGTGTGTGTGCGTGTGTGTGTGTGCGTGGGTACATAGATCCGTCAAGGCCGCGGAGCTCTGTTTCCTGCAGAACGTTAATGAAAGACGTACAACCGCCCTCGTGTCGTTACCTTGAGAACTTCGGGGTTCGGCAGGACGACCGAACCGAGACCGCCCGCTCCCGAAAAGCTGAACGACATCTCCCTAGCTCGATAAACAAGCCCCCACCCCTCCTGATTAATGACTGACGCGCTTCATTAGTTTCAATTCTGTCATGCTCCTGGAGGAACATTCAGATGTAATCACCAGTTATCTTCAGGGGCACACAATGGCATCCTCTGGGTTTATGGACACGTACAAAGAGCCACAAAAGAAAAATGAACACTGAGATATTTGGTTCCGGGGGACGCGACGATAATAAAAATGCATGAACGTAAGCTGCCGTGCGATATGGAAATTCTTCCACATTCAATTCAATTCAGTTTATTTTGTGTAGCCCATTCTCACGAATTACAAATTTGCCTCAGAGGGCTTTACAATCTGTACACATAGACATCCCTGACCTTTGACCTCACATCGGATCAGGAAAAACTCCCAAACAACCCTTCAGGGGGAAAAAAGAGAAGAAACCTTTCAGGAGAGAACAGAGGAGGATCCCTCTCCAGGATGGACAGAAGAACAGATGTCATGTGACCAGAAGGATCCATTACAGAGTAACAACACATTCAATGAGTTTGACAGAGTGTATGAATAGTTGGTAGTCGGCATGGACCACGATCCAGACCTCCGAGAGGAGGAGTGGGCGGAGCATCAGCAGGTCCACAAACATGAACTGCAGTTTCCATTCGGCCTCCCGGGGGAGAACAAAGGGGAATCGAACCGTGTGCGCGGCGGCGCTGTTGACGTCAAGCCTTTTCGAACGCGGAGCGTAAAAAGCCCTTAAAGCTGCGGCGCGTCCCGAGTGGAGGAACCGCTGTGAAAAAACAAATATTGAACATAATTTGGGTCGCTCGATATCGTGCGATCAAGTCCCACACACACACACACACACCGCCCGCCCCCCCCCCCCCTTCGCCTACCGCCGCCCTCGAGCAATCGTTTTCACGTGAAATCAAATTTGTGCACTTATTAAATTTCCTGCATGTTTTCTCATTTGCATAATCACAAGCAGAGCTCCGACGGCGGGGAGTGGAAACACATGGCGGCGGCCATCTTTGGGTTTTTCCAGTGTAGCGGCAACAAACAAAACATTTGTTTGTACAAGAGCCAGTTTTCATACCGAGGGACTCGGCGTTCGTCTTCGTTACGCCCGTCGATGCGGCAGAAATGTATGTTTTTTCTGCAAATTCCCACAAACTTGTTACGTATCGTTTTGGGATCAATGCGTCGCTAGACACGCAGATGGAGGGGAGGGGCTGTTTTTATCTTATACAAAAAATGTGTATTACTGAAGGACGATTGGTGGTGCCGAGGCCTGCTAACAGCTTTTAATAGACCTGGTTATCAATTTGAAATGCATTTCACTTATTTATGGTAAATACATTAATATCAATCTATTATTTATTATTTATTTATTATGTATTTATTATTTATTTATTATGTATTTATTATTTATATATTATTTATTATGTATTATGTATTATGTATTATGTATTATTTATTATTTATTTATTATTTATTATTATTTATTTATTATTCATTTATTCATATGTGTATTTATTATTTATATATATAAATTAATTATTCATTGTTTATTTCTTATTTATTTATTCATTCATTTATGTATTTATTTATTCATTCATTTATTATTATTATTATTATTATTTATAAATAATATATCCATTATTTATTTATTATTTATTTCTATTTATCTAATTAGTCTGTTGTGTGTTCCACACAATTTGGGTTTATTGCTATTTTTACATTGATTTTTACTTTTGACGAAAGAAAATACATCACATTGAGTTTATTAGTGTGTTCACGTTTAAAACTATGTATTCCAAATGGTTGGAAATTGTAAACACATAAATCACATATTAGGCCTAAATATTTCTTTTGAGTGTAGAAGGGAATATCCACTTCTAGAGTATCGTATTTCCTTCGAGGCAAACCGCAACCCCATCAATCATTCATTTATCATGTCAAATATGAATTGAGAACAGAACTCACGGAGTCCCGGGTCACGTAGAGTGTTATTGATCGTCAGGCAGAGTACGTCTCGGGGAGGAATCGAGACGTTATTATATACCACTTTTATAGCATCACGTGTACCGGGAGGCAGGTGTGCATTGCGTAATAATACGTCTGGAGCCCAAAAAATATAAATTGTCCATGCGAGCCTCGGGTTGCTAACGAGCTAACGCAGGAAATATGATTAAATTCAATTAAATTCAGTTCATTTTGTATATCACAAATGATAAACTCCCCCTCAGAGGGCTTTACAATCCATACACATACGACATCCCTGACCTCTGACCTCACATTGGAAAAACTCCCCCAAAAAATATGATGCAGTCATTAAAGACAACACCTCTTTTTTTCTCTCCTCCTGTCGAGCTCAGAGGAAGAGAAGAAAAAAAAGAAAGAGGAAGAAAAAAAATACTTACACAACAATCACTTCGTTGATGTGATTCATAAATCGATGTCCAGGCCGCAGCCGCCCCGCCGAGGCTCTGAGTCCCCCCACCGCTAATCTCACTTCCTCTCTCGTCCCGATACATAACTCGTCGTGCAACCTCGAGGTCCCCCCCCCCCCCCCGCCGAATTAGCTTCCGGCTAACGGATGAGTCCTAATCCCTCTGTCGCGGCAGAATTAAGAGAAATAATCCTTCAAAAATCCGCTCGCACATTCTCCGCCCTGACGATACATTATTAACGCCTCGTCATCGAAGGAGAAGTCGATACTGTTCATCAAACCATAACACACAGAGCTTGTCGGCCATTGTACCTCCTTCTGCTCCCCATCGCTCCGTCTCCTCAGGTAGTGCGTTCTTATCAGACGCCCCTGATTAGAAATACTGTAGATCTGGGCCTTTTTCTCGAGTCGGTGGGTTCTCGCAGCCCCCCCCCCCCCCCCCCCCTGGAAGTTTTAATTAGAAACACCAGTCACTCGTGTTATCATATTGTTTCAAGAGGGCCGCTTCCACATTCCTGTGAGCCGCCCACTTCATCACAGGATCAGAGGCCGGCGGCGGGCGGCGAGCGGCCAGCGGAACGTTTTTCTGACGCTCCGCCTCTGGAGATTTACCAAATCTTTATCCCTTCAATCGAGGCCAATGTGCTGGGATTTGATAGACGGGGATTATTGCGGCGATAAGTGTAAGCGTATATCGACTCCTGGAACAGGTTCTTTGGAACGAAGAGAATACTTATCCCTCCCCGATATGTGCATTCAACGAGAAAAGAAATAAGTGCTCTGAGACTCTAATACCGGAGCTCCGTGGAGCCTCTGAGAAGGTCAACCCGTCGTTATCCGTGTTCAAGGCAACGACTCGGCGGCTTTCCAGTCGAGCTGAAGGCGACGTGGTCCAATGTTGTCAAAGTGCCCGACAGTGCAAGATTGTTTCTTCTTTTTTTGTTGTAAACTCTGAACAACCCCAACAGATGTGTCTGTTTACAATGTGGAGAACACAGGCTCTCCAGATGTGAAACTCAGACCCAAATGATTGAACGAGGCTGTTTTTTTTTTTTTTTTGGGTGGTTGGGAACGATTTGAATGCCAAATTTCACACTATCTCCAAGAAAAGACTTCAAACCCCCAAAAACATCCATCCATCTACCTATAACAAAACAGTTTTGTAATTACTTCTTTCACATCTTATTACAAACAGACATACATCTCTTAACAGTTTTCTATGGGGAACTACTTTTGAGCAAAGAAATAGTCCCCTGACCGGATTAATGGGTGTGCTGCTGTTAGTGCCACATGTTCCCCGAGAGTACAGGTGTCAAACACAAGGCCCGCGGGCCGAATGCGGCCCACCAGGTCATTTCATGTGGCCCCTGACGGCTTGAAAGACATTTAATCGCCTTTTCTTAAAGAAATGTAAGAAAAAATTCCGTGCTTTTATTTTGAAGGTTTCAAATTAAATCTATTTATTTTATAATATTAGAGACATTTTCATTTTATGTGGCCCCTGACGGCTTGAAAGACATATGATCACCTTTTCTTAAAGTAATTGAAGAAAAAATGCCATGCTTTTATTTTGAAGGTTTCAAATTAAATCTATTTATGTTATAATATTAGAGACATTTTCTTATGTACACTATTTCTACACTAAAATAAACAATAATCAAATGCAAAGACAGTTATTTAACAAGATGTTGGGAAGTAGTTCATAGAGTTTCAGTACCGGCCCTTTAAGAGGCGGCCATGATGCTGACGTGGCCCACGGTGAAGATGAGTTTGACGCCCCTGCCCTAGTGGTAAGTGAGAAGAGTGACCTGCCCCTTTAACACCGCTACACGCGTGGTGTGTTGTACATTAGTGGTACAGATTCCTCATTAGACCTCCACACATCCTCCATGTTGTTTTGATGGTGTTCACGAGTCCTTCTTCCATCGATCCGCGCTACTTGAATACACTAATGTCGGGTTGACTCTCATCTTCCAGCCAGTGGCCATCATCATGACTGTGTAGGTTTTGTTTTGGCACTCTTCATTCATTCGGGAGGGGGCGGGGTCTCTCGGTTTTGAATGAGCCGACTTGTAATTGCTCTCTGCTGCCCCCTGGCGAAGAGCAGTACTGCACGTTGTGTCGACGGCTTGTTTTGTTTTGTTTGGGGCTTTATGAGCTTTCTTAATGGCCACACTGACAGCGTGTGTCACAATCCAGCAGCAGTTTATCACACCAGAGAAGTCATTAAGGGTTGTTGACAACTGTGGAGGAAAACACTTGTTTTTATTTAGATTTATAAAGAAATGTAAGAAGTAACCTCGAGGTATATTTAATTATCCATCATCTGGAATGGACCATCTGGTCTGGTAAACACACACGCGGACCTGTCAGGTGGACAGGTTCGCCTCCATAATTGGATCCATATTCAACATGCATTTTTTTGAATGATGTTTTTCTCTCCCTCCGCACAGTGAGAGAGGATGGATGGAACAAAGGGGCGCACGAGGAGGGGTCAACGTGTGCCGACGCTATAACCACGCGCAATGATTAACGCTATTGATTGACGAAACACGCGGAATTGGACTGTTGGAGCTTCCATGAGTGAACAAAGAGCGCAGCCGTCCTCCTCCTCCTCCTCCTCCTCTAATTGATCGGCGCTCGCGCTGACACAATGTAATTAACTATACAGTATAACAGCAGAATTATTTCCTCTGCTCCCGAAATCATTAACTATTAACAACTTGGTATTTCATGAAAATCTCCCGACTCCCCCCCCCCCCCCCCCCTAAAAAAACAACCAGAATGATGATTGATGTGGAATAAGAAAAAAGAAGAACAACAGTGTCTCGGAGAGAGAAGGGGAGCTGCTGCTCTCATCCTGATCACCAACGAGGTCCTCGTTCCGGAGGCAGCGCGGCGCCCCGCCCTCCCGGTCCTTATAACCAGAAAGCCAGATTTTCCGGGACTCACAAACACAACAGGAACACTGGAGACCACGTCGTCGCGCGCACGGAACCGTTTTCCGGAGACGAAACTCTGGCTTCCTCTCCCCAAAAAACACTTTTTTCCCCGGATTACTCCCCGGTTGCTCCACACCCTTCATGACCGCGAGCGGACGACCAGAAGCCGCCATGGATTTTCTCAACCACAACTATTTGAACGCGCGCGGCCCGTACGACTACACTTTTAATTTCTGGAACGACTATCTCGGGCTCACCACGTTAGTCACGAACAACAACAACAAGCTCAGCATCCCCCAGAACCCCAACTCCATCACCGAGTCTCTGAAGGCGACCCTGGGCTTGGACGACTCCCCGCCGTGTCCGTGCGTAATCGCGGGCGGCGTCGGGGACAGCGGGCACCTGGACTGCTGCTGCCCGTCCGGAAGCCCCCCGCCGCCGGCCTCCATCCTGGACTTGAAGGAGCGCTTCTCGATCCTGAGCCCGTTCCAGAACCAGCTGGGCGTCCACCTGCCGGAGCGGGAGGCGGTGGGCTTCGGCGGGAGCTTCGCCGGGTTCGATCTGTTCGGCATGGAGCGCAAGATGCGCAAACCCGCCTCCAGGAGCAAGCAGGAGCCCAAAATATGCGTCTTCTGCCGAAATAACGGCGCGCCGGAGGAGGTGTATGGCTCTCACGTGCTGAAGACGCCCGACGGGAGGGTCGTGTGCCCGATTCTGAGGGCGTACACGTGTCCCCTGTGCAGCGCCAACGGGGACAATGCGCACACGATCAAATACTGCCCGCTGTCTAAAGACCAGCCGTCCCAGAGACCGTTAAAGGGAGGGAGGGCAGTGGGTGGTAAGAGGATGAAAATATTCTAAACAGACTATAAAGTAAATTTTAATATTGCACTGAACTATTTCCAGATGACTGTTTTTTTAAATTTTAGGCTTTAGCCTTTATTCCAGTTTCATAAACATTGATTTTATCTTCTTTTTTCCTCCCCTCTCTAAGATCTCTTATATTTTTATAGTTCTTTTATCCACATAGAACAATTGTTATGCTTTATACATCGGATTTATTTTTCTCGCGATATAGTTTATAGTCATTTGTGCGCGTGCGCATACGAAACTCATATATCTCTAGTCACACAGTGTGGAGAGAAGTATTTTGGTCGCGTGGGAGAGGAACACACACTGACATGTTGGCAAAAGGGGGGATGAATATTCAGATTTCTTACCGAGTATTTTTGTACGTCGAGCTGAAAGAAGAAGAAGAAAAGCTCGCAGCGATATTTTTTTGTTCTTCTTCTTTTGTTCTTTTTTTTCTCGTCTTTAGAAAACCAAAGTTATGTTTGCCATTAAAAGAAGCTCAAGAATGTGTCATCGATGAGTGTTTGTGTGCGTCTGACTGACTGCCGGAGGAAGAGGGGGGGGAGGAAGAGGAGGAGGAACTATTTTGGTCCCAGCTGCCTGCTCGGAAGAAAGAAAAAAAAAGAAAGAAAAAACTCCACAACATATTTTTCCAACTCAAAAAAAGTTGACATTCAATCTGTGAGGCAGGAATGAGGGGGGGGCGGGGCGTGGGGGGGGGCACACAATGTGGGCCTCTGTTTAAAGGCTCGTGTTCTCTCTTTTTGGGGGGGGGGGGGGGGGGGGGGCAGTGTAATCAATTGTTGCCACACTTTTTCAATCCCCCCCCCCCCCCACGTGATGAGAACAGTCATCTGACACGTTGAGATGTTTCTTTATGTTTACATGTCCAAATAAGGGCGACACACTGGATTTCCTTCTTTTTTTTCTCTCTCTGTGGCGTTTTTCTTTTCTTTTTTTCTTTTTTTGGGGTGGGGGGGTGTTTTTGGTTTGCCCAACTTGCCCCCCATGCCTGCTCTTGTGAGACCCTTTTTTTCACTCTGAGCGTGAAGGTGATGAAGAAGAAAAAAGCAAATGAATGTTAGCCAACAACAACAACATGCTATCCCGTCATTTCTTTACCTGAAGAATCAACGCCCCCCCCTCCTCCTCCTCCTGCTCTCCACCCCACCCCCCCAAAACAACAACAACAACAACAGATGCAAACATGTTGTGAATGTATTGGTGCCGCCTGCAGGACGGCGCACGTCTGACCGTTTTGTTTACCAAAGGAATTCAATGAAGAAAAAGGAGAGAGAGATTTGCTGTATTGTTTATATCAAAGTGATGTTTATCCAGTATTTTAACATTGCATAAGTGACTTCAGAGGGCGCTACCTCAACAGGATTTTGTACTTACATGTAAAATGTCAACAGCAGTTTATTGATATAGTGCTGCCATTTATAATAAGGGTTTTTTGATAGTATTTTCTGATCTTTGTATAACATAATTGTATTTTCATTTGGTCGCATTTAACATGACGGAAGTGAATTTCCGACGAGAAGCTATAAAGCGTCGCTCGCCAAGAGGTGATTGTCTGTAAATAACGGTTACGCCCACACTTTTTAAAGTTTAGTCAATGTTGTCTTGAGAGTGTGTGTGAGAGAGAGAGAGAGAGAGAGAGAGAGGCTGACACAATTTGCCACTTTTAACCAGAGGATTTTTTGTTTTTTTGATTAAATGAATAATAGAAAAAAAGAAAAAACACTGTTGAACTTTGTTATTTATATTTTACCACGATTTCCTGTATGCTGCTGTGCAGAATAACAACATATGAATCCACTAGAGAAATTAAAAAACTATCAAATACTTGGAGCCATGTGGTCGTGTTCTTCGTGTGTAAACTCGTTTATTTATTGTCTTTGTTGTTTCCTGAGTGTTTACTGATCAGGGATCTGATTGGATCAGGCGGGAAGTCGACTAAAAAGCTTTCTTCCCGGACGGCCCTCGCTCGCCCTGATTGGCCTGCTAACCGACTGCCTCGCTAACGGCCCCCGTGTGTGTGTGTGTGTGTGTGTGTGTGTGTGTGTGTGTGTGTGTGTGTGTGTGTGTGTGTGTGTGTGTGTGTGTGTCCTCTCTGCTGGTTGGAGACGTGTCTCTGAAGGATGAAACACATTGAACACAAGAATGTGTCGACTCACTCCTCCAATCAAACGGAGCGCTGCACTGATTTGGGTTTTGAATTTGTCTTCTTCTTCCTCCTCTTCTTCTTCTTCTTCTTCTTCTTCTTCTTCTTCTTCTTCCTCCTCTTCTTCTTCTTCTTCCTCTTCTTCTTCTTCTTCCTCCTCTTCTTCTTCTTCTTCCTCCTCTTCTTCATCTTCTTCCATCTCTTCTTCTTCCTCCTCTTCTTCTTCCTCCTCTTCTTCTTCTTCTTCTTCTTATTTTTCGGCGTCTTCTTTGTCTTCTTCTTGTCCTTCTTCTTTTTCTTCCTCCCCTCCTCTTCTTCTTCTCCTTCTGTTTTGTCTTCTTCTTCCTCCTCTTCTTCTTCTTCTTCTCCTACTCCTTCTTCCTCCTCTTCTTCCCTGCTTTTTCTTCTTCCTCTTCCTACTCCTCTCGCTCCTTCTTCCTCCTACTCCCTCCTCCTCATTCCTCTTCTTCCTCATCCTCCTTCTTCCTCTTCCTCCTCCCTATTCCTCCTCCTTCTCCTCCTTCTTCTTCTTCTTCTTCTTCTTCTTCTTCTTCTTCATCTTCTTCTTGTCCTTCTTCTCCGTCCTATTTTTCTTCGTCTTCTTCTTTTCCTCTTTTTGTTCTTCTTCTTCTCCTTCTTCTCCTCCTTCTTCATCTTCCTCCTCTTCCTCCCTGCTTTTCTTCCTCCTCTTCTTCCTCCTCTCGTTCCTTCTCTTGCTTCTTCCTCCTCCGTTTTCCTCTTCCTCCTCCTTCTTCTTCCTTTTCCTCCTCCTCCTTCTTCCTCTTCCTCCTCCTTCTTCTCCTCCTCCTTTGTTTCCCGTAAAGATCTGTGCACGGTTTCTAACCTCCGTCTCATCAACTGGGTGAACAATAATAAACAAGAATAATAAAGCTGGATGAGCTCATGAAGCTCCAGCGTCTCCTCTCAACATCAGAGAACACTGTCCGCACACGAGCCCGAGGCAAACAGCTGGTGTCATCCACCTCCCCCCCCCCTCCACCCCCCATTCCTCCAAGCCCCCTCCCCCTCCCCCCTCTTCTGTCTTCATGCATCTCCCAGCTGAGGCTGCGCCATTAAAAATGGATGACTACTAAGTGCAACAGGGATTTCATCTCTGAGAACAGTGGCGAGAAAGAAAAATAAATTTAAAAAAGCTCGGCTCGCGTTTCAGGGCCGACGCGGGCGGCACGCTAACGGGTCTTATTCCCTCTGCGCCGCCCGCCTCCATTAGCCAATCGTAATATGTGGCTGTTTTTCTTAACCCTCCTGTTACCTTTATATTTACTGACATATTTTACCCTCGGGGTCAATTTGACCCCAGCAATTAAAACCTCCAGAAAATTATTAGAATTAATATTGTTTCCCAAGTTTAAGTGTGAGGTACTTTATGTTTGTTTGTTGACTACCTAAATAGCCCTTTAAATATATAAAAAGTTAATATTTCTTATATGTTTGACACAGTGAAAAACAGCCTGGGGTCAAATTGACCCGAAAGAACACAGACGTTAAACATTGAATGGGGTCAAATTGACCCTAAGGTAACAGGAGGGTTAAGGCAACATGCAATGTGGACGAAGCAAAGTTCTACCATGTAGTCAAAAGATCGTGACGGTGAGGATGGAAGTGAAGGGCGGCATCATCGGTGAGGCGTTGGAGCCGGTATCGCCCAGAATTAGGCTTTTTAAGGTACTCAGAGACACTTTACATGTTACATTCATACACTGTAGACTCATTTTCACCGTGGGCCACATCAGCATCATGGCCGCCTCTTAAAGGGCCGGTGTAACTGAAACACTATATAAACGACTCCCAAACCTATTGTTAAATAACTCTCTTTGCATTTGATTATTATTTACTTGAGTGGAGAAATGCTGTACTTAAGAACATTTCTCTAATATTATAACGTAGATCCATTGTATTTGAAATTTTCAAAATAAAATCACTTCAATTTCTTCAAGAAAAGGTGATCGTATGTCTTTCAAGCCGTCAGGGGCCACATAAAACGATGTGGCGGGCCGAATTCGCCCCGCGGGCCTTGTGTTTGACACCTGTGCTGTAGACACAAGTATGGGGAGCAACTCAGGGTTAAGTGCCTTGCTCAAGGACACATCGACCAGGGCGGGGATTGAACTGCCAACCCTCTGATTGGAAGACAGAACTGTTAACCACTGACCCACAGTCACTCTATTTATAAAGCATCCGTATAGTTCAATGTAATTTACTTGTGATTGTGTATGTATTTTATTCTATTTTAATGGACTATCTGGAGCTTGATTCTGAAATACAAGATTTAAATGACTGATTGATTGATTGTAAATCTCAGAATCCTCTTGTTTTGAGCCTCAAACACATATATTTTGATAAAAAATGACCAAATCATAATGTATATGTGTTCATCTTGGCTGACACCACATCACAGCAGTAGATCACAAGAGGACTTTTTAGCCTAAAGGTTCTTCCCGTTTGTCATGTGACACAGGGACACACGCCTCATAGTCCGCTTGTGTTCACATCCCAACGTGACAAAATGAAACCTCGGTCCACTTTAATAGAAACCCTCCTCCTCATAGAATAATGTTAAAACGGGGATAATAAGATCTGGAATCCATTGGTCCAATCAGCTCCCAGGAAGCACTCGCAGTGATGATGTCGTAGCATCTCTCCTGGCTGTACGATTGAAAAAAATCTTCTTGAAAGCCTTAATTGCCTCTTAAAGATGCAGACTGAGAAACTGCATTAAAATGCAATCGGTCACTCAGCCGGCGTGTGAAGGTCTGCGTGGTGTCATGTGAGACGAGAAAACCAGGCAGATGACCTCACGGCTCATTTGCATATGTGCGTCCCCTCTGTTTTCATTGACCCCTCGTGACAGCGGTGCGGAGGGCTTGATGATAAGTCACAGATACAGGCAGAAGTCATTTACGGGTCCCATCATTTCCCAGAAAACACTTGTAAATGAGAACGCTCCTGTCGCCTAGCAACTCCCCGCGCTCGAAAGCATGAAAGTCATTCCACGGGAGCGGAGCGGAGGTAAAAAGAGGAGATCATCTCTGGCCTTCACATTCCGTGGCTTATTGGTGCCGCTTTTCATTTTTACAATTGGAATAAGGGGAGGGAGAAAAAAGAAAGAGGGAAAAAACACCTTTTTTTTAGCAGAGATTTCCATTCAAACACATTATCGCCCCCTGTGGTGGTGAAAGGTATTTTAAAAATTGGAATAAGGGGAGGGAAAAAAAGAATGAGGAATGAGGAAAAAAGACCTGAAAGTTTTTTTTAAAATCATAGACGTCCATTCAAACACATTACCGCCCCCTGTGGTGGTGAAAGGTATTACAAAAACATAAATACCTGCTTTCGTGACACTTGTGTGATATATAACTAGTATCTTTAAAATTGGAATTTGGGGAGAAAGAAAAAGAGAGGAAAAAAAGACCTGAAAGATTGTTGTTTTTAGACATAGATGTACATTCCAACACATTACCGCCCCCTGTGGTGGTGAAAGGTATTACAAAAACATGAATACCTGCTTTTGTGACACTAGTATGATATCCAGTATTTTTTAAATTGGAATAAGGGGAGGAAAAAAGACCTGAAAGATTGTTTTTTTAAGCATATATGTCCATTCAAACTCATTACTGCCCCCTGTGGTGATAAAATGCATTACAAAAACATGAATACGTGCTTTTGTGACACTTGTGTGATCGTCTAGTATCTTTAAAATTGGAATAAGGGGAAGGGAGAAAAAGGAAAGTGGAAAAAAATAAGTTTTTTTGCATAAATGTCCATTCCAACACATTACCGCCCCCTGTGGTGATGAAAGGCATTACAAAAACACGAATACCTGTTTTTGTGACACTTGTGTGATATCCAGTGTTATTCAAAAGCCGGCCATGTGGAAAAGGGCTCATAATGACGGGCGCGGCGTTATTCTACCCTTCCGTCAACGAGCATTCATAGCGGCCGGCCGATAACAACTCTGTCCCTCCGAGGCCGGCTCGCCGCTTTGATGCCGTAATTGAAATTTCACAAAGGATTTATCCGGAGATCCCAAAAGCGCTGCGGTTTAAGTGAGCCGGACAGGTTATTAAGTTTCTCTCACAGCGTGATCAGCTTATGTCTCGGTGGCGGGTGCAGCCGGTGCAGGATGTACTGTCAGTTGGAATCATCCTCCAAGTCACCGGTGCGTAGAAGATCTGCCCGGCGACAAGTCATCTCGACATTTATTCTTCAGGGGGGGTGTTTATAAAAATATATATATTTTTTCTGCATTGGAAACAAGTACTCGTCCGTCTGGCTTCAGTCACTTCCTGTCTGTGAGCATCCTCAGCTTATCTACTAGCATTGGCAACAACAACAACAACAACAACAACAACAACAACAATAAATTGAACCAGACAGCAGTGGACTGGTTTTTCTGTCTCTTCAATGATCTTCGAGTCTGGGGAGGACACATATTTAATAAATGTACTTTTGGGGGCTGTTAAAATACTCTCACCAGGAAATGGTGATCACATAAAGTCCTTCTCTGAATATATGAATGGACGTTAATGGATATTTACAACATTATATTATGACAAGGATCACTGACACACTTGATTGAATTGGACTTTTTGCATTGTAATGCTTAATATGTCGACTAAAGTATATTAAATGGATTCACATACATCAAATAGGATAGGGGGGAAATATGTCGGCTAATATAATTTGCCATTTTCTAAAAAATGAAAGAGGTGAGCATAAAAAAAAGTGTAGGACAACTGATAATAATAAACTACAAACTGGGACAGTTTTTGACATACTGGGAGAAATGTGTTATACATACGTAACACCTCATAGACCTGATGTTATGTTCATAAATCAATGAATGTACAAGAGAGTATAAATCACTCCCTAGTGACACATTGTTATCTTTTTCTTTGTTGTTTGATTCTGTCTCTTCTTTGTTGTTCATCCCTATGTTTTACACTTCTCGCTCTAAATATGTACAACAACAAAAAAAGGGAAGGACGAATCCGACGTCGTGCATTATTCATTGATTATTTTCAAACCCGACAACGTACAACCGAAATCCGAACGGGCCCCTCGTTGTTCTACTGCCTCTCGTATAAAAAAAAAGTGTGTTAATGCAGCGGCTGAGAGGAAGTGAACTGGGCCCAATGCTGTTGCCCTGGCAACAGAATGGCAATGAAATCTCAAGGACACCCCCCCCGCCCCATCCCCCCATCTGTAAAAGATGCTGTGTGTGTGTGTGTGTGTGTGTGTGTGTGTGTGTGCCATTCAGCTTGTTCCAAGTGTGTCGTGTTGTGTGCGATCATTCAGAATCCCTTTCCGATGGATCCGAGGAGGATTACGCTGAGGTCTTCAGACTCGATACACCAACAATACAGATTTCATATGATTATATATATATATATATATATATATCAGGCCTCTCACACAACCACGCAACTACAGAATCCACAACGTAGCCACGCGCGTCAACATATTCTGTTTACCTTTTTAAAAAGAGAAGGGAACCACAGAGGCCTTTGGATCGGGTTCCCCGGTCCTCTAACGGAGAGTCACCGGGGGGTCGGACCCACTCTGGGACACGGTGACCAGGGCGCCCCGAGGTTTTTAGAAGCTACTCAACATTTGCCGTGACAGAAGGAACCGAGTGTTTCATGGGAGTAGAAGAGAAAACCTCTCCAACATTTCTGTATTCACATTCGTGGATAACTGAATAGAACTGTTTTGAACACTGGTTGACTTTTCTCGAGTGAAAAATGACAGATGAAGCCATCACTCATTCTCCTTTTCTACTGGCAACTTCTCACTTTATTATTTTTCATTTACAAATTGCTTTACGTTACCTGATGGATTCATGTAATTATTTGACTTTGTTTACATCTCCGTCTCCTGATTGTACCTGAAATTACCTGAATGTATTGAATACGTAGCCTGTAACCCTACAATGGGTGGGTGGCTGTGGTCTGGAATGAGGTTTTACATTTTATTCTGTACTTGCCCTGAGACATGTGTGAATCCTCTTCCCTGGTGGGATAAAAACTGTGAAAATCAATAAAACATTTTTTTTTAAATTCAATAAATTACAGATGATAAGTAGAGACCACTGAATATAACATGGAGGTGGATGCAATGTCAATAAACTTGCTCACCAAAAGATCTTTATTTTTACATCGGTTATTTTTTTGTTTTGGAGTGAGGCCTTCCCAAAATATAAAGCTGTATTTGGCTTTTCCTCTGTTGGGTTCATTATTCACGACGTTTCACTCGTTCGTACGAATAAAAATAGAGAGCGGGAAACGCCTCCAATGCCAATAACGCGTCTCGTACACCTCAACCACATTTCCAAGAGAGCGTATTTTCTCCCGGATCAACGCTGTGGAGTCAAATAAAACACGAGAACATTAAACTATTTGGTTAAAACTTCTGCAAAAATCATATACACTTGAATCAAAACGCTTCCTTTGACATTCCTATGCCGCTAAAACACCACAGGGAATAAAAAAAGGAGAATAAACTCTTATTTATTTTGCTTAATAAAGTTGCTCCACATCATGGCGGCTACACTAAAACTATTTAAAGTTGCACGGTCCATCCGACGAGCTTTAAAAAACTCGGCTCCGACCCATATAACAACAACAACAACAATGATGAAAGCCGATAGTAAGTTACACATCTGCAGAAATCCATTTATCTGCTCCCATCATTTCCCAGAATACACTTGTGCAATGAGGATATTCCTGTCGCCTAGCAACTCCCGGAGATAAAATTGGACAGCAAGCCGAGCATGAAAGTCATTCGGTGGAGAGGATAGCATCTCGAGCCCTCACTTCACGGGCCGGCGGGGATTTGGAGCCAGTGATCTGACGCTGTTGAACGCGGTTGATCTGCATGTAAATATATAGATAGATATATATATATATATATATATGTATATATATATAAACAAACATATATATATATATATATATATATCCATATATATATATATATATATGGATATATATCCATATATATACACATATATATAAGTATATATACATATGTATATATATAAGTATATATATATACATATATACATATATATACATATATACACACATATATATTCATATATATATATACATATATATATATATATATAATATATACATATATATATATATACATATATATATATATGTATATATATATATATATCTATATATATGTATGTCTTACATAGACAGGTGTGTTCCTTTCCCAATCAAGTCCAATCAGTTTAATTAAACACAGCTGGACTCCAATGAAGGAACAGACCCGTAAACATGAGCGTCACAGCAAAGGGTCTGAATACTTTCGACCATGTGATATTTCAGTTTTTCTTTTTTAATAAATTCGGAAAATATTCTATATATCTGTATGTTCTTGTCAAGATGGGGTGCTGCGTGAACATTAATGAGAAATAAAATGAACTTTTTTGATTTTAGCAAATGGCTGCAATGAAACCAAGAGTGAGCATTTTACAGGGTTCTGAATACTTTCCGTACCCGCGGTATATTTGGAGAATGATAAAGATATGAGAGAAAGAGTGGATGTTTCTGTTGCAGCTGAGAGAGAGAGAGAGAGAGAGAGAGAGAGAGAGGTCGCGACCTCCCGGAATAACTTGAACCCGAGCTCGGAGTGACTGTAGACACAAAAAGATAATGGTTCTTAAAAGGTTCTCTAAAAGGCTTTGTGGTTCTACAAAGAACCATCACCTACTGAAGAACCAATTTTTTCGTTTGAGGCCCAATTATAGGTTCTTTGAAGAACTCTTTAAGCAAATAGTTCTTTAAGGAACCCTGGTTTGAAAGGTTCTTTGTGGAACCAGAAATAGTGCATTAAAGAACCATTTTTTAAAGGTTCTTTGAGACACCTTTATAGGTTCTTTAAAGATCCCTGGTTAGAAAGGTTCTCTGTGGAACCAGAAATGGTGCCTTAAAGAACCATTTTTTAAGGTTCTTTGAGACACCTTTTTAGGTTCTTTAAGGAACCCTGGTTTGAAAGGTTCTCTGTGGAACCAGAAATGGTGCCTTAAAGAACCATTTTTTGAAGGTTCTTTGCGACACCTTTATAGGTTCTTTAAAGAACCCTGGTTTGAAAGGTTCTCTGTGGAACCAGAAATGGTGCCATAAAGAACCATTTTTTAAAGTTCTTTGAGACACCATTATTGGTTCTTTGAAGAACTCTTTAAGGAAATGGTTCTTTAAAGAATCCTGGTCTGAAAGGTTCTTTGTGCAACCAAAAATAGTTCTTCTATGGCATCACTCTGAAGAACCATTTTCGGTTCCAGTTGGCACCTCCATGGTTCTGCGTATCACGAGAAGGTTATAAAACACAGTTTGACTGTTTTCATGCATCTCAGTGTTTTCTCTGCCTCAATCCTAGTGGAAGAAATGTTCATTTAAAAAGGGCCCTGGGTTGTTTTTGGACCGTGATCGTGTTGCTACATTGATCACCGACCGAGTGGTGAAATTGATTTGTTTTCCCATCTCCTCTTACTTAATAATGCAGTGGATTAAAACCGCCAGAGGGGGGGGGGGGGGGGGGTTCTGGAAGTGAAAAGCGATGACAATGTATTTTGCTTTAAGTTTCAGGGAAGAATGTACAAGATATATTTGTGCTTATGGAACGATCGATAGCAGCCCGGCTAACGGTTCATTATACACACACACACCAAAGAGTCATGACACATGGAACCAACACACACTGCTGTGAGTCACTGTGACGTTCCCTAAATAAGAGAAACAAATGCCGATGATTCAACTCAATTCAATTCAGATTATTTGATCAAGCCAAATATCACAAGTTACACATGAACCGTGAAGGTCGGATGAACTCATCTATTTTTAACCAACCTCATTCCTGAAGAGTCCGGCCCGTCATTTACAGGAAGGAGAAAGAAACGAGGCGCATTTCTCAGAAATCATTTATCCGTCCCACATTTTTTCGACAAAGCTCGACCGCAACTCTGGGTTTTGGCGGAAAAACCGAAGAGCCCAGACATGAAAGACACACAAATGAAAGCCAGTACATCTCCGACGTCACACCCGCAAGACGTTCACTTTTGACATGTAGTAATAAAAGTCGATGTGGTGTGTGTACAGATGCTGCTGCTCTTCATTTGTTCCTATAAACACACAACAGGTGCTGCTCAGAAGAGGCTCATTCGCCGACCTTCCAGACGGGGTTTTTTGGAGCTCTGTGCAGTTGTCGATGTTGTTTTTCGTCGAGCGGGGTAAAATTCCACCGGGTCCCATGTGGTTGTGGTTTTCAGCTGAGAGGCACAGTAATGCGCTTGTGACGCAAGACGGAGGAAATTGCAGAAGCTTCCTGCACAACTGTGCTTTTGTACAACTTCCAGGTGGACACGGGGCCCACCCCGACCCAGTCTCCGAGGCAAACGGGGCCTGTGAAGATGGTGCAACAGCACAACCCCGAGGTTGGAAGCGGTACTTCATGTGGGAATATTAAAAAAACCTCACCAGCTTCAAGTTTCAAGTTTCAAGTTTCAAGTTTCAAGTTTTTATTGTCACATCCCCTTTTATACAAGTATAATCGGTTCGTGAAATTCTTATGTGCAAAACACCCGACAGCAGTAGCAGACTAAAAAAAGAATAAGAATGAGAATAAACTATACAATATCCACACACAAAAAAGAAGAAAGTATTAACAATATATATATAAAACAGTGTAATAGAATATACATCATGACAATATATATATATAAAACAATGTAATAAAATATACACTTTTTTGAGACTATATATATATATATGTATATACATACAATATATATATACCATATATATATATAAACAATGTAATAAAATATACACCATGGCCATAGATATTCACAGAATATGTTCTGGTGTGTAGTGTTAATGAGGGTCTCAGTCCTTGTTCAGCAGCCTGATGGCCTGACTGAAGAAGCTGTCCCTCAGTCTGTTTGTGCGGCACTTGATACTGCGGTATCGCCTGCCTGACGGTAGAAGGGTGAACAGTTTGTGGCCGGGTGGTTATTGTCTTCAGCATCCGTTTGGCCCTGGCCACGCACCGCTTGGTGTATATGTCCAGGATGGAGGAAGCTCACCTCAACGATGTACTGTGCCGACCGCACCACCCTCTGTAGTGCCCTACGCCCAGGGCGGTGCAGTTCCCGTACCAGACGGTGATGCAACCTGTCAGAACACTCGATGGTGCTGGTGTAGAATGTTCTGAGGATGCGGGCCCCCATGTTGAATTTCCTCAGTCGCCTAAGGAAATACAGGCGTTGTTGGGCCCTTTTCACCACGTGAGTGGTGTGCGTGGTCCATGTGAGGTCCTCGGAGATGTGCACGCCGAGGAACTTGAAGCTGCTGACCTCTACTGCAACTCCGTCTATGGAGATGGGGTGTGCTCTCCGCTTCCTGTAGTCCACGATCAGCTCCTTGGTCTTCTTGACGTTGAGGACGAGGCTGTTCTCCTGGCCCCACTGTACCAGTGATCCAACCTCCTCCCTGTAGGCTGTCTCGTGGTGATCAGCCCCAACACTGTTGTGTCGCCAGCAAACTTGATGATGACGTTGGAGCTGTGCATGGCGATGCAGTGGGGGTGTACAGGGAGTAGAGGAGAGGGCTCAACACGCATCCCTGAGGGGCTCCCGTGTTGAGGGTCAGCGGCTCTGAGGTGGTACCGCCCATCTGTAATTTATTGCAACCCACAGACGTCTCGTGGCGCAGTAGGACTCCTGTATTCAGGGGAATAAACAAGATGACATACAGGACTGTCTCAGAAAATTAGAATATTGTGATGAAGTTCTTTATTTTCTGTAATGCAATTAAAAAAACAAAAATGTCATGCATTCTGGATTCATTACAAATCAACTGAAATATTGCAAGCCTTTTATTCTTTTAATATTGCTGATTATGGCTTACAGCTTAAGAAAACTCTCAAATCCTATCTCATAAAATTTTAATATTTCCTCAGACCAAGTAAAAAAAAAGATTTATAACAGCTGAGTGTTTGTCAAGGCTCAGGAAACCCTTGCAGGTGTTTCGAGTTAATTAGACAATTCAAGTGATTTGTTTAATACCCTACTAGTATACTTTTTCATGATATTCTAATATTTAGAGATAGGATATTTGAGTTTTCTTAAGCTGTAAGCCATAATCAGCAATATTAAAAGAATAAAAGGCTTGCAATATTTCAGTTGATTTGTAATGAATCCAGAATGCATGACATTTTTGTTTTTTTAATTGCATTGCAGAAAATAAAGAACTTCATCACAATATTCTAATTTTCTGAGACAGTCCTGTATATACTTGTTTTGAAAGTACTGTTATCTGTTTGTTATTTGCCATAGTTATATATTATTGCCCTATGTTTACTGTTTTTATAGTATTTTTATAAATGTATTGTTTTATTCTATTGTTTTTAGCATATTTTTCTATTTATACTGTTTTATTCTATGTTCTATGTCAAATTCCTTGTGTGTCCAACGTATCTGGAAAATAAAGACTTCTGATGGTCTTCTTTTGTACAACTGAGTGAGGTTTAAACTTTGTTTCGATCACCAGATGATCCCAACATGTCTCCTTCTCAACATCCGCCCACTCCTCATCCACTGGGTTCCAGTTAAAGACCGCTCAGTAACATTATCAACCATCGCCACCGGCCCCGGAGTCCCTCAGGGCTTTGTCCTCGGTCCTCTCGCGGTCATTGGATTATATTTTAAAAAACTAAATTGCCGGTTGCGTTATCTGATTCTTTTGTGAACATCGTTACTGTGATTGAATATAACATTATTAATTCACCTCTTCATTGTCTTTTGAGATATTTATCATGGTAAAATAAGTAGTGAATAGGGTGCTTTTTATGGTTTCCTTATTTAAATGTAAGTGCGTCATGCAGGGTTCTGGTCTCGGTCATGACTTCTGATTGTGTTTGGATGTTTTGAAGGGTTTCATTTCAATATCTGATTGCATTGCATCACCAGTATGCTGCATCCCTCTCTGCTTATTGAGCACATGGATATGATCTGCATAGAGGAATAATGCTGTACGACAACAGCAGGTGACCCACGCGAGGTAAGCGGATTGCATAAACATGCTTGTAGTTTAACTCAATGAAGATCCGTCACTAATTGAAGCGTTGGAGGAAGTTTTTCAGTGCAAAAGGAACAAAAAACTTACATTTGTTTGTATTTGTTTTAGTTCTATCCAGGCGAGTGTGAGGAATACCAAGTCTTTCAATGTGTTATGTGTGCAAAACAAAGCCAGCATGCAAAGGTTTTGTTCACGTCCCATTATAATGCCCGATGGGAAACAAATGTCAAACCACGGAAATGATAGTATCGTGTATTCTCCAACCGGCTGCAGGGAAACAAACAAACTGCAGCAGCGTTCTTCTTTCTGGTCATAAGTAATAGCCGTTCACACGATCTTCCATCTGCCCTGATTTGCTTTTGTCTAAATTATTATGCCTTTCTCTTCCTAATTAATGCGCTGTTGCAGTATTTCATATCTCGTTGCATGGACCTTAACGGCCTCGCTGTGCCCGTAACGAGAGCTATGTTTTGAAGACGTACTTATGACGTGAATTATGAATAGTTTATAGTTCATAACCAGAGGTGGAAGAAGTATTCTGATCATGTATTTTGGTAAAAGTAGCAAAACCACGGTGAAACTATACTCCTGTTCAAAATCCTGCGTTCAAAATCTAGTCTAAGTAAAAGTACAAATAAAAGTATTAGCATCAAAACATACTTAAAGTAAATTACAGAATGGCTAATTTCAGAAAATCCTTTATTCCATTCTTGGATTATTATTATTATTATTAATAATAATAATACATCAATGTGCAGCTGGTAAGAAAGGAGTTCGTTTTAATTACTTTATATACTGCTGGGTAGTTTAAGACATCATCATGTATATTTTGATTTCATTTTTGTATACTAATCTGAATCTGCAAAGTAATTTAAGTCATCACATAAATAAATGTACAATATTTCCACTTAGGAAAAAACTCCAGTAAAGTCAAAGTAACCATGCAGGTTGTACTTAAATACAGTACTTGGTGAAATATACATTTTACAGTCTGATGAAGTTTTTTTTTTCAAATGATTTCTTCATATTTGATGCTTTAAAAAAAAACATAAAGCATGAATATTCCATCACTTCCCGAGGAGCTGTGTTGTGTGGAGGAACCCGTTGACCCTCTAGCCCCATCTAGTGGTTGATTGTTGATATGACCGTGTATTTTATTGACAGCAAAAAATGAGTGAAATCCTTTCACACAATGGATTGAATACTTTGCAGTAGTTTGGGAGATCTTGAAAATGAGATGCAAGTCTGGGTCTGTGAATATTGTACGAATTCATTATTTCTAAGACTTTGATTTCATTTCATTGGACTATTTTAGTCAGATCATTGGACTAAAATTCAATCAAAAAATCAATTTTAGTTTGTCTGTTTTCCCGGTGGTCTTCCCTGCATGTTCCCCCCTTGAAGTCCATAGTCTTGTACACTGGACATGTCTGTGTAGCTGTAATAAAAACGCTTTGCACCCTGGGAAATCAACCCTCTTATTCAACATCAGTGAGATGAGAAATCCCAACTAGGAGAATAGAGACAGATGATGGCGGTGATGGTAAATAGCTTTAGTTGTAAATCCCCGGCTGGATTAATGTGGACGGATGAGTGACGCTTTTCCTTCTGCTTCGACAACAAGGCGAACAAAAGGGCGTCCGAGCAGCCGCCTGAAGGCCCAAAACGCCCCTCCCAAGTGGGGTGGGGGTGTGAACGTGTGAAAAGAGTCGATCGGTAACCACCGCCGAGCGGTTTGTTTGAAATGAAACATCTGTCCGGGGAACATGCACCAGGAAGGAAGTCACATTATTTTGGTTCTCGCCAGCCAAAAGTCTGACAGTCTGAATAACAGCCAACGTACTGTAGAATATAAATAAATAAAACATGCCATGCTCCAGATCCCCGAGTGACTCGTAACACATCGACGACATCTTGTTCCTGTTCTGCTTGCGCTACCGACTGGAAACCACGAGAGTCCACTGACAAAGGGACGTTTTTATTAGTCTTTTTGTATTCATAATAAACTCAATCTGCACGCTACGTGCCAATATTCTCCTCGCTGCAGATGTGTAATTGCACATCTGTGTCACGGATACCTCTGATCACCATAAACCTTCGTCTCCTTTCATTACGCTCCGTGCCGTCCGCCACTTCCTGTCCTTTCATCAGGCGTGGAAAGAATACTGTCGGACATTTCACGAACAGTACAAAAAAAAAATCAAAGTATAAGCGAGCCTAAATTAGATTTTTAAATGATGATGATGATGATGCTATATGATCGACCTATTAAAATATAGAACACACTTAGGCTGCATAATATAGTGCAGTAAAATGGCGACCTATACACGCCCCGATGTCCAGATACACGGCGTGCTCCTTTGCGATGTCGCGTGTTTCAGGCGACTTCCTGTCAGTTTATAACGTTCACGTCTAAACGGAGTCAGGAAACACGCGTTTCCATGTTTTCCAACTGTGATAAATAATTTGTGTTCAAACTAGACAAGGTAAACGCTTTGTCGAATTTATTTGAAAACATATTTTTTATAAAGCTTATTGTGAATTACTCAGTGGGGGGGGGGGGGCCTCACTGGAATGAACCAGAAAAAACAAAACAACACAACAATTAAACAATATATATAAAGAGTGATGCAACACGCATAATTAAAGAAAATTAAACGGCAGTAAATAAAAACGACAACCATGGCAGACATTTTAAACACACACACACACACACACAACAACAACAACATCCGGGTGGTGCTAAATACAATTTTAGACTTTGGAATATCTCTGATTATTTTTTAAACAAAAGAGAAAGCACACAAAAAGAACTTCTCGTGATAAAGTCACGAGTGTGTATGACGTTGTTCATTCATTACTTCCGGTTCCGCTGTGGGATGGCAGGTGGGATTTGTTTGATTTCGTTCTTTTCTTTTTTTTCGTGAGGAGGAATCAGAGCAAACTGCAATCTCACGGGCGGCCAGCAGGGGTCAGTGTTCTACAACCTACAAGAGGGAAGCGTTCGCGTCTCAGTGAAAGCGGAACAATATCATTTTATTACAGCTTCCCAGGTAGAGAACACACACAGTTTCACTTTCAATGCATCTTTATTAATCTGTAAAATATATATTAAATAATCTCTTTTATTGTTTATGAACATTTTAAAAGAGGGAAGGAAGAATAAGAAAAACAAAAGATATATATATATATATATATACATTTTAATTTTAATTTGATTGTATATATAATTGTATTTTAATATTATTATTATTATATTATATATATATTGCAAGGTGTACATGATTGGTTCGTGTTCATTTATATATATATATATATATATAAATATATATATATGCATGTAATATATATTTATATATATATATATTTAAAAAATGAACAGGAATATATATAAATGAACACGAATCATTTACACCTTGCAATTATCATAAGAGCTAACAGCAGCTTCCTGCCATCTGCAGCCATAATAAAGCCACATGTTAAATCATCATTGGCGGTTGGATGAAAAAATCATATTTTCCCATCTGATGTTTATCATTTTTGTTCAAAAAGCCTCATTCAACATCCTTCACTGTTGATTTTACATTCAACTTCAAATGTTGTGAGCTCATCGTCTTTACTGTCTCATAATGTGTATCTAAACATTAACCACATATATATCTCCGACTCCACTTTTCAAAGAAACTCCTCTAAATGTCGAACCTATTTTATTTCCCTTTCATTTTCACCGAGACACGACGTGTTGAGATTACCTTTTGCCTTCCCCTCATATAGGTCAACCAATCAACTTCAATATAAATAAACCAACCGCAGGGAAAAGGGGAACTTTATGCCTTAATACATATAAAACTCACAGTCAAATCAAACCAGATGCTTTGACCTTTCTTAAATACATTTAATGTTACTTCCCGTGCCTGTATATTTGCTTTGCATTCGGAATAAAACGGTGTGAAGTCCTCCCGCACTGACCCCTCCACACCAGACGTTTTACTCCTCCTCTAACTCGCCGGTTAACTCGCCACATCCAGAAGGATCCATCTCATTTCTAAAGGAATTTAACCACTCACAGCCCCTGAAGAACTCCACCTACCTCTAAATAATAGCTCCGCTTTGTATAACCCCACTCACTCACCCACACACACACACACCCACACACACACACACCCTTCAATGAATGTTAATGCAATATGGCCGCAGCCTGGCCAGGGGTGGGGATTGACTTGTTTCCAAACACTTAATTCAATTTGTCATCGCCATTCAGGGAGGCTCAAGTGGTCTAATTTGTGTTAATGAGGGGTAATAAAGTCATAGCCCCCTATATTACTGCCAGGGGGGGGGCGTAAGAGTGTGTGTGTGTGTGTTTGTCTGTATAGGGTGGGGGGATGTAGGTATTGACTCGCCTCCTGCGTGCCGTCCATCAGGAGACCGCACACCCCTCCTTTCTCCCCATTGTACCCCTAATTAGATGGCCTTTGTTGGGCTAATGCTGCCGCCATCTGGTCGGCCGTCTGGGGGCGTCGGCCGCAGGGTTGAGGGGGCCATAAGGAAGGCACCTCCTCCTCCTCCTCCTCCTCCTCCTCCTCCTCCTCCCATCCCTCCCCTCAGTCAATACCTCTGGCCAGGACCATCTTTCCCCCTTCAGGCTGACACCGCCAGGACCCTTTCACACACTTGAAGGAATTAGTGAAAGATTGATGTCCCGCCCGCCCCCCCCCCCCGTCAGAGGGCGCGGCGACGCGGCGGCGAGACTTTCTCCGGGTTTGTGTTCCACCTTCCAGACCGCAGATAGAATATCAGTCTGGAAGATTATGAGTTTGGACCGTTTTGGTTGTAAAATTCAATTTTTTTAAAAGGCCCAAGAGTCAAAGGTCGGGCATCTGTCGGGGTCGCAGGTGGAACACGTGAAGTGATTTTTTTTTTACGGTGTTTTTTCTAGCTTTCATCCCAATGCGTCGTCTGACAGGAGCGACGAGGAAGCAGAGCTCCTCACGCGGTCGCTCGGGGGTCCTGAACGCCACGGTTATGGAATCAGAGCTCCCGATTGGCTCAGACGAGTCGAAATACGGAGGAGGCTATTCCATCCCCCCCCCCACACACACACACACACCAATAAAGTATAACTTCACTAGCATCAAACAAAAAGCACCACGACATCCGGAGAATGAGCCGCTCTCATTGGCCCGTGTGGACATGTGACTCCTGCTGCGACCTGCAGAGCCGTCGAACACGTGCAGGTAAGACAGAGTCTGGAGAGTCCACCTTAAAAAAGATCCTCTTCCAAAACACACATATAAACACCCACAAATAAACACACACTAATAAACACACACTAATAAACACCCACGAATAAACACACACTAATAAACACATGCCCAAACCCTCTTTATTGGCTCTGATTTCTTCTTCTTCTTCTTCGCACTGTGGCACTTTTCTTTTTAATTGTACTTTTTATGATACTTTTTACAGGAACTGCCCAACAGGTGTTCGTAGTAATAGTAATAATATTAATAATAATAATAATAATAATAATAATAATACAATAAAAATAATATAAAGAAGAAAAGCCTCTAAGTTTTCTCTGTCTTGTCTTTGTCAATCGGTGTTTGCTCTGCTAATAATGTTTGTGTTGGGGGGGTGTTGAGATGCTGTGGCGGATGTCTTAAGTTGTCCGTCCTCTCCCTCTCTCTCTCTCCCTCTCTCTCTCTCTCTCTCAAGCGGAGGGCACACAACCCTTACGTGACCCGGAGCAGTTGGCTGACTGAGCCTCCTTCACGCCTCTTTCATCCCACCCAGAACAACATCGTCCATCTGCCCCCCCCCCCCCCCCCCCCAACAGGCCCGGCGACGCATGTTTGTGTGTAAAGGCGTTTTTTTCTCTCTTTCATCCGAGTCGGTTGTTGATCTCTGGCAAAAGTATAATAAGCTGAGAGTCATCGGTGATTCAACATTCAGCCTTTTCTTCTTCTGTATTTCCATATCCTGATCCCCTCATCCCCTCATCCGTGTGAGGTTCTTGGCTGTTTACTTTAAAAGAAAGCAGAAACAGTGAGGTGACCATAAAGTCTTTATTCACAGAAGAAGGAGGAGGAGTAGGAGAAGAGGAAGAAGAGGAAGAAGAAGAAGAGGACGAAGAAGAAGAACAGGAGGAGGAGGAATAAGGAGAAGAAGATGAGCAGAAAGCAGAAGAAGAGGAGGAAAAGAAGAAGAGGAAGAGGAGGTAGAAGAAGAGAAGGAAGAAAAAGAAGGAGAAGAAGAGGAGGAGGAGGAAGAAGAAGAAGAGGAGGAAGAAGAAGATGAAAGAAGAAAGAAAAAGAAGAAGAACAAGAAATAAATAAGAAAAAGAAGAAGAAAGAAAGAAAAAGAAGAAGAAGAAAGAAAAAGAAGAGGAAGAAGAAGAATAAAAAGAAGAAGACGTCACAGAGGCCGATGTTCCAGCTCTTCATCTCTCTGCTGTATCTTTATTCATTTTATCTATAACAGGTCGAGTTGTTTTCACACACAAAAATAAAAATCTATTAAAATGAAACATTTTACTTCCTGTGACCTCCGACCTCCTCCTGCAGCCTCATGTTATTAATAACTTAATAACTGAAGTCCTCCCACCGAATAGAGACCCTCCATAACTCTGTATCCTCACTCTGGATATCATATTATAAACCAACCATTCCTCCGCCTCTCAGGAACATTCCCAACGTGCTTCTGCCGACTTCATGACCGCCGTTGTTGAAATAAAAAAAATCTCAATGTTAAAAGCCCAAACCCAGCCGAGCTCCAGCAGCAACGCTCCTTTGAAACTTTATTATCTCAGCTGGGAAAAGTTGTTCTTGGAATTATAAACTGTGCATAACTTCACATGCGGCTCAGGGCATAACCACATTTTTAAAAAACTCCCTAATCCCGAAAGTCAAACTTCGTTAGAGCGTTCTCTTTATCTCGCGGCCGCGTGTCGACCGCCGCGGTCTTCGTGTCCCGGTGTTATTAAGAGGGAGTGGGTCCGGACCGGCCCGCGAAAAAAACAAAAAACACACTCCAATGAAATCAGATGCGATTAAGGAACTTATTAGTTCTTGTCATGTTCTTGTGGTTTAATACAATAAACACGGCTCTCCAATAATCACAACCATCGGGGGCGGCTGCAATCATGCTAACAATCGAATCCCCCCCCCCCCCACACACACACACACACACACATGGCGGGGCCCTTTGGCTCGGCTCCCGTGTTATTCTAGGTGCCTTCTTTAAAGCCCGACACCCTTTTGTTCCAGAGGTGTTGGGCAAGGCATCGGCGCTGGGAAAACATTTTCATAGCCTCGGTTCAAACGGCCCTTTGATACATAAACACGACGTCGCCGTGCGAAGTAACACGTCGACCCTGAAGGCATCCAGGTATCGGCCTATGAGAAGAGCGCCGGGTTTTGGTGTTATGTAATATGTGAATACTGAAGCATTCAGGACTACCACTCATCTATTAGTAATTGTTCTTTCTTTTTATCTCTTCAACATAAGGGTTTTTATTTAATATATAGATGCTATTTTCAGAGTATGATTATGGTAAATCTATAATATATGATTCTAATTAGAAATATATTGATTTCAGTGTATCTTTCAGCTACTTTGATCTACTTTAATAAGGGGGAAATAATGGTTTTTTTTAATCATAAGAGATGAATATTTGGTTATTATCTTCTGGTTATTAACTCGTAGTTTATGAAAATACCCATTAAAAGTTAAAACAAATATATATAATTATTGTTGCCAATCCCCAAAATATGAACGATGTAATCTTTATAGATTTATTTTTATCTGTAAAGATTCATAATGTTTTATCAAGTGATCATATATGTGTATGTCCAATCCATAATCTGAAAAGTAGTTATAGATCTGGACCCAGTAAATGTGCAGTATGTGTTTTAAAGGAAGAAACACACAGAGTGTCTCTCTCTCTCTCTCTCTATCTCTCTCTCTCTCTCTCTCAACTGTAATAGGTATAAAGTTGAGTACTTCCTTTTCACAACAAATTTTTTTTAAAAGCGCTTATTACACCCCACGGTGGTGTAAACCACCGAGCCCTCAGATAAACGAGGAGCTAAGAAAGACTCTTCACCCTTGAGCAAACACACACTCACCCCCCCCCCCACACACACATACACACACGCACACACACACACACACGCGCTCTTATCTTCAGGCCTTTTACGCTCGCAGGGTTCAAATAAACGTTGCCGCTGAACCTCACTGTGCCCTCCCTCCTCTCTCCGTCTCCTTTATTCACAGGCGCGTAATTGGTAGTCAATTGGAGCTCCCCCTTTGCCTATTGTGGGCACATTTTGCTCTGACAGAGTGCGGAAGATTAATGGCCACGAGCAGCCGAGGGAGGCTCGCCTCAGCAAGCATGAGCGCCCTAAATTCATTACACCAATTTCCCCCTGTCCTGCGCTCCCCTACTCGCACCCACAAGAGAGGGGGGGAGGAGGGGAAGAAAACGAGAATGAAAAGGGATAATAAAAAAAAGAGTCAGATGGTGGTGAAAGAAGGGACGAAAAGAGGTGCGGGAACAAAGGATTAAAGAGAAGGCTGCGCGTTAGCGGCGTTTGAGGTCGCGCACACACAGTCTGGCACTGAGGGCCGTGAAGCTTTAAAAAAAAGAAAGAAAGTGGAGCAGACTGTCGTCTGTTTGAATTTCAGTCTGTGTTTTGACCGCCGGAGTAATTACAGGGCCCTTCGGGCGAAGGACCCACGATTCGAAAATATTCTGAAAATAAACGCGTACTTTGCCATGTTACTACATGTCTATTTTTTTGCTAGCGCGCAAAAACTGCGAACCGTAACTTCAAAAAAAGATCACTGAATTCGAACGTAAAATTCCTTCTCCCGGAGTTGTGAAAATCCCGTAGAAATTTGTGTCGTTAGAATCTTTACAAAATTTACTTGAAGTCGAATATGTTTCCTCCGATTCCACGGAAACCGTCGCGTGTTAGCAGCAGAATGTCGTCTGTTTAAATGTCAGTCTCCGTTTGACCGCAGGAGTACTTAGATGCCCCCCCGGGCGAAGGACCCACAATTCGCAAATACTCGTAAACACACAATGAAATAAACGCGTATTTTGCCATGCTACTACATGTCTATTTTTTAGCTAGCGCTCAAAAACTGCGAACCGAAACTTTAAAAAAATATCACTGAATTCGACCGTGAAAGTCCGTGAACCAGAGTTATGGAAAATACATAGAAATTCGTGTCGTTACAATCTTTACAAAATGAATTTGAAGCCGAATATTTTCTCTCAGGTTTCGCGAAAACCGCCGCGGCAGCTACGACCCGCCGCGAAGGCTACGTGTTAGCGCCGTTTGAGGTCGCGCATGCAGACTGGCACTCAGGACCGTGAACCCTCTTTTTAAAATGTTGTCTGTTTAAATTTCAGTCTCCGTTTGACCGCAGGAGTACTTAGAGGCCCCCCCCCCTGGCGAAGGACCCACAATTAGAAAATACTCGTGAACACACTGAAATAGACGCGTACTTTGCCATGCTACTACATGTCAATTTTTTAGCTAACGCGTAAAAACTGCGAACCGAAACTTTAAAAAAATATCACTGAATTCGACCGTGAAACTCCGTGAACCAGAGTTGTGGAAATCCCGTAGAAATTTGTGTCGTTACAATCTTAACAAAATGAACTTGAAGTCGAATATTTTTCCTCCGACGTCACGGAAACCGCCACGGCAGCTACGACCCGCCACGAATATTACCGTCGCGTTTGTATTGTTGCAACGCTCCAACATGGCCGCCCGTATCGACAACGCCAAGTCAACCCCGATGAGAGGAGTCGTCTCTCTCCGCCTTTCTCGGGCCTCCGGGCCTCCATCGGGGATCTCGCCGCCCCGGCTGGCTCGGATGAGCAGGAAGCACCTTGAACTCGGGTACGATAGGGGTGACCCGTCCCCATTTACCCGGGCCGACCCATAATTGTGATGATTTATTTCTCCTGTCAAAGCCAAAATGGAATGCCCCCCCCCCCCTCCCCCCAAGCCTCCCCTCTGCATTTAGTCTCCTTGGCTTTCTTGCTCCCTTTCCTCCTCTCTCTGGCACGCGTCCTCCCCGTTGTTGCCTCTTGGCCGCGGCGTTCCCTCTCTCCGGTTTGACGAGTATAAAGCGTGTGAGTTTGCACATGTGACATGAATCTCTCTCTCTCTCTCTCTCTCTGGGAGGTGCTAGCTTGTGAATGCTCCAGTGTGCAGCTCCTCGGCCCTCGAACGCAACCTTTTTTTTTTCGACGCGGCCGTGCGTTGGACTGTCAGATGCTCTGTGCGCCCCCCGGCGATGGCACAAGCCCCCCCCCCCCCAAACTTCCCACCCCCTCCAAAAAAAGGACTCTCGCCGACCGCTTGAAGAAGATCGCTCTTGCGCCGGAGCCCGGAGTCCATTGTCTGGAAGTGACAGGCCCCTCGTGGACGGCGCCGCGAGGCACGCCGCCGGGGAGCCCCCGGCTCGAGCCCGACTCCTGTAGCTCCACAATGAACCTGTCCGTCACACGTCGCCTCCCCCAGACAAGAAGGTCCCGCCCCCCCCCGAATGTTATTGACACTTCCTGTCTGTTGTTGGGACCGCTGTGGAAGGCTCTCAAAGCGGGGGGACATGAACCCTCTGGCGGCCATGTGGGACCCGCTCGCCACGTGAAAACAGCTTATTGCGTTTCCACATCTTCCAATCGGAGAATTATTCATCTACGATAATTGCACACTGGGACATAGCTTATATTAAACCTTCCATACATTATATGGGGACTGCCTATTGCTCCTATAGGGCTGATTTATCAGAGAATGTGTCCACCCCCCCACCCCCCCTCCTCCTGAAACAAATACAAGCACATGGCTAATTCTCCTGCAGAATGACATCATTTGACCTTTCACGATGTTTTTTTCCCCCCCACACGGGAGAAGAAAGGAGAAATCCTTTTAGGGCTTTCTGCCAGAAACCTACTTAGGTTTTTTTCGGCACTGGGAAGGTCCGATGATGTCATCGCGAACCGCGATTAGCCATGTGCTTCTGTTTGTTGTGAGAACGTCTTCTCGGGAACGACGGCCCTCGATGATGTTTGTTTCGCCAGATAACCGAGGGATCAACTCGAGGCCGACGGGACGTTTTCGGCGTCATCGTCACGGTGACATCACACGTGACGTTTAAATGAGACGCTTGGTCCAGTTGACATTTGTCAACGCAAGAAAAATAAATGCCAAAGTCACAGGGGCACCGAAAATATACATTACCGTGTGTGTTTTTACTCCAGTCAAGTGATTTTGAATGAGGGGGTCACGGCGACATCAGCGCTGTGGTTCTAACTCGAGCGTCCTCGGTGCCTCCATCCACGACTCATTGTTATCATCATAGAGGGCGAGATACACTTTACACCTCGGACACGATCGGGTTGAAGGTCAAAAAACCAACGAGAACACAAAGTCACTTAAATCTGTCAACAACCATCCACTGCCGCCATTCGAGATTATAAGAATGCAGTCTTTATTCTTTCATATGTACATTTAAGACATATATTTATATGTACATATACATTCCATCCATGTACAGGACTGTCTCAGAAAATTAGAATATTGTGATAAAGTTCTTTATTTTCTGTAATGCAATTAAAAAAACAAAAATGTCATGCATTCTGGATTCATTACAAATCAACTGAAATATTGCAAGCCTTTTATTCTTTTAATATTGCTGATTATGGCTTACAGCTTAAGAAAACTCTAAAATCCTATCTCATAAAATTTTAATATTTCCTCAGACCAAGTAAAAAAAAGATTTATAACAGCTGAGTGTTTGTCAAGGCTCAGGAAACCCTTGCAGGTGTTTCGAGTTAATTAGACAATTCAAGTGATTTGTTTAATACCCTACTAGTATACTTTTTCATGATATTCTAATATTTAGAGATAGGATATTTGAGTTTTCTTAAGCTGTAAGCCATAATCAGCAATATTAAAAGAATAAAAGGCTTGCAATATTTCAGTTGATTTGTAATGAATCCAGAATGCATGACATTTTTGTTTTTTTAATTGCATTACAGAAAATAAAGAACTTCATCACAATATTCTAATTTTCTGAGACAGTCCTGTATATCCATTCAGATTTTTTTAACATTTTTTTAAAAATTAAAGATCACTTTTTTCATGTATTTTTGGTCATTTTTATGTGTATATATATTTAGACAATATTCATGTAATCACCTACTTTTCACTACATATCGGTGATTCTCACACCCACTCGAGTTCATCTTTTTTTTAAGGGAATATTTCCAGAACATGCTTGATGGGCAGAAAGTTTTTACTGGATATGTCTTGTTTTATAACATACCAGATGTTTAGAAAATAATTAGCTGAGCATGCATCTACTTCACATTTCCAGCAACCAATACAATATATACTGTACTGCTGGATGAATATCAGCTTTATTATTTCACTCTGGCCAACATTTATTTGTTGTTGTTTAGCATAACGACAGCAAGAGTCATCAGAAGAAATGCACACTGCAAAAAGTGAACGAACAATCACCCAAAACTACATTTTAATGCATTTTCTGGTTTGTTTTGTGAGTTGAACCTAAAACAAAATCTACATAAAAACCTCCACGACGTCTCCCGTCGTCGTCTGCCCCCAAAAGAGTCACGCCCTCAGACATTTTTTCTTTCTTCCCTTCTTTCTTTTCTTTCCCAGGGTGAATCCACTCGTCCCCGCCCTTCAAAGCCATCGGGCAGATTAACGCGTGCGAACGGAGCCGTGCGATTCGGCCCCCGCCGTGTAATTTACGCACCTTCTCTGACCTCACGGGTTTCCACTCTCGCACCTGTTTTTCCGAAACCCGACGATAGATATCGACGCCCACCGCCGGTGGAGACGGGTGGAGGCGGGTGCACAGGTCACCGCCTTCTGAAAGAAACACCACCGTCCTCTTATTCAACTTTTTTTCAAGAAAGGGAGAACTTTAAGGGGGGGGGGGGGGGGAGGGGCGGTGTGGGGGCTTCCAGGCCGACCGATAAATCAGCGTCGGCGAGACGGATTCATCGATAGCAGCGCAACATAAAAGGCCTCCGTCGTCGTAATGTGCACAAGGTGTGCCGGTTCCTCTGGAGACGGACACCGAGCGGCGCCGGCAAGGTTCCGCTTAGCGCCACCTTTCCGGGCCCCCGGAGACCCCGGATAACGGGAGACGTTCCCCCAAATGTTTTGCATTAAAAGGGACCGGGGGACATTTTGGGTGCGGCGGGGTAACGGCGAGCGTTCGTAAAGATGTCACACCCCCAAGAAAAAATACTTCAGGAGACACAAGGTCGCAATTTTCCAGCCAGATGTGGAGGAGCACGGAGCGCCGACCGGATCCCGACCGGATCCCGACCGGATCCCGACCGGATCCCGACCGGCCCGTCCGTTCTCTCCGCGCCGAACCCGGAGCTAACGGGGGAGAACCCTTCGTCGGGTTCCTTTGATGTGCGTGCCAGGAGGCGTCCGGACCCTTAACAACCTGTAATTTATTACAACGCCATACATCTCGGGAGTGAGAGGTCGAAAGTTGGTCCAGGGAAACGTCTCTTCAAACCAAACTTCTTTTTTTCTCCTTCTCTCTCTCTCTCCGTTTTATTCCCCCCCCCCCCCCCCCGCACCTGTTTAACACCTTGACTCCGCCGGTGACCTTTGTCAATGTGCTGTTAAGTGTTTCGTGTTACCGTTGCCTTCGAGCCGACGGGAGGGGCCTCGCATGTGATCCACGGGGGCCCGCTGGACCGGGTTCCTCACTCTCTCTCTCCAGGACGCCCCCCCCTCCCCACCTCCACCCGATGAACGGTGTCCAGAACAAAGACGTTCGTGGGAAAAGCTCCGGAGCCAAACTGATGTCTAAAAGCCGACGTCGACAGTGTAGTACAGTGGGTGAGAGTACATTCATTCATCTTTTAATAGTGGGTTATGTAACTCTACTTCTACGGGGCTAATAGTAAATAATTATTCTTAAAAATCAAAAAATCTTAAGCCTCCAGAAGGACAACGGTTTTACAGAATGATGCGAATTAGGGGAAGTTCAGAATAAATCACATCTCCTTTTGTATTATTATAATTAATTAAGAACGTCAACATTAAATGTAAAATATATAAAAAATCAAGAACGACACAATTAAATAATTAAATGCTTATAAATTGTCTCGAAAGCGTGTAGAACACGTCACGGGGTTATTATTTTATTAGTATTATTTGTAATACATGAGGCCTGGTTTGGGCTTAAAACACACAATAAAAAAAATAAAAAAATGTAATAAAACATCTTGGAACATCTCAAGAGCGTGGTTCACTTGTGAACATACATTTGGGATTATGAAGGGATTTAAATAGTAGATGAAACTGTGTTCCCGTATCATTTAAAAGAGTGAAAAGAAGGCTTATCCCAGTCGGGGATGTGATAACATGTGGGATTATGAGCTTACCCATATCTGTTATCACACCATTTTATATTCTGAAATGTTCCCTGCACTCTGAGGAGGAGAGAAAAAAAAGAAAAACTCTGAGTTGATGTTAAGTGAAAGTACTGTTTGACCCGCGCGTGACTCGGGCCGGCACCAGATGGCCCGCTCAATTAATAAAACAAAAGCAGCAACGCCATGTGAAGCGAAGCTCGCGGCTCCGAGGGGATTCCCCCCCGACCGGGACAAGTGCAGCCGCGACGACCAGAACACTCGTACCCCGAACACGTGACATCACCGCCTCTTCCACGCCGCCAGATATGTCTTTGTGGCTTTTTGGAGGGAGGGGGGGGGGGAGGGGGAGGGGGAGGGGGAGTTATCTGGTGTAGGAGATTTACAACTCTGGACGAAACGTTTCAACTGCTGCTCGGGAAGAAGAGGCACTGAGTGTTTTAAAACCGGAGGGCCGGAGAGGTGGCAGGGCACAGTGAGGAGGAGGAGGAGGAGGAGGAGGAGGAGGAGGATGAGGAAGAAGAAGAAGAGGAAGAAAAAGAGGAAAAGGAGGAAGAGGAGTTGTAAGGCAGAGGAAAAGGAGGAGGAGGATACAGAGGAGGAAGAAAAAGAGGAAGAGGAGGAAAAGGAGGAAGAGGAGTCGTAAGGCAGAGGAAAATGAGGAGGAGGAAGAGGAAGTAAAAGAGGAAGAGGAGTCGTAAAGCAGAGGAAAATGAGGAGGAGGATACGGAGGAGGAAGAGGAAGAGAAGGAGGAAGAGGAGGAGGAAGAGTAGAAGAAGAAGAAGAAGACAAAAAGGAAGAGGAGGAAGAGCAGGATAAGTTGGAGGAAGAGGAGGAAAAGGAGGAAGAGGAGAAGTAAGGAAGAGGAAAGGGGGAGAAGGATACGGACGAGGAGGAGGAGGAGAAGGAGGAAGATGATGGGTAAGGAGGAGGAAGAGAAGCAGTGAGAGGAGGAGGAGGAAGAGAAGCAGGAGGAAGAGGAATATGAGGAGAAGGAAGGAGGAGGAGGAAGAGAAGCAGGAGGAGGAGGAAGGAGGAGGAGGAAGAGGAATATGAGGAGAAGGAAGGAGGAGAAGGTGGAAGAGGAGGAGGAAGGAGGAGGAAGAGGAATATGAGGAGGAGGAAGGAGGAGGAGGTGGAAGAGGAGGAGGAAGAGGAATATGAGGAGGAGGAAGGAGGAGAAGGTGGAAGAGGAGGAGGAGGGGTAAGGAGGAGGAAGAGAAGCAGGAGGAGGAGGAAGGAGGAGGAGGTGGAAGAGGAGGAGGAAGGAGGAGGAAGAGGAATATGAGGAGGAGGAAGGAGGAGAAGGTGGAAGAGAAGGAGGAGGAAGGAGGAGGAAGAGGAATATGAGGAGGAGAAGGTGGAAGAGGAGGAGGAGGGGTAAGGAGGAGGAAGAAGGAGGAGGAGGAGGAGGGAGGGGGGGTGGACACCACAAAATGTCTTTCAGGACTCTTGTTATCTTAATAAATCAATAATCTTGTTTCAAGGCGTCAAGCTCGTTTTCTCTCTCATGTTGTTGTTGTTGTTGTTGTTGTTGACTCTGTTTCTGTCTCTAAGTCTTGAAGTCACGGCGCTCCAAAACGCTGCGTGAACCGCAAAGAAGAAGAAGAAACGCTCCGTGGCGCCCCCCGGTGGCGACAGCAGGACACGTCGCCTGTCATACCGTTACTCACCAGGCGGCGGCGTCTCATCCGTTCAACACCATTCAGACCTTATTGTTCCGGTATGACATCATTCTCATATGAAGATGTCGTGTGTCGTACTTTTCTTTAAGCAGGAATAAAGGCCAACACATTTATTTTCACACCTGTTACTTATTTTATGTGACGATTGAACACGTTGAGTAGATTTCGTCAACAACAACAACAACAACAACAAACAAGCTGTCGCGTTGACTTGACGCTCACAGCGGTGATGTGTCTGTCGGCTTCTTCCCAGATTGTTTCTGAGGGGCTGAAACTCTGAAGGAGCAACATCTGTTTAGCCATTTATTTAAAGGAGGAAGTGTTTAATTTGTCAAAGGAATTTCAAAATAAAAGGAGACAGACGATGACACCCGTATGTCGCCTAGCAGCAGCAGGGCAACACAATTATGATGATGTGTTTGTTGTTGTGTCTTTTGTGCGTACGTATGGATGCTCGCTGTGTATATTGGTGTGTGTGTGTGTGTGTGTTTGTGTGTGTGTGTGTGTGTGTGTGCAATCATCCCATCTGACTGGCTCACCAAACCACACAGAAACTTTTCTTTCCTCCATTTTCTTTTTAAAATGTTGATCCTGAACATTTCAGCGAGCTAAACTCTACAAATAAATGTCTATGAAATAAATAACAATAAATAAATGTTAAAAAAAGAAAAGAATAAAGTGCGATGAATTCAGATAACACAAGTATAATGTGTTAATGAAGAAACAAATGAGCTGCAGGATGTGTGTTCGGGGGACGACATTAACACATGTGTGTGTGTGTGTGTTCACTGACTGTGTGTCTGAATGTGTGTGTGAATGTGTGTGTGCGTGTTCACTGTCTGATTGTGTGTTCACTGACTGTGTGTGTGTGCGTGTTCACTGAATGTGTGTGTGTTCACTGACTGTGTGTCTGAATGTGTGTGTGTGGATGTGTGTTCACTTACTGTGTGTGTGTGTGTATGAATGTGTGTGTGTGCGTGTTCACTGTCTGATTGTGTGTTCACTGACTGTGTGTGTGTGTGCGTGTTCACTGAATGTGTGTGTGAATGTGTGTGTGCTCACTGACTGTGTGGATGTGTGTTCACTTACTGTGTGTGTGTGTGTGTGTGTATGTGTGTGTGTGTGAAGGTGAGGTGGCGTCCTAGTGTAGTTGTGTTGGGACACATTGTGCGGATACTAAAAACAAGATGACTGGAATATGGGAGTCGGGGGGGGGGGGGTCCTGGATGGCACTGTCGCCCATATGGCCAATCACTCAAGGGGGTGGCGGGGGGGGGGGTTCAAAGGGGACCCGGCAGCAACTTGAAGCGGGACTGTCTCTGCAGGGGTCAACGGCCGTCTGGGGCAGGGGAGGCCGAGCCCCTACTGGCCTCTAAGAGACAGACATGTCAACTCTACAGTCGTAGCCCCCCCCCCCCCCCACACACACACACACACACACATGACCTTGAGAGCTGGACAAACAAACCATGGGGGGGACTAACCAGCCTCTTATTTATGACTGTTCATAGTTTTTTGACTTCTTTTTTTTTTAACTGTAAAGGCAGTATATATAATGTATATAATTTAAAATAATTGTATGAGTAATATATTTATTTTATTTTAAGACCATATTGCAAAAAACAAAAATACAGCAATAATATATAAAATACAACACGGCGGTTAAAAAGTCATTTTGTGGTTGAATAAAAAATACAAACTTGTGTTCCAATGTTTCCAGAAACAAGAGAAATACCTCGTATCCCATGTAAAGTCAAACTTTATTCACTTTTTCATCCCAACATATGAATAGATGGTAATTCACACAAGATGACTAAAGCTTCAGCTACGTAACAATGATGCGTGTTTTCTTTGATGTTAAAGTATATTAAACATCTTCTGATCGGAAAACAAAACACAAGTATGAACCTGAAAATGTGAATATGTCCCCGTTAATATATAATTTCAGTTACACTGTGAAAGTATATCGACATATATTATTATATTTGGGTAATCATGCGGTTTAATAGTTCATAATTGTTGCCCCCTTCAATAAAAAAAGGCTCATGGAAGGATGAACAATTATAACTGAGATTCAACAAAGTGTTTAACAAAGTGCGTCCGAGGGTTTTTCATCAGTGATTACACCAAAAGGCTGCAGTGAAAGTATTTTTGTGTAAACATTTTTTTTTTTAAGAGTCGTACGATGATTTCAACAAGAATCACTTTGTTTTATCTGTAAAGAAAGAAGCGACAAATATTTCATCTTTTATCTTCAGACTTTTAGATGATGAGCACCATAAACATGTAAATAAACACACACGTTATTTAAAAACATAATATTATTCACGAGTATTTAATGTGAAAAGTTACGTGTATTTAAGTTTATTTAATTGTATATAAGTGTATTTTAGAGTATTTAAAGTGAAGAGTTACGTGTATTTTAGTGTATTTAAGTGTATTTAAAAGTATTTAAGAGTATTTAAAGTGAAGAGTTACGTGTATTTAAGTGTATTTTTGTGTATCTTAGTGTATTTAAGAGTATTTAAATTGAAGAGTTACATTTATTTAAGTGTATTTTAGTGTATTTTAGTGTATTTAAGCAGTGGCGGGCCGTCAGGGCCAGCAAGGCCTTCTCTGCTGGCCTAAACATCATCAGAATATATATATTTTTCTAAATATATTTTCCCACAAATATGTATTCAATTATTTCCCAGAGTAAGAGTTATTCTCTTAATTTCATAGCGTTCCTCTTGGTTGCGCTGCTGCCAGCCCCAGGTTGAGATTTGGAGGGCTGGTCTTTATGTTAGACCTTTTAGCCAATCATATTCAGCCATCATGTGTTGCCAGGGGGCTAACATCTGCCCTTAGGCCTGCAGAATCAACATTGCGGGCGCTGGTAGCTTCAAGTGAATGGGAATGACGATGTTGTGTCAACCAATCAGCTTTAGAGTTGGCTCCTCTAGGCCTTCTAGAAGGCCCCGGAACCGGCACAGAAGCAGCTAGCAGGCGGAGGGCGTGCACGTCTTTTGATTGGATTACCAATATTGAGAGGCGGGGCCTATGGGCAGGTATAGGCAGAACCTCAGAACTAGGAAACTGAATTTGATGAACGAAATAATTCGCGTACTACTAAGCTGTTTGTTCAACCCACAATGGCGGAAGGAGGAGAAGATATCGATTTGGTCGAGGATATAATTATAAGGCCATTCTCAACGAACTTTAAGACCGACGCCGACGTTACAAAGCCCGTCACAGGCGGGGAAGGGGTTCGCTCGCCACTTTCAAAGTTCCAACTACGAGCGCTACCAACGGCTCAGGCTCCGAGAAGCTCTGCACACCGGACTGCTGGGGATGCCTGTTGCAAGTGATCCATTTGGTGTTGGGAGCCACACTGGCTTTGCAAACTTGAGTTGTCTAACCAAGGCAGCAGCGAGACACCAGAGTACGACTCGGCACCTACAAGCATCGGTGCTTTGAAAACTTTTGGGGACACGGAGCGGATCTACAGATCAATGAACAAGCGCGCAGGGCAGCGGAGCTGCACAATGAAAAGGTGAAGAACAAGAGGGACAAATTGAAAAGACTCACAATTGTGTCATGTGTTTGGGTAAACAGGAACTTTCATCTTCATCATCACGGTGAAACTGCTCTGGGTGACAATGCGCTGTTTAGTGAACACACTGTAAAAAAAAGTTGGACTTAAAGCTAAAAGTTTGTGGACCAGAAATGGATAGAAGACGAATATTAATATAACTTTGTTGCACTCGACTATGTTCTTGCCTATTAGTTGAACTGGACTGTATTGTACTCTTCCCCTGCAATTCTCTGAAGAGAAATGTCAATTTCAAGGTGACGCAACGCCTGGTTATACTGCGTCTCTGTCTACCTGTATCGTGTCTAGAGCCATGACGTCATAATGATGTGATGAGAGGTGGATTAATTTGGGTGGGACTGTGTAGGACCTCACTGAAGGCCCAGGCCCCAGGCCCACGGCACGCCACTGTATTTAAGAGTATTTAAAGTGAAGAGTTACATGTATTTAAGTGTATTTTAGTGTATTTCAGTGTATTTAAAGTGAAGATTTCCGTGTATTTAAGTGTATTTTAGTGGATCCCGATGATAGCGTCGTATTTCACCAACATTAAACGGCATCGCCGTGAGGAAGAACACGTTCTCATGAGCATCCCGCTCCGTATTGATATCCGATGACCTCCTCGGGGGTCGGGAAGGTCGAGGGATGAAGAACCCCATCGAGAATGCGAGGGAGTGACCGTAGATTCAATTTCTCAGCCTCAAGACGGCGTTTACGAGTCGGTGACATTATCCACGGGGACAAAAAGACAAAAAAAACTACATCTGCAGAGATGTTCAGCTGTTAGAGTCGTTCACAGATGGGCGGCGGCCTTGAGTTATCACTGGAGAGAGGGAGGGGGGGCGGGGGGGGGGGCCACACAAAGACCTCAATGGCCATTTTCTCCAATTAAAAACTCGGGTTAACGTCGACGTTTGAGAAATTAATACGAAGAACGCTTTTGCAGTTAAAACGACGAGGTTCGATGGATCGGCGGATCGGGGTCGGCCGACGTTTCCTCCCCTCCTCCACACCCGGGTTTACAAGCATAACACGGTTCACGGCAAATATGTCCTTTACTCCGATGTCTGGTGGAATAAAAACCTGGTCGGATTTGACTGAGTGCCGAGGCTGGGTTCACTTCTTTTTTTTCTTTTTTTTTACGCAGTGAGCATTTTTATTCCGTGAAACTTTAGCGGCTTTAAAGATTTCAAATTTTTTTTTTCATTCAACTACTTTAGAGCAGACGCACCTAGACTTTACTCACTCGTCTGAGAGACCAATCAATGTCTACAGGTTCACCACATCAGAGCAATTCAAGAGCCGTACAATGTTTACAATAAATAAATAATTATAATCCAATTTTAATGACTTGTCCGTGTCAACTTTTGCATTTTCTTTCAAATCAAGTTGGGAAATACAAAATATCCCTCAAAGGTTCACTGAGAGTGGAACATATCACACATAGATGGATACGGAGCAACTATTCTTAAAGCAATATAATATATAAATATATATATATAATATATAATATATATATATATTATTGTTTTTTATATATATAAATATAAAGTACAGGAATAAAGAAAAAGACCAAATATTCAGATCTTTAAAACGAACAAAAAATTTGCATTTTATTTTTCACGGCCTAACAATAAGAAAATGCAGTATACTTGAATGCGAACGCATATCTACAGATCTAAATCTATAGGCAATTATTTTTAAAGTTTCAGAACGTAAAGAATGGATCTGAGATGCTCCGCCTCCGCATTGTTGTTTCATAAATATAAGCTCCGCCCAACTCGTAGAGACGGAGGCGTTCTTTGTGAAAGCGTCCATGAAAAAAAAGAAAGAAAGCAACATGGCCGTCGTCTGCTGCTGTCAGCATTCCCCTCCTGCTCTCCTCTTTCAGCTGCCCGGTCACTCGGCTCGCCCTCCTTTTTTTTTCTTTCCGTGGTGTGTGTATGTGTGTGTGTGGGGGGGGGGAGCATGAATCACAGAATATTGATTACGCCGTCACATCTCAAGTCCCCCCCTTTTGCCCAGGGCTTGACCGCAGAGTGTGTGACTGCAGGTCGGTCAAGCCTGCTTAATGGATGCTCTGCCCGCCCGCCCCCCCCGCCCCCACCCCCGGCGGGGTCACGCAGCTTTTCCTGCCGTAGCGAATCGTAGAAGATCACTCACGTCGGCGGGGGACGGAATGAAGATGTGTTGCTTAAAAATACCAGAATCCAACCATCACCGCCCCACGTCACCCCCAACTGGTTTCTACCCCCCCATATGTCTTTATCAGTGCTCTTTGCAACATTCATCGTTGACTTCCATTAAAAAATAAAATTCCTGGAGAAGTCTTGGTGGTGACTTCATGTGAGATGCCAGAGGACATCTTCGTTGTTTTTTGGGATATCTTTGCCTCATGGGAGGGAACCCCCCCCCCCCTTCAAATTAAGTCTCAAACTTGCTTCTTCCTGGAACTTACATTTGAAGAAATTCGTGCAGCCACAACACAAATCAGTTTCATGCGGCGGTAGATTTAAAGGGAGGCACCTGTAAAGCCATGAAAAATGAAAACTGTCCACAAAGAGGCAAGAAAAACGAAGTTTTGTTCACCATCGGACGATAACGTCATTAATTTGGACCACACTTTGAGTCCTCTTGGGCCTTTTTTCTCTAAACCCGTGCAGGATAAAGCTAAAAGTGCTTTTCAAGTTTTTTTAAACGTGTGTTTTGTACTTTATCATATCAACATTGCACGTCCAGCCGCTTCTGGCACACCCGTTCCCTCTGACCCAGACTTTCCAACTTTCCAGACTCTCCCCCCCCCGCCCCCCTTAATGATTTCTGCAGATTGTTGTTCTTTTTTTTTATTGTGAAGATAAATCTGCTGTAACAAGCTGAAAACACCCATAAATCTGCTCCCGGGCTCGGGTTGCAATGAGACTTTAAGGGTCGCCGTTGCCTTGGCGACGCATCAATCCTTCAAGGGGCCGAGGCGAGCGCTGTAAAAGAGGTGAGTGTCCGTGACAGCGTTACTGTTGTTATTGTGGGCTCGCCATTAAAAACTTTTTTTAAACGACGCCGACTGAAGGGCCACTTAACCTCTCGGCGTTTCGGCACGACAGGCCTTTTCTGGATTATTGTTGAATCAGCAGATTTCCAACTCTTTCTTCTCACTGTACTGCACTTTTTTTTTCACTACGTAGACATTTATTTCACGTGTCTGTAAGCGGGAAGGAATTTGCACAGGAGGTACGTCGTGTTTAAGGAATGCGCTGCTTCACTTTGGTACTCGGACCTGCGAGAGAGAGACGGCCTCCGAGAGGTTTTCCACTTTGCTCGAGGGCCTCTGAACATGGAGCTGACAAGGAAACGGAGGCTGTCACTTACACCTGCCGAGATCGGCCCCGGAAGGAGTTTACAAAAGCGATGTGCAAAAAATGAACTGCAGCTTTCGATGTGTCCGGTATGAAGCTCCCGAGTGCTCATGAATCCCTGAGCTGTGATAGCTTAATGCTCCAGTCTCTTCAAAAAAACCACGGTTTGTCCGTGTCTTTTCGTTGTCTGATACCGACCCCGAAGGCACCGTTGAGCGTCTGCGTACGACGCGTCGGCCTTTCGACTAATCCTAAAGTAGAACCCCGGTGCCCCCCTACTCACGTGACCCAGTCGTTCGTTACTCAACCGTCTTGCTCACGTCGCCCAAGAAAACGACGCTGAACCCTCAACCCAACTCCCTGTGAGACGCTACGCATGTGATGAGTGGATACTGCCACGCCCCAAAACCTGGCCACGGACCAAGAGTCAATACTTGACGGATTGGGGAGGCTGGAATGCGTTGGACGCCTCACCGGCACCGAACGAACCAGCGAGGACCGATTTGAATTGAAAGATTAACTAATGGGGCATTTGTGTCCTAATTTATGCGTTGGGAAGGCTGAGGTGTGTTGATCAGGGCTGTAGCTCAATGGGGAGAGTGGTTGTCCTGCAACAGCAAGGTAGTCGGTTCGATCCCCGCTAGTTGCATCTCGAAGTGTCCTTGAGCAAGACACTGAACCCCCAGCTGTTCCCCGGGGCGCTTCACAGCATATTCTTTGAATGTGTTATAACTCTGTAATGATTCCTTCTGGTCACATGACATCTATTGTTCTGTCCATCCTGGAGAGGGATCCTCCTCTGTTGCTCTCCTGAAGGTTTCTTCCCTTTTGTTTTCCCGTGAAGGGTTATTTGGGAGTTTTTCCTGATCCGATGTGATGTCAAAGGTCAGGGATGTCTTTATGCACAGATTGTAAAGCCCTCTGAGACAAATTTGTAATTTGTGAAAATGGGCTATACAAATAAACTGAACAGCAGCCCACTGGTCAAATGCAGAGAACACATTTCATCTATCTCTGTAAAAATATGTAGTATGACAAAAAAAGTCTTTCTTCATTTTTCTTTAATGTTGAAGCAACACGAACGCCAAGAGGACGTGTCGCGTTTGACGTCTCGGAGCATTCAAATAAAACGCCTTTTCCAGTATCTACGTTGCGACCGAGAGCAAAATAAATGACATTGGGAGCAAATTGTTCCTGTTTTTCCCAACGCCACTCTAATGCAGCACATGTAGATCATCGGTCGGTGACGCGTCCCGTACCGTCGCCAACTCACATCCAAGCGGAAGGCGGATACCGTCGCTGTACGTGCCTCGACTTGAGGAAATCCGCGTGAGCGTTTTCACGCTCGTACCAGAAACGTCATCCTGGTGTCGTTAGCGGGGAAAGAAGACGTCGAGCGGCACGGACACACGAGCGGAGATCTAAGCCAGACATTTGGTGAAGTGTAACAAAAGACAGGCACTTGATTATCCTTGTTTGCAGCGTGCAGTAAAGCGAGTTGTCGTACTGTCAGTCACGCTAACGTCGCTTTGTTCTACGGACTTTCGAGAGAGAAAAAAAACGGGCACCGGAATTATTTTCCTGGCACAGACGCCGAGACTTTCATCTCACAGGCCTTTTTCTCGAAGCCGTTGGAAGTACGACGGATTTTAAAAGAATAACGTTAGAAGAATGTTTGGCATCGAACGCAAAGGATTTTTTTTCCCCCCGGTCGTACGATATCAACGTTGAGATTGTCCAGCGTGGTTTTTTTTGGAGCAATTTGCCTTTTGGTTTTAAATGGAACTCAACTCTGCCATCGCGGACGAATGACAGAGCGAGCGCGTGTCGGCGGATCAAAGACGGAAACCCCCGTCCGTCACCATCGGGGGTTCTGCTGCTCGGCGGCGCGACCCGGAGAGAGAGAGCGCTCCCAACAAGGTGTGCCGGCGAGGAGCCAGACCGAGTGGCGAAAGACGCATCTCACGTTCGACATTCACTCGGGTCACGAAGAAACAACCAACAAAAAAAAAACCCGCTCTGGTTCATTTATCTTTTTTTGGGGGGGGGGGGGGGGGGGGACGGTTTCGCTCTCCACCGTATTAATGAAGGCCAGTTGTTCTCCCCGTACTCCACAATCAGGAACTTCATATTTGGCCTCAGATCAATTAGCTTCAAAAGGCCTTTGAAGGGAGGCGAGTTGTGTGCGTGTGTGTGTGTGTGCGTGTGTGTGTGTGTGTGTGTGTGTGTGTGTGCGTGTGCCGGCTGATCGATGGTTGTCCTCCCCTCGCTGTATTCCTTTCTGTTCGGTAAGGAATAAAGAGACGTGGTAATTTGAGAAAGGCAAAGTATTTGGAAATGATGATGACGAAGAGTCTTTTATATCGTGAGATGTTCCTCATTAATTGTACCTGAGATATTGTTTTCATCTTCATTCTTCCAGTAAATACCGGTTTACGCTGCCGGATGGAGACTTTTCACAAACCCTGCAGATACCTTTCATACTTTTGACCCGTTACACTCAATAACAACTCTTTTTACTGACGTATAGGGGCGTTTAAAGTCTTCAGAAAACAGTCAACATGTTGACTTCTGAGCCGATGTTTCAGAAAGAAGGAAGTGGTGGCGAGCGCATGTCAATATTTACTATAAAAGGTGTACATTAATAAATAATTTGACCTTATTTCTACTGTAGGGTACGTTTAATCGACTTTTTCAATTTTTTAAAAATCTTTATTTAAAAGGGTTCAAACATAATGTCACCATGTGATGCTCTGTACCAGTTAGTATCTACAGCTAATTAGCATCTTTAGTCACTTAACCGATCATAAAACAGATAAAACAATAACAAACAGTACAGGATGAGACACTACAACAGTGTGTGTGCTAAGAAGAACACAAAATACACACAATGCAAAGTACAGCACATTAAACGTAAGTAATACATACTTTGAAAATAAAGTAATACATACTATTAAAAGTAAGTAATACATACTATTATAAGTATTACATACTATTACAAGTTAGTATTACATACAATTATAAGTATTACAAACTATTAAAAGTTAGTATTACATACTATTATAAGTAATACATACTAATTAAAGTAAGTAATACATACTTTGAAAATGAAATAATCCATACTATTAAAAGTAAGTAATCCATACTATTAAAAGTAAGTAATACATGCTATTAAAAGTGAGTAATATTAATTAATTAATATACACTTATATTAATCCCCAAGGGGAAATTAGTTCTCTGCATTTAACCCATCCTTAGTTATTAAGGAGCAGTGGGCTGCAGTGAGGCGCCCGGGAAGCAACTGGGGGTTCAGTGCCTTGCTCAAGGACACTTCGACTTGCAACTAATGGGGAGAGCGGGGATCGAACCCACAACCTTGCGGTTGCAGGACGGCCCTCTTACACCACTGAGCTACATCCGCACCAATACATGCTATTAAAAGTAAGTAATACATGCTATTAAAAGTACATATTGCTGCAATGACTCGTCGCACTCGTCTCAACTTCGGTGCGTTCAGAGAAATCTGTTTTGTCTTCTTTTTTATTCGATTTCCTCGTCTCTCTTCTGGATGCCGAGGCGACTCCTCTTCCACTCACCCGTGTTCTCCACGCTGCCGGACTCGTGTGTGTGTGTGTGTGTGTGTGTGTGTGTGTGTGTGTGTGTGTGTGTGTGTTCGTTTGCACGTTTGATGCATCGCTCTCGCTGATTAGAGGCTCTTGAGTTCTCGGTCCACTCCCCGATTTTCGACGAATCGCACCACAAGCCAAACCCTTCATTTTGGACGTCAAACGTTGGAGCAGCTAGCCACATCAGAATATGATTTTGACCCCCCCCCCCCCCCAACAAAACCCTTTGCCAGAGTTGCTGAAACGTACCCCCATCGACAGCTCCACGCTCGATGACCGGCGAAGCCAAATGCACATTTTATTAGGGGGGAAAAGGAGGAAAGGAATAATGAATTGAGAATGTGGTGGAGTGAGCATCTGTTTAGGATCTGTGCTCATTCTTTGCTCATTAGACCCTCTTCACTCTGAAGACCGGGGATGGTCTTCTCTCAGAAGCTCATCTCTGCTGCAGAAGGCTTTTTCAGGACACGTCCATTCCAGAAAGCTGGTTATCACCCCAATCAAGCGTTCATCCATTACTCAGCTCTGCTGGAGCCAAACGGTGCCGCAACCCTGCGGTCGCATTTCTCTCTGGACATTTTTTTTCTCTCCTTCTCCGTACAGGAAATAAGACAGCGGCGGTAAAAGGGAGAATGAAAGAAGTGGATATCGACCAGATTAATAGAAAACATTCAAAAACAGAGCCCGTAAATTGTAATCACATGTGAGACGTCTCGGTCGCCGCGTGTTACTGAGGAGGAACGTACACGCGGCGGGTCACGGAAAGGCAAAATATGCCGAGGGCGGTTCAATTTATGTACATTTGCCACGGCACGCTTGAATCACATTGCAAAACGTGTCATATTACACGGGTTTGACGACGATAAGATGGACATATAGAGACAACCAAATAACGGGAGGTATTGTCGGCCGTTGATTTAGCGTCTTGTGTCATGATCCAGAGTTTCTGTGTCTTGTTTTGTGTCTTATTTTGAAATCTGTTTCTGTTTCCCTGCATTTCCTGTCCCTGTGAGTATCTGCCCTGTTCCTGATTGGGTCCTCCTGTGTGATCGCTTGCCCCGCCCTCATTGTGTCCACCTGTGTCTCGTTCCCTAGTGTCCAATCACCTCCACCTGCCTGTGTATTTAAACCCTGTTTGTCTCATTCTACTGTGTGACTTCCTGTTTAATTTGTTACCTTTGCATTGAAAATGCGGAAGGTTATGTTTTGATCGCCGTGTATTTATTTATTTATTGTATGCCTGTTACTCGCAAAACACAAAAAGTATTAATCTGAATCGCATGAAATTTGGTGGGATGATTGGTTATTATCCGGCGACCATTTGATTAGATTTTGGGATCAATCGGGTCAAAGGTCAACGCCAAGGTCATGAAAAGGTAAAATCTTCTTTTTACCATAGCGCGGTCAATTTTTGTCCAATTGGCATGCAACTAATGCCAACATGTTCATAATTCAATGCCCAATCTTGTGATATGCGAAGGTATGCGCTCTACCGAGTGCCCGTTCTAGTTTGACCTGTTTTCTGTAAAGGACTAAATCTTCTTTGGAAACGTTGTTGGCATTTGGGTCCAATCTCTCTCTGACTACGACATCCCGATATCTTGTGCTATAGGCTTATCGGCTGCTGGGGGACGTTTAGGATACACTGAGCATCTCTCTCCTCTTCTCTCTCTCCTTGTCCATCACACATTACTAACTCTTCTTCCTCCCCGGAGTCCTTTTGACTTCACGTCTCATAGGGTCTATTGGACCTGGCTGGGTCTGATGCCATGGCCCTGCTGATGCCCCGCCCACTCCTCCTCTCTACCTCCATCTGCCTGATGGATCACGGAGGTCTGGATCGTGGTCCATGCCTACTACCAACTATTCATACACTCTGTCAAACTCATTGAATGTGTTGTAACTCTGTAATGATTCCTTCTGGTCACATGACATCTATTACACCTGTCCATTCTGGAGAGGGATCCTCCTGTTGCTCTCCTGAAGGGTTCCTCACTTTTTTCCCTGGTTGTTTGTGAGTTGTTCCTGATCCAATGTGAGGTCAAGGGTCAGGGATGTCTATGTGTACATATTGTAAAGCCCTCTGAGGCAAATTTGTAATTTGAGAGAATGGGCTATACAAAATAAACTGAGTTGAATTGTGCATTTTGAAGGCTAAAATGTGCACGTTTCTGCTGAAAGATCTCAATAAATTCCACACACAACTTCCTATGTGTCCATTTTCAAGCGGCCATTGTTGTCTTTTACGATTCTCCCCGAGTCTCCCAGTTCTAACAGCGCTTGTCAAAGCGCTACACGTTGGAATCGTTCAGATAAGTGTAATAGTGTCCGGATTTTTTTATTTTTTTCATTTTCATTACAATCTGCCTTGTAATCTTAGCTAATGAAATTGTCATCTGACACGGTGTTGTTTGAGCAGCGTGTGGGGAAGCGACAATCTGTAATTGCCTGCGTCGAGAATGGTTTTCCCAAGAGGCCTATCCATCACATAATCTTGTTATTGCCTGGAAAGATGAGAAATGCATTTAGCTATCTTGTCATTTTCCCTCCCCCCCCCCAAAAAAAAATGTCTCCGCAAGCATGGAAATGTCCCTCGTCAGCTGCGGCCGAGGCTTCGCGCAGGCGGTAAATAAGCATTATGCAGCACTGATTTGTTGTTTAATAAAAGAGGCATTAAAAACAAATTTGGATGCGATTCCCAAGTGGGCGTGCGAGCCGCTGATCTCATTACTACCCGTGATTGTTCGCAGACGAGTATTGTGAGTAAAAGTTGTGTACGTCCCACAGTGAACTTTAAAAAAAAAATCTTATTGCTAGTGATGGTGAGATGAAGCCTCATGAGGCATCGAACCACTTCAGCCGATTGGTTCGAGAAAGCGTTCATTTCTCGAAGCTTCATGTGCTCACGAAACCACCTAGTGGCCAAGTGTATAATCACAGGCAGCTGTAACTGAACCACATCATGTGATGCATTGAATTGTTGTGTCTGTTATGGCTGTTGGGAATGACCATGAATTACAAAAATGTATGACCAAATCATTTCTGTACATAAATTATCACATATGTGCAGAATAAAATATTTGTTGAATGTATTCTGTGTGTGTAAATGTTCCCAAAATGGTAGTATCATATGATATGGCAGGTTGTGTAATAATGTTATTATGTCACTTGAGGAAAATGGACATTTTATTCATTTTTATAACAGTTTCTCAACAGTTCCATCTTATCACCTATCCTTCTCTCCTCTCTCTCTAAACTCTCCAAACTCTCAACCAACAACCCACATGTTGAATGGAGCCTGAGGGGTTTATATTGCTGTCAAACCTCCCGGCAAAATCTGAACCGCTTCCCGAAGCAGTCACGTGGTACAGCCGGGCAGCGAGGCTTCGGACGTCATCATTTTTGGCTCCTCCCCTAAATGAAGCAAGCCTCGATACGCGCTTCGAGGAAACGCCCCCTCGATTACTCGACACACGCTTCGAAGCGTCGGCACATCTCGTAACAACACTACTTATTGCATATTTGATAATTATCAAAAGTTCGAGGCTCGTCGATTTCTTTTTCTTCTTTTTCTTTCCTCCGCTGTGGCTCTCAATCAGTGCGTTTACATGATGGTATAATCCGAATCTTGCTTTAGTTGGACTATGCTATCTTTTGGGGGATCTGCTGTTATCCCAATATACATGGCAGTGAGTAATTCGAATCATTGGCCGAAAGCATGTCATATCCGATACGATAGGTGGCGCTGTTTTCATTACAACTCGTGGTGAAACAGCCATTTCCGCTTGACCTCTTCACCACCACCAACAACAACCAACAACAACAACATTTCGAGAAAGATGGCGAACAGAGAGCAAGGCGGAGCTACATCCCTCTACTATTCTTCCATGATGTTAATAGGAGTACAGCGAATGCAAATAGCGCTATTGGCGTTGTTTGTTTGTTTTCTGCCGGCCACGCTCCCGGCAGTGACAACTTATCATCTCTTTCGACTTCCGGGTCACGACATGGGAGGGAGGGGGGAGGAGGGCGGCGGGATCTCAAGCATGCGCAAAGACGCAAAGTCCAGTTCCTAATCCAATTCACCGTTACATGCCGCGATAGTCGAATTATCAACCGGATCGGATCGAGTTATCCAGGGGTGTTAATCGGATCGTAGTCGGACCGCACATAGTCGAACAAAGGTGTTTACATGAAACGGATCATTCGATTTCAGTCCGACTAAGCCAGTTATTCGAATGCATGTGAACACGGTCAATGCTGGGATTTTTTTAGGAAGCCATTATCATCCGTAATTTATTCCGAAATGTAAACGGTTTTCCTTCCTGCGCGTGCACGACGGCGTTTCTCTCTGGAAAGACTCAACGGAGGCTAAATATGTAAAACATTGAGGAAAAAAAGAAAACTCGTGAATTCCCCATTGTTTGAAAGAAATCAAAGGTTGGTTCTTTTCCGTGTTTGAAACCCACCATTATTACTTTGTGTATTCACTGTTAACAAAAAGTCAACCCTTTGCCCTTTGGAGCCATTAGCAAAGCCGGGGAAACGGCTCTTTATGAGTAAAGTATGTCCGCTCCCACCTCGGGCCCTGGACCGCTGTGTGAAGCCCAGAATTTATGTAAGGCGGGGAAGCGCGCCGCTGAGCTGACGACTCACATGTGTCTCAGCGCTGCTTCCCCGCGGCCTCCCCTTTAAAGGCATTCTGAACTGATTTGGGGGGAGGGGGAGGAGGGGGGAGGGGAGGATATCGTAAAGCAAATGATAAATGTGTACCCCTGTCAAGTGCGGCTGTGTGCTGACGATTTGCTCCGGGAATCATGTAGGAATGCCATATATATCCCGACTGATTGCTACTCCCCGCTAGCTGATGGCAAAATACATTACATCATTAAAAGGTATCGGGGAAGGAAATAACTTAGGCTTTGTTCTCGCTATTGTTCTGACGTGGAACAGCCCATTTGATGTAATAAAGATCTATGCTGGGAGACAGACACTGAACATGTGTCTTCCTGATAAAAATAAATGCATATTCATCCTTCTCTCTCTCTAAAGTCTCAACATCTTGCAAACGGTTTCTGGCAAGCGCAGATACCGTATCTGCCATTGTGCATCGGGCCTGCTTTTGCATTTTTACATTCTTCTTGCTCTTCATCTCTCTTTAGATTTAAAAAAATGACAATTTAGGTTTTTTTTGCCTCGAGAAACAATGGAACTTTGGATGTATTTCATAATAGGGAGTAAATAGGAAACTTTCTCCTCAAATGCTATAAATATGTCATCACGCCGTGGCACGATTGATCAATTAACCCTTTGAACATACTTGCTCTACCTCCCTGAATCCCTTTGTATTTGGAAGAGCTTAGCAGGATTTAAGCCGCGTTTTCAGATAAGATGGCGTGAGAAGGAAAAAAAAAACGACTTGAGGGTTCAAGGGAGCGAAGGGGTCCGCGATGCCGCCTCCTCGGCTGGTAATCCCCCCCCCCCACCCACCCCACACCGGGCGGAGGCAATAAAACTCCTATTTCTACTGTACCTGCCAGCTGGGCGTCTTAGTCGGTCCCGAAACACAGGGAGCGTGAAATTCCCGCGGAGCCATATCAAAGCGCCGGCCCCCTTCATTATGACATCAGAACCTTCTGAAGTCAACGAGCATGAAGGCAGACCGGAGCGCCGCATGGGTTCACAGCCTTGAAGGGGGGATCCGTCGCTATTAAGGGCCGTGGAGGGGGGGGGGGGGTCGCTTACTGAGAGGGCACGAGGGGTTGAGAAGGATTACATCTATCACCATGCATATGTGCTTCCATCTAAAAAGGCCCCGGCCTTCTACTTTCTGCGCCCAGCGAGTCATCCCGACTGTTGAGATGGCCGAGACAGTCATAAAGGCTTCGGCGGGATCATAAACACAGCATGATGTTGGGTATCAAATGCTTAAGGGCCCGTGACGAAGATCTGAGGGGGGAGGCCCAGAACGCTGGACGAATTGGGAACGCGGTGATGGCGATAATTACAGCTGGTCGTGGCCGCGATCCATTTGTCATCTTAATAAAAGCCTCTCGAAGCCATGAAGTAAAGCCGGAGAGCGAAGGAGGCCTGGAAAGTCGTGACGACGGCATTTTAACACGGAGCTGATTGAAGAACGTTAGCGCGGATGGAGCGATCGGATGCAAAAACCTGCACGACGCTACACAAGATTTAGCCAATTAATGTTAAATATCACTTGGGGAAAAGTCATAAAAACACTTACACGTGGTAAAACAGAAATTATCCTTGTCATGACGGGCCAGATGCACACAGAGAGACTCACAAACGCAAAGATTCACACATGCGAACAGAAGGATTTACAAATATATTCGATTTACAAATGCACACAGAAGGATTTGCCAATAAATTACTCACTAATGCACGCAGAACAATTCACAAATACATTCAAATGCACACATAAATAAATTACGATTCATATAAATGTAAAAGAAAAATCAAAATTATATTTCTGCATTTCTTTGTGGATTCATATGTATTTTTTTGTGGATCTCTGCTCATTTGTTTGTGGATCTCTACTCATTTGTTCATGGATCTCTACTCATTTGTTTGTGGATCTCTACTCATTTGTTTGTGGATCTCTACTCATTTGTTTATGGATCTCTACTCATTTGTTTGTGGATCTCTACTCATTTGTTTATGGATCTCTACTCATTTGTTTGTGGATCTCTACTCATTTGTTTGTGGATCTCTACTCATTTGTTTGTGGATCTCTACTCATTACCTTTGCATTGAAAATGCCGGAAGGTTATGTTTTGATCGCCGTGTATTTATTTATTTATTTATTTGTATGCGTGTTATTCGCAAAACTCAAAAAGTATTGAACCGAATCGCATGAAATTTGGTGGGATGATTGTTTATTATCCGGGGACCAGTTGATGAGATTTTGGGATCGATCGGGTCAAAGGTCAAGGTCAAAGGTCATGAACAGGTCAAAATCTTTCGCAGAACTCAAAAAGTATTGAACCGAATTGCATGAAATTTGGTGGGATGATTGTTTATTATCCGGGGACCAGTTGATTAGATTTTGGGATCGATCGGGTCAAAGGTCAAGGTCAAAGGTCATGAAAAGGTCAAATCTTCTTGAATCACATGGAATTTGGTGGGATGATTGGTTATTATCCGGGGACCATTTGATTAGATTTTGGGATAAATCGGGTCAAAGGTCATGGAAAGGTCAAAATCTTTTTTTTACCATAGCACGATACATTTTTGTCCAATTGTCATGCAACTAATGCCAACATGTTCATAATTCAATGCCCAATCTTGTGATATGTGAAGGTATGCGCTCTACCGAGTGCCCGTTCTAGTTTGTTTATGGATCACTAATTTGTTCATGGATCTCTACTCATTTGTTGTTGGATCATTACTCATTTGTTTATGGATCACTACTCATTTGTTTGTGGATCTCTACTCGTTTATTTGTGGATCTCTACTCGTTTGTTTGTGGATCTCTACTCATTGGTTTGTGGATCTCTACTCATTTGTTTATGGATCTCTACTCATTGGTTTGTGGATCTCTACTCATTGGTTTGTGGATCTCTACTCATTTGTTTGTGGATCTCTACTCGTTTGTTTGTTGATCTCTACTCATTTGTTTGTGGATCTCTACTCATTTGTTTATGGATCTCTACTCATTTGTTTGTGGATCTCTACTCATTGGTTTGTGGATCTCTACTCATTTGTTTGTGGATCTCTACTCCTTTGTTTGTGGATCTCTACTCGTTTGTTTGTTGATCTCTACTCGTTTGTTTGTGGATCTCTACTCATTTGTTTATGGATCTCTACTCATTTGTTCATGGATCTCGACTCATTTGTTTATGGATCTCTACTCATTTGTTGGTGGATCTCTACTCATTTGTTTATGGATCTCAACTCATTTGTTGGTGGATCTCTACTCGTTTGTTTGTGGATCTCTACTCATTTGTTCATGGATCTCTACTCATTTGTTGGTGGATCTCTACTCATTTGTTGGTGGATCTCTACTCATTTATTTATGGATCTCTACTCATTTGTTGGTGGATCTCTACTCATTTGTTGATGGATCTCTACTCATTTGTTGGTGGATCTCTACTCATTTGTTCGTGGATCCCTACTCATTTGTTTGTAGATCTCTACTCGTTTGTTTGTGGATCTCCACTCATCTGTTTGTGGGTTTTTGAGACTCTCCCGCCGTGGCTCGATTCGCAAATGTTTTTTTTTTCTCAACATAGATCTATCTGTAGCCAATCAGATGCCGCCTTCATTTTCAACCAATCACATGAGCGTCATTCGCTTCATTCGCGCCTTGAAGGGGTGTGGCTTATCTCCGTGGCTTTACTCTGTGGAAACAGTTATCAGAACATGGCCGTACGACTAAGAATGTGATGCAAATAACGTGTCTCGTGCATTAAAAGGTGAGCGATCATTTTTACCTAACCTGGAACACCTGGGCTCTGATCCCAACTCTTGTCACCACCAGGAAAATTTTATTTTCCATAAGAATAAACCATAAAAATCATTTTAAAAAACATTTGCCCTTAGCCTAATTGTCAAACCTGCATTTACCAAGTTCATCACGAGAGAAAAGGATTAAAATGTGTGATTTGCTCTTTAATCAGTCGTTGGAAGAAGAATTGTCACATATAAAAACAACAAATAATCAAAGCTGCGAGCGGCGATGAACGGATGCCAAGGTGGTGACAGCGGCGGCCTCCCATGCATCCGTTGGAAATGAACAGATCTTTTTTTTTTTTAAGTGTTCATCAGCGAGTGCAATTAATCATTTGGGCAATTATTAACCCGAGGGGGGGGGGGGGGTTCACAGATGAGACAATCTCAGGCAGGGGAATCACACCAATGTATATACATGCATCACAGTGGAGTGTTACATTTTACACAATTGTGCCTCAGTTATGGTAACAAAATATCTGCATGTCGCTTTTAAAGCCCTTAAGTACTGAAAAGCCAAATTATGTTGTGTTTTTGTTCAACGTCTGGACCGTTACAGTGAGTTTAACATGCTGGTTCTCAAAGGAATGTGTTCCTCGACAAATTCGATAATTTATTAGAGCTCTCATCAAAGCTGAGCAATCCGTTTTCTTCTGTGAGCTGGGCTGAGTGGACACACATGTTAATAATCCAAACTGTTTCCACAATTGTTTAACAGGAAATATCGGGAGACATTCAAAACCAGGATCTTTCGTCTCGGGCTGGAATGTGCTTTTAATTGCCGTCCTTTGGCGAAGGAAACCAAATCTTGAGTAGTTGATCTTGCCCAGCGTTTGGCACCGTTCTCCGGTTTTTAAACATGGCCAGTCACTTCGCTTCCTGCCAAATCCATAAAAAGACAATAATTGTTGACGATAACAATGACTGAGCACGCTCGCTGCACGGTCCAAGTTTGCCCCCCCCCCCCCCCGAATTCTGATCATTTCTGCGGCTTCCAAAACAACACCTCGCCCACATTAAAGGCAGCAAAAATGAAAATTCCTCATGATGGATGACTTTCAGAGGCCTCTGGACACGGATGGGCCAATCCAACGCTTGGATGAGATCCCCCCCCCCAAAAAAATCTCTGCATAACGGCTTCAGCTGCCTTGTCAGTCACCTGAGCCCACGTTTTAATCCGACCGCCACGTAACAAGTCGGTCGAACACGAACCGGCGATTGTATCTGGCGATTGTATTTGGAATAACATTAAAAAACACTTACGAAAAGATCATTTATTCAATAGCGACATATTCGTAGCCTCAGCTCTCTGTTCGTACATGTGTGTTGGAGAACGTGTGTCCTCGATGATGTGTTTGCACGTTCAGGAGGCTCAAATTGCAAAATGCATGCGTATGAATATTAGTTTGAGGCAAGTCAGGCCGCAGCAGTGCGGAGGTGTTGCATCTAAAGTTCTATTGAATATAACACTCGAGCTAAATTGGATCATTTGTCCCTTTTAAATCCGTCAGTTCACGTTCATTTTTACGTACGTTCTATACTGATCAAAGACCTGGAACTTCACTGCATCTCTTCATGTTGTTTATCGGCGTGACCACGGAGATGGAAAAGTTACAACTATGATAAAACGCACATTTGATATTTATAATCGGTAATTTGCTCAAGATGAGAGCGCTTCATTTCGACCTTTTTTTTGTGTTGCTTTGTCCTGCCAAGACGTCCAGTGATGACAAAAGTTTCCCGGAGTTTGGGGAAGCCAGCGAACGCAGCACGAGGTTTCACTTGGGAGGCATTTCGCTGTCACTTTACTCGCAGACTCTTTATCAAATTGTGTCTGGACGAACACGTCTCACATCCTGTCTCTCCGTGCTCTCGAGAACGTCTTGATGTCCTCTCCGCCGGCCTGAGCGATGACGTCTGAATCTCTGAGCAGCTGCTCAGCCAAAAACAAAGAGGAGAGTCAAGCTGAAGGGGATCAGGAGACATGGTGGGACACTCCAGAGACCTTCACAAGGCCCAGAGGACAACGGGGAGGACTGGAAGAAAGTTTAAAAGCATACTGGACTTGTGAAGTTCAGTCGGGTTATTGGAAAAATGTACGCATTGGAAATTGAAATTTGTTTTTTTCTTCTTCAACTCAAGAATTTGTTGCACATTAAACGACACTAAACTGTTCATGTTCATTATAAAGCTTAATTTGTTTTCTTCAAAGTCGTTTAAATCGACCAAAAAAAACTGAGTTGTATGTTTTATATTTGGGAGGTATTGAATAATTTTGTTAGCACTCACTCAATTTCTTATTTTATCTGAAAGAAAAACAATTATAAATGCATACACACACAAACATATTTATATATATATAAATATATATATATAGATATTGTTAGATATATTTTATTTTATATATATACAAAATATATTTTTTAAATATGTTTTTTTATATTTTAGTTATTATTACTAATTATGTACTCAGTATTGTTTTTATGCTGTATTGTGGAAGAGGTCGACATGAGATCTGCAATAGCTGCTCTGGTTAAGTTGAAAACATTCCCCCCTCCCCGCTGAGCGACAACTTTCCGAGCGCTGATTAACACGGAGGGTGTGAAGGAACACCTGCCCGCGGTTGTCTTTACCACCCGACGGGAAACACCAACTCCATCGCTCTACCTCTGAGTGGGCCTTTTCCTTGACTTCCCCCCTCCCACTCACTCTGCACACACACACACACTGATTAACACACACGTATAGCCTGTGCACAAACACACACCTCCTTATGCAGATTTTGTTATTAATTATGTTAATGTGTGCATATAAAATACAGAAATAAATGCAGTCAACAGTCAAACATGATCCTGTCCTCTCACATGTACAAATAAAAGAGAAGCTGCATCCTGTTCTCGCCTCTTTGAAGGTTCTACTCAACACCACCGGGTCATCTGTCTACTGACCTCCAGTGGTTTCCCTTTTCTTCTCGATACGTAGAATTTAAAACTGCCCTCCAGCGTGTCGTCAGTAAACGCTGACATGACTACAGGTGCACCAGAGCACGTTTCCACGCGCTATAAAGAAGAAGCCGCAAAATAAACTGAATGCTTTGGATTGTTTGCCGATGCCAAAGAATCGATGCAGGCTGCGAGTTCTGGGGTCATTTTCTGGATTTTACACAATTTCTTAAATTCACCTTTTAAAGACACATACTCATGTCTTTTCCATGAAAAAATTGCAGAATAATCTCACAATTGTCGTGAGGCACAAGTGTAAAGATGATAATGCCCTTGACTGAACGGAGAGTCCAACTCGTGTTGAACGGCGACGCCTCCTACGCTCCGCGGTGCTGAGTCAGCCACATAGACTGAATATAAGTAGTTTTGTGGACTATGATTTTGAAGCCTCAAGTTCAAAATGGGGAATAAATCAAGTGAGAAGCGGAGTAATATTCTCATAGACTTCTACACAACCAGACGTCCATACAACCGGAGGAGTCGAGGCTTCACCATTCACACGTGGAGGTTGCCGTCTAACCCCTGACCCTTACGCTCGCTGTTCACAGCTCGATAAAGACGGAAAAAAAGATGCTCGTCTTCCTCATTGTGGGATTTAAATCATAGAAATTCTATTATGGAATCATGTTAAAATGGATATAAGAATGGTGAACTCATTTTTGGTTTGCAAAGGAATTATTTATAAAACAATTCTTGAGAGTTTTAAGTGTGATTGAAATGTATTTATATGGAAGATGTATGTGGATGTATATCTGGATATATACATATATATATATATATATATATTTTAGATTCATTTTCTGATTTATTTGATATTCATTTAGGATAGGAATATATAAGCGTTTTTTGCTTCTACCTGTATACCTTTTCAGTCTTTCTGTTTTGTATATTATATAGACTAATATTGTATTGTATTTGATTGACTGGATAAAAAGAAAAAAGAAAAATCCAAAAAAGGACGAATAGGTTTATCGGTGCTAATCAAACTAAAGTAATATTTCCTGGACTTGGACCTGCAAACGACTTCTCGTCGTCTCGGCTTCTCCTGAGTTAATGTGAACGTGACCCAGGTCTCAGGCCTCCTCCGTCTCTGTCTCTCTCCCCCTTCTTCCTCTGAGATACAGCATTGTGTTCATGCGCTGTCCTCCTGTTTGTCTTGGCACCCTGTTAGCACCGCGGCTGTTCTTATGGACCACTTCTGGACGTAGATTGTAGGCCCGATGGGCAAATGGCCATGACTTGTGCTAAGTGCTCTTTATATAATCCTATCTATTAATAACACCCAGTAGGGATTGATTCACAGCGCTTAATTTTTTCCACATTTTGTTATGTTACAGCCTTATTCCAAAATGGATTAAATTCATTATTTTCCTCAACATTCTACACACAAAAACCCATAATGACAAAGTGAAAATAGTTTTTTGAGAATTTTTGCACATTTATTAAAAATAAAGAACGAAAACATAACATGGACATAAGTATTCACAGCCTTTGCTCAATACTTTGTTGAAGCACCTTTGGCAGCAATTACAGCCTCAAGTCTTCTTGGGTCTGATTCCACAAGCGTGGCACACCTATTTCTGGGCAGTTTCTCCCATTCTTCTTTGCAGAACCTCTCAAGTTCCATCAGGTTGGATGGGGAGCGTCGGTGCACAGCCATTTTCAGATCTCTCCAGAGATGTTCAACCGGGTTCAGGTCCGGGCTCTGGCTGGGCCGCTCCAGGACCTTCACAGAGTTGTCCCAAGCCACCCTTTGTTATCTTGGCTGTGTGCTTGTCGTTGTCCTGTTGGAAGATGAACCGTCGCTCCAGTCTGAGGTCCAGAGCGCTTTGGAGCATGTTTTCATCGAGGATGTCTCTGTACATTGCTGCATTCATCTTTCCCTCAATCCTGACTAGTCTCCCAGTTCCTCCCGCTGAAAAACATCCCCACAGCATGATGCTGCCACCACCATGCTTCACTGTAGGGATGGTGTTGCCCAGGTGATGAGCAGTGCCTGGTTTCCTCCAGACATGACGCTTGGCATTCAGGCCAAAGAGTTCAATCTTTGTTTCATCAGACCAGAGAATTTGGTTTCTCATGGTCTGAGAGTCCTTCAGGTGCTTTTTTGTAAACTCTAGGCTGTCATGTGCTTTTTACTGAGGAGTGGCTTCCGTCTGGCCACTCTACCAAACAGGCCTGATTTGTGGAGTGCTGCAGAGATGGTTGTCCTTCTGGAAGGTTCTCCTCTCTTCATAGAACAACGCTGGAGCTCTGTCAGAGTGACCATCGGGTTCCTGGTCACCTCCCTGACTAAGGCCCTTCTCCCCCGATCGCTCAGTCTGGCTGGGTGACTCTAGGAAGAGTCCTGGTGGTTCCAAACTTCTTCCATTTCCGGATGATGGAGGCCACTGTTCTCATTGGGACTTTCAATGCTGCAGAAATCTTTCTGTACCCTTCACCAGATCTGTGCCTTGATACAATTCTGTCTCGGAGGTCTATAGATAATTCCTTGAACTTCATGGCTTGGTTTATGCTCTGATATGCACTGTCAACTGTGATACCTTATATAGACAGATGTGTACCTTTCTCAATCATGTCCAATCAACTGAATTTAGCACAGGTGGACTCCAATCAAACATCTCAAGGATGATCAGTGGAAACAGGATGCACCTGAGCTACATTTTGAGTGTCATGGCAAAGGTTGTGAATACTTATGTACATGTTATGTTTTCATTCTTTATTTTTAACAGATTTGCAAAAATTTGCAAAAAACAGTTTTCACTTTGTCATTATGGGTTGTTGTGTGTAGAATGTTGAGGAAAATAATGAATTTAATCCATTTTGGATTAAGGCTGTAACATAACAAAATGTGGAAAAAGTGAAGCGCTGTGAATACTTTCCGTATGTACTGTATATACGTTGTCTCCCGTGTTCTCGAACAGTCGCTGAATTATTGAAGTAATTTATGAATTTACAACTTTCTCCTGCCAGATGGATGAAGTCGGATCTCGACTTCACTGCCTCATTTCAGAAATGGTGGGACTGTAGACACTTTGAATTCACTGTAAAGCAAAAAGCACTTCATTAAGTTGAACATAATAGATTTGATCCACTGACAGACTTTTTTTAAAAGGCAGCAGGATGGCTCAAGGAGCAAGTACAATGCAGTTATTCATCCAGTTCAATTAAAAAGCGCTAACACCCTTTTGTTCCCACCCTCTCTGGATACTGTACGAAACGGGGAGAACAAAATCGCCTTCTTCTCCCACTCTTTCTGCCCGTCTTGAATGGGAAATTTGAGATAGTACTGAGTACAGAGCTTAGTCTGTCACATCGCATGACGCGCTGCGACTAATGCGGCCGGCAAATGGCGAAGGCATATCACGGATCCCAGTTTTGTGAACGATCCCCTCTTCGGGAGAAAGAAAACAGGTGGCGGTCCGCCGCGAGACCAGATGTCCTCGGCGTAGCCGTGGTCTGTCGCAATACAGTGGGGAACAATGCGTGACGGAGAGCGAAAGGTGGTCCGGGCTTGTGTTCAAACCCCAGGAGGGCAAAGGGGGGGGGGGGGGGGAGTGCCACAGAGTCACTACCAGACTTTGCCGAACACGAGACACCCCACCTCTTTTGAAAACCATCCCCTTCTCCAATGCGGGGAAGTGGATGCTTTCCATCAATGCGGAAGTCATCTCAAAAATCCCAGAGCCCCTTAAACCCCCCCCCCCCTCCCACACACACACACACACACACACACAACCCACGACGCACACCGCCTCATATTCATCTGTTCCTTTTGTTCGGACGTCTTGTTTATTCCGGTGCCACGAAAATCTGCTCCGGCCATTTGCTCGCGCTGTATAAATAGACGGCATGTCGGTATTACCGGTGCGATGGAAGTAAGGTTGTGGAACCGTGACAACCTCTGCTGGAAGCTGTCGCCAGATGGGGGAACAAGTCATAACTGAGACCCCGTTTACACGATGGGAAAACACATATATTTTCATGCGTTTTGGCCTTTCATTTACACAAAAACGGAGGTTTTATCACGGAAAACGATCATTTCTAAAAACTCCGGCCAAAGTGGAGATTTCTGAAAACTCCGTTTTTGTGTTTACGTGTGAACTAGGTCAAATGGAGTTTTAGGTTGTCAAACATCACAGTATGCGACTAAAAATGCTTCACGTCATGTGAGCGTCCGATGTTTACAGTTAGTTTGCTTCGGTGCGCCCGAGTTATTTCCTCCTTGACAGGAGGATACTCCTCGGAGGTCTCGGACGGGTACTGTTCTAAGAACAATGCCAACATATCCCTATATTTAGTTTGGCATGATTCCCAATCCACATTATCGAGTGCTTTATTTGCCTTATAATCGAAGGCGACTCGAAGCAGCAGCTCCACTTCGCTGTTTGTCCATACAAATGAACCTCGCGCCATATTTACTCTAAGGAAAAGGAAGTTGATCGTGTTTTTCGTAGTTGTTGTTGGTTTTGAGAATTCTGATTGGTTTGCATGTCTTTATCCTTCTCGTTACACTGCCGACTACAGGTTTGGCATAGTTATGATGGCGCCCGGGGGCGTATTCATGCGGGTTCATATGAACAGAAACTTTTTTGAAAACGACCTTGTGTGTACGACGTTATTTTTGAAAACGGAGGGGCAGAAATATTCGTTTCTGTAAATACCCGGCTATGTGTAAATGTGGCCTGAGACCGCGCCGTGACAAAATTAGCCGGAGCAATTCCGCCCCCCGTAAAAACATACGGGGGGCGGAATTGAACGTTGCGCTTTGACGTATTTAAATTCAGTTTATTTTGTATATCCCATTCTAACAAATTACAAATTTGCCTCAGAGAGCTTTACAATCTATACACATAGACATCTCTGACCTTTGACCTCACATCGGATCAGGAAAAACTCCCAAAAAATCCTTTCACAGGGAAAAAAAGGGAAGAAACCTTCAGGAGAGCAACAGAGGAGGATCCCTCTCCATGATGGACAGAACAATAGATGTCATGTGTACAGAAGGACAGATTAGAGTTAAAACACATTCAATGAATATGACGGAGTGGATGAATAGTTGGTCGTAGGCGTGGACCACGATCCAGACCTCCGTGTATTTGTTGGTATTGACACGAATACGACGAAATCCGTCCGGAGAAATTCCTAAAAACAGGAAAACTCAGTGGTGAGACTTTGTGACAAGAACCAACAGGTGTTCTACAGCCCGAGACCAAAAGAGTGCAATTAAAACATAAACCATAGAAAAGTTATTAGCCGGTGAAACTGATGGAGACATTTCGGCCGGGCGTGGCGTGTGTCGCCCGCTTTGACGTTTTAATAAATTTTAATACAACACATGTAGTTGACAGAAGTGTATTTCAAATATGCTTCAGTACGTAGCATTAAGCTGTGCATGTAATCATAAAAAGAAACACGAAACACATTCTTCAGGGGTAACAGAAGAGGACAGAACTATTCATATCACGGCCGTGTAATTGCTCCGGGTAACGCGGTCCAACGCGGTGCCGGTGCACGGTGAAATGCGCCTGAGCTTCCAGCTAAGCTCTCCGTGTGTAGCGGCGGTGGACGTGGTTGTAATGCGCGTCATAGTTTTAAAGCGGATCAAAAGGACACGTATTTAATGGCGCATACGCTGGCACGGCTTGAAAGGACCAATCATTCTTCGGCCGCCGCTCATGTCTATTTGTATAAAACAAGTGTGACATACTTTCATTCTTTCAGGTGCACAGGTGCTCAACGGAAATATTACCCCCGCCGGCGGAGCCGACGAGAATATCGACCTGAATCGTCCTCGTGAAATGAAGCCGTTTTGAATATTCTTTGATGATTGGAGGATTAGCTTTCAGCTTGTTTAAATTCTATTATTTTAATGATAGCTGCAGAGCTGAAGATGTTCTGTAAAAAAAAAAAAAAAACTGGACTTCACCTGTGAGTTACTCCTGAAGGAGTGTCGTTGAGTAGAGGCTAAAATCGTATTTTTTTATTTGTATTAAAACAATAGCTTTGAAATAGGCAATTAATTACATAACTTGTAGTATCGCGAAAGGGTCACACATGGAGCAGAAGCCACTGAGAACCGCACACATGTGCAGAGGTACACAAAGATACGGTGTTAAGCCGATTATTGTTGCACATACATATCATGATACAGCTCTATGACACTGTACTGAGGCACAGTGGTCCTGTGAGATGAATGCTAGTGCCACCTTGCTCACAATAACAATGCTAATATACTGTGGGAATATATAAAGTTGAATTTATAGTCACTAATAAGTACATTGTGAATTGTGTGGTTTTGCAGATATTGGTTTGACCACACAATCCGTGTACTGCACGATGACGCCGGAGTGAAAACTTAACTTAAGAGTTTACAATTCATTCTGAGGAGGATATTAATTATGAGGTTGGATATGTGTCTTTATTACTCAAACAAAAAAAGATGTTTTGAGAGCAAATTTGTCATTTGCTTATGAAACTTAGAATTTATTGCTGCAAATTGAAAAACATTGCTCTCAAAATGAAAACAGAGCGAATGTTTGTCTTTTTAGAGCAAAGATTTTAGATTTGCAGCAACAAATTCTAGTTTCATAAGCAAAACTAACAATTAATTTACTTAGAAATGAGAAATTTGCTCTCAAATAAAGATTTGCGTAATAAAGACACATATATATACCTCCATAATTAATGTGAATAACGTACCACATTTCATGGCAATCCATCCAATAGTTGTTGAGATATTTCAGCGGTAGTGAAACAACCCTTTGTGCTGCCGGCTGGCTAAAAAACTACAATAAAAATAAAAATGAAATCATCGAAAATAAATGAAATCAACGGAAAAAAAATAAAATCAACTATTGTGGAGCGTATGAAGTCACGCACTCGCACCATTTTTAAAAAGCCACGCTACCAATTAAAGGAACAGCATTTATTTCTATTCACTCGACCCAGATTGAAAAAAAATCTGTCCTCCATTTTTTTTTGCCAAACACAGGACACAGTGTGTGTTGCATTGAACATGACGTCACAGTGTTGCATGTGGCATGATATTTCTGGTTTACCACCAAAATAGATTAATAAATTGCCTGGTACCAACGTCTAGTCCAGCCAAAAAGAAAGGAGGTCCAAGTCCGCAGCGAGCTAACGAGGAAATTCAAACAAGCTAACGGACAACGCAAGTCTCCAGTAGTTGTTGGACACCGAAACAAGAGCTACAACGAGAGCGACTACGATACTGTGAAGCCCTGAAGTGTTCAACGAACCCCCATCTGCACTTCATGTGGAACACCAAACGTGTCCCGAGCTGCCGGCTTCGCTCACGTCAAGATGCTTTTATGTGCCGCTGCGAGAAAACACGACACATATGAACGTTGACACTTTATTCATGTGCTTAACTTTTCGCCCTATCCCAGCGTGAATCTGGAAAAAACATCCATTCCAAAACACCGCTCTGAGATGAATAATTTAAGAGCAAATTATAGCCTTTTGAGTTCTTCCCTTAAAGCATGATGAAAAGGCGTGCTGCGTTTTGGCCGTGGGCATTGCACGGCAAATCATGTGAAATATAAAATATATATATATATAATATATAAATATAAAGCACGTAGAAGTGGAGGAAAGAAATGTGCAGTGAGCTCTGGCCCCATTTCATGTTTAACACATCATACCGACTTACTGACGAGCGGAGAGAAGATGTGATGCTCGGCTTGTGGATTCCTTCTTTTGTCTCCTTTTGCCTCTGCCTCCTCACCTCTCTGCTTTCCTCGCTCCCTTCTCTTTTATACGCCGTTGTTTCCTCCCCTCCTCTCTCTCTCTCTTCTCCCTCCAGCAGGTGGCCGGTCAGTCACCAGAGGATTCGCTTAACTGTTTGGCACCATGGTAACAGGCTATGAAAACAACTCTTGCATAATGCATGCGTGTACACAAACCCTCGCACGGAGATCAACTCACAAATGTACACTTGCGTTCACACAGAAATAACTACATCCACATGCTCACAGTCGTGTTCGCAGCTCCAGCAAAGGGATTTTTTCTTCTTTAAAAAAAAAAAAAAATCTCTCACCTTGTCGCGAAATTTATAAAAACAATAACCAATTGAACACTTCATGCTGGATCAGGCGCAGTGTATCTAACTGGCTGCAGTCGGCCCAGACGTCAAAATGCAATCCCCAGAGCAACAGGTCTTAAATACGAAACTCATTTCTGTCAGCAGGGGTCAGACCTCCGCTTGGTGTCTGTCTCGGCCTGGCCGCCAGCTGGGGAGAGCAGCAGCAGATGAGGAAGGAAGCAAGGAAAGGAAAAGCAGCAGCCAGAATTGGGGTCACGACAAATGTACAGAGCACGCACCGGGACGTCTTGCCAAGCGGAGACGGCGCGGTCCGACACTTTTCCACATGTGTGAGATGAACTTCTCCTCAGAGCGTCGGCCGTCTGAAGGACACTTCCAGTCAAAGTGCCGTGAGGAACACTGAGGGCATTCTGTGCATGTTTAAAGGAAAGTAACAGCTGAACTTGGCCGTGCCGTGAGCCGTTCCTCTGGGTTCAGCAGGGGACCTCCTCCACACGGCACGTCGTGCTGCTGCTATAACATGACGGCTCGTTCTTTTTAAGAATCGGGAGCATTTCGATTGCCGCTAAATTAGGGTGACCAGACTTGAGTTTGTGAAAAAGAGGGGGGGGGGGGGGTATAGCATGACGCACCGTGACCATGTGAATGCATACAAAACAAATGTCACAAATGAAATGACAAAAATGACACAAACGACTACATGAACATCTATTTATTGAACTTTAACAAAACTGCAAAGTGCAAATGTAAAACAAATCTTTTTTGTGGCATTTAGTCCAGCGCTTCTTTAACCCTTGTGTTGCCTTAGGGTCATTTTGACCCGAACCAATATTACACCCTCCCCCCGCTTTAGGATTAATTTGACCCCATTCAATGTTTAATGTCGGTGTTCTTTCGGTAGTCAACAAACAAACATAAAGTGCCTCACACTTAAACTTGGAAAACAATATTAATTCTAATAATTTTCTGGAGGTTTTAATTGCTGGCGTCAAATTGAACCCAAAGGGTAAAATATGTTAGTAAATATAAAGGTAACAGGAGGGTGAAACATTGAATCGGGTCAAAATGACCCAAAGGCAACACAAGGGTTAATGTGTCTCGTCCATATATTGAAGCGATAATGATAACAAATAAAAAAGATGTTATGTGCTGTAAACAATGCAACTCGTGGAGGCGGCAAGGTGCTCAGTGTTGCCAGATTGGAGATGGTGAAGTATCGTACCAAAGGCTCAACATGGTCGTATTTGGAGGATAATTTTCGTGTATCTGGCAACCCTGAGATCGGTCGACCAATGACTGTTCTCTATACCGTCAGAGCTCGCGCAAGAAGGTGGAACGTAAGGGAGATACCATTTCCAAAACTTGTAAGGGGTAAATACTAGATTGTGAAAGACCCAGAGAAACACAAATATCCGACGAAGCAAAATCCCGGACGTTTTTGGAATCCCTGCTGGACGCATTGTTCAGGTCTCCAAAAGAGGACGTGTCCGGGGGAAAGAGGACGTCTGGTCGCCCGAGCTAAACGGCTCTCAACGAGGCGGAAACCTCCAATCGGAAACGTCTCACCCACGAGCTTTAAGTCTGCTTCAATACAGCATCATGTTCATTTGTTTTAATTACGCTTCATTTAGAGTCCAATAGGCTCAAAAGCAGAGAATGCAACACGTCACTCCACCGCATTCCAGATATGGCCACGTCCGTTTAATCGGTTGCAAAAAGAGCCAAGACGCTAACGGTCGTATTCCAAGATGGCGACGGCTAAAAATCACAGGACTCTAGGCTTGAAAACGGCGGTCCACAAACCAACGGGTGACGTCACGACGACTCGGTCCACTTCTGGCGTGCAGTCGGTGCTCTCAACGCGGTGACGGCTAACAGGGAGAGCTAACAGGGTTTACCTGAGGGTGGGTGCTACATGTTAGCAGATGCTACATCTTAGTGGGTGCTACATGTTAGTGGATGGTACACGTTAGCGGATGCTACATGTTCCTGGGTGCTACATGTTAGTGGGTGCTACATGTTAGTGGATGCTACATCTTAGTGGATGCTACATGTTAGTGGGTGCTACATCTTAGTGGGTGCTACATCTTAGTGGGTGCTACATGTTAGTGGGTGCTACATGTTCCTGGGTGCTACATCTTAGTGGGTGCTACATCTTAGTGGGTGCTACATGTTCCTGGGTGCTACATCTTAGTGGGTGCTACATGTTAGTGGGTGCTACATCTTAGTGGGTGCTACATGTTAGTGGGTGCTACATGTTAGTGGGTGCTACATGTTAGTGGGTGCTACATCTTAGTGGGTGCTACATGCTACATGTTCCTGGGTGCTACATCTTAGTGGGTGCTACATGTTAGTGGATGCTACATGTTAGTGGGTGCTACATCTTAGTGGGTGCTACATGTTAGTGGGTGCTACATGTTAGTGGATGCTACATCTTAGTGGGTGCTACATGTTAGTGGATGCTACATGTTAGTGGATGCTACATGTTAGTGGGTGCTACATCTTAGCAGTGGTGTATAGTAACGAAGTAGAAGTACTTCGTTACTTTACTTCAGTCGTTTTTTGGGTATCTGTACTTTATTTTACTACTTATATTTCTGTTTACTTTTACTTTTACTTCACTACATTTTGCAATGAAAACTTGTACTTTTACTCCGATACATTTCCCCTGAAACAGTATCGTTACTCGTTACTACGGGAAAAAATAATCATGAGACAAACATCGGGTCTGTTGTGGAACACACCGCAGCGCACCTGAACGCAGCACGAGCACCAGGTTGGGGATCAGTGGTCCTTGCCGTGTGTTTTCTCTTCCCAGTGATGCCCAGGATGCTAGCGAGCGGCTACAGATACGACTCATTTCATGTGGAGCAGCAATGGAAGCTACTCGAACAACCACAGGGACCAAGATCAACGTCCGTGGCCATATTAGGGCGAACTCTTTTCTTTTGTCGGAGTGAAAGTTTCTTCCTACCGGATGAAGTGCCTCTTATGACTACCAAAAGCTACGGAGATACTGGCCTTCAAAAACTCACCAACCTCAGGAAACACATTGAGGTAAACTAAGATTAATCCCATGAGCCGCAACGTTAATGTTTAGTCATCATAAACCTGTTAAGATATCTAGCAGTGTTGTCCTCAGGATTGGAGTAAGTTATATCTTTGGCAGGAGAGGGGGAGACAGGTGTCTGATTGTCCTACGCATGTTGTATGTTAGGCTAACGTTCGCTAGCTACCGTCAATTAAATGAGACAATTAGCGTGAGTGGAGTAGACGGATCTCTAGCGAGTTAATGAGCTGAAGAAGTGTTGACAGTTGTGAGAATTTGTTGATTTGAGTCGTCTTGGCTATAATATAATGCTAATCATTACAGCATTATTATCATTATTTGTATTAATATTATAAGAGTGACGGTCCAGTAATGGCGACGATATTGATTTGGGACTGTTGTTGTGTTTAACTACAGAGATACAAGTACATATTCACAAATCAACTCTGGATGCACGGACAGTGCATGAAACTAAATGTATAAACCTCAAATTAAAACAAACTATTTAGTACAAAACTGTTGGTTGGGGTCATGACATGTTAGGAAGTGTTATTAATTCTATCATGTCTGTAATACTCTCTCTTTATTTCAGGAATGGACTACATCAAGCAGCACATGGAAGAACCCTCCCTGCAGCTATGTGATGCCACCAGGTCCAGTTCATCTGATGAAGAGGACTTCTTCTTCGTCATCTCAAGCGCATGACAGCAGCAAACAGCTGGATGGAGACGTGGATCACGTTGACTTGCTGAAATGCTTCCCAACTGTGTGCTGCTGTCTGTGAAGCTAGACACACTCTACCTGCACCAGGGCCTGTGAAGCTAGACACACTCTACCTGCATCAGGGCCTGTGAAGCTAGACACACTCTACCTGCACCATCAGGGCCTGTGAAGCTAGACACACTCTACCTGCATCAGGGCCTGTGAAGCTAGACACACTCTACCTGCATCATCAGGGCCTGTGAAGCTAGACACACTCTACCTGCACCATCAGGGCCTGTGAAGCTAGAGACACTCTACCTGCATCAGGGCCTGTGAAGCTAGACACACTCTACCTGCACCATCAGGGCCTGTGAAGCTAGACACACTCTACCTGCACCATCAGGGCCTGTGAAGCTAGACACACTCTACCTGCATCAGGGCCTGTGAAGCTAGACACACTCTACCTGCACCAGGGCCTGTGAAGCTAGACACACTCTACCTGCATCAGGGCCTGTGAAGCTAGACACACTCTACCTGCATCAGGGCCTGTGAAGCTAGACACACTCTACCTGCATCAGGGCCTGTGAAGCTAGACACACTCTACCTGCACCATCAGGGCCTGTGAAGCTAGACACACTCTACCTGCATCAGGGCCTGTGAAGCTAGACACACTCTACCTGCACCATCAGGGCCTGTGAAGCTAGACACACTCTACCTGCATCAGGGCCTGTGAAGCTAGACACACTCTACCTGCACCATCAGGGCCTGTGAAGCTAGACACACTCTACCTGCACCATCAGGGCCTGTGAAGCTAGACACACTCTACCTGCACCATCAGGGCCTGTGAAGCTAGACACACTCTACCTGCACCAGGGCCTGTGAAGCTAGACACACTCTACCTGCATCAGGGCCTGTGAAGCTAGACACACTCTACCTGCACCATCAGGGCCTGTGAAGCTAGACACACTCTACCTGCATCATCAGGGCCTGTGAAGCTAGACACACTCTACCTGCACCATCAGGGCCTGTGAAGCTAGACACACTCTACCTGCACCATCAGGGCCTGTGAAGCTAGACACACTCTACCTGCACCATCAGGGCCTGTGAAGCTAGACACACTCTACCTGCACCAGGGCCTGTGAAGCTAGACACACTCTACCTGCATCATCAGGGCCTGTGAAGCTAGACACACTCTACCTGCATCAGGGCCTGTGAAGCTAGACACACTCTACCTGCACCATCAGGGCCTGTGAAGCTAGACACACTCTACCTGCATCAGGGCCTGTGAAGCTAGACACACTCTACCTGCACCATCAGGGCCTGTGAAGCTAGACACACTCTACCTGCACCATCAGGCCTGTGAAGCTAGACACACTCTACCTGCATCAGGGCCTGTGAAGCTAGACACACTCTACCTGCATCAGGGCCTGTGAAGCTAGACACACTCTACCTGCACCACCAGGGCCTGTGAAGCTAGACACACTCTACCTGCACCATCAGGGCCTGTGAAGCTAGACACACTCTACCTGCACCAGGGCCTGTGAAGCTAGACACACTCTACCTGCACCAGGGCCTGTGAAGCTAGACACACTCTACCTGCACCAGGGCCTGTGAAGCTAGACACACTCTACCTGCACCAGGGCCTGTGAAGCTAGACACACTCTACCTGCACCACCAGGGCCTGTGAAGCTAGACACACTCTACCTGCATCAGGGCCTGTGAAGCTAGACACACTCTACCTGCACCATCAGGGCCTGTGAAGCTAGACACACTCTACCTGCACCATCAGGGCCTGTGAAGCTAGACACACTCTACCTGCACCATCAGGGCCTGTGAAGCTAGACACACTCTACCTGCACCATCAGGGCCTGTGAAGCTAGACACACTCTACCTGCATCAGGGCCTGTGAAGCTAGACACACTCTACCTGCACCATCAGGGCCTGTGAAGCTAGACACACTCTACCTGCACCAGGGCCTGTGAAGCTAGACACACTCTACCTGCACCATCAGGGCCTGTGAAGCTAGACACACTCTACCTGTATCAGGGCCTGTGAAGCTAGACACACTCTACCTGCATCAGGGCCTGTGAAGCTCGACACACTCTACCTGCACCAGGGCCTGTGAAGCTAGACACACTCTATCATCCACTGCAAACCCTTCTACTCCCCACGTGAGTTCGCTTCATTCATCCTGGCCGGAGTTTACATGCACCAGGGCGTGAAGCACAACAGACACTGCTGAACAGATACAACAATCAGCAGGGCCCTCGAGCTGCACTGGGAAACTCTGACCACGCCATGGTTCATCTGATTCCCTCATACAGGCAGAGACTAAGCTCTGCAAACCTGTGAAGTTCAGGACCAGTGAGGCTCTGGAGGATCTACTGACTGGGATGTCTTCAGGACTGCTACCAACAGCCTGGATGAGAAGACTGAGGCTGTATCTTCATACATCAGCGTCTGTGAGGATAGCTGTATTCCATCCAGCTCCAGGGTGAGTTATAACAACGACAAACCCTGGTTCACGGAGCTCAGGAAGCTAAGACTGCAGAAGGACCAGGCAAGGACCTGTACACAGGGCCCATATACAGGTTTGGCAAGGCGGTGAGATGCTAAACGACACTCTAACTGCAACAGCAGCTCTCAGCAAACGACTCTGCTTCTGTCTCACAGCCCCACCAACAAGCCTGGACCATCAGCCCACCTCCCCAGCCCATCAGGGCTCACACCTCTGAAGCACCCTCCATCAACTCAGCGGCCCTCGTCATCCTGCAGTCAACAGGCTGTTTGAAGCAGAACCCCTGCAGCAGCGGGCCCCCTCCACCCTGAAGCACTGTGCGACCAGCTCCTGGAGACATGCCACTCCAGCCTGCTTCAAGGCCTCCACCATCATGACCTCTGTGGTCATGAAGTCCTGAACGCTCTCCTGTCACACCTCAAGACCATCACCGACTTCACTACATCCTCCAGCATCTGAACCCTCGCCAGGCCTGTTTGTGGACTTCACTCTGCCTGCACCATCATCCCGGGCCTGTTGCAGGACACTCTCCCAGCTGCACGTGCCGCTCCACCTGCAGGTGGATCACAGACTTCCTGACCAGGGCCACGTGAAGCTAGACACACTCTCAGGCTGCACCATCAGGGCCTGTGAAGCTCCAACAGCTCACCTCCAGTCACCAGTCCTGTGAAGCTAGACACTCTACCTGCATCAGGGCTTGTGAAGACACACTCTACCTGCACCATCAGGGTCTGTGAAGCTAGACACACTCTACCTGCACCAGGGCCTGTGAAGCTAGACACACTCTACCTGCACCATCAGGGCCTGTGAAGCTAGACACACTCTACCTGCATCAGGGCCTGTGAAGCTAGACACACTCTACCTGCACCATCAGGGCCTGTGAAGCTAGACACACTCTACCTGCACCATCAGGGCCTGTGAAGCTAGACACACTCTACCTGCACCATCAGGGCCTGTGAAGCTAGACACACTCTACCTGCACCAGGGCCTGTGAAGCTAGACACACTCTACCTGCACCATCAGGGCCTGTGAAGCTTGACACACTCTACCTGCATCAGGGCCTGTGAAGCTAGACACACTCTACCTGCACCATCAGGGCCTGTGAAGCTAGACACACTCTACCTGCATCAGGGCCTGTGAAGCTAGACACTCTACCTGCACCATCAGGGCCTGTGAAGCTAGACACACTCTACCTGCATCAGGGCCTGTGAAGCTAGACACACTCTACCTGCACCATCAGGGCCTGTGAAGCTAGACACTCTACCTGCACCAGGGCCTGTGAAGCTAGACACACTCTACCTGCACCATCAGGGCCTGTGAAGCTAGACACACTCTACCTGCACCATCAGGGCCTGTGAAGCTAGACACACTCTACCTGCATCAGGGCCTGTGAAGCTAGACACACTCTACCTGCATCAGGGCCTGTGAAGCTAGACACACTCTACCTGCACCAGGGTCTGTGAAGCTAGACACACTCTACCTGCATCAGGGCCTGTGAAGCTAGACACTCTACCTGCACCATCAGGGTCTGTGAAGCTAGACACACTCTACCTGCACCAGGGTCTGTGAAGCTAGACACACTCTACCTGCATCAGGGCCTGTGAAGCTAGACACACTCTACCTGCACCATCAGGGCCTGTGAAGCTAGACACACTCTACCTGCACCATCAGGGCCTGTGAAGCTAGACACACTCTACCTGCATCAGGGCCTGTGAAGCTAGACACACTCTACCTGCACCAGGGCCTGTGAAGCTAGACACTCTACCTGCACCATCAGGCCTGTGAAGCTAGACACACTCTACCTGCACCAGGGCCTGTGAAGCTAGACATACTCTACCTGCATCAGGGCCTGTGAAGCTAGACACACTCTACCTGCACCATCAGGGCCTGTGAAGCTAGACACACTCTACCTGCACCATCAGGGCCTGTGAAGCTAGACACACTCTACCTGCATCAGGGCCTGTGAAGCTAGACACACTCTACCTGCACCATCAGGGCCTGTGAAGCTAGACACACTCTACCTGCATCAGGGCCTGTGAAGCTTGACACACTCTACCTGCATCAGGGCCTGTGAAGCTAGACACACTCTACCTGCACCAGGGCCTGTGAAGCTAGACACACTCTACCTGCATCAGGGCCTGTGAAGCTAGACACACTCTACCTGCACCATCAGGGCCTGTGAAGCTAGACACACTCTACCTGCATCAGGGCCTGTGAAGCTAGACACACTCTACCTGCACCATCAGGGCCTGTGAAGCTAGACACACTCTACCTGCACCAGGGCCTGTGAAGCTAGACACACTCTACCTGCACCATCAGGGCCTGTGAAGCTAGACACACTCTACCTGCACCAGGGCCTGTGAAGCTAGACACACTCTACCTGCACCATCAGGGCCTGTGAAGCTAGACACACTCTACCTGCACCATCAGGGCCTGTGAAGCTAGACACACTCTACCTGCACCATCAGGGCCTGTGAAGCTAGACACACTCTACCTGCACCATCAGGGCCTGTGAAGCTAGACACACTCTACCTGCACCATCAGGGCCTGTGAAGCTAGACACACTCTACCTGCATCAGGGCCTGTGAAGCTAGACACACTCTACCTGCACCATCAGGGCCTGTGAAGCTAGACACACTCTACCTGCACCAGGGCCTGTGAAGCTAGACACACTCTACCTGCACCATCAGGGCCTGTGAAGCTAGACACACTCTACCTGCATCAGGGCCTGTGAAGCTAGACACGCATCGCAGGACTCGTCTTCAGTCCAAGAAGAGCGACACTGAAATCTGTCCATTTTGAAAATCAACTTCTTTTGAAGATGAACAAGACATTTTTCAGTTTAAAGTGATGATTCTGGTTGTTACTTTTGGTTCTGCTTTTTTCTGTGTTAATCGTGTTTTTATATTTTAGTAATTTCATAGTATTCATATATTGCTAAGTTCATCCAAGCTCATACTCCTTGTTCATGGCGGCCACAGCACCCAAACAAATAAACTTCATAATTCTCAAAATTCTGACCCTTTGTCTTTTTTATTAACAGCATTTACTTTTACTTTTACATTCAATACTTAAGTACATTTAATATCAGAAAATTACTTTTGATACTTAAGTACAAAAAAATCTGATACTTTAATAAGTAGTATTCTCATAGGTGACTTTTACTTTTACTTGAGTAATTTTCCAGTCAAGTATCTTTACTTTTACTCAAGTATGACTTTTGGGTACTTTATACACCACTGCATCTTAGTGGGTGCTACATCTTAGTGGATGCTAAATGTTAGTGGGTGCTACATGTTAGTGGGTGCTACATCTTAGTGGGTGCTAAATGTTAGTGGGTGCTACATGTTAGTGGGTGCTACATGTTAGTGGATGCTACACGCTAGTTGATGCTTCATGTTAGTGGGTGGTACATGTTAGTGGATGCTACATGTTAGTGGGTGCTATAAGTTAGTGACAAGTCAACAATTGTTTGCTATATAACTCCTTTTAAAATGAGAAATATTCAAATAAATGATTGTTGATCAGATTGAAAGGCAAAATTAATTTTACCTAAAATTCTCACGTGTGGAATTAAAGATGTTTTCCTCAAAAAGATAAAGACTATTATATTACTATGATGATATATTACATTAAAACTATGTGTTATATCTCTATCACTCTCTTAAACAATAGGACTATACTATATTCAACTTTTTTTTATTATTATTTATGGATATATTGATATGTTTAAAGGTAAAAATATCCCTCCAGTAAACAGAGAACGTATGACGTCGAAGTAAGGTTATGTCCTAGGACATAACATTTTTAAATCCTCAGGATACCCATTTCTGCACAATGTGAGAAATCATAAAAAGCTCATCCTGCGCGATGGAGTTTCCTCGGCCTCCTGCTCGTGAAGATCTCCTGAGAAGGTTGGAGTTCATTCGTAACCTCTTGGTGACAGGAAGCTCATCAGTCAGAGGTGGCTATTTCCACACTCGGCTAGCGTGAAGAGTAACGCACCACTTACTCCCCGGGGCTAATAACACGGAGCCTGGGTCCAAGAAATCTCCTCGTCAAGGCAGAGCAATGAAAGAGCGGGAATTCCAAGCAATTGGCCACTGTCAAAACATCCCATTATGGTTTTATGGGTGACGAGGACATTGACAACCTCATCGTGGTCACGTGTTTAGGGATTTTGGAACACCGCTTTGACTATTGTTTTTACATTGCCGGGTTCATTCCAAGCTCTCACAGGATACATATACACACTGCATGTAAGTTTACCTGGTTAAAGTTTTTAAATGAGTAATTTGTCCAAGTTAAAGTGCAAAGAAGTTTGTCTAGGAACACAAATCTGTTTGGACGGATTGTTTTTGACGTTTTTTGCAAAGAAATACTGATTTCTTTAACATTCGTCATGTTTAAGCAACACAACATTGTTATAACCCTGCTAAACTATTTGCCTTTGTAAAAACAGACATCAGCTGCTATAAGTGGAAACTTAGTAAATGGTCTGTTTTAATAGAGGGATTTCAGAAAAGGTCTGGAAAGGCTGCAACAAATTCACAGAAATGAAACTCTTCTCGACCTTGCCCCGACCCCACTTCCAACTCTACCCTCCAATAAAGACGTCCTATAATGTCAAGTTAAGTGTGATTAATAGCAGCGCCGGGCACAAAGTATTTTCTGTGTACAACACCGAGAACTTCAATACAGCTGGACGCATTTGAGGCATAATCCAAAGAATGCATAGGAATAGTTGAGGTCTTCTCCGAGAGACTCTGTACAGTGCATCCACGTTGAGTAATCGTTTAAGTCCCTCAGTCGCTATTTTTCAACTCTCCAGCCTATAAAACTGTTAGGTTGCCTTGTAGTCTTGAGAAGGTACCATCATTTATTTTCATTTTGTGTTATTGATCGTTCTGTGAGAGCAGCTGTCACTTCTCAGAGCGGCTGATGTCTTATTTCGGAGCCGAAACTCTTCATTCCCGCCCAACTTATAGGTTTATTGGCTAATGCGAGAGATAGCTGTCCCAGTGACACCCATGGCAGGGGAGAGTTTACCATGGAAGGGGAGAGTTTATCATTCTGCTGACAGGCTAAAAAACTTGTGTCGAGGCAACGGATAACAAATGGGCTCGAGTTGTGGCTTGAGTGTCAGCGCGTTAAAGACAAGAACAACTGGGGTGCAACAGGAATAAATGTTCTTGGCCTTTGTCCATTATGCATGGGGCACTTGAAGATTAATAAGTACTTTACTGTCTGGGAACACTCGGCGTACATCTACATATAACTTTAACATGTGAAAAGGTTTCATTGATTACACGATCAATGGAAACCCTCACAGCTGCAAAGATATGGTAGGATGAAGTATAAATTGCCCTCACATTAACGGTAATTATTATTTTCTTGAAAATGTGTAATTCTGGGTGAAGTTTGTATTTTACAGACAATTGCAAACTAGGTGTAACATTATGACGAACACAAATTCAGAAATGCACGTCACCTTGTTTAACAATTAAAAACATACTTGTATCCATTGCTAGGGGATGATGTGACAATATCACATCATCTATTTATTATTCACCATTAATGATTAAATTAGTAGAAATTCTGCTTTTTAAATGGTTTGTGATCAGCCTTTTTTCATAGATAATCAATGATAATTTATTGCACTGAAACTAAAACCTCCTACTTTGCATGCTGGATTGGGTATTGAATCAGGATTGGTAGTTTCTAAATTATGTTTATCAAAGTTTGCAATTTGCATATCAAGTTGCTTCCCTTTTGCATGTGTGCATTTCTGAAATGGTCCCCGCATTGGATCAAATCTTTAGCAATTCAAGACATCATGCTGATTGCGCAAGGCAAGGCTGGATTGATTGGTTCTGGCTGACATTACTCAGCACTGATTATAAGCTTTCGGGATCTGGTGTCAAAGCGGCAGGCTAATAAGCTAAAGCTGTTGATAGCGCCACACTTGCTTTTCACCTTTGCCTCGTAGGTGTCAAACTGTCAGTAAGAAACTCAGCAGGCTTCAGGATTTTCCTGCAACTGCGGTACGACATTAACAAATCAATTTCCCTGTAAAGCAAAATGGACGATGCGTATTCTTGTAACTATGATGTGTCAAAGCATAAAGAAATGCCCCGTTCCTCTCACACTCGGGTCTCTTTTTACAGCTGTTTCTGCCAGTATAGTAAGTGAGATATTCCCGTGGGGGGACCAGTGTGCTGTCTTAAGCCCGTGAATATGTGCTGCAAGAGATACATTCCAAGATGTCAGAGGAGCTGTCAGTGTGAAAGAATACTCTGGTCATTACCACCTTTCAGACACAGCTCGCATGCAAAACTCCCCCTTCCTTTTGAGCCTGGACCCCTGCTGAGGATGAGCCCCGCTCTCCCACAGTGAGAAACTGACATGCATCCATCTTATGGGACCAAACTTTCACAGTATTTTCCACAAGATGGCCTTACAAATGTCTTCCTGGCATTTTCACCTGCAAAAGCGGAATATGCTTAAATCTCTACGAGGGAAATCGGTATGGTTCGAGAAGAACTCGCCTCAGCTGTCAGATGTCCCTATTAAGGCTGTCTAATAAGCCCAGGTTACAAGGCGGTTCTGAGAAGTAAGCGATATCCGCTGAGCGGTCCACACATACAATAAGGCGGCAGGCCTTCGTGTGGATTTCATACTCAGGGCTCTAAGCCTATTTTTGTTGTCCTGATCTCAGACATCCCTGGACCCCATCCAGGATGGTAAAAGTAATATCCACCAGTGATGCCTCCCTGTCATGCGGCGTGCATCAGGACTTGCCAGATGTGGTAGCGGGGGTTAAAGAGTGACGGGGCGACACCGGTTTCCGAATTCTCAGGGAATCTTGTCGAAACTCACTTTCTGTGAGATCTTAAGTGTGAGGAGGAAAGATTATTTTCCGATGCCCTTCACTTGTCTTTGCAGTCCACCAGAAGAGGAATGCTTTCTCCTTTTATAGAACCTCCCCTCCCACCAACGCAAGATACTAAATACTCCACGCTCCCAAAGTCCTCAGTTAAACTGGATACCCGATTAACACTAGGGACCGCTTCAGTTCTCGAGCGCGGTTCAGGGCGCTCGTGACGGGACATTCCGTACACAAACACGAGCCGCGCTTTGTCGTTCCTACACAGGATCCTGTAAATTTACGGCCAACGGAGGCCCCTATTTCCCCTCCTCTCCCGCGGAGATAAGGGGTGTTTTTCTTCTGAAAATCCACAGGGGTTTGGGAGGAGATAAAGGACACACTCAGCTGCTAGATTAACTCATCAACGCCGCATTGCAGGGTGTCAACAGAAATGTTTCACACACAAGAACGACAAGGAATGAATACCATTTGGAGGTCACGAGTGGCAAACCCGTCAGTCCTCCAGGCCTTTTTAAATGTTAGTGTCTGCCTTTCAAGAGCAAGGATGTAACCTCTAAACCTTTGACAGGAAAAGAGATACTCGTGATACATCACTGCCCTCATGTCAGTTGAATATGACTCGGGAGTGATCAAGCTCATTAGATTCATACCTAATAAATCACTGGGAATATTCTTGTTTGGCAGCCACAAATATAAGGTACCCTTTAAGAACACCGCAGCAAATAAGCTGTCACCGTAAGGTTTCCGTCTGAACACTATGACAAGCTCAATAAACAATCTTGAAATATACCTGCAGTACGTAGAGTTTCTTGTTTCACCACCAGAAACATGCCTCAAAAGACTTTTAGTAGCGGTTGCCCTCCTCCTTAGCTTCTTTGTGGAGTGTTTTCAGGGAAGCAAGAAAAGAAGAAAAAAAACTCACAACCGGAGACGCTGGATCGTCTTCAAAAGGAAGACTTGTGTCTCTGCTTGAGCAATGCCATTCCTTGTACTTTGAGTAGTCTAAGCTTCCTCGCGTAATGGGCTTCTAAATTTAGATTGCGGGGCGAGTTTTAGATTCGTTGAGAATCTTTGCTCTGACCAGTTAAAAGGTTTCGGAAAGAACAGATGAAAGTTGCGGGATCTTAAAAACGAGTCCCTTGGTTGTTGACTGGGATAGTGACAGCGGATCGCGAGGCCTTTGCACTTGGCAGGGCAGCAAAGCTTTGATAGCTGCCCGAGGGGAAAGTCATTGTTTTCCCTCTAAAGCTGCAGTGCGCCAGGGTGGCATGGCTGCCATGTTGTGCCTGTTTACTTTAGATTTGAGGAAGATCAAGCGGCCGTGTCTTGGTTAATCTGCATCCCGGCGGGCGGCCGTTGCCTTAGATCGATCGAGTATTCGTCGAGAAGGTCTTTTTATATTGAAACACAGATTCTGGAACACGTGGTTTAAGAAGATGACCAAGTCATTCCAAGAAGCTGAGGTCAGATGACGTATTTTCCTTGCTTGAATAAATATGACGCGAAACGAAAGCAAGTGTGATACCGTTGATGACGAGATACCGATGTAGCATGAAAAAAAAACGCTACAGGAAATGTATTTGTCAAAGGTTTCCCAGCATCAACACAAATAGAATACATTGTTGGTAGAGAGAACATGTGCCACCTTTTTGATAGGGATGTCCAAGCAGTGTTGATGTTAAATGTCGTCAATTGAAGCAATGAATTCAACAGTTTGTACTGTATTGATTCGGGAAATGTAGTCTGCAGCTGCAAAAATCTGTTGTTCTTCCTGAATCCTGCGGTGCCAGTTGACTGATTTTTAGTCTTCACCTCCGACACACAGAATTACCAAGGACATTTTGGATGAGAATACTTAATGCTTTGGCTGAAATTCAAATTCAGCTACATGTGTACATGGCCAAAAGAACGCAGCAAAGAGAGGCCGAGGCTCTGGCTGCCGTTAGCAAGAGTTTATGGCGTCAGAGGCTGGCGCGCAATGCATCCTGGTACACGGAGGCGCCGGCACAAGTCAGATGAAGTTAAATCAACATCTAATGGTTGCCAAAATCCAAATAGGTCCACGATGGCAAAAAGGTACTCTGACTCGAGTGTGACCCTCGACACTAACTACCTCCCCCTTGGCAACACCATCCCAACTCTGAAAATCTGGAATCCGCACAGACCTCAGATATTTCCGTCATGCCTTTCTGTCATTGGAAGAAGCCATGACAGTGTTTTCAGTGTTGGGTTCCCCGGTGCCGTTTGGCATCGGCAGGGCGTGGGAGGTTAAGGGGCGAATGGCAGCGTCGGCCCCGCCGGCCCCCCCTTAGCTCTCCGGGTCCCAGGGGCTGGCGCCAGGCTAGCCCCTCGCTAGCAGCCGAGGCGAAAAATAACCCCGCCGCAGTTGTCGGGCAGGGGAGAGTGACGGGGGAGAGCATGTCACTCCGGGGGCTCGGGTTTCAGCGGCTGTCATCGGAGAGAGGTCATTACTTCTGGGCTAATTATCTCAGGCCACGTGTAAACAAACAACCTGCCAGTGTGAAGACTACGTTGTGTTCACAGCTCCAGGCTCCGGGTTGGGCCCCGTTGTTTGATGTTGGCCAAAGTGCTTTGCTAATAGGCGTCAGTTAAATGGATTTCTTCTTGTAGTTCCTTCCAGCGAACAACCTATTTAAGAGATTTTGAGCAAGTCCGAGAATTTCGTGAAATTGACCGTTTGGATCTTGTTTGAAAAGGACCGTTTGCTTCAGAAACGTAAGGTTATAAAAGCGAGAATTGGGTAAAAAGTTGTTTTCTTTTGTGCTGTTGCATTGAATATATATTTCAATAGATTCAATCAATACATGCGATAGATACATTCTGAAGAGCATGTTGACTATTTTTCCTAAAAAGCTCAAGTCGCAAATACGGCCGATGTGGACGAGATTAAACTTTATGACACGCAGCAACTGTATATTATATTCGGCGTGACACAAAACGACCTCTGAGATCAAGGGGAACCGGTGTTGTTCGGAGAACACAAAGCTAAGACAAATAATCGTTAGATTTCAGCTGTGCTTAACTGCCATTCGTCATGAATATGTTTCATCAGCTGGACTCGTGACAGGATCCGTGAATGCACCCCTCTGACTGAAAACTCAATCCAGCTCGGCCCAGCACCCGGTCTCGCATTCCCCAGCCTTCATGGCACGTTTACGGTTCGCGGCTCATGTTTCCATCGCACGCTCGCCATACCATACCTGTGTACCGCGCCCACAGTCGCAGACCAGTTGCGCGTGACCCCGCGGTAAAGTCGTCTCCGGCGCTACAGGCCTGCGATGTGCCTTAAACGGCATTTGTAATGATACACAATGGCGTTAGCGGAGGAGTAAAGGGGGCTGGCTATATAAGTCTCACACTCAATAATACATTAACTAACTAGAACGGGCACTCGGTAGAGCGCATACCTTCGCATATCACAAGATTGGGCATTGAATTATGAACATTTTGGCATTATTTGCATGCCAATTGGATAAAAATTGACCGCGCTAAGATGTTGACCTTTTCATGACCTTGACCTTTGACCCGATCGATCCCAAAATCTAATCAAATGGTCCCCGGATAATAACCAATCATCCCACCAAATTTCATGCGATTCGGTTTAATAAATTTTTACTTATGCGAATAACACGCATACAAATAAATAAATAAATACACGGCGATCAAAACATTACCTTCCGCATTTTCAATGCAAAGGTAATTAAACTGTGCAGTGTGACACGGTTCTTGCAGAGCGCAGGCTTTGTATTTGTTCTATAATATATTTTAAACTGACTATTTTAGAGCCTGAGCCAGATTTCAGTAAGATTACTGCAAACTGGAGATTGTATAAAAAACACAAATATATGCGCAGCTGCTCACCAACATGTCGTGAACGTTGTCGTGGCTACTGCATTGCATTGTGGGATATGTATTCCGGCGTGCATACTGTAACATTTCACTGGAAACATGTAATTCAGGTACTACTAGGTTTTGAACACGGACTAATAGTACTTCTTACGTACGGTTTTAGCGTAATAAATGGAATTGTGGGCGTAACCCTTATTTTATGTCTCCTCTAGCGTCAGCCAATCAGTGGAGCTGCAGCAGCGAGGTCGAGATGTACAGTATACGATAATTTAGCAACAGAGGCTTTGCAGATGAATAAGTCAATGCAGTTGTAATATAGACAATAAATGCATTGCAATATTTACAGATTTGAAATGTTACACATTGTAAAAGGAAAACATGCTGTATTTTTCTCCATCAATAAAAAAAATGCAAGATGCAACAGTTCAAAACAGCACAAATTCTGGTCAAAGCTAAACATAATTTACTTCCTGGTAATATTCAAAAGATTTTTAGAGATAGAGAAGGAGAGTGGAGGGAGATGGAATTTCAAACAACCAATTGTTCATACGACTCAAAAAAGCATGTGCATCTCTGTCTGTGGGGTGAAACAGTGGAATATTTTAACTGATGACATCAAAGAAAGTAAAAATCTGGTGCTATTCAAGAAAAAATTACTTATAAGCTTGATAGCTTCGGCCTTGACCCTTTCGGTTAGCCACTTTCTTCTTTTGTTGAATTTTGATTTTTGTATATTTTGCTGATCGAAATAAACTAAACTAAATTAAACTTCTGTAAATGTTAAACTCATCAACAAAAATACTTTTATTTTTACTCAAAATAAATCAGAAATCATCCAGTCAGAACACTTTTGAATGGCTAAGATGAAATAATACGGGTCAACCTCTAGAAGCTCTTCCCATCACAGACCCCATTCAAACAGCATTTACAATAACAGTAAGCAGTGGGTGTGGCGCACAGTTCACGACTGATTCAGCCTCGCATACGGCTGATTGTCAGCGAGATATTATTCGATAAAGTACGCGGCGTAATGGAGATGCAAAATGACATCAAGCCCCTGCTTGCACGCTGTCACTTACGTCCTTCTGGGGGTTGTCAGTTCTAACTGTACATTATTAATTGCCCTCTTGTACCCACCTTTTTGTTTAGAGATATTCTGAGCGCCCAACAGTTTGTGCTCTTAATATTTATATATGCCTTCGTAACCAAATTACCTTACATCTCAGAGACACGGCTAAAGACCTCATTTGCATGCGAGGGCACTTTTTGAAGGGCGCGAGTCAACAGCAAACATTACTGCAGTATTTGTCAAGCCAATGACCGGCGTTTTCTAATGCAACACGAGCACTTGGCTTAATATGGATTTAACCGTGCCGTTCGGTACTTTGATGACCGCGAGAAATGCGATAGCTAATTAATTTTCGCGGAACAAGTTCGCTCATCCCCACCCATCTCTATTAAGGGGTCTTCCTGATCCCCCGTTTGCTAATTGAGTTAGAGCCGCATCAGCCTGGGCTGGAAAATTGAGAAGTGTCACAAATCTGAGCGTGTTTATCCACCATTATGTAGAAGCAAGAGGCTTAGCTTTACGGTATAATTATACCTCGCAGGACGGTGACCCTGGCCGACCTTATTTTGTAATTCATTCCGGGCAGATTTCTTCAAGCTTTGTCCGCTGCTGTTGTTGTTGTTGTTTTTCTCACCGCCCGTATCTGCCTCAGCCGCTGTCTAATTGGAAGCATGACATCCGTGCAGAACAAGAATACTGAGAGAAGTTGGATTAAAATTCCTTATTTCCTTCCAGACGGCATCGGCAATAAGAGGATGTAGTTTTCACCCAACCTTCTCTCGCTTGCTTTCTTTCAATCTGAGAGTCTCAAGAAGCGGCTTCGACGGTTTGACGACAACGACCCAAGTGATAGGTCAGAGAAAAAAACCAACAACTCCTGAGTGGAAACGCAATCCATTTTGTTGTGGCCCCCGAAATCTGATTTGATCGACACTATATCCGCTTGCAGCGAAGGCCTCCCCGTGCCCTCGCCGAAGACATTTGCAACCGGTGTCAAGGCCCTATAAATCATCCCGTATCAAAGAGGCCATGTAACGCTTTCTACATTTCAACATATGTGGAATCAGAACGCGTCTGTCATCGGCGTGAGCCACTCTTGGAGAAAGAGGTTTTTTGGAGGCCTTTCTCACTGTAATGCGGACCATATGTGCTATTGATTTGGGAGTTTTTACCTGCCACAGTGGGATACTCCCCAAATGAGGTGAGGCAGACACGGTCGTACCCCTTGATCAGTCGAGGGATTAGGCCTGTAAACTAAAATCAACAAGGAGGATAACGACCAAGACGTAGGCAAAAAAAGGCAAAAATCTGTTTCACCTTTAAATAGCCTCTAGACACACAGCGATCTGGTTCATTTGCATCAAACGAGACAAACTCTTAACCACGCCGGCCGGTGCCAGGATGAGCCTATTCATCTTAATATTATAAATGGCTCTCACCGTCATCCGAGGTTTTAAGTTCCCAAAGCAACTGATCCTGGTCTTGTGCTGGCCATATATCTCCCTTTTTGAAAGCCAACTCTTCCATCTCCTGCTGCTTTGTATTTACGGTTGGCCCTCTATCTTCGCTTTAACCTGCTCTCCCAATGGCCATTAAGGAAAGCGAGGAGGCTGCCGGTTTTCTTGAGTAATTTAGGAATCTCCATTTGTGGTCTCGGAGGTTGAGGATAAATGAGACCGCGAATCAAATGATAAATGTTCAGGGATTTGGGCGCTGCGTGGAGACCAAGTTTGTTTCCCAAATTTAGAGATGCTTTCACAGAAATGCTCCTCAATAAAAAACAACATGTACTATTAGGACTAATAGAGTTACCTAATTTGAACTGCTGATTACAATATAACCACTGATGGCCAAAGACAGCATTTAGAGTATAAATCTTGACCTGGATTATTGACTTTTCTAGAGTTTTTGGGAGAAAACAAATCGTAATCGTTCAGAAACCAGTCGTCCTGTAATTTATTGCTTAAAAGAAATTAGAAATTAGAAATGTGTTACTTTTGCTTGTCATGGATTGTGGACTCTGTGTTGGCTACATGTTCAACAATTTATGTATTCTACTTTTATTTTTGCAGGGTAAATTAGTTGCACTTTTATGGTAACACCCTTATTGAGAGTTAATAGAATAAAATATAGAAATTTCATGAAGAAGAACAAGGTTGATTCCTCTGAGATTAAAAGTGATGAACCCATCATATTGTCTTATAACAACATATTCAAAACGTACACTATGTTGTACGACCACACGGAGGCTTTGTAGTCTGAAGAATCGTATGAAGAAATATATACGGCTTTGGTCTGAATCATGGATGAATGTCGGCTGTGTTAATAAATATGTATTATTAACGTGAGTTGATTCCAAAAAATTAAGGGAAATGGGTGGATTTATGGTTTATACCTCTTTAAAATAAACTCCTCTTTGGGCTGAAGTTACAAACCATTGGAGTTAAAGTCCACGTTTAAAGTCATGTGACTCGAGTCCACGCCTCTGATTCCGCTCAGTTTTCAGCGTAAAAAAATAATCTAGAATTTTTTTTTTGCAAGAAAGTTGCCGAGATATTTATATTCTGTGGACCCCTCAATATTAAATCAAAGTGGATATATTGTATAGCATGTGATTTTAATCCTTATCTCCAAATCTAGATAAAAGCACGATTATCTTCCTTCATTTACACTACAAATCATCGCGTGATTACCACGGCTAACACTAATGTTTTGTTTCGGCTTCCCTCTGTTGAACCAGTTGCCTCTCCCGTGTCCCGTGTGAGCAAAGACAACAACACTGACTCTGTGTCTAACCAGCAACGGGACATTCCCGATCCTAACGAGCCTCCACGTTTAACCTTGTTGTCCGTAACGGGAGAGGCGGTACCTGCTGGGAGGGTCGAGATCGTCCCGTTAGCTAAACGCTCGACGCGTTCTGGAGCCGCCGCATGCCGATTACAAAGCTCAACTATTCTGGGAAGCCCGACCCTCCCCCGGCCACCCCGCTCCCCTCCACAAACTGAGGCCGACTTAACATTCCTGGCTCGGCGTATTGTGTCACAGGGATGGAACATGTAAGCAGGTCGTAAAGCTGTCTGTATGTGTGCGCTCTCGATACAGCAATTTGCACTTCGGATTAACCGCCACGCAACAGTTTTGAATGTCGCTTTAAATACAAACGGCATTTCTATCCAGGCTGTAGGATCAACCGCCGGGAATTAAGTTTGTAAAAATAAACACGGATTTCCGAGTTCGGCTTCTGCTGCTGTCACATTGATATATGTGAGAGTTGATATGTGCCGCGCATCGGAAAGCGACGGTAACAAATCCAACAAACGACTACCGCCGCACACCGCGTGCGCAGTTGGGAATCGAATGCACGGGGGGGGCTATGCCGCCGCCGTCGCCCGCTTTTTTTCTTTTAGTTCCCGGTAAAGAAATCTCCGGCAGCCGCGAGCGGTCCGATATCGAGAAGCAGGAAAAAGAGGTATTTCGAAAAACGATCCATGTCATCCTTACAGCTGCCGCGGCGTCTTGAATTTCCTCGATGCGGCGTTTCCAGAGAACGGATCGGATTTCCTTTTCGCCGTTGTTTTCATCCAGATTTTTTTTAACAACCTCGCAAATGCAAGCAAAAGATTTATTTACAATTCGTCTCGCCGTTAGCCAGATTTTCTTTTCCCCGCGACGAGTCTCTCGGAGTTGGGGAGAGACGGATTTGCGCGAATGCGAGAGCGTAAGTGGTGGTGGTAGTTTTTAAGGGTATTAATTTCACATGTGGGCATTGCGTTCGGGGCCTGGCATGGTTTATAGGCGAGCGTTGGAGTTTTTCTCTCCGAAAGGATCACTTCAAAGCACTTGGCGAGAGACGAGGTTGAACTCTTAGCTGAAGGTGAGAGCTGCAGATCTTTACCGCAGACGTAGTCATAAAAAACCCTCGACACCGAGAAGCGTTGCCATTTGAATCGGAGCGGGGATCGTGTAAATCTCGTATCGGTGGTCCGTGAAGTCATTCCCCTGATTGATTTCAGATTTTTACGCGACGACGTTTATAACGTGATAGCAACTGAACTCGGTAATAAAAAACGAAAATGGGATTTAGGTATTATAGCAAATGTACAATTTGTCAATGAGGCTCACTAGATGTCAAAATTAAATATTGTGGCTTACGTTTAACATCTGCGACCCCCCCCACCCCCTGCCAGTCTTATTACATTATTATTTACAGCCAACACGACACAGGGTTGTGTGGCTAAAACCAGGCCAGTATCATCTTAGCTGTTACCCCTATTTTGTGTCAGTTTAGAAAGTGGAGCCTGTGTCTTCGTGGCATGGTGCAAATTCCTGAGATTAATGTAAATGATAAGGAATCTGCAACTCTCCGGATTGTGAGATCCTCGGGATTAAAGGTTCAAGTTCCACTCGACGGTGGAAAAAAAAAGGATGACTCACTGTCCGGCCCGGCTATCGGGTGTCTCGTCTCGAGCCAGTTAAGAAAGAGAGTCAGGAAAGGAGTAAAAAAACTCTTCACAGCAGCGGGTAAAAACTCAGTGGGAAATGGCAGCAGAAATAAATGAAGAGAGAGAGAGAGAGAGAAATATGAACGTCTTCCTTGAGCTGAAGCACCAGGTGTAAAGTCATCTTCGCTCGACGAAATGTCCAATATAAAAAAATAACAGTTGGAAAATGACTGTGAGGAAGGTATAAAAAACAGACAACGGCATTATTAAAGACATATAAAGCATACATGTGTATAAATGGCAGCAGAAATAAAGAGAGAGAGAAATATGAATGTCTTTCTTGAGCTGAAGCACCAGGTGTAACGTCATCTTTGCTTAACGAAATGTAAAATATTAAAATGTGTCCAATGTCCAACTGGAAAATGACATTAAAACGCATTATTAAAAATTCATAAAGTCATGCAAGGAGGCCGGCTGGAGTCCCTGGTCCTGGCTCTGGGACGACCTTCATCCCCCCCTCCCGTCAAGGTTACTGTCCATTTCATTAAAAGGCCGTCTCATTGATCGCCGTCCTTGGCCCTTCGGTTTAACAAAGTTAACTCCGGTACGCGGCGACCTCCTCCTGTACTCCTCTCGACCTCCGGGCGGACAGCTGTGCTTACCTTGGCATAAAGTGCCACGATAGGTCATCATTATCAAATTAATCAAACGCTGTCAGTACACGGGGCGCAGCGCTGCGGTCAACTCGGGGGGGGAAAACACCACTTAGATCATGTAACACTCGAACGTGCAGCAAAGGAGGCGTGCACACACACACACACACACAGAGATGTGCTTAAGGACTAGAACAGACTGTTGAGCACAGTGTTGCGATAGCAAACCTTTAAGGGGTGTTTAGGAATTACTGCACGTATATGGACTTCTTTGAGTTGGGGTAATAATATCACGTTACCAAATCCTGAGGAAGTAACACCTCCTTCCATATTGGTTTTATTCTGTGTTGTGTAAACCTGTTTATCATTTTCTGCAACGATCCATTGGTTTTTATTGCGTTTAGGTTTAAGCGTTTAGGTACTAAATGTTTAAAGTGTGTTGAATCTGAAATCCAGAGGCAACGTCAGCGTCACTCGCAAAGAAGAAAGAGAGGTTGTCGGTTTATGGCAAAATTATCACAGATATAATATAAAAAACACTAAAAAATATACACGGGGAGTACACTTTTTTCCACTCTCACACAAATAAGTAAATATATTTTTAGGTTCTAGAAGATGGAGAGAAAAACAATTTAGTAAATCGCAAAATATTTATTTATTATTATTTCCAAACTTGTATTTTCACTTTTTTTCATTCTTTGATTTTCATGAAATATATATTTTATTAATAACATCATAAATAAACCAGACGTCTTTTATTTTTTGTAACAAAAATGCCAGAAAAAATATGTATTGGCTCTTTGACTCGTAAAAAATAAGAAATAAATTAACTTTATTTAAAAAAGTTAACCAGATGCAAAATGCAAAATATGTACTTTATTATCTTTTATTCACAAATATTATATATAATTTTTTTATCAACAAGCTGAAACAAAAGCTTAAAAACAGAATAATTGTTTGCATGACTTCATCATATTTATATATATACAAAATATGTATTGGCTCTTGGACTCCTAAAAAAAGAGAAAAAAAGAACTTTATTTAAATTGTTTAACCAGATGCAAAATACAAAAATATAAACTTCATTATCTTTTTTTTTTTATCAACAAGCTGAAACAAAAGATTAAAAACAATAATTGTTTGCATGACTTTATAATAGTTATATGTATACAAAATATTTATTGGATCTTGGACTCCTAGAAAAAAAAGACAAAAAAACTTTATTTAAATTGTTTAACCAGATGCAAAATGCAAAAATATATACTTTATTAACTTTTATTCACAAATATTTGTTTGTCTTTTTTTATCAACAAGCTGAAACAAAAGCTTAAAAACAGAATAATCGTTGCATGACTTCGTAATATTTATATATATATAAAAAAAGATTTATTGGCTCTTGGCCTCCTAAAAAAAAGAAGAAAAAAAACTTTACTTAAATTGTTCAACCAGATGCTAAATGCAAAAATATATACTTTATTATCTTTTATTCATAAATATTTGTTCGTCTTTTATTAACAAGCTGAAACAAAAGCTTCAAAACTGAATAATTGTTTGCATGATTTCACAATATTTATGAATATTGTTCCCCGTCCACGTGGATGTGAGCGGATGAATATCCCGCTGGAGCCGTCATTCATTCGAGGAACACAAACATCGGCCCGCGTACAAACCTGAGCGGAAAAAAAACATCGCCTGCGTTACTCTATTTCAGTGTCAGACTACTTCCTGTTCCCCGCGTTAATCCCTCCAGGAAGTGGCGACGTGCTCTGCTTCTCCCACTCGGTCGTGCAGATGTTCGCCGTGTTCACTTCACTCATTTCTGAGGGAAAAGGCTGAGATAACGAGGAGATAATTCTCCACCTGCTGTTTAACAAGTGAAGCTAGAACATTGCAAACAGAGTGACTCCCCCTCACCATGCTGGTGTGTGTGTGGGGGGGGGGGGGGGGGAGAAGGTGTGTGGGGGTGGGGGTGACAAGGGAGACTTGCAACACCAAATTGCCGGATTGATTAACTTGTCTGTCAGCCGCTTCACTGTGACAATAAACTCTATACCTCAGGGAGCTTATTGAGAGATGACATGTCTGAGACCCCCAGGCGCTCGCACACACACACACACACACACACACACACACACGCTGACACATACACCACCTCTAACACACCTTCACTCTCTAGCCTCTCCCATTAAAAAACACCTTTCCATGTGAGTCCCAGTCCGTCCTAAAGGCTGCAACCACTCCTCTCTCTCTCTCTCTCACACACATTGCACGAGACACACACACACACACTGTACTCCCTGGGGGTCTTCTGGTCCCTGCTATCCGTACCGGGGTCTCCGTTTCATGAAAACCGATGGATTCAGTTCATAATTGAAAAGGGAAACTCTGGGGCGTGTTCGGCCAGTTAATCCATTTAAGATCATTATTTACATCGTCCATCGGCGTCGCCCAGCTGGCGACACAATGAGGGCCTCAATCTAAACCCCCCCCACCCCTCGACCCTCCTCCTCCTCCTCTGCCGGGTCAGAGGGGTTAATGAATGATTATTTCTCACTTTGTAACACAACAGGATGCCGATTTAAAGGGCAAACCTCCCCCCCCCCCCCTATTCTACTGGGAGCATCCTCAGCGGCGCATGCATGGTGTGAGAGGTTCAGACCCCCCCCCCCCCACACACACACACACACACACACACACACAAACACACTCCCCCCCAAACTCAAACGGACATTGATGATGCCGCTGTATGAAGATTAATGAGTGTCGGCGTCCCACCGGGGACGGTGAGGGGGGAGGGGTCGTTCACCGCGATGTCTCGAGTCGTCGGTGTCGCATAGATGGTTTAAAAAAAGGTGCTTTGATCTAATTAACATTTATTGCCATAATTGCCGTTAATGTGGATAAGTTAATAAGGTTAGGTTGAGCACAGTTGGAAGGGAAGACCAGTGCTTATCATAAGAACATGTGTGTGTGCGTGTGTGTGGGTGCGTGCGTGCGTGTGTGTATTAGTTTTAATAATAATTGTTGACGAGCACATATATTCTCACAAGTTATACATTTGTTGGGGTTCCATTATGGGATGTCAAATATTTACTGCTGCTCCCTGGGGGTAATGTTTGGGGGGTAATTGGTTAAAAAAAAATTGTGAATGTTAATTTGTCAGATTATATATATTTTGTAGAACGTTTTACACGTGTACATTTCATCGGACGTTAATAATGCAATGTTTTCATGCATGACTTTGACTCTGAGCTAAGAGAGAAACTTTTTTTAATGCATATTTTAGACGCTTATGGAAATATAAACGATGACATGATGAGAGCAGAATCACACACGTCGACGAAAACATGTTAGATATGAGTTACTCTGAGCATCTGAGTCAATAACGCTGGCATCAGCAGGTCAGGTTCTCCCAACCTTTCTTTCTTCTATTGAACTCGACATAGTCCAGACATAGAATCTATGAAATAGTAGTTTATGAACCACTGTCTAACATATAACGTGACTGTCTGTTCAAACAGCAGCTACATGTGTTTATTTGACTATTCCCGGTATTCTTGTATGTATTTTTTTTAAATGTCAAAAGTCCTGAGACTCCATTTCTTTGGATCAAGTGTCAAATGAGTCATGACAACTTATAATAGGCAACGACAGATTTACAGAGGAAGGAACACACAAAAAAGAAAAAGAAAAGCCGTCGAAAGCTGCCATTTGTGCCACTGAGCTCAGTGACAGAAAATAATGTGACAGGAGAGAAATCGACCTCGGGCTATTGTGTTTTTCTTTTCGGGAGCACCCCCCCTCCCCCTCCTCCCGTTTGAAGTTTTGGAGGGCGCTTCCTGCCCGGAGTCCTGAATGAACCATTTGTTGATGTCCCGTAGGTCTGTAAATCACTTAGCGCATCAAAGAGCTCCGTACAACAATGGGGGGGGGGGGGTTCCTCAAGGCGATGACAATTGTGCCGAGATTTATGCGACGCCGACATCGGGGAAGAGAGAGTGTGGAAATCATAATAAAAAAGCGGCAACTTTCCAAGTGAAATGTGAAGGGGAAAAAAGGGGACATTATTGTTATTTTGGATTGTTTTGATCGTGCGACCGCACGACTTCCCAGACTGTACGGCATGAGTCTGAAAATCCCAAATCAAGACTTGAGTCGTCGACCGATGTCTTCTCACGCAACGCTCACGTTTTCACATCAATATGGAATAATTCTGTAGATTCTACTAAATTCTACCTACATCAAATAGTAAATAAATGAGTCTCGTGGTTCTATTTCTGCCTCTGGAAACATTAAATGTCATTTAGCTAACGCTTTTAACCAAAGCGACTTAATACCTTCACACGCCGTAGACACGGGGTCAAGTGTCTTTGCTCAAGGACGCGTCGACTAGGGCGAGGATTGAACCGCCGACCCCCCGATTGAAAGACGGGCCTGCTAACCGCTGACCCGCCCATTTCTCAGCCCATCAAGCTGAAGCCAACACATTGCTGACGTCAAGGAGGGATTTACTCCCCCCCCCCCAACCCTGCCCCGCCACCTCCCTTGAATATTCTTCCACAGTGGCCGGGGTCCCTGGTGTCTTGTAGGTCCTAAAAAGCCGACGCGAACAGGAAACCGCGGGAGTGAGCTATACCGACTGCCCCCCCCCCCTCTGAAAAAGCAAAGCCCTGGAAGACTGCAGCGCGGTGAGACTCAAGGCCGACAGAGCGCCCACGGACCCATGTTCACATCCTCTCTGGAAGCGGCCGCCTTTCCCCACGTCCCTCGCAATATTTCGGGGGCGGGCGGAAAAGGCCTCGGTTATACGAGCAGACGCAGACGACCATTGTCTGTGATTCACGAGAAGCTCCATGGCAACAGACGGAGCCGAGGTGGTCCCTCCAGGTCCAGTCGTACGGCCAGAAAACTGGTACTACGCCTTTAAATGTGAATAGTTTGTCAAACTATTCACATTTTAATAGACGTCAAAGGAAATTATCAATGTTAAGCTAACGGTATCATAACTTTTGTAATCCTTCACTTTTTAAAAATCACCTATTTAAATCTGCTTTTAACCATTGGTGCATAATTATGTAATGTTGTTGTCTTTTAGTTATAATGTAAGTTATTTGCTTTATTTTTCAGCATTAATGTTTTTTTACTGTTTCTGTTTCTACCAGCGCCTTTGAGTAGCTTTTTTAAAGCGCTAGACAAAATAAATGTATTACTATTATTATTATTATGGCAAAAACATGACTTGATTTCACAGATAAAACGAATGTATCTGCGTGGGGAAATTTTTGGGCTCATTGTATGGGTTCCCTCTTAACTTAATATTTAGGCCTAATACTTTACTAATACAGGATTTGAGTTGGAATTTAAATATGTGCTTTCACGTTGTTGTTTTCTCCTCCAATTATGAAATCATACTGTATTAAAAAACCATACTATTAGCCCAAAAGTTTCCCCACTCAGACATATTAGTTTTATCGTTGAAATCAAGGTCAAAGTCATGTTTTTGCCATAATAATAATAATAGTAATACATTTATTTTGTCTAGCACTTTAAAAAAGGTTCTCAAAGGCGCTGGTAGAAACAGAAACAGTATAAAAAAACATTAATAATGAAAAATAAAGCAAATATATGACATTATAACTAAAAGACAACAACATTACATAATGATAGACAAAATAAATGTATAACTATTATTATTATTATGCAAAAACATGATTTTGTTGTTGTTGTTGTTTTCTCCGACAATTATTAAATCATACCGTATTTCAACAGGGAAAAAAAATCTTTTGCCTCGAATGGCGCGGCATCGTCGACACATATACGCTTCTTTAGTGCATATCAACACGTTCTCGAGTAATTGCGCACTTAAATGGACAAAAACCGTGACAAGAACCAATTGCAGCTAACGAATGTAACAACGGAGCTCCGATGAGTCTTTGATTGATTTATCTGAGATCGATGATTAGCCTCCAATTACCTCGAATAATCGTTAGCTAGTGTGAGTGAACGAGAGGCTGCATTAGTGTGTGTGTAGTCATCAAATGCTTGAGTTCTCTGATGGATAAAAATAAAAAAAATCAAACGTGTATGTCATCGTTTGTCTGGCTCTCGTTGTGTTTACACCCAAAACAACAAAACAACAACACGCTACTTCCTGCCTCGCCGCTAGTCACGGGATGGTCGTGAAGCTCCGTCTCCGACTCCGTGACGGTTTAATCATCCTTTTAGTTACAACCTCCTCGCTCATTTACAGAGATCATGAAATGCACTGGGGAGGGGGCGTGGGGATTAGATAATTCCTCACGCGGGAGCACCCTCCCCCGTATTAATGGCGACGTTCGCGGCGGCGTGGCACTCGCATTAATTTGCGCGGGGCGGTGACATTAGCCCCCCGCGATTGCTTTGCATTTCGGAGGCAAGTCGACCGGATCGCACGCCCCTCCCCCCCCACCCCTCGGCGACAAATGAAAAAGACATCAGCAGACGTCGAGAAGGTCGCCCGTCCCCCGCTTTTTTTCCCGCCGTGACCTCGCCGCCGCCGCCGCCGCCGCGTCTCCGTCTCTTGACAGGTTTTGATGCGTCAGGGGTGGCCGGTTCCCCCTCGGCCCGCCGGTGCAGGATGGGGAACCGTCGCTTCACTCGCCGCCCGAGGCGACAGAACCCTCCTCTCCCTCCACCCAATTACAATCATGGAGATAACATCCCCTTGTTTGATGTGAGATATACAGAACAACAAGAGTCCGTTCCAGCCCGGAGGAGAGGGAGGTGTCGCCCGCCTCTTGACCGACGCGTCACGCGTCGGCCTCCTTTGAGAAGCAAAGACGAGAACGTGACGTGTTTGAGGCGTGATCAAAATTACTCGGATCTTCCACCTCTCCGGTTGTCCAATAGCTCCGCCTCCCAGCCTCGTCTCTCATTCACGCGAATGGCAAAACAATATTTTGGGGATTTGGATATTCAGATTAAATAATTCTTTGATTAATATGTTCCAACTTGTGTTATTCGTGTTATTACTCCCGTGTTTATTGGCTCAAAACACCCCATATCCTGACTTTAGACCCAAGGCTATTAAATGAAGGCGAAGACACAAGTGCAATACGACTGGATTCGCGTTAGCTGACGTTTAGGCTAACTCGGGTACGGTTAGGTGCGACAGAACTGTTTCGAATAAATGAATTTTACAAATGTAAGTTTTATTGTGTATTAAGATATAATCGGAGCGAGTTCAAGTGTCCTCTCTCACAACGAGTCTACAACTTGCAGATTCATTTAAAGAGACGGTACACATTTTTTTTAATCGTTATCTAAACTTCCCAATGTCAACACCATTCCTTATTTTAAATGTTAAACTGCCCGTGGTCGTGTCTTCATATGAGGTCACTTCCTGTTCGCCCCCACCTGAACAACAGACGTCGTCTTCATCCTAACCCAAGACGTCCCGATGACCTCGGAGAGCGTCGCGACATACGAGACGTAGCCCGGAGCTCCGCCCGTCACATCCGAGACCTGCTCGGAGACCGAGGTGAGACGGTGGCTCCCCGGGTCCCCGCCAGGTGTTCCTCGGCCCCCTTAATGAAACGGAGAGGGCAGTCGGCTGAGACGACGAGAGCCAAATTGAATCGGGGGCTCTCCTTTTGTGTGCTGCATTAACAACTCAATTAAATGCCAGCAAACATCTGCCGCTATGCCAGTCTGGCACCAATACCTTGCTGAGAGAGAGAGAGAGAGAGAGAGAGAGAGACAGAGAGAGAGAGTTGTGCAGGCACTCTAATCCTTCTCTGACATTCTTATTAATCCTCAAAGTGAGATTATTGCAACAAAAAAACGATAGATGGCTTCAGTGATTAGGTACATAAATATAGTATTTGTGTTGAGTGACGGAAAAAACATATATATTGAATTGATGGAGGTTTATTTATTGAGCGCCTATGAGTTCACAAGAAGTTAGAAATGCATTCGGAAAGAAATAAAATATAAATACTGAAATAATTCCTTTAGATTAAGATGCAAGTCGTGTTTATCACAGTTATAATACTAATAATACAATGACAGTCGTATCCTGTAATCCTCTTAAAGCTCCGTGTGGAACACGGCTGGAAGGTTGTGGTGAGACACGAGGGAGAGGAGGAGAGGAGAGAGTGGGAGGAAGAAGAGGAGCTCATCCCAGTCTGGGACTTCATCCATCATTGGAATCAGCTAGTGCTGTAATTACTGTGTCAAATAGATGGGATGATGCCTGGGAGGGAACGTGCGTGTGCGGTGTGTGTGTGTGTGTGTGTATATGCGTGTGTGTGTTTGCATGTGCGTCTATAGGTCTGCATGCATTGAGTGTGTCTGCATGTGTTTGAGAGGTGTCCCACACGTTATCTTCATAATCACCCCGACACACACACACACACACACACACACCGAACCGCTCCCTCCTCCACTGTCATCTGTCATCCGTAGCCGGCGCTGTCAACTGGTGCTGTCATGCATTGCCAACATCGGGCAGTCGGGAGAGGGGAGGTCTTAACTCTTTCAGCGGCGGAGCCCTGCGAGGATTCGGGGAGGATGCAGCTATTCAAGGAATGCGGCGGCGTCGAGCGAGAGGCCGGAGGAAGCCGCGCCGAAACACGGGAAGCGTGGATAATGCGGAGCATCGGAGACGCTCACGGTTCTCCACATACGCTTGTCGCTCGGCGATGTTGATGAGCTCCGACGGCAGACGTTACGTCACTAGAGAGAATACCAGTGTCGGATCACAGTGGTGTGGGTTTTTGAAAAGCTGCTTCAAAAATATAGGATTTATGAAAATGTGAAAAGCATAAACAATGTATGGAAATGCATTAAAATGCACAGAAATGCATTAAAATGCACTGAAATTCATTAAGAATACACTGAAATGCACTGAAATACATTTAAAAATATACTGAAATACGTAACAAATATACTGAAATACATAAAATATATACTGGAATACATGAAAAATATACTGGAATACATGAAAAATCCACTGAATTACATTTTAAAAATCCACTGAAATGCACTAAAATATATTTTAAAAACCACTGATATGCATTCAAAATACACTGAAATACATAAAAAATATACTGAAATATATAAAAAAATATACTGAAATACATGAAAAATCCACTGAAATGCACTAAAATATATTAAAAATGCACCAAAATACACTGAAATGCATTGATAATACACTGAAATGCATTAAAAATGCATTGAAATGCACTCAAAATACACAGAAATGCATTAAAAATACACTGAAAAACATTTAAAATACACAGAAATAAACAGAAATACAATTTTTTAAAAATTCTTTACATATACTGTATATCGATGATTCCCAACTAGGGATACTTGTACATCTGCTGTTACTTTTTTGTGGAAACTAAACATAACTAATTTAAAATAATACTAATAATGAGGAGGAACATATCCTGATTGGGAGTCCGCTGTAACACCTGAACATGTGTTGAGTGACAGTGAGCAGAGAACCTGGAACTGATAGGAACTGATAATAAAAACGGTATTTTGAGGTCATCTAGTAAGAATGTGGTGGAAAAGGAAATATATTTCTTGAAATATAATATTTTAATCAGGTCTGGTTGATCCAAACACTGTCAGGTTGTTCTTGTCATATATATGTAATAAACATTGTGTTTTTGTTAGGCTCCTCTTCATAATTTGTAATATTTAGAGCATAAAAAACATTATGATGACGCGATACCATCACCTTTTTCACATATCTGTCATAAGTTTGCAGAAATATTTAAATACAGCATCATAGAATAGGTGAAAACATTTTAAATTATTTTTTTTGAACACAAACTGCACAGGATTAGCATAAAAAGGGCGTGTATTTGAATTTTAAAAATATTTTTTATAAATACTTTATTGCTGATAATGCACAATATGACATACAGGGATCAAAGAACGAGTATTATAAAAAAAAGTACAATTGTAGAGAAGAAAACAGGAAAGTAAAACAGAAAAAAACTAAAGTAAAGAAAGATATAAAATATAAAAAATAAAATAATAACAAAGGCAAAATAATAAAATAATAAATATTATAATAATAATTAATAATAAAACACAGACCCAGCCCATGGCCTTCACATTTGTTCACATAGTTTACACAGTATAATATTGTAAAACTAAAGTTAAGTAATTAGGTTTAGTTGCAGTTAGCCAGACAGACGGAAATGTTTTTTAAGAAATGTCCTTTACGCCATAATTGGGTAATTATCAGCTGAATAAACTGCATCAGTTTCCTTTTCAAACATCCCAAAAAGAACCACGGCCGGCTAACAACGAGCAGGCCGAGCCCCGTGAGGGGGGGGGGGGGGATGTGTGCGTGTACGTCTTCCTCTGTCCTCTCGCTTGAGAAGTTATCTGAAAAATGGGGAGCGCGTCCGTACGCCATATGGCTCGACCGAGAGCGGCGGAGCGCGTAAAGAGGTGGAAGTGGCGTTAGCGGCTCGGCTGCTCGGCGTCGGCTCACTCAAAAAGTGAAAACCGGTGAAAGGGGCGAGCGGGGTCGGAGACCACGGGGCCCCGTCCCGACGGCGGCGCGGTTTGATCCGTTGACTTCCCGATGCATTTCCTGTTGAGCAGGGGCTCCGAGGGCCACGTCGGCATCATGGCCGCCGCCCTCAAAGGGTCGTCACGGAAACTTATAAACGTATAAACTACTCAAACATATTGTAAAATAAGTCTCTTTGCATTTGATTATTGTTTATTTGAGTGTAGAAATGTTGTACATAAGATAATGTCTCTAATATGACATAAATCCATTGAATTTGAAACCTTCAAAATAAAAGCACCGAAAAAATGTTGTATGTCTTTAAGAAAAGGTGATTGTATGACTTTCCAGTCGCCAAGGGCCATATAAAATGAAAATGTCTCTAATATTATAACATAAATCTATTTGATTTGAAACCTTCAAAATGAAAGCATATGATTTCTTTTTGTTATGTCTTTAAGAAAAGGCGATCATATGTCTTTCTAAAGTTAGGGGCCTCATAAAATGAAAATGTCTCTAATATTGTAACATAAATCCATTTAATTTGAAACCTTCAAAATAAAAGCACAGGAATTTTCTTTTGAAAGTAAATGAATTGTTAGTATTGCTGATGAAACTAGAATGTCTTACTGCAAATAATAAATATTTCCTCTCAAATTAAAAATCTTTAATCTAAAAATAAAAATATTTCGTCTCAAATTAAAAACATTCGCTCTCCAAAGAATCAATTGCACTCTCGAAAGGAAAAAAAATAACTTAAAACACAGATCTACCTTCATAAATTGTATGTAGTTGTATATAAAACCCATTTTGCGCATGTACACTATCAATAAGCCTAAACTTCAGTCCTTACACCTCATCAACACACCTGGAACTCTCACGGGCCTTCTTCGGCTCGGCAGGTGCCCACGTCCTTGAGCAAGGCAGCGCTCCAGCACGGTGACAATGCCAGCGGAAAATGGATTATTATTAATTACACGGGTTGGGATTGGGGCTTCGGTTCCTCGGCCGTCTCTAATCTGTGAAGGCTGAGCAGCTCCGGGCACCGCAGAAGAAGAAGAAGAACCCCCTCACGTAACTCGTAATGGCGGCGGGATGAATCGACGGCTCTCGGCCCCCCCCCCATTTTTCCTTCTCAGGGGGCGATTAGGGAAATGTAACACTCGGTGCCATATGCTCGCAGGTTGTTTGGGAATAGCGACGTGGCCATATATACCGTGACATTTTGCCGGTTAATTACCAACGTGACATCGGAACTGGAAGAAAACTGCAGATGCCACGCTGGTGGGAAAAAAAAAAAAAAAAAGCTCTCGGGGAGGGAGGGAGGCTTCGGGGGGGAAGATCATTAAAAAGATACCGCCTTCGTTATTAAAGGTGAGGTGACTGACGGATAGAAAGCGAGTGGAAATCCTCCATCTTGCCTTCAGGTTGGCGAATGTCGTATTCATCCGTCATCAAGTGGATGAAATCTGATGAAATCGAAGCTTATTGCTAGTTAGCAAAATCAATATAATACAAGTAACTCAAAAATAACTGTGTGTGTGTGTGTGTGTACATTTAAATATCCCCTGCAATGGTCCAGAAAGCCCTGGGGCTATTTATAGTGGGCAGCAGGCGGAGTGGCAGACTTCTCTTAATCAGCATGCTAGTGCGAGAGGTAATTTAAAGACGCCGCCGCCGCTGACAAGAATTAAATTGTGTTTTGATTTTCTCATTAGCCTAATCTCAAGCGGGCCTCGTTATTGTGTAATTTTCCCGCCTTGACACGACATCTTGTTTTGGGCGATGACAGCCGTATGCCGTCGTTTTGGGGACGGGGGGCAAGGGTGGCAGTCGTCTAGGGGGGGGGAGGGGTTGTTCCATGGTGACAGCTCGAAGTTATTTGGTTGGCTGTTCCGTCTGGTACACACACACACACACACTCCCCACCCCACCCCCCACCTGATGGGATAGTTGACGTTCGATGGCTGCAGGGGGTGTTGAGAAGGTCCAGACGTGTGTGTGTGTGTGTGTGTGTGTGTGTGTGTGTGTGTGTGTGTGTGTTCAGTTGGTGAACGGTTTGCAACTGAATCTCTCAATGTCACTTTGTGTCTGAAGGTTCATCATCTTAACTGCCAAGATAATTCACTCGCCAATATGCACGTGTGTGTGTGTGTGTGTGTGTGAGCGATGATTGTAGTTTGATGTGGGGCGGTAAAAGCTGCAGTCTGCATTAATCTGTTTCATCTGATTCATCAAGACTAAATTACTATTCATAACGGTCACGACTGCAAAAAGTCTGGTTGTATAAGAGTCTATGCGTTAAAGCTGCATTCTCTCTACTGACCACCAGGGGGTGACTCCTCTGGTTGTATAGAAGTCTATGTGTCATGTGTTAAAGCTGCATTCTCTCTCCTGATCACCAGGGGGCGACTCCTCTGGTTGTATAGAAGTCTATTCTTCATGTGTTAAAGCTGTATTCTCTCTACTGATCACCAGGGGGCGACTCTTCCGGTTGTATAGAAGTCTATGCTTCATGGTCTTCATTCCAAGACCTCTGTTATTTTTTTCCCAGTAAAATGTGTCATGCATCTGCGCAGTAAGCTAGTAAGCTATATTAAGAAGATGGTAAAAAGTTGATATTTATGTTCCTCTGTTGGCATTTCTGTACATCCGTATAATAAAGTATGAAAAGAGACATAAAAGCCTGACACTCCGTGGACACACTGAGATTAAAATATTGACAACAGACTCTGTTTTTCAACCCTCCTGGACGCCGTTTTTCATACCGTCTTGGAAGAATTCTGGCAGACGTGATAAATCACATCCTTTAGTGTCCTGGATTCTTTCCTATAGCCGCAGGTTTCTCGTCGCCAGTCTTTAGCAAGCCAAATGTGAAAGCTGCGACCTCGCCGTTGACCCCTCCACCTGTTGTGGGAAATCTCGCTGAGAGTCGAAAGGTATTAAGCAAAGACGGGAGACGAAGACCAGCGAGGAAGGCCAAGATGGCGGGTGCACTGTGCCCTGTTTGTAATCCATACGCTTTAAACCCTAGAAACATATCGCATTATCTTTTTTCTTTTTTTAAATTTTATTTATCCATGTGAGTTCCATTGAGATTAAGAGTATATTTTTGTAGGCTGACCTGGACAAGACAGGCAGCAACAAAGGAAACACGTAGTTACAAACAAAAAAATACAGAAAAAGACAAATTAAAAGAAACTAAAAGTTAAGAGACTTTGACGTAACTGAGTTAATTTAAGAAACATTGAACTTTTCTTTTAATTCATAATTGTAAACAGTGCATAACTTAAATTAAAAGGTGTAAAAGGAGAACTGTGGAATTATACATGTTTCTGTTAATATTCCAACCATGGGATGATGTCCAATGTGTAACATACTGTGAGAGGCTAACTTCCTCATGTTGCTTCTTGGATGTGGTAAAAAAATAAAAAAATAGATATAAAGTCAATGGAAACCAGAACGTTTCTTATTGTTTTATTTGGGGTGGCACGTAATCCCGTAAATCGATCCGCGCAAACCTCATTTACATGAATTCACCGTATAATTCCCCAACAAGACTTTTCCCATCTCCGGGTCACTCGGATTCAGTTTTTCCGAGTGTCTGACGGGTAAGCTGTCAAAACAACCCAGTGAAGCCCCCCCCCCCCCCCCATTCTGTTTTTCACACATTCATACATCAAAGTCGTAGGAGGGAAGCCTCGTCCGAAAGAGGTCACAACCATCGAAACGATTTATCAACGTGAACAATGGGGGTGACTTCATCGAAAAAAACAACCGATGGCACGTCGGCGGTCGCCGCCCGCAGCCTTCGGTTCCCACACCTCCGCGAAGAAAGAGGGAAGAAAAATAAGTCCTTTGACGTATTTTACTTTTTTTTTTTTTACAGAAGTCCCCATCCTTCTTTTAAGCATATCCTGGATGTGAGGGGAGAGGGGGGGGGGTCACGCACACTTTGACCCCACCCCCTCGTGAGCTCTCAGGGTTCCTGTCGAGGCTTCTGTGAGGAGCCTGAATGGCAACGGTGGACCCCCCCCCCCACCCCCGTCTCATGCGTCACTCTAAACTCACCCCGGCCTCGGATTACATCATCACTCCTCTTGTTGTTATGGAAAAGGACACCTCGTAGCTTCTCCAATCAATGCACACAACCAGGACGACAACGCTATATTTTTTAATCCTCTTAATTATTGAACTATGAGCACGGAAGGCAAAATCTATACGACAGTGTAAATTACCGGAAGACTTCTGCGTCCATCTTTTTGTCCGTTTCCCTCGTATCCCTCTCTTGGTCTAACGGCTTCGATTTACATAAAAATGAGGCCGCCTCGTGCGAGAGTGATCCAACATCTGTGCCCATCGGAATTAATTGAAATCTGTTATGTTGCGCGGCGGCGCTAATTCGCCGCGTTACCAGCAGCATATAAAGAAGCTTTATGCTATTTAGGGACGTCTACTCACCGGCCCTGATGGAGACACCGGCTAAACACTTGACTGTATATACTGCAGCGGTGATGGCCGCTCCCTCTGTTGCAAAGACATAATTACTTTTACTCATTTGGAAATGTATCTTGAAAGTCAAGATTAAATGAAATATGCCCTTTTAAAAAAAAACTTTTTAGATCTTATAGTGCACCTCTTTAACAATGCCGGAGGAATACTACATCTACATATTAGCCTTTTTTATTTATTTTTATTATTTATTCAACATTTAAAAAATTGTTTGTGGTATTGTTTTTGGGACTTTCTCCCTATTAAAATTAAAATACATGGTAGCTGTAAAGAGATGTGAGAGTAGTTCCTTATGAATATACCACTCCATTTATGTAACAACTAAATCTATTCATCTTTCCTCATGAGGTGTGTTTAAATCTGATTAATTTAAGACAATAATATCACAATATCAATCAAATCAATACGCAGCCACAGCGTCGCTCCTAATCTCACGACATTATAACCCCGCCCACTTGTTAGCGGTCCAATCAAATGCAAAAGGATTTCATTTAAATTCCTCTTGTAACTGAGCGCAATAAGGTTACAGAAACCCTTCACCCTCATTTTATTTTCAGGAATAACATTTTGGTTTATAGGATAATAATAATAATTGTGACTGATATACAGATCTGTATGTATTTGATTAGTGTAATTCAAGAAAAAGTGGCATTTATTGACGAAAAAAAGGTTGTGCAAAAACAAAAGGAAAAATTTAAACGTGGGGAAAATCAACGGGGAAAAAAATAAACTAATAAAAAATGGCAAACGTGGTGCCTCTTTCCCCATCGGGCCCCATACGCCGCTGAATGGCACCCAACCATCTCAGCCTAATTAAAAAATAATCATCAAACACAAATAATTGATGAGTAATATAAAAATAAGATGTCAAGTCGCCCGATGCCTGTGGTCAGTCTCACGAGACGTAATGAAATGGATCACATACGACTGTAAAATGGACAAATTAAAACGAGCGTGTGCCGTTACCATAGTGATAATTAAGCAAACACCGTTTGTCTCGTGATGACCGAGCTCCCCAAACAATCGGCGTCTTCCCCCGAACCGCCGTTATGTTCATAACGTACACGTTACCCAATACCGCCGCCTTTGAGAATGGATTAACATTGTCAACATCGGTGTTAATAATAGTTTACTTGCACAAGACAGTCGGACAGGCACTCGTGGATCATGAATCATTACTCCCTGGATTGTGTGTATGTGTGTGTGTGTGTGTGTTTAGCCTTGTCCTCTGCGAAAACGCATAAAAAACAATGCAACAAGCCGCTCTTTCTATTTCCATTTGGATGGATTGTTTGTATGTGTGGATTCAAAGTGTTGACGCCTTGTTCCTTTTTACTGATTGAAATCAACGGCTGCTGTATTTCACAGCGAATGCAGAAAGGTGTGTGTTTCTTTCTCAGCGGCCATTTTAGGCCGAATTGGACGCCAGAGAGAAAAAGGCCGTAACCCCCCCACCCCCCCCAAGCAGGTAAATCTCGAGTATTTATCTTTTAAAGCACAACTTGACGGGACGAGAGATGCCGGAGCTCGAGGTCTTTAAAGAGAAGCACCAAGTCGAAACCAACTACAAAAATGAATGCTGAGGGTATGAAGATACTCATTACCGTTTAAGTGAATTTGTACATTTTTACCAACTTGGGATCACAAGAGTGAAACTGTCTATCAGAACGAAGCCCCGCCCTCGTGTTATCGGACATCTTGTAACCCACTGAAATGTAGATTACGCTAGATAGCCTAAGACTCAAAGGTCCAGAATTTATTTTCTTCTGAAACTGTCTATCACAACGGAGCCCCGCCCCCGTGTTATATAACATATTTTAACCCACTTAAATTAAGATTACGCTTTATAAGATTCAAAGATCCAGAATGTATTTTCTTATTAAAAAAATCACAATGGAGGAGAGAATAAATTAATAAAAATTTAAAACGTACAGCTTTCCTAGTGCAGTACCGTTAGCATAAAAGTGCAGTCTGCTATCAATAAGACTGACTGAGGACCAGGTGAGTGAATATTATTTACTTAGACAGGTTGCTAAAATGAAAAGAAAAAAAAAAATACCGTTTGTAATTTTTTTGCGTACATAATTTTATCAGAAACGCTTTACTTTCGTGACACGTAAACCGTGAAAATGCGACCGCACCTGCAGCCTGACTGGAATCACACTTGATGTCCCCTGTAGTCGATTGAAGCGTCCGTATTCAATGGAGACGACCAGCAGTAACCAGTACCTGTGACTCTGTAACACTTTGGGGGTCAACGGGACAATTGCACCCATTTATTCCGGCTTAATCGGGAGACAAGGATGTGAAAGATGATGGTAGAGGGTGATGATGGTGGTGGTGGGGGGGGGCACACACACACACACACGCACACACACTACACTCCAACTAATGTGATTTGACTCTTAACCCACGTGTGCATTAGGTGGGCGATGATCTGTGAAGCATGCGCTCCGCTGGGGTACGCCAGTGAGTCTCTTTTACGCCGTGATCTATTGCCCCGCTTTGCCTCCGACGATCTATCACACGGAACTGGCAGTAACGGATGAGAATGATCTGCTGGAAAAACTCTCTCATTTGTCTCTGTCGCAGCCAGTGAACTAGAGGAGACGCTAATACAGGGAGACGGCCCGGGGAGGGGGGATGTAATTATGTCTCGGGACTCTTCTGCTCGCTGGCTGAGTGTGGAAGGCATATTAGGATATAATACAGCCAGGCCTCGCTTGCCTCCCTCCGACTTGATTTCTTTTCTTCTTCTTTTTTGTCCTCCAATATTCTCTCTTCCTTCTTGTGTGTCTCACCCTCCTCTTTCTTTGACTGTTTCCCCTTTTACTATAATCTCTCACCCACTCACTCCTTCATCCGATCGCCATAAATGGCCAGTTTGGCTTTCTTTTTCTTTTCTAAATATGTTTTCTACCTCTAGAAATCCTCCAGACTACCTACTGGTAATATCACACACCAGAAACCTCAGTTAAAATGGTCTTATTGGGTGGTAACTCTTCTTATTTGATGAAATAAATGTTTACGTTAGCATGCCTGTGCGTTAGCTACTCTGTATGCGGTTGAATATATACAGTATGTGTGAAGATGTAAACTCTGGGAATGAGAAGACTTTATTTTGACTTTCATTTTTGCCTTTGTGCAATCAAGATAAATACATATTGATTAAAACACAGCTGAGCAAACTTCTTCACACTTTCCTGCCAATTCTTTTGGGTGTTTGCAACATATCAAGTCCAAATGTTCAGCCTGATGACCAAACGGCGTGTGAACACTGTGCCAATGTATTTGTTCATTGCTATATTACCACATTTTTACTGTCATTTCCCACCACAGCAAAACACGAGACGCCCTGAGCGAGTGTTCTGGAAGTCAGGTGAGGTAACGTAAAGAGCGAGAGAGTGGGCGACGGGGCGGAAGGAGCGTGGGTCGAGGAACGCGTGACTTTCACCCTGGTGACGCAAATCAAAAGTTAGAGACTCATGAACGTGACTTCATTTGCGACGCGAAAAAAACATCCTCATTTTTACCCAAAGCATCATTTTAAAATTGCAAAACTGCAACCGCATGTGAGGAGAATGACGACGCAGTTCACACATGAAAAGCTCGAAATGCGTGACATGACACAATAATTGTCCTTAAAAGTGACGTGTTGTTTATACTACGCTGCTTAATAATTTAAACTCAAAAACATGGAGACGGGAAGCTTGCAGAAACGTGAGTTTTTTCGGATCATGATGTCATCGCCTTGTAAACTTTAGCTTTTACTGATCATTAATTCTTAAATTAGCTATTGTGTTGAGATGTGAATTATCAATACATGTAAATAAACGATTGGTGCAACAGATACAACGCCCTGTGCGTGAAAATCAACACTTTTTCGATGATTTACACATTCAAAAACGTTTGTGTTTTGGGATTTTACAATTGCGTCATTTCGTTTTTGATGACTTGAAGAGAAGGAAGAAAAATAAAAAACCTCAGCAGAGATGCTGAGCTCAATCTGTTAGCACTCAAACGCGGGTTGTAATTTACAGTTGCATTTCTACTCAAACGCAAACTCCAGACATGACAGATTCACACGAGAAAAATAAATCGATGACAGCCGTAAACATTTATCTGCAGATCTCGGGCGGTTTGCACGAGGTCCGCGTTCAACAGACTTTATGAGTAGAGAAGGAAAAAACACACAGGAGGAGCAGCCAGCCCTCCTCTGGGTCTGGCCAGCAGAATCACTTTTCTCTCTGGGTTCCAGTTTGGATTTGGTGATAACCGCCGAGTCCCGGCAGAACTTGGACTCTTCGCTGCAGGCCGACGGGCGAAGCCAGAGCTGTTGCCTCCCATCTGGGGTTTGGGTAGACGAGGCGACCGGCATCGCCTCCAAAACCCGGAGACCGTGGCTGAGTCACGTCAGCTGGTAAGCCCAAACTGAAAGGGGCCCTTTTATTACGTAAACTATTTGAAATACCGATTTTTTTTTATTGATTTTTTTTACTTTTTTTGGCAAGCACAGTATTTGTTTCAAACAGGAAGAGATGAATTTCCAAGAAGAACAAGAGGGGCTCTACTGTAGTATAAGCATGAAAAAAGATGACAGGAAACCACCAATAAACTGATGCCAGTGGCACCCAACTCCGAGAGACTGACAGATGATGAAGTAATCCTCACAATAATTCCAGAGTGTAGTTATTTAAGCACTAAAAAGCTCCGGGTGAAACAAATTAATTTAATTAAACTTCTGGTGCATCGCTGTGTGTGAAAATCAACACTTTCCCATGTTTTGCACATTCAAAAACTTTTGCATTTTGATTTTACAATTGCATCATTTAGGTTTTGATGAATAGAAGAGAAAGACGAAAAAAATTTAAAAAGCAGCAGAGATTCTGAGCTAAGTCTGAATCACTGCATATTGTTATTTATGCACTAAAAACCTGCGCAGGTATGCATCTACGGGTGAAAAAAATTAAAAGAACTTCCTGGACTCTTTTCTTTCTAATCATACAATGCAGCTATTGCTCTTGTGCTGGGAGTTTTTCTTCTTTTTTCTTCAATATGGATACAGAATATAAGAAAGAATTACAATTTTCCAACCTAAAGTTAAAGTAAATGCAGTGAGACGTGCCTCCTAACCTTCAAACGGACTAAGTGCCTATTGTAAGTGTCACGTTGTCGGAGCGGAGACATCCGCCGCCGGCCCAGTGAGTCAGCTGCCCCGCCGCCGCCTATTAAAGCTCCCGTAGGCAGGAAGCGACCACTGTGTTAGGGGTATAGTTCCTTCCTAAAGGCTGGCACTGAGGCACACAGGAGATATGCAGGATGTGTGTGTGCGTATGTGTGTAGAAGTGTGTGTGTGTGAGCATTTTGATGGCTTCCTACTCACACACATTTATCAAGAACTGATTGTTTTTGTGGCTTTTATGTGTGTTTGCTTGTATTTAATGTGTTTTTTGTTTGTGTGGGGGCATGTCTGTGCAATATTATTCTAAAAACTATGCTGCATGCAACACTGTGCATTTGACTTCCATGTTGTTTCTGCATATTGTTCACTGTTGTTTCTTGACTGTATAATCCTATGAAATAAATGACTTTTTGAAATTAAATGTAAGGTAATGCATCATTAACGTTTGCTGAAAATAAAATAAAAACATGGTTTGAGACAAATTCCCTGTATCAACACGTACCTGTATCATTCACTATACATATCTGCCCTCTTTGACACTAGATAAATATTTGTGGACCTAATTTTTCCTGCAATTGTAAATATTAAAAAGAATAGTTGAACATCAATTTGCTAGGCTTTGCCAAAAACTTTCTTTTGTGTGTGTGTGTGTGCGCGTGTGTGATCAAACGAGGATTTCCTGTGAATAAAAGAAAATAGTATCACGCTGACTCCTCTGTCATTTCAATAACAAGACACTGGAAAACTCTATGTGTGTATGTATCCGTGTGTGTGTGTGTGTGTGTGTGTGTGTGTGTGTGTGTGTGTGTGTGTGTGTGTGTGTGTGTGTGTGTGTGTGTGTGAGAGACTGACTGCAGGCTGAGATATGTGGAAAGCGCAGAATATTGAAGTAAAGCATCAACGATATGTGCGGTGCTAAAATGTCTTTCCCTTGAAGATGCGTTTTTCCCGCCTTCAGAAGAAAATAACTGAATCGCCTCCATTTCTGTGGACGTCTGTCCCCCCGTTGGAATATTTTGGAAGTTATTCTGCATTTCCAAAACTACACGGGGGGGAAACTGAGACTGAAAGGAGACTCTTCAGAGTAGCTTAAAGAAATCTGAGCCGACGCTCGTTTTTGATTTTATTATTTCAACCCACCAGCACTGACTCATTACCATCACATTATGAAATAGTTTATCTACTTATTAGGAGTATATCTTGCACGAGCATCTGTATGTACAGAAGCTAAAATAACAACAAATACAAAGGATAAGTTGAGACGATGAGTTCTGGCATCGGACAATTATTAATAACTGTGGACCCAGAATTAGGGAGTGTCAAAAGGAAAAATACAACAAATATGATGCATTCATGGAGAGTGGAGAACCAGAAGAGGGAGGAAATGAAAAACAGTTGGCCAAAACGGCCAAAAATTAAATATAGAACGAAAGGATTGTGAAACAGAGCATGGAAGTATATATTTAGGACGAGGTCAGGGATCCATAACGAGAGGGGAAAGTGTGTGTGTGTGTGTGTGTGTGTGTGTGTGTGTGTGTGTGTGTGTGTGTGTGTGTGTGTGGCGGCAGTGATGTGGTGGTGCTGGTGGTTTGGAGGGTACGCCGTAGACCGCAGAGTGACCGCCGCCCCCCCGAGGCACGTTACCTCGAACGCCCTCCGCAGGATTACTGACTTATTGTTGTGTGTCACATTGCATCATTCGTCCTCTCTCTCTCTCTCTCTCTCTCTCTCTCTCTCTCTTGCTCTCTCTCTGCAAGCCATTTTTTCTTAAAAGACCCTCCTCGTCCCACGTTTCACCTCACTACTAAGCCGGTCGGCGTTTAGTGTTTGTCCATTTTTGTGCGACTTTGTTGACGTCACTGCAGGTTTGAATTCTGAATGAGTAGAAAGAAGACGAGAGCTCCATCGGTGTCGGGAGGGACGTTAAGAACTTTCAAGGTAATATTTGCGTTTGGCTAAACTATTTTATCCAAACGGCGACTGATTGTCAACTTGCAAAATAAGCTAACGCAACTGAACTAACTAACGTAACATGTTGGCAATAAATAAATGATTTACAGATGATTTAAAACATTTTGTAAGAAGACCCTTTCACAGGTTCCTGCAGAAAATATTCAGCTGGTGACACGAAGACGGCATTTTCAACAGGCTGTCAACTTGCAAAATAAGCTAACGCAACTGAACTAACGAGCTAACGTAACATGTTGGCAATAAATAAATGATTTACAGTTGATTTAAAACATTTTGTATGAAGACCCTTTGACAGGTTCCCGCAGAAAATATTCAGCTGGTGACACGAAGACGGCGTTTTCAACCGACTCTCGGCGCTAACGCTGCCTCCAGCTGATGAAATCTACCAGCAACAGGTGTCACTTCAGATCGCAAAAAAAACAGTTGCATTCCTCTAAAACTCCGTCTAAAATAAAGCCCCTATTGTTCCAAAACGTCCTGGGATTTTTGAGTGATCTGCCGTTGTATCCCATTATGACTGTAAATTACCGTACAAAATGGTGGAAAGGAAAGCCCTGCTGGTGTGGGAACGTTAGCTGAGGGAGAGACGAGGCTCGTGAGATGTGGCGAACCTCAGAATTCAAACCCCCAAAATCAAGCACATGCAACATGTGATCACTCTGCGGTTAGTGCCGTTACTTCATCGCAAGAAGGATCCAGAATGATGACATGCAAAGACATGCAAGTGCAGAGGAAAGCCTACATCGCAGGTGTCAAACACAAGGCCCGCGGGCCGAATTCGGCCCGCCGCATCGCTTTATGTGGCTCCCGGCAGCTTTAAAGACACGTGATCACCTTTTTTTTAAAGAAATTGAATTTGAAAAATATCCCGTGCTTTTATTTTGAAGGTTTTTGATTAAATGGATTCATGTTGCAATATTGGAGACATTTTCTTATGTACAATATTTCTACACTCAAATAAACAATAATCAAATGCAAAGAGAGTTATTTGCCAATATGTTCGAGGAGTTTATAAAGTGTTTCCGGCCCTTTAAGAGGGTGGCCATGATGCTGATTTGGCCCACGGTGAACATGAGTTTGACACCTCTGGCCAAGCGAGCCGTATCTTCTCGCCGGTTTCTCCCCGTGACAAACCGTCATTGAAATATTAAATATCTGCACACCCAACAACTCATTCAAACACAAAACACGGCCTCCCACGTGGAACCACAATCTAGGTTCAGGGTCCATTGGTGTGTTTGCGTTAGCAACCGACATAAAGACCGCACTGTGTAAAGTTCCTTAAAAAAAAAAGGACATCTTAACACGCATTTCTTTCATACATGAATAAATGTAAAGAACAACTTTCAAGATGGCCGCAGCTTTCAGGGCAGTTTTTTTTTTTTCATTTCAGGAGATCAATTTTCTCCGAGTCTACATTTTTCCTCTCTGGTGTTAGTTACCGAAAGAGAGCAACGGGCTCAAACGCCTGCTTGCTCCACTGCACTTGACCTGAATGTGTCCTCCGAGATCAACAGTCAATTAAGTGCCCCTTCATTTTTGTTGTTTTACCCCGAGAGTGGAGAGGAGCTCGGTTTAGCCTTCCTGCACTGCTACTCCGCTAATTGGAACCAGGATCTGTAAAAAAGGGAACTTAAGTAAAACATGCCATAAAATTCTGAAGGCTAACCATAAACTAACCAATTTCTTTCATTCTTTTAAAGGGGAACTCTAACTGAAACCTCCACGTAAACCTTTACGAGGATCCCAGGGGTCACCCGTAAACCCGTTAATAGAGATGAGATATGAGCGGGGTGCTCGGGCCTCCCATTTCGTTTGCATTTCTTTCTCTCTCTCTGTCTCGTTTTTTTTCCTTTCTTCCCCTGTTCCATTGCATTCTTGGAAGAGGTCAAATCCTGTTCGGAGGCAAACACTGCCAAGACTCCGTTGTCGTTTTTTTATTTTTTTATCAAAGGGCAAACTGAAAAACTCGATCCACGTGGACAGATTTTGAGCGGACAAGTGTCGACACGTTGGAGCCGTCGGTCCCGTTTGGTTTTCGCTCCGCTCGCTCACTGCAACCGGGAGACTTTAAGGTGCAGAGGTGTGAAAAAGGTGAAGCTTAAACTGTTTTTAGTGGCCGTCGTTCTTTCAAGTTCAGCGCGAGACGAACGCTTTTAACGACTCGCGACGGCCATTTTCCCAGATTGCATGGGACGAGTAAACTTCGTCGTCCTCTAAACTCTTGATACTCTGCTTGCAAATGCGCTGATACGAAAACACGGGAATATACGGACGACCATAAATAGCACATCACAAACTCGAAGTATCGCACTGTGTATCAAAATCTGGTTGGCCGAATCTTAACTCGAATAAAAGTATACCGCATCCTGCAAAAATACGATAAGTATCTTGACAGCGTTAGAGGCTTAAAAGCCCTCTAGACAATAATAAAAAAATAAAGAGACAAAATCTGTGTTTGAGTGTGTCCTGGCAGGGCCTGCAACTCAAAGTACTTGTTGAGTAAAGTCCATCCACACATGGTAATATTGTGGTTTGGAACTGTAAATCCCCAGACATTTTATTTTCTGATTAGTGCTTTATTAAAGACAATATACTCATTAACTTGTGGTCTTACGGACCTCACCAAATCCTTTTCCAAGGAAAACATGAGGGGAAAAAGAAGGAAGGAAAATAAAAAAAAGAGTCCTGTACTGCTGTGAGAGTGGTGTTGGGAATCATTATCTACTTAAACGCTCCGGCCTCGGTCTCTTTGCCGCTTTACTCAAATCACGAGCTGTGTTTCACATCCCGTTGAGACTAATGAGGACAGTCTTGGGACCCATTGTGGTTATTTTGACAAATTGAGCCTGTAGTTGTGTTTTTTCCGTTTACTCCCCCCATATATTGCAATCTAAATCACCACCCTTACTGTAACGGAGATGATTTGATTCGTTTGAGTTGTGTGTGTGTTTTTTGGGGGATGACTTGGAATACCGAGCATCGTAACCACATATCCTGGGAGTGAAGTAAGTGGCCGCTGACTCATTGCACATCTATTAGCACAGGAATGATGGCGGCGCTGAGAAATCTGACAAAACAATTGGTTAATTTTACAAATGATAATGATTTTTTTCCTTCTCTTTTGGAAAAAAAAAGTCAGACGGCCCCTCCGGGCAACCAAAATATAGGCCTCGGCAAAACGTCATGTCACGAGAGTTCACGAGTCTCCGATGCCTTTGGTCGAGAAGACAGCCGGCCACATTTATTAGCGCGACGCGAGTGTCTCGAGTTACGCTGTAGCCCGAGCCAAACAACGGCCCGCCCTTCAATTAATCTTACCCTTGTAGCGGCTTATAATTTGCCATTACAAAAGCCATTAAACCTGGGGGCCTGATTCAGAGCTCCTGGGACCGCTTGGGAGGAGGGGACGGAGATCGAACAGGCCTCCAGTTGGCCCCTTTGGACCCCGGACGAGCCCCCTTCCACAAAACAGACAGGTACTTAAAAACAGGGTGAAGAGATCACCTTAAAGAAAACAAGGATGATTAATGGGGAAAAATGAGGGGCCTATAGGTCGCTTTCATCTGGGTCTGATTCAGGTCTTCAGTGAGCCATTAACCCAAAGGACAACTGTCCACCGCCAGCGTGAGAAATGAAGTTCCCCCTGCGCCGGTTCAGACAAATACTCGAGCCCCGCTGCATTAGATTTGGAGCTGGTGGGACGCAAGGGAGTGAATGTGCTTTTTGTTTGGTCCAAAATCTGCTGATCTCATCTGGGATTTAGTGAGCAGAGGCAGATAACATTTACAAGATATGACCATATCTGGCTTTTTGGACTAATATCACATTAACTCCAAGACAATCACAGAAGTTGTAGAAACAATTGCTAGAGCAGAACAGCACATGTGTCTCCTGTGGTTGAAAAAATAAGTCTGATTGTATAGAAGTCGATGAGGAAATTACTCTACTTTTCTTTTGATTGATCACCTCGGTATATATTGCAGACATGCGTTTATGACCTCAATCGCTAGTTTCAAGTCTTCCTCAAAACAGCATATTTGGTCAATTATGGTCCATTTAGAGTAGAATAGATCATAAACCAGGGTATGCGTGAGGGCGAGACGACTTTTAGATTGACGGGTCACTACAACGGTTTTGTCCCGTCTTTGGAGTTTTTATCTTAAAACTTTAACCCTTTTGAAAGTGTCTTTTCAGGTCATGAAAGTTTATTGTGACCCTGTTAGTCAGCTATAAATATTGTATTCAGCGTTCATTTGTACTTGTCTCCCCCCCACCACCCTCTTGTGTCACGACTGGTTGCCAAAAAACCAAGATGGCGACAGCCAAAAACCAAGATGGCCGACGGCCAACACGCTGAACTGGGGACTTCAAAACAATGACATCTTCTTGTAAAGAGTCTTTTGTACTGTGTAAAAAAGATTCGTGACTACACAGCATTAGACTGTCTTTGTAAATAAAACATGACAATGTTTTTGGGTTGTTTGAAATGAATCACCAGGCGAAATGAGAAACACGTTGCAGTAACTCTCAGCCGTCCATTCAAAGACACGGAAGCGTCACTTAAGCTGTGTCACACAACTGCTTTATTAATAAATGCTTATCAATAAGTGTGATTTGAGAGAATACAGAGTCGAATGTGGAAGAGAAGAACAAACTTATATAATAAGTATGAGATGTTTTGTTTTCGTCACACGGGAACCGAGAGCTGTTGAAACAAGTTTAGTTAGCATGTGGCGCTCATGTGCGGAGAATCTGCCAAAACAGCTGGACAAAGTTATGAAAAAGAAAAAAAAGGGTATTTCTCCAATGTGTTTTTGTAGTTTTCGTCTGCGCTCTCAAAAGCTTGTCTCGCTAATGTTGGCGTTAGCTCATTAATGTTTGCGTTAGCTCATTAATGTTTGCGATCGAAAGACTTCCACGCGGGTCGAAACCAATGTTCTCTACATACGTAAAAACCATGAATACTTCTGGCTTTTTTTTAGGTATTTTAAGTTCTGCAGAAAGCGGTACGGTGGACATCTTTTTTTTCCTACACACCTTTTTGATTTAGGCGTTAGCAATTACGTTGTCACGCAAACCTCCAACAAAAAAGGTGGGTATAAATAATAAAGCGCCGGATGGGAAAAAAGGCCCGTACGGTTTGTGGCGAGTACAAAGCCCACACCTGGCTCCGGAGTGAAATCAAATCTATCCTGAACTCTCACTTTGCTTCGACAGTTTTTTTCCGTGAGCCGATTTCTGGGTCAGGAGTCAGGAGGAGTGATTTGAGTTCAGGTCACACACACAGACAGTTTCACGCAATAATGTGTTTCAAAGCTGTTGCATCTAAGAGGGTATAAGAAGAAGAAAAAACACAGTATTAGTGTTATATCTTTAAAAATCATTACTTTCGATTGCTGTTTAACATTTTTTCGTGAATCATTTCCGGTTTCCGGACCTTCGCTGATAAGCTGCAGTAATCGCCGCCCGTTAAACCACTTTTCCACGGACTAACACCCACTTGAATCCTTTTGTGAGTCCTTGTGTTTTTGTAAGAGGATCAATAAACCAATTCCTCTTGGTTATGCTTTCCTTGTCCACAGCAATCAGTCGAGCGCTGATTAAATCACAGCAAATTATCTCCCTGGGATTCATCTTGGCTAAATTGAGTTTCTTTCACCCTGCCCGGCCACAGGAGAGTGGGCAGCGCCTGCTGGGAGGGGAGAAATAATCATTCATTAACCTCTGACCTGGAAGGAGTGTCAATTGAGTCACTCGACTGTGTTCCCCTCCCCCACGAGCTCCCCAGCCAAGGCAAATTGACAATTTACACGCTGCAGCCCAAACTTTATTAACCCGCGCCGGCTGGTTAAATTGCATGTGTTCAAGTGGGGAATTCTATGTGTGTCTTCTTTTTCTTCTTCTCTTGGACTTTTTTTTTTTTTGGACGACGTGCGAAATAGACGCAAAGCAAACACAACCAGCTTTAATTTATGGAGCGTGACCAGCTCAAAAGGGACGGACGCGTTCATCATCTCATCCGTCATTCGTGGTTCTCAGCCGTCTTTACACTTTTTTTGGAGCATCGCGTATGGCTGCCGACCCCAACGTGGAGCTTCCCGACCTCCGTATGGGGTTTGATGTCTTCATACGGTCACAGCAGGAGCGATAAATTACAGGAGGCCTTTTCTCTTCTTTTTTTTCTTTCCTGTGCGCCCACATGGATGTCGTCATTTGAAAGCATGCGTGTGATTCTCCTGAAACATGGTTTTTTTTCCTGCTTCGAGCGCAAATCATTGAAAAAATGGGATTAGCCGATGCTGTGCAGCGTCGAGTAACTTCCGTTCCTACTCTTTGCGTTAATTAATGCACTTTTCTTTCTTTCTTTTTTGTACGGCCTGAGCTACAGAGGACCGCCACGTACTCAAACGTCTGCTCGCCGATCACGGTATCATATAATATATCAAAACGGCGTTCCCTCAGACTCTGAAAGCATCGATTCGGTCGCCGTCGCGATACGAGTCTCAACGTTATTTCTGCCCCCCCCCCCCCCCCCCCAGCACGGTAGCAATAAACACCACCACGCTGCCCCCGAGATCTTTTTCCCTCTCTTGACATTATTAGGAGCTACATCTGTGTGAGACTCAACACGGTGTAAAAACAAACCAAATGTCAGCGCCGTTGCCCGAGCGCCCCCCCTCCTCCCCCCCCCCCACACACACACACACATTGCTATAGCCACCAGCAAATGTAATGAAAGCTTGGAAGGGTCTGTTAGTACGCCGCTGACCTTTCATACATTTATTGTTCTCCTGACATTTCTCCCAAGACGGAGGAGGTGAAAAACAGGCGCTAAAGCAGAAATCAGGATTTTTTTTTTTTTTACTTACACACACACACACTCCCGTTAGAAGAATGACTTTCATCGATCCAAACTCTTGGACTTTACTCGGGGTCGATGCTCGGTGATTGCCAACACTAACTAACTCGCTGCTGCTCTCTGAAGACGCGATACACTTTTTATTAGCTTTTGTGTCACTTTTGTGGAAGAATTTCAAAAGCTTTTCTTTTTCTTTGGCACAAAAAAAAAAAGGCCCGAATGTTAAATTGGCCGGCGTTTCTTTTTCTTCTTTCTTCTTCTTTCACGGTCTTGACTATGACATCACTGGAGTGGAAGAACATGCAAGCAAAAGTGATTTTATTATTTAAACCCACCAAAGTAAGGGAGTGAGTCCCAGAGTTCATAACAATCTTCTCAACTATATTATACACAACCTGGATATTCATCTATATTTTTGCTCTCGTGTATATATTTGTACTGCACTTATTTACACAGGTATGTTATTTATTTGATATTGTATGATTCATGTTGATGTTGTATAATTCTACAGCGTTGCGACCCTTATTATAACTGCCAAGGTCAAAGAGTCGTCCTTTAAGGTTGTAGCTAAACTTCCAAGAATATGTTTGATAATTCAGAGGTATGGATGAAGTAATACCACGTAATTAGCAAAAGTATTACGGTAAGCTTTGGTAATAACAATGGCTATATTATTGTTGTTGTTGTTATTGAGTCAATCATTGCAATACAATATTATTCTATATAATATAAAAAACAGAAAGACTGAAGGTAGAATAAAAAAATGCGTATGTATTCCTATCCTAAATTATTATAATCAAATAAATCTGCAAATTAATATAAAATAAAGAAAAATAATAATAAAAATATATATATAAAATTGTGATAATTAATTTAAAAGAAATCTGGGTAATATTAGACTCAAAGTAAAAGGGTCACAATGGGGAAACACATTAATAGGATATAACGAGGGAAACATTTATTAATAACACGGTAACATGCAAATAATCAAATATGAAATATGTTACATGGGAGCAATATTTGGATTACAAAATAGTAATATAGTGTTAAGATAATAACTAAGCAATGCAGGGTGGATGTTTCCACAATATTATGATAATACATATTATAATAATACATAAAAAATACATTAAAAATCACATGAATATTATCGGAAATCAAAATATTTCCATATTATAGTTGCTGAAAATAATCTTCCCTTAATCAAAACGGTCCTTTTTGTTATTTAAGGTCATAATTTTCGTTGGTTTTATGTTGTGAAGTTATTAGCTGGTAACTATATGGTATTATTTAATTATTAGCTCTTTATTATCACGCTATTACCCCACTATTACCAGGTTATTACCAAGCGGTAATGCATCCTCTTTGATGTTATTTGTCATTTAGGAAATACAGTAGTTGCTCCACCCACTGATATTTTAAGCCAATGACATCCCGCAATCAGCATATATCAGAGAACATTTGTTTTCATATTTGTTATATTCCTTTCTCGAGAAGGTCACAAACATGTGGATTTTGTCCGGTATGAATCCATTTTCTTGTTTGATTGTTTTTTTTCCGATTCAATACAACATTTTCTCTCACTGACAGCTGAGTTAAGTCGTTCTTAAGTCATTGAACGATTTAAATGTCAGAAAACATCTCGCTCTCGTCTCCTGGTCGCCGGGCAGGAAGTGTTCTAGCAAGAAGGGGGAAACAGCTGCTTAATAATTCAGGACGCCGAGATTAAAAAGTGAATTTGCTTGGGCGCGTTATTAAAAGGCAGCGTAATTACTTCAGAACTCCATATCACCGCTTCAATAAAGGGGCGCCTAATTCGGTTACCTCCACCTCTCGTGTAATTGGGGGAAGATGAACAAAAAGCCTCGCGCACAAAGAAGAGGTCCGACTGCAGAGCCCTCCAGATACGAAGAGGAGGAAACCTCGGGAAAATGATAACTGGGATCTGGCACGTTATGTGACACGGTGTTAAGAGACAATAGCCTGCTTGTGTGTGTGTGTGTGTGTGTTCACTTATCTTTATGCGCCTCCGTTATCAAAGAGGGGCCTCGCGTTGACGTCTTTCCTCGGGGATTCTGGGCATCTCAATTCGTTGATGTGTCTTTTATTTTCATTAAAAGTTAAATTTGTAATCGTCATCCCTAAACGGTATATTTCAGTTTAAATTGATGGAGAAAATGTACTAAAATAAACAAAATATGGTCGTTGAAAGGAGTCTTTTGCAGAACAACTTTGATTTGGATGATTATTTATTTTTTTAGGGCAATTAATGTTCAATGTCATTTAAAACTAAATCTCGTATAGTTTTTTGGGGGGGGGGGGGGGGAATGAGCTCATCAGAAGAGCATCGCTCAGGCCGACTGCTTCGCTTTAGCTTGACCCCGTCACATCAACAGTGTATGTGTGTATGTGTGCATCCATATTGGGACTGGACTCCTTCCCTCCACAGGCACTCCATCACTAAACAAGAGGGAGTCGCTACCAGATGGTTAAACAAACACATCGCCCAACTGCCCATAACTCAAATCCACTTAGCACCCTCTTGTCAACATGTCCCTCACTCGTTCACTATACCTTCTCCCCGTCTTTGGTGTGTGAGGAGAGTAGGCGAGAGGAAGGAAGGAAGGGAGGGAGAAGAAGAAAAAAAGTAAATAATGCGGAAATAATGAGAATCAGCAAGAAATTCCTCGGGGGGGTGGGGGGGGGGCGTTGTTTCATTTTAATCATCAAGACTATCCATCCTCAGTAGCCCCCTCTCACCCCTCCTTCTTCCCTACCTCGGTCACTCCCCCAGATGTATTGAAATGAAGGGGAACGGCGAGCACCTGGAGTGACAGCGCGTGTAAAGGTCACGGAGACAAAGTCCAAATGTGATGTTTGACTCAGGCTTTTCTGAGAGCTCTCAGGGAGGCACCCAGGACTTAGGCCAGGGGTTAAGAGTTTGGAGGTCGCCGGGTCACACTCTTTTCCCTTTTTCCCCTTGCCTCATCCTTGTGCTTAAAACCTCAACGGTGTACTTGAGAGGGTAATTTATTATCCTGCATGCTGTCCGGTCTCGGACGGGGCGTCGGGAGCAGAGAATTAGGCTTTGAGGACCTAATGTGGTTTCTCTCTTCTTACTCCACATAGAGGAACAGAACATGTATTTAAGAGCCCAGATTTTTTTTTTTTTTATGGACAACTTTCAGTTCAATCATTGAAGATAAAATAATGTTCTTTTTAACATTATTTAGTATAAGTGTATTCACGTCTTTATTAAAAGCTATCTTGCAAGGATTTGTCTTTTCTTAAGTATTTATCTTGTTTTAAAGGTTTATTTGCCGTTTGGTTTTACCTCTTTGTCACGTCAGGTTTCTGCCAAAGTGCATTGCTTTTTTCCATTACCAGTGTATTTATAGAACAAGCCCCAAAGAGTTGCCAAATTTCTCATATATCTTTTTTCCTATTCCTGCCGGTTGTCGAGTCGAGGCTGCACAGTACTCTGAATCGTAAAGAGGCGCTACATGCCAAATTCAGAGCATTGAGGGAAATTAGTAATGTCAGTAGCTAACGCTGCTAACAGAGGGAACATTACTAACATAGGGAACAGTGCTAACAGGAACAGAGGGAACAGTGCTAACAGAAGAAACAGTGCTAACCAAGGAAACAGTGCTAACCGAGGAAACAGTGCTAACAGAAGAAACAGTGCTAACATAGTGAACAATGCTAACAGGGAACAGTGCCAACAGAAGAAACAGTGCTAACAGAAGAAACAGTGCTAACATAAGAAACAGTGCTAACATAGTGAACAATGCTAACAGGGAACAGTGCCAACATTAGAAACAGTGCTAACAGAGGAAACAGTGCTAACATAGTGAACAATGCTAACAGGGAACAGTGCCAACATTAGAAACAGTGCTAACAGAGGAAACAGTGCTAACAGAGGGAACAGTGCTAACAGAGGGAACAGTGCTAACAGAGGGAACTGTGCTAACAGAGGAAATAGTGCAAACCGAGAAAACAGTGCTAACATAGATAACAGTGCTAACAGAGGAAACGGTGCTAACATAGATAACAGTGCAAACAGAGGAAACAGTGCTAACATAGTTAACAGTGCAAACAGAGGAAACAGTGCTAACAGAGGAAACAGTGCTAACATAGAAAACAGTGCTAACAGGAAACAGTGCTGACTGAACTAACAGTGTTTCCCTGAAAGGGGAACCGGGTGGCGGTTAGCGCAGTGCAGAGGAGCGGTGGTTAGCTAGCCAGTGGCTACGTAAACAAAGCACAGAGAAGCTCAGATTACAACACGCTTCATTCTCCGCTCTTCCTCCACTGTATACTCACGTAGAAAACAGTTGGTTCCGGATCTGAATTTCCAATGTAGCTCCTTTTTTAAAGATTCGTCTCACGCACGCCATTCCAACAATCGACGCCACCGAGAGCCAGATAGCGGCGGCCCGAACGCCATCCAGCACCATGGCGACGGCGCCCGCCCTGCAGGTGAAAAGGTGAAAAGATAAGCATTATCTCCGACACGTAATTGTCAAAGGCACGGATAATTGACACGCATGCCACCGAGGTCCAAAAGTAGGCCTGCCGATGACAGCCGAACCCGCGTTTGGCCCCTGGAATGTGCAGAGGCCGCTCTCCGACATCTGAACATCAAACGGCGCTCAGCTCTGTCAATCTAATAGCTCTGGATACGGGATTTATTGGCTCTCACGGGCCAGAAGAGAGACGAGGGGCGAAAGCAAAACCAGATTTCCTCTCCCGTATCAGTTTCTCCTCCGTCAGTCAAGCTCTCATGAGAGCGCTCGGGAGCAGAGGTGTGCCGTATCGTTACTTTAGATTACCGAGATTAGGATTAGTTCTAATGCTCAAATCCCGAGGATCTAAATCCTTGATGCAAAATAAAGAAATTCTCTTTTATTGCAATTTCAAACCCAGTTTGCGTAGCCACTAAAGGTTCACTGCTTCACGGTTCTGCAATAAGTCTTCATTGGAAACCAAGCAGCTGATGATATCCTGAGCCGTTTACGCTAATAATTCCAGCTGGCGAATGTTTATACGTACGTTCTCCACAATGCTAAAATAATACTACACGAGCTATTCTGGCAACTCGATGAATCAAAAGAAGCATCCGGCTCAACTGTAATGTCAGCCATGAACATGAGAAGTGTGCGCTGATGACGGGTAACGCTCGCCAACCGTTTCAAAAGGAGCCTTTTAGTGATCGTCTTGGTGGGTCTTCGGGGATCGCGTTGCACGGAGCAGGAATCAGCTGCACTCTCGCGTCATTAAACTTTATTCAGACTCGTGACACAAACACGAGCCGCAGGCCGAGGACGTTTTGTTTGCCGATGAAAGCGAAACGCCGAGCTGCCACATGTGGGGAGGAAAAGTACGAGAAAAAAGCCGGAAGACGCGAGTCGGACCTCGTCGTCAATCGAGTTTGTGATAAAACCCCCCAAAAATAAGGTTCTCACGAAGAAAGATGGAACCGAGAGCCGTTTTATTTATCTCCGTTAGCCCCTCTCCGGAAAAAAAAAAAGTTCCCCGTCCCCGCTTAGATAGCCCTGCCAATGTGCCATGATGTCATCCCCCTGGCGTGCAGTGATTGATGCCTCCTGGCTGCCAGCTCCACGCCGGCGGGGGGAGTGGGGGATAGGAAGGTCGAGGCGAGGAAGGGATGAATTCTCCACAGATAGAGACATCCAAATGTGAACGGAGCCCAGCGTGGGGTCGGTTCAGAGCCCGGGCCAACGCGCCCGCACACCTGCGGAACCGTGAATGTGCTAGTTTTTTTTTTCAACGTCCCGACTCCCCGCGGTCGGACGGATTTGATGTATTAAAGGTGTTCGCGAGCAGAAGGGTATAGCGGTGATGGTGTGCCGGTGGTTTTGATGGAGACGCAATGGGGGTTTGGGACGGGGGGGGGAGGCCCGGCTCTGATTATCTACGTCTACTCCATCTTCCCTCTTGAGTTCTGTTACATATCAAGGCGGAGGGAAGGAGGGAGGGAAGGGAGTGGAGAGATGGAAGGGGGCGATCGTGAGCGTGAAGAGTAAGCGTGAGGCAGATAGTCGTGGAGACGTGCTGAGATGAACTCAACGGGTTCCCACTTGTCTTCTTGTCAGCGGGCCGACTTAGTCCCGGTGCTTTTAACAGCTCTATCGTTCCTGTCCGGAGGGAGGCGCAACGATCGCGGTCGCCGTCGTCGGTTTTTCACGCAATTTTGAGAAATTGCGTCATTTTCGCAATTCTCCTCCGTTAGCTTTCACGCACGTGAACATGTTTGTCATTGGAAGAAACAATATCGGGGAAAAATACATTCTGATGTGAAGTCGTTATTCCTTCTCACGGATTTGAACATTGTCATATTTCACTAAAATATTCAACAAAAAGCATCTCAACAATCTTTTGAGAAATTGCGTAATTTACGCAATTCTCCTCGGTTAGCTTTCACGCACGTGAACATGTTTGTCATTGGAAGAAACAATATCGGGGGAAAAATATATTCTGATGTGAAGTCGTTATTCCTTCTCACGGATTTGAACATTGTCATATTTCACTAAAGTATTCAACAAAAAGCATCTCAACAATCTTTTGAGAAATTGCGTAATTTACGCAATTCTCCTCGGTTAGCTTTCACACACGTGAACATGTTTGTCATTGGAAGAAATAAGAAACTATTTCGGGGGGAAAAATACATTCTGATGTGAAGTCGTTATTCCTTCTCACGGATTTGAACATTGTCATATTTCACTAAAATATTCAACAAAAAGCATCTCAACAATCTTTTGAGAAATTGCGTAATTTACGCAATTCTCCTCCGTTAGCTTTCACGCACGTGAACATGTTTGTCATTGGAAGAAACAATATCGGGGAAAAAATACATTCTGATGTGAAGTCGTTATTCCTTCTCACGGATTTGAACATTGTCATATTTCACTAAAGTATTCAACAAAAAGCATCTCAACAATCTTTTGAGAAATTGCGTAATTTACGCAATTCTCCTCGGTTAGCTTTCACACACGTGAACACGTTTGTCATTGGAAGAAATAAGAAACTATTTCGGGGGAAAAAATACATTCTGATGTGAAGTCGTTATTCCTTCTCACGGATTTGAACATTGTCATATTTCACTAAAATATTCAACACATAGCATCTCAACACTCTTTTTTTAACGCCGTGTTTTTTTTCTTTTTCGTAGACGTGGTCATTATTACCCTTCGGGATCGATATTGAAATATAAACGTCCCCGTTGACAAAGAAGTCAATGATCCGTCGCTGAAAGAGTAAATGAGTAAACACAACCTCACGCTTTTCGACTCACGGTATTGACACATTCGCAATTAATTAGAGCGTGTTTTCTGTTGTCCTCCATGAAAAGGATTAAAAGCGGTGTTTATTTAAAAGGTGCGGCCCAGAGTGACATCGTATTTCATCGTACCAACTTCGGTGAACAGGTGGTTTGTTTGCATCCAATTATACGATCTAAATAAAGTACAACCACACCGTGTTTTATTGGTTGGCGCTCGTCTCATCAACACATCTAAAATCACACATGTTTAGACCAGCGCTGTACTTCCCCTCAGGAAAGATGACCTTTTTAAAGTGATGAATTTAAAAATAGTCTTTTATTATTCTAAAATGACAAATTAATCGGCAATCATCTCAATAAAATTAGCAGCATGTTGTCAAATCTTTACTTTTATAATGACCTTATTTTGACTGTTTTTACTGTTCATATATATATTTATATATATCCACTGTATATTATATCTGCGTTGCCCTTTTTTTAATGTATATACTGCTTTCTTTGCACTGCTCTGGTTTGCTAAACAACATTTCGTTACCTCAGTACGCTGTGCAATGACATTAAAGTTGAATCTGAATATAATTTTTACCAGCCTGAAAATATTTATTAACATTTTAGGCCGAATTTAGAGTGATTACATGGTTTTTTTCGTCAAATTTGGTGGAAATTGTTACATTTTAACTTGAATCCTGAATTAAATTATATCAAAAACATGTCATTTTTTGCGTGTGTTGTGTTTTAACAGAAGGTATCGTGTTAGTTTGAGTCATCAACATTAAACTGTTCCCTAAGACCACATCCATCCCGGTTCTTTCCGTCCCCTGCAGCTACTCAATATGCTCTCCGCGTGCATCTTGCCTCCTGAATTAGCCATGCGCGCATTGTTTGTTGCACTTGTACATTTGTTGACATGCAGAGTGTCAGAAGAAGGGAAGAAGGTGCGAACACACAATCAGTACCGGCCCCCCCATGCTCCTTTCCACCGCGGTCCGGGGCGACCGAGACACGAAACACGAGGCGCAGGGAATTGAGGTGCATTGATCTGTCCTCTGCAGGCGTCTCCCGTGACCGGTGAAATCATTAACCTCGCTGGCACAGACACGGGGAAGCAACAACAGAGTATCTTTGAGAGGTTAATTAAAAATAAAAGAGCAAGGGGGGGGAGGTGAGGGGGGGAGGAGGGCGTATTCACCAGGGAAAACTGCACCGACTATTCAGAATGAGCTCCACACAGCTTAGTGGAAACGTTTGCCTTCAACGAAATATAAGTATATATATATATATATATACAGCAATTTGGGTGATCCCTGGTTGTTTCTAGTTATGAATAACAGATGGAAACGATACCAGAAAACAGGTGGCGCAATTGTGTTTAAAACCCTTGAATTATTAAGTAACTGCACATGTGCTAAAGAGCTAAGCCCAGCATTCATGTTAAATAATGTTTTCACCTATAACTAGCCCCTGGCTATCGAGCTGCGTCGTCGTAAATCTAGCGGGCCCCCATGACTCTTAACTTGCCTTTGAGCTGCCTTTTAACTCTTTCTCTCGCCCACTCGGCAGCTTGACCCCGGCCTTGTATCTACTTTGTATCTTAGTTTAGGCTGAACTCTCGTTGGCTTGTTCCCACCGGATTGATGATGAAGTATTTTTTCTGAATCGCTGATCCGGCCGTCATCTCGACTTAACTATAGCGCCACCGGCCTTACAAATGGTTATTCGCTCTGTCGGAAAACAAGTCACGAAATTCTCTGACATGAATTGCAACTTTTTTAAAAGCGCAAAGAGGCGACGGGGGTACCGTCGTATCTGCTCAGGAGCAACGTCCTCAGGTTCACTCACGTGACTGTAGTTTCCAAACGTGTCGGAGAACTTCAGTGGCCTTCAGGTGACGTGAAATATGCAAAAGTCTATAAGCCAGTATTTGTCCATTCAGGCTACTGTAGAAACATGGAAGTGACACATGGCGGACTCCTTGAAGAGGGCCGCTCGGTATATATATATATATGTATATACATACATATATATTTATATACACATACATATATATATATATAAATATATGTATACATATATATATAGTAAATATATATATTATATATATACGAATTATATATATAAATATGTATATATAATATATATATTTATATACTGTATATATATATTTATATATAATTATATATATGTATTATATATATATATACTGGAGATATATTTATATATATATATGTATTATATATATCTATATAAATATATAGATATATATATGAGTTCTTACTTTCAAGTGATTGCACGCTGAGGAAAACATAGTGATGAATATTAGATTACATTTCTATTAATTGATCGACCCAAAATTGCTACCCACCGGCCCTTTAAGAAACTGTGTGTCCAGCATTTGATCAAAATCTTCAGTATTACAGTATTTACTGCAGTGTTTGCTGAGTTTCCGTGAGTGGTGCTCAGATCATAAACCCCAATGTTCTGCACGGCGGACGAAAACAAGATTATCCAAATATCTCCTCGTACAATAACTCCAAAAAGCACAAGCAATAACATCGCCCGAGGTTATCCAATGAAACGCCATTCAGCGCCGGAGACCTTCGGCGTGTCTCGGGAGTGACGGCCACGAGACAAACAGCGGCTGATGCGTAAACGTCAATAAGATGTCAGATCAACGCCCGCGTGATGAGGTTTGCGAGTCGCCATCGATAACGGCGCCGCCGCCGAGACATTTTTGGAACGATTTCATCTTCGCAGGGGGGGGGGGGGGGGGGCGGTGACGCAAAGTGATCGGAACGTTTTTTTGGCGGACCCTCGTCCTGCTCCCGTCCTGCCACGACTCATACATTCTTTATGAACGCGTTATTGAAAAAGTCTCATTATGTTCATCAAATGTTTTCTTGCGCGCGCCGTAGAAAGAGACGTTATTTAAGAAGGCACTTTATTGGATTACATCCGATGAGGTGCTTTGTGAGGCCCCTCCCCCGCCGTTGTTTGTGGCATAAAGAGGTTAGTTGGTGGTGCTTTTTTTTGCAAGGGTTGTGAGAAAATGTGATGTGGATCAAGTTGATCGGCCTGTTGAGCGGTGTTATTGCAGTCGGCGCTCCCTGGGAACACTCGGGGAAATGATGCTCTGGCTGTCAGCGCCGCAAAGCCCCTCTGCCTCTGGATCTACGGGTAATTACTGGGGCTGTGCTGACTCAGGACACACACACACACACACACTCACACAAACCCATATGAACCTCACACACATGCAAACAGCTCACATAGGAACACACACACACACACACACACACACATGGGCATGCTGGGAGACTTCAGTCTTGACACCAGGACGGGTTGTTAAACCACGAGAAGTGTTAGGAGCTAAGAAAGTATGAATTTACTTGATAACGGGCGGCGTTGAAGCAACTCAAACTCTTATTTCCCTTTCAGCCGCCACTCCTCTGACCTTATCTTGAAAGACTGTAAGAAAAGGTTCTTTTTTTTGCTCCACTAGATCCAAAGTAATCCGGTTGTTTGAACTCAGGCAAAAACCGCCGGTTGCTAATGCAGCTTCTTAATATGTCATGGTGCAGATTTATCGAAATGTAAACCAACGTAAGAGGAAAGATTTCGCTGACGTGCCAATAAATCAAACACATTCATTTTTTTTGCTCAGAATGCACAATCAACATTGTTCCAGATTCCTCTATTCATTCATATTGTGAAAGCCAAATGTGATAAATACATGTATGTCCTCTGTATATACACTGGGTGGCGCTGTTCTGGGGTCCTAAGCACACCTTTATCAATCAGGTGAATAATTAGTGTCGGCAGGTGTTGGACCCGGGAAAGGAAAAAGGTTTTGACTTCTTTCCCGGTGGAACTTTCTGCTCGCTTAACCCGGATTGCAAATAAATAAACATATATTCATACTTAAGAACGTGTCGGAGGGTCATGTCATCTCTCCATCACACATTACTAACTCTTCTTCCTCCCTGGAATCCTTTTGACTTCACGTCTCGTTGAGTCCATTGGACCTGGCTGGGTCTGATGCCATGGCCCTGCTGATGCCCCGCCCACTCCTCCTCTCTACCTCCATCTGCCTGATGGATCACGGAGGTCCGGATCGTGGTCCATGCCGACTACCAACTATTCATACACTGACATTCTGGTCACATGACATCTATTGTTCTGTCCATCCTGGAGAGGGATCCTCCTCTGTTGCTCTCCTGAAGGTTTCTTCCCTTTATTTGCCCCGTGAAAGATTTTTTTCTATTTCTTGGGAGTTGTTCCTGATCCGATGTGAGGTCAAAGGTCAGGGATGTCTATGTGTACAGATTGTTAAGCCCTCTGAGGCTAATTTGTGATATTGGACGATATAAAATAAACTAAATTGAATGACTTTCCTCTAAGATGGTTAGCTTGAAAAGTTCAGAGTCTACCTCCACAGTTAAAACACAATAATTAGCTTCATAATTCATCTCTTCTTTGGACTGGCATGAGTTATAAACCTTCCTAGATTAGACTCCGCCCATTAATATTTGACTCCTCTGCCTTTGGGATTCTTTTTTCTTTTTTTTATATTCACAAACAAATTACTTACATTCTTGGGCGATAATCTTCTGGATTTGAAACGACAGATTCCACCAACGTTCCCCGGCGACCACCCAACGGGACCGTTATTTATTTATTTATTTTTACATTTTTATTATAAGACAAAAGACAATACATAGATATAACACCTAGAGGACAATAAACAATGCAGACGACAAAACAATGGACATAACATCATAAAGTCAGAGTATTTGTGAAAAACAACAACAACAACAAACAAACAAAACAATAATAATAATAATAATAATTAGAAGGAGAAGAAGAAAGAAAGACAGATGCATGTGTACATGTGTATATGTGTGTGCGTGTGCATTATGAATTAACTAATAAATAAGAGGAGTGGTGTCATGTTTGTAAAAATATAGTGAATGATGACCAGATGTCGTGGTGTTCTGTTGTATTGTAAATGATAGATGAGGTGAGTTGTTCCATTGAAATATATTCTGACATTAAATGTTTCCAGTGTGAGATATGTGTGTTATTCCTTGATTTCCAGTTCACGAGGATTGTTTTCTTGGCGATAGTTAGGGCCACGAAGTATTTTGCAGTTTGTTTTGCTCAGGTTTATAGATGAGATGTCTCCCAGTAAACAGAGTGATGGGGATAATGGGATGAGGCAGCCCAGGAAAACAGACAGTGACTCAGTTATTTGTTTCCAAAAGTGTTGAACTGGTGTGCAGTGCCAGGTGGCGTGAATGTAACTATCCTGAGTATTTTGCATGCAATGTGGACAGATGTCTGTCGTGAAACCCATTTTAAACATTTTGTGCCCAGTGTAGTGAATTCTGTGAAGTATTTTATATTGTATTCATTGTAAATTTGTATTTTTGGTCATAAAATATATATTAGTACAGATTTTGGTCCAGAAGTCGGCATCAGGAGTGATAGCTAAGTCAAATTCACATTTTATTATTGGTATGGTTATTATTTCAGAGTGTGACATGATGCTACATATTTTTGAGATTAATTTATTTGAGGAGGTGATATTAATTAACTGTGAGGTTGAGGAAGGTAATTCCAAATGTGTGGCCGTAATGTTGAATTTTGTTTGAAGGGATGATTTCAGAAAGTGATTTTTCCCGATGCCGTACTTCTGAACCAAATGGCACGTCAATAACGGGACCGTTATTGACGTGCCATTGAGCCCGTTCCCTTCTTCTCTTTCTTTTAGTTTTTTTACCACGAGATGAAATAATTCCCAGGTTTTTATTAGCCTCTGGTAAATTGGCTTCAGTGGGAGGCGGAAAAGAAAAAGAAGAAAAAGAAAAAAAATTTCATTTGAATACATACCCGGGTGTCCTAATGCTCATTTCAACACTGTCACTTAGAAGGGGGGGGGCGATAGAGCGCATTGTGCCGCTGACAGGATTGGCTTTGTGTGTGATGAATGGGGCTGTCACAGACGGTGACAGGCTTGTGTTCAATACATGTGGATGTACAATACGCTCCGCATCCCGTGACGAGCTGGGAGGCTTTTTTCGGGTCCCCGATAATCTCCATATCGCTTCGTCTCTCCGAGGGCGGATGTGGTCACGGAGGGGTGTGCCATGTGCCGCTGAGCACAGACTGTCGATCCCTCTGGAGGAATAAATGGGACACAAAGTTTGACTGATGTGTTCGAGTTTCTTGCTTTTTTCTTTTCTTTTCTTTTCAAGTATAGTTTGTGGAAAGAAAAGAAATGCAGATTTGGAGTTTCATGCCTCTGTAAAAACGTTTCCGAGGTCTTGTTGTTCACACAACTGTATCAGAGGTAGTCGGATCACAAGTGAATATAGATTTTGAATAGCCAAAATATATATATATATATATATAGGAGACGCTCACTTAGTGCACAAGGTGGGCTAAAAATAAATATATTTTGCCCTATTTTTGAAGCGAAACAGAACATGTGATACACAAATCACGTAAACATTTAATATTTTTCTCATCTTTCGGATTCAGAACATGCACTGAATGTATATTATAAATATTGATCTCCGTCTTTTTGCATGTTCCCTCAATAAAGCCAATTAAAGATCATTATAATACGACAGAGTTGTGTTGTAGTGTTGTATAAGTAGAGAGTTGTATGTATACCTAAAGGTGAAATGCTAAATATAAAAGCTGAGCATACTTTGTTTGTCTATTATTTTTGCACGTAGACTTTGTGTAAGAAGCAGTCGGCCGAGTTTGAAGACGTAAAACGAGCTCCGGGCCGATAATCTGCCTTTCCACTTTTTTAACAAGGGCCTCGAGACTCGTAACATCGTTGTAGTTTCCTCCTCTCTCCCTCGGCTTCTTCCACTTGGATTCAGTCTAATATAATAAAAACTGAAGTTCTTTTGGCTCGGGCGATTTCTGTCCCCCCCAACCAATACGACTGTTTGTGCTCCTATTGGGGCTCCTCCTCCTCCTCCTCCCAAAGGTCCACCAGACTACAGAGAAACAAAAGGTGATCCGCAGCCAACCTGAATAAACTACAAACTCCACAACTGGGGGTGTACTCAAGTAATGACGGCCAAGAACAGAATTCCGTGTCCACGAAATAAAAATGTAGAGAGAGAGATTAGGAAAAAGGACTCTGCTGCAAAGAAGCTGAACGCATGCACGTCTGTCTCTCTCCACATATCTGTATTCATGCAGGCAGACGGAGGTAAATGGAACAGGGGGGGGGGGGGGGGGCGGTCAGTTCGACGTACAGCCAGCGAGTCTAAACCTCCGAAAACCGGAATCTGACACTCGCACTAATTATACAGCGTCGATGAGCTACAGGCTGTAAACCGTCGACTTGAAAAATGTTTCTGGAGTCAGACTTAATGCTGGAAAATGAGAAAAAAAATCAAACACTGAAAAGGTTTTTGTGCATGAGCCTCATCTTAGTATTCATGAACGTCTGCGAACGGACTAAGTTACGGACACGGATCGAGCCAAAACCTCGTTTTGTATTTTCACTCCCTGAATATTTATGTTTCCCTGAAGTTTTTTTGTGTGTTTTTCTTTCCCCGTTGATACGTTTCCTGTTTTTCCGCCCGTTAAAATATCTCAATCTGAGAAATGAAGGAAGCCGTGGAGAAAGTACGTCTAGCGGGAGACGTGTAATGTGCTTCGTCAAATTAAAAAAGGTCGTAAAGGTTAATAAATCATTGAGTATCGTTGCTTTTCAGCGATTCGTGCATCAGTGACACGTTTAAAGATTTGTTGCGTATTTTTCTTTTTTTTTAATGTGATTTGTATTCTCTCATTTTTTGGTTATTAATCCTGCTCCCGTAACTTTCCGTCTGTTTTCACAAGAAATTATCATCGTTACAGGAACTCCGGCGTCTTGAGGGATCTCAGGTTTTTTTGGGGGGGGATCTTCCTCCTAATTTGAATATTTCAGACGTGGAATAAGGAGCAACTTCTGCAAAGTAAAAAGGAGAGATTCACGATGCAGACGTGTCGCAGAAACGTGTAGCAGAAACGTGTCGCAAAAACGTGTCGCAGTAACGCGCCTCGGCTGCGATAAACTTCATTTAATAACTCATATTCCGCCCGTGTGGACACGTTCAGTATTACACCCAGCCCATTGGTAATTGGGCCAAGTAGCGGCGTGTTCGCCTAACCGAATCCCGGAGTTTGTTTGAGAGAAGTCAAGATTTCACATTATAGGTCTGAATTTTAAAAAAGTATACTGTATATTGCTTTTATTCTTCAAGATGATTAAAATTCGTCATACAGTGATTAGACATTGAAGGTGTAACTGAGAATGTTACATGGTCCAGATGAGAAATATACACACATATATTATATATGCATACACATACTTTTTTAATGACTTACCTGAAGAGTGGGTCTTTCCCAGCAAGCGATGAACTGTGGAGACAAAACGGAGCACGTATATATATCTAGATATATGTCTATATATACCTTAAATTACATCAAAATGTCTTTTTTATTTTGGGTTTACTGCTTAATTCTGGGTATAAAAAGCTATGTGAAACCTTTAAATACACAATAGAAAACATAATGCAACATAATGGAGGTAAAATAGTCATGACATCATCAGAGAGAGAGAGTAAGATGGAAAAGAATAGCTTTGAATTCATAAAAATCTCAGTTATGTCCATTGCCAACTTTAATGTGATACTGTCTGATCATTTATGCATATCTGGTCACAAAGAACGTAATTCATACGCATGTAGAGTGTGAACGTACGATTTATTGCACCAAACAAGACCACAATACACGTGTTGGGCTAAGAAGTATGATCTTTAAAAAAAAAATGATTTCCATTCATTCGTCTCCTGATGCTGAGCTTCACATCCTGCTGGATTATGTAAAAAAAATCTTCTTTTTTTCAACCGAGCATCGTTTCCACAATCGGACGAGGATGAACTGTTACCGGGTAGAGTATACACTGGGCCTCGACCTTTTAACCCCCACTTTAACTAGAAGATAACACAAGCTCAATCACCGCCGTCCCCCATGGGGATCATTCCAGAGGACAGAACGATGACGCAACGACCACGTCCGTCACGTCCTCTGGAGATGACCTCATCGAGTTGATATGCATATTTACATTGGACTCAATCATTGCGCTGCTCGTAAAGCCAGAAACCTGAAAATAATTCCTTCAATAACCCGAGCGGATTTAAAGATGCCCGCTGCCGATGTCTTTATCTATAAATGAGATAAACAATATTTCCGTAAGGTAATTTTTTTTGGGGGGGGGGGGTGGAAATGCATTGAGAGAAAAAGTAACAAAACATGATAAAATGACACCTCCGTCACCTTATAAGTACTTGTAGTCATGTAATCTTATTTTTGTACGCAGGCTTATTGTTTTTTCTATGTTTCTATGTAAAGAAAATAAGATTATTAACGTGGAAAGTGCTCCTCTGGGTTCTCCGCGTGACCCCATCGACTTATATCCTAAATATCGTTTGACCTTCTCGATGCTGTTACTCTCCTGTGACTCCACATCACTTCTCCTCCCCCCTCCCCCTCTTATTTTTTTCCAGAGATGAATTTTTTTTATTCTTCCATTAATCCCACAGATCGGGCGAGGTGTTTTTTAGTCCACGTGTTAAACTTTTAATACCTTTGGGTCGTTTATCTTTACGAAGCCTGTCAGCGAACCAGGCGAGCTATTTCCTCATTTGGCTTTTTTCGGGGGCGTGTGTGTGTGTGTGGGGGGGGGGGGGGGGTGGTGATGGAGGTTTTTTTCTTCTTCTTTTTCTGCTCACCACTTAATGAAATCCTGATGCGAAGGAGAGAGAGAGAGAGAGAGAGAGAGTGGCGACAGCGGGGGTGATCTCGGAGGTCTAAAGAAAGCCACGCCCCCTCCGGAGAGACGGTGACTCCCCCCCCCCTCGTGTGGAGGAGACCCCTCATTACGAATAGCCGACGATCGGGCTTCGCGTCAAGGGCGGCGCCCAAGTGGACGAGGGTGGAATTGCACGTGATTAATTAGTTTGAAAGCTCCCCTGGAACGATGGCGTCTGCTCTCTCCAGCGTTTGTCTTCATTTGCCAAGATATGAGAAGACGAGCTTCTTTTCTTTCTTTTCTTTCTTTATATATCAGTTCAGGCTGTACGGTGAAACATCCTGTAGATATAAATGGTTTTATCAAAAATGTCAAAAACGACAAAAACTAAAAGTTTTTTCATCGGTTCGTTTAACGGTTAAAAACCGTGAAACAAAGAAAAAAAGGAGGACAAGCGATGAGCGTCATAATGCGACGAAGACACATTTTGTTTTCTGTTTGGAAGCAAGTGAAATGTCAGAGCGGTACTTCGCTGGAATAATTACGACGCGTGAAAACAAACAAAAGTCTGCCGGTGACTCGTAAAATGAGAGAGAGAGAAAGTGAGATATTAATATTGCATAATCGTGTCATTACTGTGGGGACTCTGTCGTTGCTTCTCTCACTGTCCGAGACCGAGAGAGACTTCTCCTTCATTCATCTGCAGTACAAGTCATCTTGAGAAAATGAGAAATTACGAACATAACATGTAGAAAATTACTCAATGAATTTCTTTGGTTGGAACTTTTCTACATGTTTTAACCGTAATATGAAATGTCCTCAAAATGAATTGCATCGGTTGGAGGTTTTCCACATGTTATAACCTTAATTTGACATTTTCTCAAAATTAATTGCTTTTGTTGGAAATGTTCTACATGTTATGTCCGTAATTCGCCATTTTCTGAAAATTTATTGACTTGGTTGGAACTTTTTTTCCTTGTTAAAACCGCAATTTGCCATTTTCTTAAAATAAATGTCATTGGTTGGAATTTTTCTACATGTTATGTCCGTAATTTGGCATTTTTCAAAATTAATTGACTTGTTTAGAACTTTTTTTTACATGTTATGTCCGTGATTTGCCATTTCCTCAAAATGATTTGCTTTGATTGGAACTTTTCTACATGTTATAACCGTAATTTGGCATTTTTCAAAATTAATTGACTTGTTTAGAACTTTTTTTTACATGTTATGTCTGTAATTCGGCATTTTCTCAAAATGAGATGCTTGGATTGGAACTTTTCTACATGTTTTAACCGTGATTCTTCATAGTTTTGGAAGTGTGAGTTTGCAATAGTTTTTGCACGACTCTTAGATATAATGTTATGACGTTCTTTGCTCTGGCGTTCACGTGAAAAATAATAATAAAATCTGAAGACTGTAAAATGATTTCAGCTATCGGCAAGAAGAACCATTCCCCAGCAACGGCCCATCAACATGAGTGGTTCATGAATAAGGATAATAACTGCAGTAATGAACATGTTTGGGATTGTTACAGATTGTGCGTCGTGTTACTCCATCTCGTCTTCATCAAAGATCCCTTCATCTAATTCCGGCTCCGCCTCTGTGTGTTAGTGTGTGAGTAGCCGGTATGACGCTGTATCCATCACAATAACACCGTTATGTTATATTTAATGTTCTGGAGTATTCTCTTTATCTCTTAATCTTTCTACTTGTGTTTGGGGAGCCCAAATGGCGCAGGACACTCGAAACACATCAATCCATCGGAGACAAAAGGATGACCCGCTGCATCCGAGGCCGGTCGGCGACCTCCAGCTCACAGAAAAGACTGAAATAATTCACAGTGAAGTCGATAGTAGATAAACATTATGTTTTTTAATTATTGTCTTCAAAATAAAATGACCGGTGGTTGCAAATAAGGGACAGTGCACATTGATAAAAACATTGGAGTAAATGTGCCAGAGTTAGCCAAGAGGCTATTTTTCATCTGTAGTCCCAATGTTGCTGATGTTAAGAACAAACCTAAAAACATAAGATTACAAATACAATCTGCAGATAAAGCAAATAAAATAAGGGAGAACAATGTTAAAATGGTCAGAATAAAAACATAATGGACAGAATAAAAACATAATGGACAGAATAAAAACATAATAATAATTAATTAAAACTCAATTCAAGAAGGAAAAATCAAAACATTTAGATTTCATATGCTGTAAAATGTTAGTTTACATAAAATATTCTTTAATTACAGAGCCTGTGGCCACTTGAAGAACACACACAGTACATCTTTAACTTCAGTTACGGTATGTTTGCAGGCTATGAGGTCATAATTGACTCATAAAGAATACAAAATAACTCCATCGACCGCGTCCCGCGAGGTATAAAAGCAAACAACAGCGGGAAGGAATCATTTTTCTCCAATTGCCGTGCGGCCGTGAAATATAACTACAACAATATTAGTGTGCGGTCATTTTAGTTCCTCCACTAAGATGTCTTTAGGCAACACACACACACACACACGCTCAGAATATGAATGTAATGCCTCAGATTCCAGTCAGAGGGCTCATTACGCCGTAATGAAGCTAATCAAGAAACAGGAGAAGCATTCAGCCTCCGCGCCGCTGTAAGCCTCACGTATCCTTCTTTAGGGCCTTAAATGGGCCCCGGTGGCTCATTACAGAGCGGCCAGGACAAGCTCGGTCCTCTCCCTGGAGACGGGGTGTGTGTGTGTGTGTGTGTGTGTGTCTTGGAGCTCAGTGAAGCCACAGAGGTCTACAGTAGCGGTGTGGGGGGGTGGAGGAGGAGGGCCTTGGAAGCATGTTTATTTATTTGTGGATCTCCGAGGCCTTTGATGGGACTCCAAATGGCTCAGTGTGTGTGTGAGGAGATGAGTGGTGGTGGAACAACGCAGTCAAATCTGTGTGTGTGTGTGTGTGTGTGTGTGTGTATACGATGAGAGTGTGAACTTCTCTGTAACAGCAGCACAACGATTAACAATATAATAAACATATGATGATGACACTCGTTCATTAAAAAGACACAAGTTGTGTACCGCTTTAAAAACTATGATTTCTCTCTTTATTTCTTTAAAATCAAGAGAATTTACCCCAAAATCAGTACCACTGATTATTTTTTTCAATAACGATTCACATGTTTTTAGTTCTGCTGCTTCATTTGTGACCTGTGTTGCATTCAGGGACATTTATACAAATCAAGGGATTTTGGCACCCAGGCTACTATTTAAAAATGTTCTTTTTGTTATATTTGACGTGTTTTTACTTCATGGCTGACACTTCATGCGAGAGGTCAAGAGGGTTATTTAGAGCCGAAGTCATTGGTCATGCTCATCAATAAGAGCAATTAGCATCATTTTGATCATTTGATTCATAGTTTCAGCCATTTTTCCCAAAAATATGACGATAACTCTCCTCTTCCTGCCTCTTGATGTGAGGATTTCTCTCCTTTGTGTTTGTAAAAATGGAAATTAACATATTTGACTTTCGGCCTTCAAATTTTAGAACATCAGTAAATGAATGTAGATAAATAATAGATAAATAATGATAATTATACAGTTGCGGCTTCGGTGTCATTTGTTTATCTGTTATGGATTCAAGCGCTGAACCTGAGAGTCCATATTGATTGAAGTATATCATTTATTTTTAGAACAAAGATCAAATGGGCTATTAACAAAAATAAAGGTGGAAAAAATATTTAAAATGTACATCATCGACATTCTAGCCGTGAGTTTGATGGGCCTGCGTGTCTGATCCGACAATAACATCCTGTCCATCAACAGTGTGATTGCTCCTGCGCATGCGCTCCTCTGAAATCCAATTAACGCCAGAAACATAATGAAGACATGAGAAAGGCGTGAACACGAAACCGAAACAAAAGAACTCTGCAGGGGGGCAGAGGGGGGGGGCGGGGGGAGTGATGCCTTGAACGGGGGACCGGCAGCCAATGAAAACCGACCACGTCACACCTGCGAAACAAGAGTGAAGCCCGCGGAGAGGAGACCCGAGCACACCTGAGACGTCGAAGGTGCGTTCGAGGACCGCTTGGAAATAATCTCGTGATTTGACTTTGGCTCGATAAAAGCGTGGAAAAAAACACAGCAAATTAAGTTTTATTGTTTTTTTTAAATATACATAGTCTCCAAAATAGTTCCACGTATTCCCATATTTATTTGTTCCGATTTTTTTCCTATTTATTTATGATCATTTTTCTTAAAATGACATTGTTTTTACTGTATTTACTCAATTTTTTTTCCAATATTATTAATTTAAAGAGTAGTAATTTGACATAGTTGTTGCCTGTGAGCCGCAGTGTGTTTTCCAGTGGAAGGCAGCCGGTTCAGAGTGGAAACAAACACACCCTCCGCGCCCCGGGCAGCCGGCCCCGGTATCATGTTCTACCGAGAGGCGTTTACAGCTGTTTGGCTTCATAACACAGGGCGACACGCTGCGCCGGGAGGGCTGCAGCGTGGAGGAAGAACAACACCACGGCCTATATACACATCAACCACATCATAATTAACCTGCAAATAAATTACTCGTATTTTAAGGGGCATAATTAGAGTACATTTTCCAAGAAATAACATGTAAGAGCATCTGAAATGGACGGATGGGATTTTGTTGAGGTATATCAGAGCTGATTTGATTGTGACCTTATCAAACTCTGTTATTTTAGTATCCAGTGGAACTTGTTATGTTTGTAATATTTCTGTGGAGATTTATTTATGCTACTCGTTGGTGACCTTGGAGGCGATTTGATTGCCTTTTTGCACTCTGTATAATAAACTGTAATATATATAAAATATCCCTTTATGAAGTGTTTTTATTAAAAGCTTTTCGTAAACTGGATTAAATATGTATATACATATATTTATACATATATATATATCCATATACGTGTTTATATCCATATACACACACATATATATATATATCCATATATGTGTATTTACATATATATATATACATTGATGTGTATATATATCCATATATGTATATTTTGTTCATATATATATATATATCTCCGCATATGTATTTTTTGGAAGAATTATTGTCACTAAAAAAAGGAATGTGTGTCTTAAATAATCGTAATTACACCTCCTGCTAATTGTTATTGTTTTGTTTTTTATTAAAATATGTGTGTTGTCTTTTCTTTTTTTGAACGCTGATCAAATTATATTAAATATATTAAAATTAATTTAAAACGATATGAAAACAAAACGTGTCTCCCCCCCCCCCCCCCCCCACCCCTCGCAGCTGTTCTGCACGGCGGGTTCAAGGCGCTGTAACAAATGCAATGTTCAGGATTAGGAGTTGTGTTGTTGCAGTTGTTGCTTCTCCGGATACTTTACTGTCAGTGTTTCACCACGGAGCCGCTCAGATGGAATCATTTGGTGATTAATGACGCGGAGCTCGCGCCTGACCCTTTTTCTTTTTTCTTTTCTTTTTGACGCGGGTGGGATTTTTTTCCTCCCACTTTTGATTCTCTCTCGAGCCAAAAGGATGGCACGAGCGCTCCTGATTATTAATAGGACGAGTGTGTTTCATGGATAGATTTCTCCTCACAAAGAAAAAGAAATATATATATATAATATAATATAATATTCCGTGAAGGTGGCTTAATGTAACGCACTACTTTTTTGGGAGCCCGGTGTACTGATAGGAGCGAATCATCCAATTAAATCCCTGAAGAGCTGATGATTGATGATGTCAGCTATACTGTGCTTCTAATTAACGTTTCAATTAAGCCAAAGGAAGAAGAAGAAGAAGAAGAAGAAGAAGAAGAAGAAGAAGAAGAAGAAGAAGAAGAAGAAGAAGAAGAAGAAGAAGAAGAAGAAGAAGAAGAGGAGACGAAGAAGAAGAAGAAGAAGAAGAAGAATGAGACGAAGAAGAAGAAGAAGAAGAAGAAGAAGAAGAAGAAGAAGAAGAAGAAGAGGGGAGAAACCAAATAACTTCACCCTCAGACCGAATTGGAGGCAGTGGAGCGTGGTGTGTGTGTGTGGGGGGGGGGCCATTCAGCCTAAACTACATGTGAGGTTAATAATCTGCAGCATCGTGGTGTGTTCAGGTGCTCTTCACTAGTATCGTTCTATACACGACGCTGTAGAATTGGCAGTAAAATGAAATCAGCAGGTTTTTCTTCCTCTCTCATCATCACGATCTGTGTGGATGAAAAAAGACCCGCGGGGATAATGTCACATTATTATCATCTTATTATTATTTTATCCTCTATTATATAAAAACAGCAAGTCACACGAAATGAAAAATATAAAATTAAATTATTATTATTATTATATATTTTAAAATAATAATTCCTTTCTTTAAAAAAAAAACATATTTTGTACCGTAATCCCTATTACTAAAAATAAATAAATAAATGTAATTTACGTGTCAATGCAAACCTCATTTCTGAGAGGAAAGGTTCAGCTTGTGTTTCTCCTGTTTCCGTCCGAATCCCCCCCAAATGTAATTTCTCCCTGCACACCCCCTCTGCTTGTTATGGAGAAATATATATTCAAAGCAGCCACAAAGGGTGGACCTCCAAGGTAGCTAATAGAATTTCCTGCTGTTTTATAACTGTCCCTAAACCAATGTCACCATATGCTCCTGTTGGCACGAGACGCTCCGCGGCGCGCCAGGCTTCCTCCAAATGGGTCACAGTAATTTGATTATATAAAAAGAAAAACGAGTAATTCCCCCGTTTTATTAAGCTTCTGTCTTGTATCAGAAATCTGCATATATATAAATATATATCATATAATTCAGATGTTTAGACATCGGCTCGATTTAGACGTTAAGAAGCTTTTGTTGTATAAACGCAGATAAAAATATCAGTTTATTTCCATTTTGCATTTTCTTTTTTGGATGACAAATACATATTTCGTTTCTCCTACATGTTTTGTGCATTTTCAAAAAATGCATTAAAACGAACGAAGAGCCAACAGCAGCTAAATGTGTTGACTTTGAGGAGCATGGATACGACCCGGTGTGTTACCTGCTGCTCTCCTCGGCCTCTCTATCTCTCTCTCTCTCTCTCTCTTTCTCCATCCTAAAAAGCTTCATCCGTTTAGAATTTTTTTACAAAATCACATTTTCTGTCCCCAGACTCGGCGTCCCCTTTATTACCAGAACCCATGTGGATGGTACCTTGCGGGGTCTCAATGGCGCGGGAGACATACACAAGGATAAATAATATAACATAAATAAACAGCGTGAAATACATTTAAAATAAAGGAATGAACAAACTAGACCCTGAAATGTTATATTTTTTGGTTTTATATGAATATGAATCACCTTTTATAATATTGGTGAGTATTAGACAGATACAGGAAATAAATATGAGAGATATTTTAAACATACATACATTTTGGGGTTTCAGATTAGAAGCACGTATCACCTATATCTTCTGTCATGAAGAAGAAGAAGAAGAAGAAGAAGAAGAAGAAGAAGAAGAAGAAGAAGAAGAAGAAGAAGAAGAAGAAGAAGAAGAAGAAGAAGAAGAAGAAGAAGAGAAAAAGCCATCACCTCTCCTGTTGAACAATGGGTTAAACCTGAACAGCTTCTGTTTCAAGAAAAATCTGTTTAATAGACTTCACAGTCTGCTCCGTGGATGTGGCTTTTTTTCTTTTTAGAATCACCCCAAAATGCGCCCTTTACGCGTAAACGCTCTCTGCGTAATTACGCACGAAAACGACTAAATGAAGACGCCGTTGTTTGGCTCGCTGTTTTTTTCCCCTCCAAACTTTTCCACAATGCAAAGATGCTGCTGGCGGTCGTATGAATGGCCACGGGCTCTCCCTCTCGAGCAGAACACACCAGCAGAGGGAAACAGATGCGTAAACATTCAGGCCGAGCAACAGACTCCTCCTCTCCCCCACGTCCAATTAGTTATTATGGCCCGGCCCTTTAAGACGCAGCAGCGGGTCAGCGAGTAGTCTAGTGTTACTCTAATTGAACTTCGCCCAATCAACAATAACTCGTTAGCAGTCGCTTTCTTTTTCTTGCATGCGTGGGACATCTTCTTCTTCTTTTCTTTTTTTATGAGTGTGTGTGTGCGTTACCCCCTTTGCAAGGATTCACCTCCCCTCCAGTCTGTTACTTCCTAAAGATCTACATGGAGCTCGGCAGAGGAACGGCGACTCTCTGAGGGGGAATACAGTCCGGCTGCCCTTTTTTTAATGATCTTCTTCTCCAAACTGCGCCCGGAGCATGGTTATTTTGGAGGAAAGTTGCAACATATAGAGGAGGAGGAGGAGGAGGGGGAACGCGAAAAGGAAACTGTCTTTTAAAAAAGAAAAACTGCCATTTGAATGAAATAATCCCCTTTTTCTTCGGGACTGCGATGACCTCCAGTAAAGACATGAAGGCAGGTTCTGTGTTGCAGTCCGGCGGCGAGGAGAGGAGACGGGCTCCCCTGGACCAGCTGCCGCCGCCGGCCAACTCCAACAAGCCGCTGACGCCGTTCAGCATCGAGGATATCCTTAACAAGCCCTCCGTGAAGAAGTCGTCGGTGGCCAGTATTTGTCCGCCCCGGGTTCTGGAGAAAGTCTCGGGCTCCAACGCCGCGCGGAACGGGATCACCACTCCGTCGTCGCCGCTGTGCGCGCTGGAGGAGCTCGCCAGCAAAACGTTCAAGGGGCTGGAAGTCAGCGTGATCCAGGCGGCAGAAGGTAAGACACACAGGCGGCGTGTGTGTGTGTTTTTTTAAATTTAAGATACGCTTTGACTTTAGACTTTTGGAGACGCGCAGACAGCTGTACAGGAATGCGTAAATGGACAAATAGCACGTGCACGTCGTTCACCGTGCACGCATATGATCTGATATGATCCACACGGTCCAAAACAATCAGGCATGGTGGCCATGTACAGCCATGTTGGATGAAAATGGACATACATGACGTAATGCAATACAAAAATAACCTCAGAATTATAATAGTGGGTATAATTCTTATTTGGCCCAAAATATGGTGCACATTTTGCCATTTTTTTACGAATTATTTCACATATTTATATTTTTTAATATATTTTTTAAACATTTGTGACAATGTTGACAGCATTTTTAAAAAAAATTATTTAGCTAAGTGAGTTTTAAAGAAAAAAGAGAAAAAGAGTAAAGCGAGGACAGGCCGGTGAAGCCTCTGTTGCTTCAGTTGTTGTTGTTTTTGGGGTGCGCGTGTGTGTATTGGGGGGGGGGGGGGTGATTGAGAGACCCCTCACACGGTTATCCCCTTCTTCCACCTTTTTCCAAGGTCGCGAGCACGTCAACGCGTTCGGCCAGAGGCAGACGTCGAAGAAGAGGAGGAAGTCGCGCACGGCCTTCACCAACCACCAGATCTACGAGCTGGAGAAGCGCTTCCTGTACCAGAAGTACCTCTCGCCGGCGGACCGGGACCAGATCGCGCAGCAGCTGGGTCTCTCCAACGCGCAGGTCATCACCTGGTTCCAGAACCGGCGGGCCAAACTCAAGCGGGACCTGGAGGAGATGAAGGCGGACGTGGAGTCGCTGAAGAAGATCAACCCGCAGACGCTCCAGAAGCTCGTGAGCATGGAGAGCATCGAGGAGGAGGAGGAGGGGGCCGGGGGGGCCCTCCCCCCCGAGGGGAGCGACCAGGGACCCGAGGCCCGGTCGCCCAGCGTCTCCCCGACCTCCCAAGGACACCGGGGGGCCTTCCCGCAGTCGCCCTCCTCCTCCAGAGACCAAACCACGGACGAGTTCTCGGAGGACGAGGAGGAAATCGAGGTGGACGATTGAGAGAGAGAGAGGGGAGGGGGGGGGGGTGGGGGCTGTGGTTTTCATAAGCAACAACAAAACAACAAAAAAGATTTTTTCTTCCCGAACTTTTTTTGCACGGATGTTAAAACACAAGAAAAAAGGGGAAAAAGGAGAATATATACATTGAAAAACATTTTTAAATTTTTTTTAATTCCTCCTCCTTTCCTCCTATTTTTTCTTCTTCTTCCTCTATTTTTTAATTGATGCATCGGACTTGTCGTTTGTGTTTCTCCGCCGTATTTGAGGAATATCCGGTTTTCTTTTCAACTGTTCACGGTTCAGTAAAGACTGGAAAAAAGAAACATGTCCGTTTTTACGAGGGAGGGAAAGTTGTGCAATTATTGTTGCTTATATCATTTATTCGCATTCTTCTGTTAAAGGAATTGGATCTGCCAAATATTTAAATCACACATTGTTTTTTTTACCGGAGTCGATGTGTCACTCCATCCCTTCCTGAACGTGTAACATTAATATTTCTTCTTCTTCTTCTTCCTCTTCTTCTTCTTCTTCTTCTTCTCTGAGCACCATGCCGGCCCGGGCGCGTCACTCATCAAATATCGACTGCACACTTCTTCTTCTTCTTTTCTTTCTTTTTTTACACACTCTGAGTTCTGTACATACAAATCAAAACATCCATTATGCGATAATTTTATTGTAACATTCTATTTAATCAGCATCTATGTAAATAAAGGTGATATGAGTAGTATATAGGGGACATGCAACCTCACATGCACTCTCACGCACGCATATATATGTCCCCTTATTATGCATATTTTTATGGAAAAAAATAAAAAAATTTAAATAAAAATTTAAATATATTATTTAAAATATAAAATATGATGACAAATTAAAAATCTACAAAAGAAAATAATTCCCTATAGATAGGAGCTATTGTTTGTACCATTTAAACATTTATAAAACCCTACGCTGTGTCTTTAATAATACATAGTGTTTAGCAACGTGTTGAAATGACTAAGGGGGTGTGTCACACATGCACTAATGTAACTCTGACAGCATACAGGCACGAGCGGTAGGGGGGCGGGAAGCTATGGTATGGGGGCGTGTTTGGTGGGGAAAAAAAAAAAAAAGGTGTGTCCTAGAGGAGTAGGGAACGATGTTATTGGTTGCATACTACTTATGAATAAGGGGGAGGAGGAGGGAGGAGGAGGAGGGACTTATACCGGTATGCATATATATAGAGAGGGGTTTGGGGTAAGAGGGCAGTCTCCAACAGCCTGGTCACTTGTGTGTACTTAGTAGTTGGCTCCTATTACTATTGTTACAGCTATTGCTAACTGCTAACTCTCCTGCTGCTGCTGCTGCTACTGTTTGTGGGAGGGTGTTGGATATCTGCCAGGATTATTTTTCGTCTTTTTTATTTTAATTTTTGATCTATCTCTTTTTTTGATTTTGATTTTATTGTTTGTTTTTATTTTGAGCTATCTACATACAGTCATTATGTCTGACATCGACAACGACAACACCATCAACAACGATACCATCAACAACGATAAAGACAACCCTGCTGGTTCTATATCCTGTAATCCTAATAATATAGATAAGCCAGCAGGTGTCGCTGCAGCCGTGTATACAGATGTGGATACAGTCATACAATGATGGTTGCTGAGCACCTAGGGGTCTATGGGTATGTTTACAAGGTTACCTATGCTAACGGTACTGTAGGGCTAATGAGTACACATATAGATCCCAGGACTACGCTAAGGGCATGTTATTGTCTGTTAGTGACTGGAGACAGTGTCGTTCAGTAATCGGTGGGTCATTTGAGCCGGATAATCCGTCTGATAGTATGACCACAGCCCACTGGTATAGTGAAACAGGGCTCAAATATACCATATAGATACAGGACCCTCCCGATCACCGCTAGGGTTTCTATTGGTTAGCAGTTGTCTGAACCGTGAATACACGTTGGTGTGTAGAGGGATGACGGGTTATGGTCAGACAACCCACCAGTTCAATAGTAGCGAGTATGATAAGTGGTTTCAGACCACATTCTTTGTTCAATGGTGTGATTGGCAGGCCATGCAGGGTCTGTTCAGCCAGGTTGACAACGCTATCAGGGCAGACAGAGTCTATGAGACTTACGGGGCTCTTAAACGTCTTGTCTACGATGATGCGCCAATTGGTATGCAAATTGTGTCTGCTATCATGAACTGATAAAGTCGACAAGCCCATGTCATCTAAACGGGGAAATCAAGGTATGTTTCAACATGTGTATGTTTTATATGTTAATGTGTTTAAAATTTGATGCATAATTGACACAAATGTTTTTATTTTATTTTCAGGCGCTGAAAACACAGATGCCAACCACTCATGGGCCGATCAAGTGAAGAACCCCCCTCATACTGACAATACGGACACCGAGGTCACATGCACTGTTGACCCGGTTGCATATTTTATGGCCGGGCATGCTATGACCATACAGCATCATCAGGACACGTGGGAGACCGTAACACCCGAGGGCTTGACATCATCGGACCTCCCGACTTAAAAAGAACACCCGTGTTTCACAGAATGTGTTAAACGGGAGTTCTACGCCTGCTGTCTGCTGCCGTCCAGTACTACAAGGAGAAAAATGTTACGGATGTTATACTGCTCATCCCAGTCAGATCCACCATCCATGCCTGTGGCCTATACCAGAAGACTTCTACACTGAGCACTATGAGGAGTTGATGTATACCTTGTGGACCGACGATTTCATACCAACAGTGCAAATGTATGTGTCACTCTATGGTATTGAAACAACAGCTGATAGGATCAATGGAGCTGCAGCCATGATATGCCATAATCTGCTTACCGTTGATAATGTGCCCTTAGCGCTTGTAAGCTACGATGACCCCATGCCATCTGAGTATGAGCCCCAGGGTACAATTGGGCCCTCAGGCTTGAGAAACTATGTGATAGGTGGCTAAAGTCTGTACATCGCCACCCTATAACCGTTGAGTATGCTATTGTTTCTTCTTATGGTATCAAACATGTGTTGTTTATGTGTGGATGCAATAAAACAGCTTGTTACAGTTACTGCCGTGATCATTTCTAACAAACCTTTATCATGGATAGGACACTACAGACGATTTATTACGATCCAGCTCATCCGGGGCTTAGGTAGTGTAGCAAAACTAATGCCGTCAGAGAGCAAACAGGTATTATGCCACAATTATCCAAGGTCAACAATTTTTTATTAGAACAAGATGTTTATACCCTCCATGCCAAAGCAGCTATAAACTTCCCTAGGAATAGAGTACTGGTTAGTATAGACCAACAGTTTCAGGCCGATCTTGTAGATATGATCGAATATTCAGAGGAAAACGATAATGTACGATACCTATTGATGTGTATAGATGTCTTTTCTAAATATGCCTGGGTGAGATGTCTATCTAACAAATCAGCTGCTTCTGTGACAAATGCATTTAAAGACGTTTTGAACGACCTGTGAAGTTGCAGACAGATGAGGGACATAATTTTATAACAAAAATTTCAACAGTTAATGGATCAGTATAAAATCAAGCATTTTCAACATCAAACGAGACAAAGGCTAGCATCATAGAGCGTTTTAACAGAACCTTCAAGACACGCATGTGGAGGTATTTAACGTCTGTTAACTCACGCAGATATGTAGAGGTGGTTCAGGATCTTGTTAATGCCTATAATAACTCTCATCATAGGTCTATAAATATGACACCAAGCACTGTAGATAAAAACAATGAAAAAATAGTATTCATGCATCTGTATAAGTTGAAGCCTCAGAAACCCTGGTTTTAAATTTAGCAAGGGAGACAACGTAAGAATCTCAAAACTCCGTGGGGTGTTTAGGAAAGGTTATAAGCAGACGTTCACAGATGAGCATTTCATCATATCAGAGTGTCTATCCAGGATCCGCCTGTTTATAAACTAAGCGATAGTGCCAACGATCCTGTGAGGGAACCTTTACGAGGAGAACTACACAAGGTCATTATAGGTAAAACAAGACGTTTAAAATAGAAAGCGTATTGACCAGAAAAAACATCATGGTAAAAATATGGTGTTTGTAAAATGGCTAGGTGGAAGTTTAACACATGGATCCCTGAAAAAGACATGGTGCCTGTATAGAAAAGGGTAGGGCCCATCGTTCAAAAGGTCACACACTTGAGCACCATTCATCAGACAACATCGGTACAGTATAGCTATGGATAAGAATGGTTTCTATGTTACACTTCCTAGTAACGCTTCCCTCCTGGTATATCCGAATAATAAGATATGGAATTACAGAACCAAATTAGCAAAAACTATAGTCTTGAGAGAGCCATACGAGGTCGGACTGATTGAGATTCAATATCCCAAAATGTGGAACAGCTTCAACGATAGCGACGCCAGTATTCAAATATCCTACGATATAACAACGGGGGACCGGGCTTCTATGGCTATTATGGGTCTATAGAGGAGCTGGTTTACGAGTTTAACGTCCGAATCCGTGCTTTAACCAAAAAGCCTTACAAGGAATACATGTACTATGATAGCTTTAAAAATAGGGTCTACATCAGCGGCCTGGCAAATAGGGACATTGTCATAAATGGCCGTTTGGCTGAGATTCTAGGCGTTTTTCCCACAGCTATGGACCCTCTCATGCTGCCGATATTCATGGGGGCTGTTATAACATATATGTATATAGCGATATTGTAGACTATCAACTGGTTGGCGATAGCCATGTACCACTCCTGAGATGTATAAATGTGTCTGACGAGGTGCGACGTATACCCACTCTAACTTTTGACAAGCCACACTAGCTCTCCAAAACGGTGTTTGATGACATTGAGTTAGCTTTAAAAGACGACCAGAACAGATATATACCTTTTTTATACGGTAAAGTGATTGTAAAGCTACATTTTAGACCCATAAAACAGTATTTCTAAAACTATTGAATGATGGGTCGAACCCCTACGTTCGAGACGATGGCCGTTATATGACATACTACATGAATCAGGCTGGTGGCGACCTACAGGGTTTTATAGGTGCTAGTACCCAGTATGGAAACGGATTGGGAGGTATGTTTCGAAGTCTTTTCAGAATGGCCATACCTCTTTTAAAAAGAGGATTTAACATTGCTAAACCACACCTACGGACAGCGGCTTCTAATATCATGGGTGATGTTGTCTCGAAAATTACTAAACATAACATGGATAAGCAGGAGGGCATGGCATGTTAGTGCATATGCCACTGAAACGACCACCAGTGAATAGGGGCGTTCACAAATAAAAGACGTAAAACAGGCGGTAGAACCAAGAAACCTGTCAAAAGAAAACAGCAGCCAAACGAAGCAGATCACAGGGAAAACGTGCTCACTTCACTGCTAAAGACATCTTTAAAAAAGAAAAAGAAAAAAAGAAAAGAAAAAACAACAAGACCTAAATTAAGAAACTAAGAAGCTATGTCTCTTATACATAAACAATCTGCAGAATGTGTCAAGACAGAGCTGGATCTGTTTACGGTTCCTTACACTCAAACATCCCTCGAGAAATCTACATTTTTAGAAATTCCTCCAGTGTCTGCAATAACGGAGACCGGACCCTATGAGTTCTACATCTCGTCGGCGAAGATTATCTTGATTTGAATGATTCATATCTGTCTTTGAGGGTGAAGATTACGAATCCGCTGCCGCAGATGTAGGATTCATAAACTACCCAGGATGCACCTTATTTTCCCAAGTAGACATCATGCTGGGTGATAGACTCATATCACAATCATCAAATACTTACCCCTACAGAGGAATAATAGAATGTCTGCTCAACTACAGCAAAGACACTCTGGATACACAATTCAGCACCGGATTATTTTGCAAGGACACAGGCTCACATATGAATGTGACCACCATACAGGGTGCTAACACAGGGTTATTGGAGCGTGGAAGCTACACGGGCTAGCCGGACGGTTGAGCTAATAGCACCGATACATTCTGATCTGTTTTTCAAGAGAAGTTGTTGGATATTTCTCTGAAATTCATACGATCAAAAGATGCATTTGCCCTAATGACAGCAGCGGATACGCTGTACAGAGTTAAGATTGTATCAGCCAGTATTTTTGTGAAAAGGTTACTGTGGCACCTCCTGTCAGATTGGCTCATAACAAATGCTAAATATGCTCTTGACAGAGTCGCAAAACTTTTTCCATACCAGCGGGGACAAGAGTATGCAATCAGGAGAATTTATACATGGGTCAACTCCTAAATTCATGGTATTATGCTTTGTGGACAATGAAGGATACACAGGTAGCTACGCAAGAAACCCTTTTAATTTTGAACACTATGATTTAGAGTATTTGAGCATCTCTGCAGACGGACAGTCACACCCATCAAGACCATTCCAGCCCTCATTCCAATACGGTCTCTACACTAGAGAATATTACCACATGATTCAAACTACAGGAGGCATTTAAAGGACAGACCGCTGGCGTGATTTTGGGAATGGTTACTCAATGTTCTGCATTAATCTGGAGCCTGATGAAGGATGTTCGGGAATGTGTCTCTGATTAGAACAGGCAACGTTCGTCTGGAGGCTCGATTCCGTGTACCTCTGCCTAGAACAGTGACGTTGATATGTTATTCAGTGTTTGACTCTGTACTTGAGATATCAAACCAGCGCCAGGTATTGATGGATGCATATTGAGGGTACCTGTTGAAATACGATGAATACCATAGAGTTGACTAGTATAGTCAGAAAATGCATGATTAATGGAACACGTTTTGTGGGGTCCTGGCCTGTGATCAATTACCTCAGGCAGAATTATACACGTACCCTGCAATGATGATTGTAAACACCTGACAAACCTGGAGAGCATTGGTTGGCAATTTATATCACAAAACACAAACACGGTTACTTTTTCGATAGCTTTGGGCATGCCCCGACTATGTGGGGTTCCCCAGAGAAATAAAAGAGTTCCTCAATGAAACATGTGAGCACATATCTTATTCGAGAAAACAGGTGCAGAACCATCTAGCCACTACTTGTGGGCAGCATTGTGTGTTTTCTGTGTCATATACAAAAGGCTGGTCTTATTCTAAAGTGTTGGCCCTTTACGGTAACAATTTGTTTATTAATGATGGTGTTACTAACAAAAGACACTCTACAGATTGTTGTTTATTTTCCCTGTGTGCAGTGTTCGTAAACATCATGTAATGTATTATCAGATACATTATAAATAAAACATGTGACACCCTGTTATTGCTTAGCCTTTTATTCAGAGTATATGTAATGTATTATCAGATACTTTATAAATAAAACATGTGACACCCAGTTATTGCTTAGCCTTTTATTCAGAGTATATGATATGTACAATTAATACGGGTAATGATAAAACAATGAGGTAGAGTAGTTAAAACAAAACAATTAATACATGTAATAAAACAACGAGGTAGATCGGTCAAAATAAAATAGAGCAATACATACACTCATGGATATACACACACATACATACATGCATATATATATATTATAAAAGACAGGTACAAGTTGTTATACACTGGTAAAAGCTTAAAAGTCACCCAAGGCTTAACAGGTCGGCGTGATCTACCCTTTGAGGTCTTGGGGTCTTAAAAGGTGTCATATTCATCAACACTACGTTTATGGGATGTATGTGCTGTGTCCTCATCTGTACTAAAGTTATTTGGGTCATTCATCTTATTTTTGGCTACAATCTGGCGGACCACAGGATTGGGTATAGCCGACAATGGTACATTTAAATCTTCTAGTGTTTTTAAAAAAACAGCCCATCCCTTTGGTCTAGAGCTGTCTAAGACGTTATGGGTAGCTGTGACACCTCTCACCAAATCATGCAGGTGTGATCCATGAATAATTTGTTTATTAATGATAAGCTCCCCCCTCTCGTTCCACGACACATCGTTTGAGCTGTTTAACGTATCCAGAATACATTCAGCATGTTTTTGCTTTTTAGGCAAATGTTTTATAACACTCCCAGAACAAGATCCTTTAGGCACCATGTCGTAAGTACCCGATTCCTCTTTTGATGTTGTGGGGTTAGCACCAGCATGATTCTCTCCAGGCGGCAGCGACAGAGTCAAGACGCTCTTCTCGCTCACCTTGTCTCACAAAATTCAAGTATCTTTGTAAAATACCCGCATATTTTTAGCTTTTTCATATCGTCCGTGTCCGGTTTTCTAACACATCGCTCATGGTTCTATCAAGGTCGTTTTCCACAGACTGTCTTATAGATCCTTGTCGCTGGTCAGGCATAGTGTGCCAATTGTTGCTGCGGCACCAGAAACATTTTCTGCGTATGATCCATCTACTTTGCACTCACTGACCACCTCTGATAAGATTAATTATAAAAGGAATAGCCAACAGAGAGAATAAAAAACCACCTGTCTGATTGAGTTTCTTCTTCTTACTAGTGAGTGAACCCTTCTTTGATGCCACCAGTCTAATAAGCTTCTTCTTCTTCTTTAAGAGTTTGTACTGCTTGTCAGTCAAGGGATATTAAAACATTTAGTGCAATCTCACACAGAGACTTGACAAAATCAGCTCCGCATTACACACAATGACTCTCCGCACCTTAGGAGACGATTTATATATCAACTCTAACAGAGCAATATTCCTTTGCATACGCAGAGACATTATCTCTTGTGCTTCTTAGCCATGTACACCACGGGTGGTCTGACAACACAGATGTTCTGAGTCTTAAGTGTTCGGTGTCATGGCTTTATAGTCTATGAGTAAATAACCAAAGGGTAGATGTGTCGCATCATTAAATGACTCTAAAAATGTTGCGTGTTACCAGGAAACATTTGTCGTGCCAGTAACATAATCTGACATTTATCCCTAGGATTCTTAAACAAAATGAGGTAGTTTGTGTTTAAACTAATAGTACGACTAGCCTTTCCTGAATGAATACATTTTGCACTAAATATATACAGCTTAGGTTTCTGTGATGTACATATTTAGTAAAAACATTTTGAACTTCTAGGCTGTTACAGGCATCATTCATTACATCGTCTATGATTAGTAGATTGTTTTGGGTTACGGGTAACAAGTCATCATCACACAGAGATTCGGGTAATCCGTTTACAAAAGTGATCTTGCGTATCTTCAGTAACTGGTCGTAGAGAGGTTGCCAACACGAATATATGTATACCACATTGTCAAAACGCTGCGAAATAACCCTATCTGCGTTGGCAATAATATCCTTGACAAAAAATGTCTTTCCACAGTTTGAAGGACCGCTGACTACCAGACTGAAGGGATGTTGGCGTCAAAACCCAGGGTTATATCAGTAGCCATAGGGGAGCGTGGTGTAATCCGGCATTACTCTCCGCTTGTTGTATACAACTCGCACTTTCTTGAAAACTGTCTCATTTCGCAGATGAAAGTGCCTCTTATCCCGCTTGATGGTGTCAGTGGCAGTCATTAGGGTGGAGCTGGAGCTTGCTGATTGGCTACAAAAGCGTGTACCATACCTATTAAAGAAGCCGGTGTGACAACCAAAGACACGCCTTTGCATTTCACAGTGGTCTTGCCCTGTTTCGTTGTGTATGCATAACACTTGGGACCCCCCGAGACAAACTCTGTGATGTAATCCTCCTCACACACGTCACCACTGTTGAGTTCATCGGTTAGATCACCGAGATAGGGCCCCAGCGGTGGTACAAGGTCGCCAGCCCCCGATGTGAACACAATGCTGTCTGTGTCACAGTACAACACTCTCTCCTGTAGGGTGTCTAACACATCGTACAGCATCAGTCTAGCATGGGCTGTTGTCATAGCACCTATAAAGACATTTACATCTTTAATGCGAGAACCCCGACTGTCGGCATGTCGCCACTGCACCAACGCCACATCGTCCGATATGAAACAGAACTGACGGACGTCAAACTGGTCGCTGAACATCAGTTGGGTGAATCGTGTCGGATCGGTGATCAGTTCACAGGACGGCATGTTGTTTCTCATGCTGAAACGTCCCCATAAAGAGTTGAGAAGAAGCTTGTTACAACTCCTCATGGCTTTATTGACACATATTTTGGCTGGATCGAGCTGAATGCCCTCTTTCTCAAAATAGTCCGCCACGTATTTTGCTTTTTCAACATCGGTCTTGACGTGACCAGGATACCCCGATGCCTCCTGCTTGCACTTGAGAAACGTGTTTACATATCCCCTAAACAGGGTGTCTGTCTTGGTGGGGAAGTGCCACACTTCATCAATGTGTACTATCAGGTATCCTTTTTCAAGGGCCTTCTGGAGCTCAATGATACCCAGAGTTGTCTCTCTACATCACTGTGTGTACATGCTGTAGACTGGTTCAAATCCTCGGCACATGTCCTGCACAAGGGGAACATGAGTTTTCCATGACATCTGTGGGGGAGGACAGGGTGGAACAAGCCTCTTGGGGGGAGTACCACACATTTTACAAACCCAAAATAGTTATCTATAGAATCAAAGTTCTTGAAGATAATCATAGGGTGTCCTACAGGATAAGGCTTGGTACTCTGTACCATGGGATACAGACTTGTAAAGTCGTAGTATCTGATTTTCTCGTCATTTTCAGCACTGACCTTGTGGTACAGTTTCATGGCATTTGTTCGGCCTCCAGGCTTTTTATGAATGCCTTCACGGAGGCATTGTGACGTTTTAAGGATGCCCACTCCCAAATCACCGTGACACGTACACCATGGTGTCTTTGCAGGCTCTGCACTTTGTCCTTAAAGGCATTGTACATTCTACCATAGGTGACCTTGGTAACAGGGTTCACGTCCCTGTACGTGACATTTGACACATCCATGATAGAAACACCCTGCAAACTCGTAGCACATCCGCTCCTCAGCATTATAACCATCAACGTAGAAGGGGTCAAATGCTTGCTCGCCATGATTGAGGGCGTGTTTGATGTCACAGTTGTTTGACAGCGACAGGTACTCGAGCCATTGAATGGAGGCGTCGGAGAATGTTTTGTTCTGAGTTGTGTATGCCCCATCATAAAGCTACAGTGTCGCGGGGCAGAAACAGTGTCTTGAACACACCCATACAGGCGGAGGCGGTGGTGTAGCTGAAGGGTCTAACTCTGTACATTGCATGAAACTACTACGATAGGTGGTGCATGCCCTTCTCAATAGTTCAACGTCATTGACGCGATCTCCACTTGGAAGTCAAACGTGCCTCCACAAACTGAGTTGTACCATATCATGAACGTGGCCTTGTCACTGTCGATCATTTCATTGTACCCATAGTCAGACGGTTCAGGATATTTGCCGACATAGTTTTCATGTTCGCGAGTGTTAAACCGATGGGGAAAATGTCCAAAGCCTAAGGCTTCAGGAGTCCGCGACAGACGCATGGGCAGAAAACTAAAGGAGTCAATCCACCGTTGTTGATAGGCCTGATCAAACATCAAAATGACACGGCTCCCTCTCATAGTTACACTAGGTGTGATACTTGACAAAATACTCTAGGAGTATGTAGTTGTCAAAGCCCGACGCATTGTGTGCTATGAATGTGTAGCCTCTGTACTTTGGCATTCGATAACGCCGGACAAATGCCCCAACACACTTTAAAGTTGTGAAACAAAAGCGGTCCCCAGACATCTCCATAGCACACACAAAGTTTGCTTCATGTTTCCCTCCGTGATACCGGGTCTCGAAATCGAACAGTATATAGTTTGTCTGTGCTACTTTCTTCTCAACAGGTTGAATAAAACAGTTGTGCTCTTTGACACTTTCCAGTCCACAGTGTGTACACTTTTGTGCAGCACACGTGTGGGGTTTTGGCCAGTCTGTAGAGCGTCCCGCAGTCGTCACAGTGTTTCAAGGTCTTGCAGGGATATACTTGTGAACCATTTCAGGTTTTTGTGCTGTTCAAGCAGAATTTTGAATTACAGAGGCGTTTACAATCACCACATTTCAGCTTTGGGTCCGACACTCTATGTTGAAACACACATTGCATAGCTGTGAGCAATTGTGATACAATATGGTACTGTATGTTTGATAACAATAGTCGCAAATGTATCTCGCCCAAAAACCCTTCTTGTTTTCGATCAGGTAGTAATGATTATTGTGTAGATATAACCATACTGTTTGAGGGTGTGGAGTGTCTTGGGTCTGAAAACATTCGAGACGTTTACAGCCTACCGGTTGTGAAAGACTATGATCTTTACACCCAAAAGTCTTTCAAATTTACCAACGTCTGTGAGTGTGATAGGATGGTTTATATCAAAACCGCTGCCTGATGTATCCGTCAGTCTATCAACAGCTGAGGTCTGGGGTATTTATAACGTGCTATACACATGGCAAAGCACAGTTGATTGTCCAGGTTACCCGCATGGTAGAGAAATCGTCCTTTTAGACAGTATTTCGTCATAGGTCACCCTCCCAATTTTAGTCGTTAACACCTCCACTCCTGTTACGGGCTACTGTGACAATCAGGTCCAACGAATCGTCAGATAACGAGTCATCATTGCTTTGCAATACCCTGGATATTAGCTCAAGAAACAAATCCGCATTGTATGCATCATCGGACCGTAATATGGGACATTCAAAACACTACCTCTAGGAGCTGTATTCACAGCTTGGTCGATAGCCCCACCCACAGCATCACGAATCATGGCGGAATCATTTCAATATCCTGAAGCCGTATGTCACGAAAATCAACACGTTGGCGTAGCTCAAAAGCATTAAACAATGGTATATCACGGATAGGTAAACTGCCTGTAACACACCCCCCTGCTGACGCTGTTGTTGTTGTTGCTGATGATGACCCTCCTGTGTGCCGTTTGAGGCATTCTGTGTAGACCCTCTTTGAACGCACATAGAGTTTGTAGCTTCATCAATCCCTGGGGAGTCGTGTGTCATATCAGGTGGGGTGTCGTGTGTCATATCAGGAGGTGGTTCGACAATGTTTAACAGCTCATCTATGGATACAGCACCGTCATCACACAAGGACCCGTCAATCACACAGGCATTAGGGACACCCCTATTCACTATGGTCGGTGTATTGGGTTCTAACCATTCATTCCATTCATTCTCAAGAGATGACAAAGGCTTTATCAGAGTGTCAATCATTCCCTCGTCAGGGACACTCCTATTCACAATGGTCGGTGGATTGGTGTCGGAGCTAACCAGTCATTCAAGACATCGTCAAGAGCTGTCAAAGGATTTATTAGCGTGTCAATCATTCCTCGCCAGGGACACTCCTATTCACAATGGTCGGTGGATGGGAGTAACCATTCATTCCATTCAATCTCAAGAGCTGACAAAGGATTTATTTGTGTGTGTATAGGGCACGCCAGCTCATCATCATCATCAGGTGTATCTGTTAACCTATCAACAGTAAGGTCCTGAGGGCTATAACGATAGACCTTACGTGGTGGCGACATTATGTGAACAAGCAACACAGTTGAAACAAAGAAAAAACTACATTAGATTTTTTTAAATGGAGGCAACAAACCAAACAACAACAACTGTGGCTCCCCCCTGTGGAGGTGGCTGGTATAACACTGCCGCAGTCTACATCTGTTCAAACATGATTGTGTATTGTGGTTATTAGAGCACGAGTGATTGTGTTGTTGGCATTGCTTCTGAGGACTACCTGTTGCGCAATTCTGACGAGAGTTACACCGAGGTATTTACCGCATCAATAATGGTTTTATTCTCGACACGGTAGTAGTCAGACAGACCAACCCCAAGGGCACTGATAGCCTCTAAAAGCGTAGTGCTCACGATGGTGATCCTCAGCCCTGTAACGGGCAGATAGGGTGGAGCCTAAGGTATTGAGTGATGTGTTTAGCACACTAAACTCCCTGTGTATGTCGGCCGACAGACCAACACCGAGTGCATTGATGGCCTCTAAAGATTATCCGCAGACATGTAACGCTACCAAGTCAATGTGTGATGTGTCTAGCGTACTAATGCACACCTGTATGTCCCCAAGCAAACCTCTCAATTCTGTATGCTGATTATCCTCCCATCAACCAGTGGCTCTGGACAGAAGCTGGCCAAAAGCTCTAACACGATGGTATATCACAGGCCTCTAAACATAGATCTGTTGATGTATGAACCATAGGTTGTATCACCATCTGTCAAAACCTGAATTTATCTCAATGTCATCGGCGCAGTAGTCGTAGGGTGTATTGTTGACGTTACAGCTGCTGCTGCTGCTGCTGCTGCTGCTGCTGCTGCTGCTGCCTGTGTGGACTTGGGTAATGGAGGCTTTCACAGATCTGTGGAACAATAACAATAAGTTATTTCATTTTGAAAAAAAAAAAAAAAAAAAAAGTCAACAAGTTAATTAAACACACACACCTTTTAATGGCCTTCTTGGGGACGGTTTGAATCAACTGCTTCGTCTGTGTTGGCTCCTGTGAGGCTTTCACGGTTCTGTGGAACAGCAATAAATTATATTATTACATTTTTCATTTTTGAAAAAATAATTTAAAAAAAAAAAAACACACCTTTTAATGGCCTTCTTGGGGACGGTTTGAATACACCGCTCTGTGTAGCAATTGTTCTTGTCGTTGTGTTTGTGTCTCAGAAGAGCATGTATTATCAATGGTCCTTGATAATGGAATCGGGTGAAATAGCATATATATATTATATACTGTTTATAAACAAATATGACATGTCATTATGTCTACCCGTAACAGACCTGTTATGTATCAGCTTCTTCTGCTTCTTCTTCTTCTTTGGCTGTGGTGATGAGGGTGTATACAACTGAGCACAGCTCAGGGGTTCATCATCTGATGAGGGGATGGCTGATGCTAGGACTGGTCTGCACTGAAAATCCTCTGAGAAAACACATATCTACATCATATATATATATATATATATATACGGTGGTAATAATACAGGAGCAATATATATATTACCTGATAGCTGTGCACCAATGTCCTGACGGTATGCTACAGGATGTGTCAATATTTTACCACCCACATGTCTCAAAGGGATCTTTACAGCCTCTGAGAAAACACATATCTACACATATATATCTACAGCTCTATATATATATATATATATATATATATATATAATACAGGTTCAATATATTACCTGATAGCTGTGCACCGATGTCCTGACTGTATACAACAGGATGTGTCAATAGTTTAACACAGGCAGATCTCATAGGTGTCTTGAAAGCTGAAGAAATCAAACAAGATAATACCACTTTTTTATTTTTTATTTTATTTTTGCACCATACCACACTATATTAACGTATGGATAATTAGGCAGCCATCATGTAATTAAACCAAATACTCACTGACATCCCCGGTAATAACAGCTATGGCCGCATCTAGTTCTGATGCAGCGTCATTGACCGGTGGGGAGTCAAACGGCGTTGGTGCGCATGTCTCTACGCCTGGAGGAGGACGCCACGTTTCAGCCTGTCTACAAACACGATAAATCATACATATAGTCCGTGACAAAAACACTATTAGCCCATATCATCATTACTATAATTATTTAATACTCACTACCGGAACATACAGCAGCTGATGGAGGCATATTTTCGGTGTTACCAATATTTATATTATCCATGATCTGCTAATTAATAAAAACACAGCGTCAGTGTATGTTTTATACTAAAAGAGTGATTGTATATATATTTATATAAAGATGAATTACAATCGAAATATTATACAACAGTATAGTGACCACGTGTCTCCTTGTAGTCCATGGGACTATCTGTCACACACATCCCCGGCCGTGCGGTACCCTCACGAACAAGACCACTAGACTATTATACAGTAGCAGGCTAACGACCATAGACTGTAGCGCCTCCAATGCGGAACACGCCACTATTACAATCGAAACATTATACAACGGCATCGGGACCACATGTGACCATATAGCATCGGAGTGGCTCGGGACCACGTGTGACCATATAGCATCGGAGTGACTAACGGACCGGAGGTTAACGGTACTAGACTGCGACCCACAGATATATTATACACCATCAGTGGGGGCTGAGCTATGTCATATAGAGCCGGAGGGGCTAACGGTCCGGTGTATAACGGTTCTAGACTGAGCCCCGGACATTCAACCGACGCCATGCGGCACCCTCGCTATCCTGTACACAACCCTATTATAATAGATATATTATACAACATTTTATCAAACATAACATCACTTACCTTTTTTTTTAAATTTTTTTTTTTTTTGGAGAAAAATTATTCTCAAGGAATGGTCTGCTCCAACGGGTATAGCGACGTGCTTAGCAGGCAGATAACTGTAGACTGTTAATGCTTGAGCTGTCCTTGAGGTACATTTTTAATGAACACACCTCCATCCCTTCATCCCTCCCCCTTATTCATAAGTAGTATGCACCCAATAACATCGTTCCCTACTCCTCTAGGACACACCTTTTTTTTTTTTTTCCCCACCAAACACGCCCCCATACCTTAGCATCCCGCCCCCCTACCGCTCGTGCCTGTATGCTGTCAGAGTTACATTAGTGCATGTGTGACACACCCCCTTAGTCATTTCAACACGTTGCTAAACACTATGTATTATTAAAGACACAGGGAAGGGTTTTATAAATGTTTAAATGGTACAAACAATAGCTCCTGTCTATAGGGAATTATTTTCTTTTGTAGATTTTTAATTTGTCATCATATTTTATATTTTAAATAATATATTTAAATTTTTATTTAAATTTTTTTATTTTTTTCCATAAAAATATGCATAATAAGGGGACATATATATGCGTGCGTGAGAGTGCATGTGAGGTTGCGCGCGTGCACGTACGTATACGCGCATACATGTCCCCTATATACTACTGATATGATATTTCAAAAGGAGCTATCAGCGCTATTGCCTTGTGTGATTGTGCATAAAACTTATGAAATAACATCCGGAGATGAAGAGAGGTTGAAGGTGAAGACAGGAAGGAATAATGTTATTACAGGGGAAGATATGAGAAGGGAGAAAATATGTAGAGCAGCGTATCTAAATCCATAAATATAATATATATAGTGTTGCAAATGGTCAATACTGAGCACCACAGGCAGTTCATAGGAATGTCATATCAGATGATGTCACGCTCGTTTCCTTTTATGACTTTCATAAGAATATAATAACATGAGGATTTGTCCCAACTACATAAAATATTTGGCCCCTCACCAAAAGAAAAGAAAGAAGAAAAAAATCAGCTTGGTAAAAAATATGGAGAGCAGCATATACATATAAATCCATAAATGTTATATATATATATATATATAATATTTATGGAGCAGCACATATAAATCCCTAAATATATATATTTTTCATGGATTTAAATGTATATGTTGCTCTCCATATTTTTTTTACCAAGCTGAGTTAAAAAAATAAAATATATATAAGTATTTATTTATGGATTTAGATGGTATATGTTGCTTTCCATCTTTTTTTTACCAAGCTGAGTTTTTAAAATATATATATATAGTGTTTAAAATGACCTGCAAGCTGAATATTGAGCACCACAGGCAGTTTATAGGAATGTCATATCAGATGACGTCACGCTCATTTTCTTTTATGACTTTCATAAGAATATAAAAACATGAGGATTTGTGACAATACGTAACATATTCGGCCCCTCACCCCAAAAACCCCCCAGCTCTGCTTGGTAAAAAGAAGCCCCGCCCCTGTTGAATCGCTGACCTCTGCTTTCAGCCTGGAAGTGCCGTGACTTCAATTAGCTGCCTTTATTCCCATTCTTTGGTCCGGGCTTTGAATGCGTCTTGTCACAAGAAGGTCCCGGTCTGGCCGCGCGGTGTTAAAAGCTTCGCTCCCCGCCCCTGCGCCATATGTCCTCTTCCTCCCCCTCTTCCTCCTCCTCCTCCTCCTCTATGCATCGTCTTTAACACAACTAGTCGGACATGATTGATTAGGTTTAACCCGCCTCCACCTCACATAAAACAGCTTCCACCGGGCCGCGGCGGGCAGCCACCGGCACGCATCTGCCACTCTGTGGATGGAGAGAGAGAGAGAGAGAGAGACTCCCATGAATAGCAAATGGGTCAGTGTGAGGATCCTAATGAATAAACCTCAATGGGGGGCAGTGGCAATGCGGCGTGCTGCTGACCATTTGTAGCAGTTGGGTGTGTGCGGGTGCGCGTGCGCGTGCGCAGGAGTGTCGTTATTTGAGGACACAATCCTACATATTAAAACCAGATAGTGTTGGTCAGGCGCATCACGTGACCATCGAGGTCATGTTTATTATTCATGTTGGAGACTCAGACATTTCATTTGTGTTAATTGGGAATTGAAGGCTGTTGAGTGTGAAGCTGGTTTGACTCTTTTAAATTGATTCTCTCTTATTCCTAAAATAAATACAAACTACAATATTAATAAACGTATACAGGCTGATCAATCCTGTGTTTATAATACAAGCAGACTGCCACTGACATATGCTGGAGGATAAAAGAAGACAAAAAAAACAACAACAAATAAATTAAGTCAGACTTTGGGAGCCAAAGGGCTTGTTAGGACAGACTGTTTTCCCCTTCTTCTTCTTCTCCTTTTTTTTGGGCTGGGTATGAAAAGCAAGCTGTCGCTCACAATAGAAGTTTAATCGTCTGGAATCGAGAAGGTTGAAAAGTCAAGTAGGCCTTTTGTTGTGGAGCCACTGCTCCGGCGACATGGAGGACGCTTAACCACGAGGCCGTGGGCAGACTGCACCCACGATGTATTATTTACAATATTATATATATATATATATATATACATACATATATAGATAAATATATGTATGTATATATATAGATATATAGATATATATATTCTGAATTCATCATGTATTCATTTATCTCAGTGGCATTCCTTGTAGTTTCAGAATTTTTTTCTATATATATGCTTTCATTATGACATTTAAAACTGAAGGATGTATAAACAACTATAATATTATTATTATTATTATTATTATAATAAATGACTCTTAAGCTTCACAGCTATTCCTGTCATTAAATGACGTTTTTTCTTTTTTTTAAATGCCATTAAATCTCAGATGAAGCAGGCAAACAAGCTCTCCAAAATAATCAATAATAATAAATAATAATAATCCGAATCAGAAGAACGAAAGCCCAAAAGGTGCCAATAGAGACTGAGCGGTCCAACAGGATCCCGAAAAACTCAATTTTGGGCTAAAGGTCACAGCTTTAGGGGATTGTTTAGTTTTTTTTAACATATATGAGCACCCTGAAGGGACTTGGTCAGGCTTTATTTGGGTGAACCCGTGTGTGTGAGAGTGTGTGTGTGTGTGTGTGTGTGTGTGTGTGTGCTGGTTTACAGGGAGTTCATTATACCCGTCCTTTAAAAACATGGCCGCGGGCCTGATTGAAGAAACAGCTCAAAGGTTTCATTTCAGTGAAGGCGATTGGTCAAATGTGACAATATCTCCAAACTTGATGTTTAAAAAAGTCTTTAGAAATATCAGTTGTGAGAAGAACAGACGTCTCTTGGATCCCCTTAAAAAAACAATACTGTTTCACCTCCACAATGATGTCCAGAGCAATTTCTCCAAAGGATCCTGGAGCCACATGAGCAACTTACTGCGTTGCTGCAATGTTGTTGCTGTCGACTTGAGAGAGAGTCCAGGACACACGGCCTGTGTGCAGCATCAGACCCGGGTCAGGTTATCAGAGTCCTTCCCTCTGGACAAGATCTCTCTCACACACACACACACACACACACACACACACATCAAAGCCTGAAGTCTGAGGAGCACCACGTGCGCCACCTCGTGGCAGTCTGGGAGCAGTGTCCAAACAAGAGCTGTTTGCAAAGAGAGAAATGAGAGTTATGGAAGAGATCTCTCTAAAGTCAACAGAAATAACCCGGATGAGTCATCGCAGAGCAGAGAAAAATAAACTGCTTTTAAAACTGTTGTGTGGAGATTAGAAAAAGCCATAATGAGAGATGATGTTGTGTTGTTGGAAATGGAGTGGAGGCGATGAAGTCAGTTTTAACCATTTTCTTCAAAGTCCCCCAAGTTGTTGTACAAGCAATGAGAAAGTGTTGAAGTTCTCATTTGAGTCCACAAAACGGATGTGATGACGCTTTCATTTAAAAATATATAACTATTTAAAACTGTCCATATAGACTGAAATCCATATAACTCAATACAATTATCGATTTAAAGTGTTTTACACAGCTCGAAAATGTGTGTTCAGACACCGAAATGACATAAATCTTCTTTTTTAAAATATTATATATATTCATTTTATATATTTGTATTTTAGAATAAAATATATATATAGATAAATAAGATTAGGTAAAGATTTTTTTTTATTTTGACTTATTAAAAATATTAAATAAGTTGAAATAGTCACATGTACGTAATCAAAATGTGAGAATGTTATATTTTTTACAGAATGCACCTGCGACTAAAATCATAAAACGCAAGAGAAACTAATCCGTCACATATTTTATGAAAACGAGCTTCCGGCGGCGGAGGAACACGAGACAAGAACCTCGTTCCGGTGAAGCCAATTAAGAATATAGAGCCAACGCGGCTGGAAAGGCCGAGGCGGAACCGGAAGTAGCCGCAGTGATGCTCGTATCACTCCGCGCCGTCCCCAGCTCAATGGCGCAACGGCGGAGTGATACTGAGGAGACGCGGCTCTGCGGGCAACGAACACCTGCTGCCGCCTGCAGGGAGAACGAGATTTATTCTACTGATAGAAAAACACAATGACCTCGAACATGAAGCTGCACGAGACCGGATATTCAAGACCACCCCGGGCTATGGCGCGAGCCCCCGGGCACGAGAGGCCGGCGCTGCCGCCATGAGAAGGAGATCCGGTTCCTCCGGTGATCAATAGAATAACGTCTGCTGAAAAATTGTGAAACAATCAAACATAAAGAACGCCACAACAGAAATAAACTACAGTCCCTTAACACCGCAAACACACTGCTTGAATTTATTATAAAATATAGGGCGACCCAACAATAGAGTCACGATACTTCAAAAGGTACTCCAGCACACACACAGATGAAAACACACTTCTGTACCAGAGTAATACACTCTTATTTAACAGTTTCCAAATTTATTTTCGAAAATACAAAACAAGGAAAATAAGTATATGTACACAAAACACTATTAAAATAGAATATGTATTGTTCAAAATATGTACAGCTGGTGTGGAGACTCGTCTTCATCGGCTCCGCTTGTCCTTGACGGTGTAGTGAAGAACCAACGGCTGGGCCTAGGGGGAGAACACCGTTATTAAAATACTAAAACGTGGGATGGAAACACTCAACAACGGCAAAATAGAACAAGCTAAACAGTTACATTCACTTTTATTAAGTGTCGAATTCAACTCGACGAATGGACATGAACTTTAAATGTTTCAGCGTTGAACTTTCATCAAAGTGAAGAACGAGCCGCACCTTGCCGAACCAGTGCGAGAGCCATAGCCGCTTCATGGTCATGTGATCGGGCAGAGACTCGTTATTGAACAGCATCTGGACCTGGAGGGAGACCACAAACAGATGTCATGAGGAGGAGGAGGAGGAGGAGGAGCAACTGCCATTATTGTAATTTTTGTACACGCGAGAAAAGCCGTAAAACATTCGACGTGGAACCGCGGAAGGCTTTTTTTCGCGGCGTGACGATCCAAACCGACGGCGTCGTCACGGTGATGGAAAAACACCCGCGTGGTACTTGAACGCCCCTCGGAGCCGAGCGGCCGGAGGAACACTATTGGAACACATAGGAACACTATTGGCTGAAGGAAGCCAGACGGGGGGGGGGGGGGGGGAAAGGCTTTGGGAGCCACTGAGGGTCACATTTAAAATATGTTTTAAATGTATTACATGGATTTATGTTAACTTATACAAGTAATTCGGCCGTCTCGACTACCGACCGCCGATTTAGCAACGGCCGATGTTCACGTGCGAAATGTGTAATCACCGGCGAGTTTTTTTTGATATTGACAAAAGGTGAGCGCCATGGCGTCTCCTCTCCTCGGGGACCGACCTGGTGCTTCTCCACGTTCAGCCGGTGGCACAGGACTCTCCTCAGGTGTCTCACCTCCGCTCGGACCGAACAGCGGACGAACTTCTGCTGCGGAGACAAAGACGCAAAGTCGACGAACGACACGACGATGACACAAAGGAGGCCGACGAAGTCGCCCGATCCCGTTACACGAGGAGACGTCTTCACATCCTCGAGAGGACGTGGGTCGATGCCGCCAGCAGCACGCCCCCAAAACTCTAAATGTTCACATCCTGTGGGACTTTGTTTTAGTTTGAAATATTATCCTCCTACTTTGAAATACAATTAAAACAAGATACTGGTCTGTTTGAAGACTACTAGACATCACAGCTTTAGTCTGCATCAAAAATCTTTTATATCCGATAGGTAGAAACTCAAGATCTCGAGTCGTGATCCTCGTGTCGCGTGTTGGACCAACAGCGACCTCTGCTGGCCGCACGCTGGCACTGCAGCTTGTGGAGCGATGTTGGCGAGGATAAACGAGCTCCGTGAAAAGTGACACGTCTGTGTTTTAGTTAAATTGTCCACCCCCCATGATCTTTGATCAAGTCTTGATTCAGTACAATCTGAGCATTACACAATAAGACCTCCCTTGTTACACATACATGTCCCTGGACAAATGGGCCTGTCAGGAGCATCCAGCCGCACAGGTGAGATCCGACGAGGTCGGCACTTTTTTCACTTTAGTGGGTTAGAAATTGCTTAACAAGCCTTGCTTCCAATAGGCATCAGGAAACTGTAAGAATAAACATATTATAGATAATAACCCACCGGCCTCCAAAGCAAAACTATTTAAACCCGTGTTTATTGTTCTTTTATGACACTGTGGTTTGATTTTTCCATAGTTATTAATAAAAAATAAAAAAACAAGCGTGTGTGGGATCGATACAAATCTTTTTAAAACCTCCGAGTCGGCAATAATCACCGCAGACATCGTGGTCATCGGGACTCAAAAAAAAAAGTCCAGTTACAGAGAAGCTGGCTGTTTGAAGGGGAAAACAAAAGAAGGATTCTATGTCCCACTTATCCCCGACTCCGAGGCGGCCGGTGTAACCGGCCCCGGGTGCTGCACACGTCCCGGTGCCATGTCGGGCTCAGCGGTTCAGGGCAGAGCATTACTTGCTCGGGCCCCGGAGACGCGTTTCTGCACGGTTGCGCAAACCTAAGAGGTTTTCTGAACCAGCTCGACAATTTCACCAAGTACCACGATTGTGCTGAAATACAGCGCCGAATACATCTGTGAATCTGTGTCTACGCACATAGATATTTAGTTAGGACTCACCTGAAGAGCGAGTTTCGTTTTGTCTTTCCCAGCCAGCGATGAACTGCGAGGACGAAAACAACCGTTTTAAAAACACGTACATTAGACGCGTTGAAAGTCCGACGTATTTCATCTCTCGTCATGAGAAACGGCCGGAGACGAGGAGCTCACCTGAGCCGTTCTAAACACAGCGACACCTGCTCGTCGTATCTGTAGAAATGGGCTTTGGAATGGTCGAAGCTCGTGTACGGGAGGCCGGTGGCATCGGGTATCGCATCTGGCGAAGGAGGAAAACAATTCATCATTTAATAGGTGAAGGCTATCTGGACATCCAAAAAATTAAACAGCTGAATTTGCTGAAAATATGATGATACTGGAAGCTTTTTAATGTTGCAGATTTTCTCCATAGTATCTGATGAATTAAAAATAACATAAAAGTATTTAAATCGACAAAAATTTGAAATATGAAATGTCTTTCCCATCTATTCCTGAAGAAGCTGCATTTTTTACTATTTGAATGGTTGAAATAACTGAATATATGAAGGACTAGAAGAGGGACAACATTTATTTTTTATGAAAGCCGTATGACGTGCTGCATTTTGAAAACATGTTAAATTGAATTTGAGGTGGCAAGCTACATGCACAAGACTCCATAAACACAGCTGTGACCGCATGACATAAGCATCACTGCACAAAAATAGCTCCTCCTCCTCCTTCCTCCTCCACACACTCATAACAAGAAGCAAATCATGTAATTTATGGGTCGGGGTTTGTTGCATAACACAGAATTTCAGTGGCTTTCGTGAGGACACAAATTAAAACAAAGACTGAACTGATCTCCTCGATCCACGAACACACAAACTCAAATCACGGACCGAGACGCGGCGAAGCGGACGACTTACCGTCCCCGGTAGGCTGGATGACTCGCTCCAACCCACGCGTCTGATAAAACTCCTTTATTCTCTTGTCTTCACCTGTTCAAACACAAACACAAACATGAGACAAACGCCACAGAAACCAGATTTCAAAATAAAAGGTTTGCCGCCGTCAATAATTAGCCTGGAGCTGTAAAATAACATTTATTTCTAGGAAACCGTGTTTGCGTTAGTTTATATTTTAGAGATTTAAATATCAGAATATCAAAATGTTCTTACACATTTTGACCAATGGATTTCCAGGACTTTTAACCAAATTTCTACGACCAAACTGAAATCTCGGTATAAACATGAACAATTTAGAAAATGTTGTGCGTTTGAGCGTCTTTCTTTAAAAAACACTAATTATTTCAAACTCGGCGTAAATGAACATGTGAATATAACAACATTTCCATGACTTTTCCAAAACTTTTATGATTTGAGTTTTTTCCATGACTTTTCCAGGCCTGGAAATGACCATTTTAAAATTCCAGGACTTTTCCAGGTTTTCCATGACCGTACGAACCCTGTACATACTTTCTTGGAGTCCAGGCACCAGCTTGTAGACGATGTCCTGCATCACTCGGTCCAGCTTGAGGTTGAGTAGAGGCTGCGTTTCGTGGATTTTGATGTTGCACATCGGACAGTACTTGCTCGTCTGCAGGTATTTCACGATGCAACTTTTACAGACTGTGAAGCAGAAAGACGGCGGAGACATTTTAAATCATCACGCACGCCGTCGTCCACGGGGCAAGTTAATGGACGGGCGGAGCGTTTCCGCTAAATACTCACAGGTGTGCAAACACTCCGTAATTGTCGTGGCGTCGATGAAGTAGCCCGCGCACAGGTAGCAGACGATGTGTTCGTTCAGGTCCTTGATCTTCAACTTCACCTCCTCCTGTCAGGATGGCAGAACGGGTGTGTTTTAAAAACATTTTAAAAGGTTAATTTACTCCCCAAAACAAGAGCACGAACCAACCGTGAAACCCCAAGTTAAAATATATACAATGGAACCATAAACAGTGTTTTTAGCATTATTTGTCCCTTTTTTTGTGATCAAAAGAAATTTATTTTGTAGCTTCTTTTAATGCAAACTGGACGAGCAGCTTCCTTCTATTTCATGAGAGAAAGGCGAGACTTAAAGATGCGTTATGGCGGCGGGTCGTTGCGTTACAAATCTGTAGAGCGGCAGCCCGGTACCAGACATCACGGTCTGAAAGATGTTTTATTTTGAAAAATGACCGGATACATCCGTCTGAGCGTCTTGACACATGTCACGTGATAATTTACATTAAAAAAATTTAAACCCTCAATCTAGTGACTGACGCTCCCACGAACTCTGCGTCATGGAGAGTTGTATTTTTATGCCGGTAACCTCATTTTATTACGTCACTTTTATCGCCCACACCGTGAAAATATTGTCTAACACGAAACCGGCTCCTGGCGCAAAAAAAAAAGAAAAGGCTGAGGACCGCAGGTGTAGAGGCCTCAGCTACCGCATGACGTCATGACGTCAATCACCGGCCCCCGACTTCCACGCAGAACGAATGTAGTTCTGTCCAGCCCGAGGGGACAAAACGACGGACCCTGACCGTTGACCCCCCGCGTCTGACGAATGACGTAAATACGTCGAAGAAACGAGAAACGTAATCAACGTCATACGTCAACGGTCGGAAGGTCAAGCAACCGAACCCAACGGCTGCTCGGAAACAATCCGCTGTTACTTTTCCTTTTTTTCCTCCTCAAATTGTTAAAGAACTCGCGGAGAGCGGCGACCATTACCGCCCCCGCTTTAACACAAGTAAAACTCCCAAGTTAAAACTTACGAACACAGCTGCCCGCGCGGCACGTTAAACGGGCGAAACAAACGGTTTTCTTCGGTGGCGTCAACGGCTCGCCGCTCCACCGCCGAGGCAGAACAACACGCGCGGTGGACTCGCGGGTGTCGACGCACGCTCACGCGCAGCTTCCCCCCCGCGCGAGCGCTTCGGCGTCGCTCTCCTCTTCTCTCCATCAGCGCCGCGGAGACGACAACGATCTCCCGCTGAATGCGCGCGTTTAGCTGGGCTCTGCCGCGGCTCGACTCCCCGTACGTTCCCTCCCCAGAGCGGACGCGCTCGAATAACATGGCGGCTCACCTCGTTCCTCAGCGGGTCCAGTTTGTAGACGGACTGTAGCTGATTTCGTAGCCGCATCGCTATGGCCATCGGACCTTGCTCCGCCATCTTTGGGAATTCTGCGTAGTTCCGGGTAAACCGGAAGTGTCTTTTTGTACACTCTGGAGGAGGCGGGTAACTGCAAAATGTGTGCGAGGAAACAAATAAAAATAGAGGAGAATAAAAAGACACTTAACCAAACAAAAAAATAAAAACAATTTATTAAATATATACTGTCACGCTCACTGCATGCAGGCACATTTGCTTCACTTTCTTCTTCTAAAAACAAACACAAAATGCTGCTCCACTTTCTTTTTATTTAAAGTGCACATTACAACTTAAATGCTACACATTTGTTGGGGGATTATGTTAGGATTCAGTTTAAATGATAAATTCACAAAGGGATTGCAAAATATTAAAGGGATTCAACTAGGTCTACCCTCTTATACCCTTTTTTAAATCCTCAAAAAACTATTTAATGAGCCAAACTTACATATCATATGAAGGGGATTTGAATATATTATCTTTATTGTTTAAGTTGTTTTAATGGCGTAAAAAATCCTTGAAATATATTAAATTTGTTTTGGTCAAATGTAATGCTTCACCCCGAAGTTGTGTTTATGGATAATGAATAATAGGCCTACATTATAGGCCTATTATTCAGCTTTTTGTCCAAACAAATCACTCCAACATGGACTCCCCGACTCTCACACATATGGACATGTATTTACAACTCTATGACATGCTCACACTCGAGTTGATATCAGTTAGGCACCATGTAGGCTAAACTAAAAGCTATCTTACCTTTTCCAAAACAAAATCTGTCGTTTACTTCAAGGCTTTTATTAGGAAAAACATATGGTATTCTCAGTTTAACTTTGGTTAAAGATTGTGAACAGATGCCTGGTAGTGTAGTGACTGGAGGGGCCGGCCTTGATGTGTTAGTCCTCTGACCTGTCCAGAGTGTACACTGCCTTCAATGTACCCCCCCCACCCCCCTTCTTGCAACCCTGAACCGGATGAGGGGTTACAGATAATGGATGCATGGATGAATGCATGTGAATCGACGATACACTCAGGCTTCACTCATATTACACCTGCGTGTTCGTCTTCTCTCTTGGCAATAGAGGGCACTGCAGGCACACACTTCAACCATCGGGGGTTGCATCCTTTCATTTCGTGCTGATCCTCCTGTAGCATCATCGATTAAAGCATCAAGTGTCATACAGTCATCATGTGCACTCAGGGATTTAAATTAGTCGATGAAAAAAAGGTGCCACAAAAAGTTGTCTTTACACAATATGTACACACAAAGCCTTCAAGTCTTGAACCAGTGTAAACTATGGCATTATGTTGCTACCTAATTAAAATATATGTGTTACCAATGCAAAAAAGCCTTCTGATTAGATGCACAGGCGTTTTTTTTGTTGGCGCCGACCCAGATTTAAATCCATGTTGTCATTGTTGTAGTACCACTGCTATTATTTAAACCGCGTGACGCAAAAATGAAGAGTACTAATAGTGCCATACCTGCAGGTGTTCCAGGATAAAACATGAAGTGTGGGGAAAAAACACACCGTTCAACCACAATCCCCGGCAACAACATGGTGGGTCTTGTAACCGGAATCCTCTGACACGCTCGAGTCCTACAGTACTCAGGCATCATGGAGGGTGGCCTGCTCTCACCATTGCACGCAATCCCATCAGCCCTGGTAAGCTATGTCAGACACCTTGATGCCGACGTCTTAAATAGCCGAAATCCAAAAGGTATAGTACGTTTTTCAGATGGTAAAAAAAAAAAAAAATGCAAATACACACGTGTTGAACACAATGCAAATTAACAATCAGCTAAATTAGGTTAAATATGCATTTGTTTCCTAAATAATAATAAATAATAGCTAAACTGAGTTTAATTGGTTTTATGTATCTAATCTTTTGCAGCGGTGACCCTTTCACTTACAAGAGAGCTTGTGACTGAAGTGTGTTGGGGGTTGAATGAGTACTTCTCTTCCCCTCCCATGAACAACAAGCATCGAGGGGCTCTTGAGAAGAAGAAGAAGAAGAAGAAGAAGAAGAAGAAGAAGAAGAAGAAAAGAAGTGAACCATGTGCTCGGTGGCCAGCAGCGGAGGCCTGTGGTCGTCCTGGGCAGCTCCCAGACCGACGTTTAAACGTGTGTGAATGTGACGTACGGGCGTTGAAATGAAAGAGTGTGTGGCCTCCGCAAACATTTAGATAATCCCGCGGCTCGTGTGTTTGGGAGAATATTGTGTAAATCAACAGTTTGTATTGTGTTGCGCTGGATTTTTTTTTTTTTCATGAGCTTTTTATATCAATAATATACGAGTTTTTTTAAATTTGTGGGCGAGAACCAGTTTATTTTCCCCACCAACCAAAATGACTTATACTTATTTAATCATGGGAAGAATGAAAATGTATAGCTTTGCACAAAATGTGTCTGCACATGGGGGAAGAAAAGTTCTGAGTTCTGAATTAGCGCCTTATATATACCCGTGTTTGAACAGGTCCACGTATATTAGTATTACGTGGAGGTCTCCCTGATCCCTCCCAGAGGGCTTCCAACCTGCGGACCACCCAAAAAGCTGCCGTCCCAAACAAAGACTCGCCCTTCATTCATCCTTTTGTAAAAATGTCCCAGTGTAACTGGCAAGTTTGTCTTATTCCCAAAATCACCTCCGTGAGTCAGGAGAAGCCGAAATGGGGCGGTGTGCACACCAATTTATTGAGTTAAATCTGGCATGAATGTTTGTTTCTTGGTGTCTGTCAGTGATAATAACTAGGACTCATAATTGATCCTTTTTTTTCTTTGGGAGAACGTTCCCTTTTCCATTCATCCTTTTGTGAGAGGAAATTTGGAACACCTTTTGGAATTATTATGATTATTTTTATTTGTTTGCTTCCTTTCAGATGAAATAAAACGAGCACTTTGCCAATGAAGTCCAAGTCAGATTTTTTTTTTTTACAAATGTTTTTAATAGTTTTTTTCCCCTTCACATTACATAAACAAATATATATATATATACATACATGCAGGGTTAGATACATATCATACCCCCCAAATACAATGCTCCCACATTCCCAGATGTGACCAATGAGAGAAACAAGTGGAAACCAAAAAAATATATTTTATTAAATAAAAAAATCAGATTCAGTCGATTTAAATACAAAAAATACAAAAAAAAGGCACAATATATTTTCATTCTTGGCAGCCTTTTATTTTTATTTTATTTTTATTTTTGAAGAGCCGTTGTGATCAGTCTCGCTTCACCGAGCCTTCACAGTCGGGCCTTTTGTCCCCCCGCTTGTCTGCCGTTTCCTCTCGCCGCGTAACGTCTTATCTGCTGGGCCCGCGAGGTCACTGCCTATCTGACTGACAGGGCTTTGACTCCACAGCGATATCCAAATAACCGGAGGGCCCTGGAGGCGCGGGGAGGATCACAGCGTGGCAACAAAACTAAAAAAAACAGACGGGCCCTGAGAGAAGCGAAGGGAAAAGAGGCAACACAAAAAAAAGAGCCGACGAGAAGGCAGAGAGGATCAAGACGGATCCGAAGCCTTTCATTCGCTGCCGTTTGCTTACATGTCAAACTCATGGACAATAGAAGCCCTATTTTCTTGAAGCGCCTGCAACGAAAAAAGTCTGCCAGTTATGTCTCCCCCCCCCCCCCCCCCCTGTTATTTGGGAATGATTAGTTCATCTCAAACACCTGCCAGGACTACAAAGGCGGGGCTACAGTGAATGATTTGAGGAATATATATTTTTTTCATGGACAAATGACAAGTAAAAAAAAAGAAAAATGATAAAAGAAGAAAAACGCAATAGGGCGGATTACAGATCTCCTCTCTGTGTGTCTGTTGGGATGTCGACTGTTACTCGGCGTGATGAAATCATGCATGAGGAAACTCCTTCAAACTGAAAACTCTCTGGAGTTGATAGAGACCCCATTTACCTCCGTCCTGGACACGCTGTGCCAAAACAACTACACCACCACCCTGCTGCAGGAAAACGCGGCCCGCCATGCCAAAGAGGAGGCCCCCAACCCTCTCCCTCTCTCCCTCTCTCTGGGAGCAATCAGAGCATGCAGAGGTGGGCTGCAGCTTTTGTCTCTTTTTTTTGTTTTTTTGCTCCACCAATTGGCCGCCAAGTGGCAAGCTGATGACGAGAGCCCTCTTGGAATGACTCCAGAGCGCTACAGCTTGCGCCGCTTGACGGGCGAGGGCATAATGGATGATGCAGGGCAAGCCCTTAGCCCCCCCCCCCTTCCACCTCCACCCCCACCCCCCACCCCCTGGCCCAAAAAACAAACAACCCCAAACGTCCAATATGGCAACCTGCGAACGCCGCGGATAAAACACATGCGGAGGAATCCGCCTCCGTGAGCAAACGATGCCAGGATTTTGCCGATGAGTCACATCATTTCACTTCATAACATGCACGGACACACACACACACACACAGCACAGAGAATAAAGGAGTCAAATACAGTGTACATCAACACAAGGATGCGTGAAATGTAATGGTGTGTGTTTGTGCCGTGAGGTTTCTCATGTGTCCATCACACTAACTCCCTGCGGAGCACAAACTGGGTCGATTTCATTGTTTATTTATTTAGATTAATGGCCACAGATCGGCGCGATGCCCTGGGTGTTCATGGGAGCCCGTTGAACAGAGTTCTGCAGGAGTCCAAAATTCCTATTTTAGTCATTTAGCATTTGTGCAACTGCGCTTCGCTTGTTTCGTATTTTCACGTATTTCTGGTGCGATGCATCACATGATGTCTGAGATATATTGTAATGTTCTGTTCTACGATATTAAACAATTGCGTAAATATCCCGCTGGAGAATTTTGAAGCGTTTACGTCTTTTAAAAAAAAGGCGGTCGCTAACAAGCGGCTAACTGAGACTTCTTCCCGCCTTTTATTCGTCCGCCTTCCTCTCATTGGTCGATGAAGTGAAGTCATGCGCGAAGTGCATTTTTTTGCATTCACGCTTCAGACGTCGACTCGTTGGACAACTTGTGAAAGTATTGTTGGTGTTTGTTTGATCTTATCTACTGTAATAATCTATAATCCAACGGAAAGAAATCCCATTGGCTACGTCCCTGCGGCGCTCTGTTCAGTGGTCGATGTACATTGAAAATACGGAAAGTTATGTTTTGATCGCCGTGTATTTGTATACGTGCGTGTTATTCGCATAAATCAAAAAGTATTAAACCGAATCGCGTGACATTTGGTGGGATGATTGGTTATTATCCGGGGACCATTGGATTAGATTTTGGGATCGATCGGGTCAAAGGTCAAGGTCATGAAAAGGTCAACATCTTATTTTTACCATAGCGCGGTCAATTTTTATCCAATTGGCATGCAACTAATGCCAACATGTTCATAATTCAATGCCCAATCTTGTGATATGCGAAGGTATGCGCTCTACCGAGTGCCCGTTCTAGTTCTGTGTGTGTCTGTGTGTGTGTCTTCAGAGATACATTGGATCTCTATCACACCTTTGGAATCAGCTGTTGCTGCATGCAAATAATGACAGCGGTTCATGCGCACAGAGATCTGGCACCGCCGCTGACAGCCGCTCTCGTTTTGTGTTGTTGTTGTTGCAGTAAATCCTCCCAGCAAAGCGAACGCGTTACAGTTTTACGATTAAAGGTCATATTTCCCTTACAGTCCTCAGTTGAGAGGAGCTAGAGGCCAAGTAATGAATGACACCGTCGGAAGATGCGGAGATAAGACGAGTTTGCCAGCAATAACAAGTTGGCCTGGGGGGGGGGGGGGGGGGGTGAACGCTCCGTATTAAATCATATTAATGTCCATGTGGCACAATGGAGCTTTGTCTGTCATATATTGCATTTTCATTAATCACCTGCGCGCGTGCAGCTTTTGTGCAGAGTGTATCTTTGTGCTCAGGCCTGTGTGTGTGTGTGTGGGTGTGTGTTTGTGTGTGTGTCGAGTTCACACAAATGCACTCACGGAGATGCAGCGATCCGTGATGACTTTCAAGCATCTCGGTTATCTCAGGATTATCAAAGGACTTTGACTTTCCTCTGCGCAGGTTGCATGAAACTTGAGCCTTTTAATTATGAAATAAAAATAATAAAAAAAGGAAAATATATATATATTTTTAGGATGATGGATCGTGGAGTTGTTGAGTGAACCCTGAGAGCCAACAGGTCGATCGTCAGTGGTTTAGATGAACAAGTTCTCCCCATCAGAGCTATTAAAGTATGTGGACTCTTACGGGCCCTTGAGCAAGGCACGGAATCTACTTCTCTCCATCTAATTCTCTCAACTTCCCTAAAAATGAGTGGTAGACTCTCTCTCTCCCTCCCTCCCTTTCATCTCTATCATTCACACACACACACACACACACACACACACACACACACACACACACAGACACAGAATCTACTTCCCTCCATCTAATTCTCTCAACTTCCTTAAAAATGAGTGGTAGACTTTCTCTCTCTCCCCCTCCCCTTCTCTCTATATATCTCTCTATCACTCACACAAACACACACACACACACACACACACACACACACACACACACACACACACACACACACACACACACACACACACACACACATAGATAGAGATAGAGAGAGTCATGCTATGATAAGGTGATTTGTTGCATGTGCTCATAATCCCCCCCCCCCCCTCACACACACACACACTCATAACAAGAAGCAAATCATGTAATTTATGGGTCGAGGTTTGTTGCGTAACCCAGAATTTCAGTGGCTTTCGTGAGGACACAAATTACAACAAACGACTCTTAATTCTGACTCTGGAGATCGCTCATCTCTCACGTGATGCGGCCCCACGGTTACGGGCCGTTCATGCGAGCGCCGCCCGAAGCCCATATGCCGATGTCCCTTTGATATATCCGAGGCGCTCACGGAGAGAGGAAAGACACACTCGTTTCGTCGTCATCGTAATCTTCGCTGTATCTTCGAGGAGGTGCACGCTGCACTTATCGCACAGCCATCTTCTTATCTTCATGGCCATTTAAGAGAATACGGGCAAAAGGGAGAACAAGCTCAGCCGAGAGGAAGCGTCGGCGAATCCCCGTGAAGGATGCAGGCCCTCGCTCAGGGTTAGACGGATACATGTTTTTTTTGGGGGTCATTGTTGGATTTAAACGCAAGAAATTTGCGACTTCAAAGTATAAAGATTCTGAGTTTCTTTTGTTTTTACCCAATAAGGCTGTTTCATACTTTATGCTAACATTTCCCAGATAATTTAAAGGTTCCGTGTTGTGTGTTTTTGACCACTTGAGGTGCTGTGGAGCAACGTTTTGTACGTCTTCCGGAAACTACGATGCAAATGGTCTACGACAAAAAAAAAAATGTTGTCCGAGAAAACCCAACAGGCCAGATGGATTATGCAGATCTGATAGTTACCTTCGCATTGAAAATGCGGAAGGTTATGTTTTGATCGCCGTGTATTTATTTATTTATTTGTATGAGTGTTATTCGCATAACAAAAAAGTTTTAAACCGAATCGCATGAAATTTGGTGGGATGATTGGTTATTATCCGGGGACCATTTGATTATATTTTGGGATTGATCGGGTCAAAGGTCAAGGTCAAGGTCATGAAAAGGTAAAAATCTTCTTGAATCGCATGAAATTTGGTGGGATGATTGGTTATTATCCGGGGGGCATTTGATTAGATTTTGGGATCAATCGGGTCAAAGGTCAAGGTCAAAATCTTCTTTTTTACCATTTTTATCCAATTGGCATGCAACTGATGCCAACATGTTCATAATTCAATGCTCAATCTTGTGATATGCGAAGGTATGCGCTCTACCGAGTGCCCATTCTAGTTTCATCAGTTTCAGTTTCAGAGACATTTAGATTTTCCAGAAACGTAAACAAATTAAGCCAATGACTATTTTTGAGGTGGGCGTATTAAATTGGGTTAAACAAATTGGCATAGTTGCTTCTTTTGGATAAGAGATGGGAAACATGCAACAAAAAGGTCCCCAACTGGACTTGAACTGGGTTTGTTGCAATTCACATCAATGCCACCAGGACGTCGTCCAAAAAACGAAGCTGTAATACAGAAACAGTGACGTGGCAAAACAATACCGTACCACATGCCGAGGGATTATTTTTTCAATGAGCACCTTTTCCGTTTTTCAAGGTTGTTCTTTTTACGCCCCCCAAAAAATCTGTAACAAACCAACTGCAACTCGCTCGACTGCCTAAAAAACATGGCGGCCGTGCAACACCATGTTTGCAACATCCAGATAAATGCACATCAAAGCACGACTGTGTGTGTGTGTGTGTGTGTGTGTGTGTGTGTGTGTGTGTGTGTGTGTGTGTGTGTGTGTGTGTGTGTGTGTGTGTGTGTGTGTGTGTGTGTGTGTGTGTAGTTGCGTGAGATAATGTCAATCCTTTGATGCCGGCAGCGTGATTTGGTTCAAGCTTTTTTGGCGCATTGTTTCCCTTTTTTCTTTTCTGCCCTCCTGTAAAAGAACTTTGATGAGGACCCAGAAGAGAAGACCCTCATTACCTGCACTCACTGTGTCAGCAAGGGAATTGTTTTGGAGACTTCACCCCCGTGTCTCATCTTCTTTGCTTCCAGCCTCGCATGCAGGCAGGTCTTTCATCTGCCTCGGCCATCTTCTCTCGTAGCATGCGACTGCCGAGACCGGCGACCCCTCTCCGGCGGAAGCAGAGCTGTATCTGCACACAGAGAGGAATATTTAATAAAGTGGCGCCAATTTTTAAATGCAAATCTAGTTGGCAAAATTAAAAGCCAACATGTCTAAACTAAAAAAATTGCACGTAAGTATGAACGCATGTGCCGGCTAATATTTTGAGCGTCTTTAAAAATATATATATTATTATTTCAAACTCAGCGTAGATGAACATGTGAATATAACAAACATTTTTTGACTTTTCCAAAACTTTTGGGACTGTTCCAGTAATAATATAATAATTATATTAATAATAAGAAGAAGAATAGTAATAATAATAATAATGTATTTAATTTATACAGCGCTTCTCAAGGTACTCAAAAACATAACATAATTAATAACATAATTAAAAATAAAATATATACAATAAAAAAATTACAAAAATATGAACATAGAGCACACAATCACACATTAAAAGCAGCTCTGAACAGGTGGGTTTTGATTTATGATTTCAAAATGCTGGAGCATTTAATTTATATAATGCTTTTCAAGGTACTCAAAGACACTTTACATCACATCAATCAAATATATAGAATAAAAGTAACTAAAATTACTATTAAAAACAATAACATTTTCATTTAATAACATTTTTTAAAATCCTGTATTTCCTTCAAATCCAAAAGTGTATATGTATTTTTTACATGTGGAAATGGACTTTATTTGTTGGTCACCATTGTTTGCAACAAACCAGAGCCCAGTCACTAACTCCTCTTACATTTAAAAAACAAAAAACTCTTAAAGGGCCATACATCATTTCCCCCTCCCCCCGGCTGCGCCTAAGCAAGCGGCCGCTTCGAGTAATTACAGGGAATCAAAGACTAAGTGTCGTAAGATCAAAGGAAGGCATTCTTCCGTAATCCCGGGGTGTTGCACATCTTTCGTAATCTGGTCACCACCGTTTGACATCTATTTACTGTATGAAAAAGGAACGGTGCCATCAATTACGAGCCCGCTAGCGCTGTTGTTTACCTTTGCCGAGCCCTGAGTGCCGAGGCCCGCTTTGTGAAATATAGATCTCTCCCCTCTCTCTCCCTCCTGTTTGCTCTTCGCAGCCTAAGGTGTGCTCCCTTGCTTGCCCTTGGCTTTGGGTTAGTAGGTGTGGGGGGTGGGGGGTTGTCTGGCTGCTTCCCGGTCTGTGTGATGTAGGCTCAGAGATTAAGGGGGATAGAGTTGTTGGCGGCTCTCGGGTTTTGTATGTTTGCTCAGTGTCGAGATGTGGAAACGGACATGTTCCCCGTCTGTCAGCTCGGCGGCGAGTGCGGCTAACGGACGGTTTCCATCGGTGCGCGGAGGAGGACGGGCGGGAATGTGAGCGGCACCGTTTGTAATATCAGGTCAAATTGGGATTTTGTTTTGCACATTGGACTGAAAAATACTTTGGATTCAGTCCCATAATCTATGTTTTTTTTATTTTTCTGTATTTTTACATTACATCACATGTCATTTAGCTGACGCTTTTATCCAAAGAGACTTACAATAAGTGAATCAACCATGAGTACTACGTCAGAACTACAAGAATCAAGAAACTTACATTTATTAAAGAAAGCCAAACTACAAAAATACCATGAGTAATACGATAAGTAATACTATGAGTAATACCATAAGTAATACCATGAGTAATACCATGAGTAATACCATGAGTAATACTATAAGTAATACCATGAGTAATACCATAAGTAATACCATGAGTAATACCATGAGTAATACTATAAGTAATACCATGAGTAATACTATACGTTATACCATGAGTAATACCATGAGTAATACTATAAGTAATACTATGAGTAATACCATAAGTAATACCATGAGTAATACTATAAGTAATACCATGAGTAATACCATGAGTAATACCATAAGTAATACCATAAGTAATACCATGAGTAATACTTTAAGTAATACCATAAGTAATACCATGAGTAATACTATAAGTAATACCATAAGAAATGCCATGAGTAATACCATGAGTAATACTATAAGTAATACCATAAGTAATACCATAAGTAATACCATGAGTAATACCATGAGTAATACCATGAATAATACCATGAATAATACCATGAGTAATACCATAAGTAATACCATGAGTAATACCATAATACCATTGAGGTGGTAGTCCCGTGTCACGGAACATCATGGGGACGTCTCAGAACACCATGGTTCACTTACATTTGTGTATTAATTACATTTCAAACCAAACTATTATCAATTTATCGACCTCACCAAGTGTTTTTATGCGTGCCGAACCCCAGATGTCAGATGATATAGCTATAGCTAGCCCGCCGTAAGACACGAGCCACCATCGACGTGACAACCACCTCTTTGCCTTTTGTGTTTTGTGGAGGCGTCTTCAAGCTCCGGAGGGTTTGGGATCTTTATCACATCAAGTCGTTTATTTTTTATCCGTCTGAATTCCACAACGACGATCCTTAAAAAAGACCCCGTTGGTTTAAACGCAACATTCTTGCTCGTGGATCTTACCTCTGATCCCTGATGCGTGTCAAATAAACTCGTTCCTTTTTTTATTTGATATAAAACCGATAAGTCCGAGATCAAAAGGGAGCCCGGAGTTGAACCCGAAGCGTCTGACCCGGAGTCAGACTGTGTTTACCCATCGTCTGGCCGCGGTCTGGCCGGTGGAGGGTTGTCGAGGACGACCAGTCCAATGCACACATTTCCCGGCTAATGGAGAGTTTGTGAGCGAAGAGACCTTTTAATTTTCGGGCAGATCAAAAGATATAAAATGATTAAAGGTGGAATAAGTGGACAAAAGGTTTCTTTCAGGAGCCTCCTTCACTTGTTTGGTTACTCGCCCTCTCGGAGCGCCGGCTCATATTGAAACAAGCGATTTTATGACAAAAAAGGAGCTTCACGCGACGATTTTAGTCGTTTCGTTGAGTTCGTTCTTTCTATTTCTTTAATGGCAACTCAACCCTCTTCTGCTGTTAATGAAGTACATTTGACTTTACTCTGTATTCAAGCACCACCAAATATAAAAAATAAAAATAAAAGACTTGCCACCACATTACCGGACCTGCCATACTGTACACACGGCTCTCGTATTATCAGAGAATATTGACACCTATGATCCTCCATAACGTCTGTTCTCGATGATTTTAGTCATTTTGTTTGTTCTATTTTTATGGAAACTCAACCCTCTTCTGCTGTTAATAACATACATTCCTTTACTCTGTTTTCAAGCACCACCAAATATAAAAAAAGAATTTTTTATTGTTCAACTCAAAAAGAAATACGAAAAAACTGAATATCCTGTATAAGACTTGCCACCACCTTACCTGACCATCACATTATCAGAGAATATTGACACCTATGATCCTCCATAACATCTGTCCTCAATGATAGTTATTTAGTTATTTCTATTTTTAAGGAAACTCAACCCTCTTCTGTTGTTAATAACATACATTCCTTTACTCTGTTTTTAAGCACCACAAAATGTTCAAAAAATGACATTTTTATTGTGCAACCCAAAAAGAAATTCGAAAAAACAGAATATATAAGACTTGCCACAACCTTACCTGACCATCATATTATCAGAGAATATTGACACCTATGATCCTCCATAACGTCTGTTCTCAATGATTTTAGTCATTTCGTTCTTTCTATTATTTCATGGAAACTCAACCCTCTTCTCTTGTTCATAACATACATTCCTTTACTCTGTTTTCAAGCACCACCAAATATTAAAAACATTTTATTTTGCAACTTAAAAAAGAAATGAGAAAAAACTGATTATATAAGACTTGCCACCACCTTACCGGACCATCCTATTATCAGAGAATATTGACACCTATGATCCTCCACGACATCTGTTCTGTGACCCCCACGAAGATGAACTGGTTCTGGGGTACCCTCGGTTACCTCTGGATGGACGTCCGCAGGTATAAGTCATCCCTGGTTTCCTGCCTCGTGATTAGGTGTCGTTTATCCCTGATTTCTAGCTGGGGGTATAGAGGAGTCGGTCGTGTTCTCAAGTTACTGGTCTTTACAGACAACGAGGACGATGCATTAACTCATTCGTTTATCAAGTGAACTTAAATCACGTTGCATTCCTGTTCAATCAAAGCCGCCTAATCGTCTCTCCTGGTCCGCTGAGAACTGACTGGGCGCTGAATCATCTGTAGGTGGTCTAATCATCTCCTCACCCCGGACTCGTCTTCACTGGCACCCCCCCACCCACCCACCCACACACACATAGACACACACCATATGTGGTGGTGCTGACCCAAGAAAGAGGAATCAGAAAAGCCGCGGGGCTCGGCCTGCCCGGACCAAACGGATGATGAGGTCATCCGACAGAACCTAATTTTCCCTCAAATTGCACCTCTGATCAGCGCGGTGTTTCCTGCAACAATTACACTGACCCCAAGCCCTCATTAGCAAATAGTGTGGAGGAGGAGGAGGAGGAGGAGGAGGAGGAAAAAAAAGAAAATGGACAAAGACCAGTTGGTTTGAGAAGAGCAGGATGTTTAGTTCAGAGAGAGTTTTTTTCAATTTCGCATCATGTCTCGAGGCTTCTTCTGGACATCACCGTCTGATTGAGGTGTGTCTGTGTGTGTGTGTGTGTGTGTGTGGGGGGGGGGGGGTTCTGCATCACGTGCTGGAGGTCTGACGCTCATTGTAAAGTGGGGGGGTCACGGTGCCACGTTCCTCGTAAGAAGCCGGCGTGACCTTTTGACAAATGCATAGACTGATTTAAACAAAAGGAAGAATTTTTGAAATGATTAATGCCATTTTAAAGAACACCCACCATTAGGGATCCATTTGCAGAGATGAAAGTAAAGCTTTTAAAGCAGTGCGTTTTGGCTGTTTGGCTATTTTTGGGCTCTTTCTTTCTTTCTTTCCTTGAAAAATGAGGCACTTTTGGAAACGTTACCTCGTATTTGCTGCAACTCTGAAAACGTGCCACGAAAGCATCCAATTAGGAGGCTCATGTTTCTCCTTAAACACACACACACACACACACACTAAGACAAACACAATCACAGAGGCTCAGACTCTTTTTTTTCAGAAAGACAGTATGCACCTGGCAGGACCGCGGAGGTCAGATACAGGACAACGACGGTATCGTTTTGTTTATTATCCTTTAGCAGCAACGGCTTTGTCCAGACCGAAGACCGAAATAACGAGCGTGTGATTGCCGTCACATTTCGTGCAGATAGTCGTGTCGTGGTGCCCAGAGGATGAAAACCCCAAAGACTTCGGGGGATCCCTTTTTCACTCCAATGAACTAGCTTAAGATTTATGGGGTGGATCGGCACCTTTTCCTTTTTGGTGATCCACTACCCCGAGGCTGACATTTGGGGTTCTGAGTTGAACCCATTGGACTGATCGTCATGAAGCATAATTCGTGATCCCGTAAGTTTTAGTTCACTTATCCAATGAAAAAGTTAAATATCTATGTGGTGGATTGGCACCTTTTCCTGGTGATTTTGGTGATCCATTTGGGGTTTTGAGTTACAACCATTGGGCTGATCATCATGAAGCATATTTCGTGATCCCGTAAATTTTAGTTCACTTATCCAATGAAAAAGCTCAAGATTTATGGGGTGGATTGGCTCCTTTTCCATTTTGGTGATCCACTCCCCTAAGGCTGACATTTGGGGTTTTGAGTTAAACCCATTGGACTGATTGTCATGAAGCATATTTCGTGATCCCGTAAGTTTTAGTTCACTTATCCAATGAAATAGCTCAATGTAGCTAAATATCTATGGGGTGGATTGGCACCTTTTCCTGGTGATTTTACTGATCCATTCGGGGTTTTGAGTAACAACCATTGGACCGATTGTCATGAAGTTTTCTGATCGCGTTTCATATTTCGTGATCCCGTAAGTTTTATTCTGGCGCTATAATTAAGCTAACGGTTTTGAATTTGGCATTAATTTAAAAAAAAGTATTCACAGGCCGATAAATCACAAAATCACTTACATTTTGACTCTTTAATTACATTGATCAACAAAAGTAATGAGTAAGGGTCAAGGCACCCATGTTCCTGTTTGCAGAATATATATGATATTAGAGCTGGACTACAAGTTGATTTGCTAAGATGGACAGTTTTGGCGATGTAGGAACTTGATTCATCCCCAAAAAACACGGGGGCCCTCCAAGCTGGAGCTGGAAACTGTTATAATTCATCGGCGTTGCTCCGGGCCAAACGGCTCCCACTTGAGTCAGCATGATCTACGAGTGTCCGTGAGCCCCGGACACATGTAAATGTACACCAAAACTAATTGGTGCCGCAACAGTCAAGAGGTTTTAAATCAGCGGTTGTATCACCTTGTTTGCTTCAGAAAAAGGAGAAGGGAGCGAGAGATTACTTTATGATTTGTTTCAATCTCTCAGTTTTATATCTATTTGACAGAGTGCCCCGGGTTTGATCTTTTGATCTGTGTGTTTTTTCTTCTCTTTTCTGGTATTCAAACTTCATTTGAAGTTACATTCTTAAAAGTTGAATATTCCTCTTGAATTATGCCGCTTAAAAAAAAAAGAAGATTTTTAAGAAAGACAATTATATTTCCACGGCTTGAACATGTACGCAACAGAAACATTCCAAATAATAGGTGTTATTTATTCTCACTCCATGGCAGTGATGGTGCATCAGGATTCAGGGAGTAAAAAAATGAGTCTCAAGGCTGGTCGTAAAGAAACCGTTTTATTTTGCAAACTCCGCCCCTGTAGATGAAAAGAAAAGCACGAAGACAGGCAGAAAACAACTGTTTCACAAGACAATACAAATGGTCAGGTTAGGTTTTCATCCAACTACTTGATTCCTTGCAGAATTAAGCCAGAAAAAAAGCCAGTCTGCCAATCTTTTTGCTTTCTACCAAACCGTGTTTCTTGCATCCTCATAAAGGATAACGAAACAATCTCTCACACGCTATCCATATACCTCGGACTCATGGTCAAACCGAGCTTCTAGGAGCACCACAGGGCTGTGAAGCAATGTTGGGCATGGTGACCACTGCTTCTTTTCCCACACACCATCAATACAAAAGAATGAAATGTCTCTATTTTCATTTCATGACATGCCTTTCTAAATCCCCCTTTCACACATGCCCTAGAGCCCTGACTTTATTTAGAGATTACCCCGAGGAGCTGAATGTGAGAAGGTAAACGTCTGAATTGGTTAAACCGTATATTAAACCGACTTTACCCTGCCAGCTCTCGAGTACATGAGCCTGTGTAATGTCCAACTGGACCCACGTGTGAATAGAGGCCAGAGAATTCACACTGAGGGAGGAGTGGGTGTGCCTTGGGTCATTTGTACGAAGACGCCGATTCGAAAACGTCCAACTGAAGAGACGATGAAAGTCACGGGACATCTGTCATGGACAAGCGTCACGAAAAACGTGAGGAACGCCAAGAGACTCGTTGCTAATGAGCAAATGACCTGCCTCCTGCACGCTCTACCCAGGCGTCGCTCCTCGCCTTAAACCAAACAAGACTATTACCAACGCGGCAATCATGTGCGAGGAAAAAAAGAAGGAAAACTCCGGAGTCCATATGAGAAAATGGCCAAAAGATGGCCGCCAAAACAGGAAAAGGTACTGGATGAGAGAGAGAGAGATGGAGAAAGACACCAATGGTACCTTGCAGGAATCAAACTGGAGGGGCTTTGTGGTTCAGGCCACCAGGGTGCAGAGAAGGACTGTACTGCACATGCTCCATGACCCCCAAAACAACGCAGAAGCCGATTGGGAACAATTTTATAGAACTCATATTTGAAGATTAAGAGCTTCTCTTGATACATCCACATTGGGTTTTTTTCCGATCGGGAAGCAGGTGATGGATCGATACCTCATCCGTGTAGTAGCAGCTGTTGGAATGGGGCGTCTACCTGGAGAAGGGAGGTGTCTCAACCTGAGAGCTGTCCACCTCTTACTGTTCTTCTCATTCTTTTACTCTTCTTAATTTTCTCTTCAGCCGGTTCCTTTTCTTCTTCTTCTTCACCTCCTCGTCTGTTACTCATAATTCAGAATCATTCGTTGCGGCAACCCACCCCTCAAAGCGTTGATAAAACTGTTTTTTTTCACATTCAAAATATTTTCGTCCCGCTCATTACTGCCTCATTGTTCGTCTCTTTGCGGCGTCATTGCGTCAAGACGGAAAAATACACCCAACAATGGAGACGCCTGTCAAACACAGCATGCTTTCATTTATCTTCACTCTGTAAACTTGACACCAAAACCTCACAACTGTCATATTCGGGGAAAAAACGGGCGGGGATGGATTAAATATTTGACCTCGCGCTAAAGAAAATATTAACATATTTCCGTAGTGATCTCGCGGCGGGGTGGGGTAAGATAGAAACTCTCGGTATTGTTTGGATGAGGTCGATACCGGCGCCCTTTGATATCCCGAGCTTTGTGCCTAGCGTGTTGGAGGCGGCTAATGCGGCCCATACCTGAACTGTACCTGAATGACAAAACATGCCGGAGAAAGCTGTCCGCACAGACATCATCTACACGGCGTTACAAAAAGCCAGACGCGGATTCTTGACATCCCTTTTGGTTCGGGTTGAGCCGTCGCCTCAAGGGACCGCAGACTGCGTGACTTCAGATCAGCAACTCGGGGGGGTCGATATCCACAACTTCAACTCTTACCTCCAGTCTCCACTCCGAAACACAAGAGTTGCAGCTCGAGAAGACTCCCTTCGAGTTAATCATCCCGAACCAAGAGCTAACTAGCTGGCATGCTAGCCACCATCGGATTACTTACACGTGTAATTACGTGCGTGAATGAGGTTTGACAGCGGGGGTTACTGGAGACCATCTCGCGATGAGATCATGGGGCCAGGCGCCCGACTCCGACTTCTACTTCCACGGCGCTCGCTCGCTCGGACCACACCCGTCTTCAGACTCGGCTTTCTCGGCGACACACCTGTACGGTTTCGTGACTCGTCGACAAAATCTGTCCACAGACAGAAATCTAAACTACTCAAAACTGCTACCTATGGTAGTTTTCTTCTATGGTGACTCACATATAGACTTGCAAAAAATATAATAAAATTTCAGCTGCAGCTGGTGTTCATGAAATAATCCATCCCCTATCAACTCTGCAGTTGCATATTGCTGATCTTTTAAAGCCTACGTGTTATTTTACGAAATTAAGCACCATGGTTTGGCATCATATTCATGCATTTTACTAAGTTTCTTACACCAGATCATATTTTGCAAACAGCTACTTGCAGACAACTACTTTCCAAATCAAATCCCAGTTTAATATTATTTTGATTTTCAGACATCTATACATCTGCACTCCAGTACAGTATGGATAGACAAATACAAAAAATGGTGTACTCAAAGTTATGCTCCATGATAAATGACTCGTTTTGAGTGCGATTCTGAAAATTATTCCCTCCACATGGAACCTAAACTATATTATTGCTGCAGTAACGTGCTTATCAGCAGCGATGCGTCAGATGGTTTGCATTTGACAGTTGGCGACAAAATCGGCAACATTATAATATTTTTTCACGTCTCCAACATGACACAATTCCCTCATCTGTTGTCTGTCTATTAGTTATAGATCCTCCTTGTCTTATTGAGCACTTTACAGTTTTTCTCCAGCCTTAAAACACACCTTTCAACCAAGTCTCAGCTATAAAGTCAAGTCGCACCCCCAATATGCGGCCAGGATTTCATGCAGAAACACAACTATAAATGATAATTATGATCTCACAAGCTATTTATTTTACGGATTAAAAAGTATTTATAGTTTCCGTCTGAGGCCCTGACCTGCTCTGTTACTCACCGTGTTTTTGTAAGCGCTTCTCACTCGGTGAAAAACATACCTGGCTGCTACCAAACGTATCCCGGCAAATGTCGGACAACTCTCAGCAAGTTTTTTCTGCTCCTGCGTTTTTTGCTGTTTGACAGTACAAATGGCCTCCGAGACGAACAATGCAAAATGTCCAAATGAGTTGTCATAGTCAACTGCACATGCCATGTTTCAGTCAATCATCTGCGTCCAACGCGGTAACCTTGCTCCTACGTGGCGAGCCGACACCGCGCGTTGTGATCTTTTCAAATTGTTTTCATCCTTTTATCCGTTACGACTGACACATCAGTCGACTCGCACGCCGATCGGGTGCCGACGCACATGCTGGAGCTTGCTCCCTGACGCACCGCCGAGGCCGACTTGCCGGCGAGAGGCGGCGGCGGGCGGGCGGCTGTCACTGCAGACACCTGATTAAAAGAAATGTTTTGCAAATAGTTTGCGAGTAGACGTGGTTCAAACAAGAGGGAACTGAATCCAGCGAGCGCGGAGGGCTTCCATGCAGAAGGTAAGACGGGGAAAGGCAAATAAGCAGTTGCACGTCTGAGACTTCTCCGGGACGCTTAACAGCAGAGAAAAAAAAGTTATACACTTTTTAACACTACCAGCCCAGTCTGCAGGATTTTGCAGATATTTGTTGAATCTTGACGATTTTTTGCAATTCGGTTCAAACGATCAAGACAGGAAATACATTTGAGGGTCAGAGATCAAATGGAAAAACACAAAAGTAGGTAAAAAGTTGATTTTTACATTTTTTTTTGATGAGAAACATTGAAAATGTGAAAACTGAGTTAGATAGATATGTTAGAAATATCATATTACATTCATGTATCGGGATTACAAGATTAACGAGGTAAGAATGAGTACAAATTATTCACGCTAGGAAGAAACATGGAGACGGAGCAGAATGAAGTACACGAAGCATCCACATTATTCACAGGACTTTCACCCAGGTGTCTGATGTTCGTGTGAAACCCAAACTAAAAATGTTGACTTTGCAGTTCTTACGTAAATCAGAATCAGAATCAGTTTTATTGGCCAAGTAAGTTCAAGATTCAAGATTCAAGATTCAAGATTCAAGATGTTTTATTTGTCACATACACACACAGGGTGTGCAGTGAAATGAAAGTGGCAATGCTCAGCAGGAATGTGCAAGGGCAACAAGTACACACTATTTACAAATAAAAAACAACACAATATTTACAGTAAGTGTGTGTGTGTGTGTGTGTGTGTGCCTAAGAGGGGCAGTTGTGTGGGTCTATGTGGGGGTCCTGGTGAGGTCGGAGTTCACAATCCTGATGGCCTGAGGAAAGAAACTCCGTCTCAGTCTCTCTGTTCTTGCAGCGTGACTACGGGCGCCTGCCTGACCGCAGCAGCTGAAACAGTCTGTTGTTGGGGTGGTGAGGATCCTTCATGATCCTGCCGGCTCTGGTTCTGCACCTCCTGGTGTACAAGTCCTGCAGGGTGGGAGTGTAGTTCCAATAGTGCGCTCAGCCGAACGCACTACTCTCTGCAGAGCCTTCCTGTCCTGAGCGGAGCAGTTGCCAAACCAGGCTGTGATGCTTCCTGTCAGGACGCTCTCTACAGCTCCAGAGTAGAAGGACTGAAGGATCCTCTGGGAAACTTTAAATTTCCTCAGCTGCCTGAGGTGGTAGAGCGCTGCCTTGCCTTTCTCACCAGAGTGTCTGTGTTTGTTGACCATGTCAGATCCTCGGTGATGTGGACTCCCAGGTATTTATACCCGCTCACCCTCTCCACAGTAGTCCCGTTAATCCCCAGTGGTGAGTACGTCCTCTGTTGTTGTACCCTCCTAAAGTCCACAATCAGCTCCTTAGTTTTGGTGACATTCATGATGAGGCTGTTGTCCTGGCACCAGAGTGACAGATCAGCAACTTCCTCCAGGTAGGCCTTCTCGTCGTTGTCGGAGATCAGGCCCACCACCACTGTGTCATCCGCAAACTTGATGATGGTGTTGGAGCTGAACCTGGCCACACAGTCATGTGTGTACAGGGAGTACAGTAGGGGGCTGAGGACGCAACCCTGGGGGGATCCTGTGTTCAGGGTGAGGGATTTGGAGGTGTGTCTGCCCACCCTGACCACCTGTGGCCTGGCGGTCAGGAAGTCCAGGATCCAAGCACACAGGGGGGTGTTCAGTCCCAGCTCAATCAGCTTGCCGGCCAGTCTGGAGGGGACTATGGTGTTGAAAGCTGAACTATAATCAATGAACAGCAGTCTCAGGAATTTGACGAGGTAAAGTGTCTCTCAGTGCTTACACAAAATATACATTACAACACAATACAATACAGAACAAACAAAACAGTGCAGTACAGAACAAACAGTGCAACGGTCTAAGAAGTTTAAGAAAGTGACTTAAAGTATATACAAGAGGAATGGCTATATACAGTGGCTGTGAAACAGTAGTGCCAGAAGAAGTGGAGAGTGCGAGAAGTGCAGGGATAAATATATATGCTACAGTGGGTTATTGTTTAGGAGTGAGACGGCGAGGGGGAAGAAACTGTTTTTGTGTAAAGTTCTCACACTGGTTGCGTAACATTGTGTTAGGGCAGTTGTCATGTATTCCCGCTAGTTATGTTGTTACTGTTGCTACATCACGTTGTTATTATTAAAAAAAAACACAAAACATGATATTTTTTAGAAGCCGTAATCAAGACTTGTTGCAGTCGTTTCATAATGTTAATTGTGCGGTATTGTGCATTTCTGCTGATGCGTTAAGGAGGCTGATATGAAATGCAGGGCGACTGGGTCGTCGTGCATTACAGGATGTGGGAAAAATGCACTTTTCAGAACAGCACATGCAAGAAAAAAATATGGAATGCAAAAGCAAAAACAACGACGGGGACATTTAACGCGTAAAAAAAGAAAATGCATTTTGATCTCATCCGTGTGTTATTTAGCTTTTGCGTCCCTCTGTCATTGAGACTGGTGAATATTTCTCTTTGCATGCGCTGTTCCGAAAAAATACAAACGCAGCAACCGCCCCGACAATGTCACTCCGAGTTCTGTCTCGCAATTAAACGCCGCGAGACGATGAAGAAACTGTTTCCCCGGCTCTGTTGTGACGACGGCCGCCCCTGTTGTTCTCCGCGCTCGGATTGGGGGGGAAACGAGTCAGTTCGGTTTAGGGATCACACTCCCCGCGAACCGGACCGTCCGCCGCCGTTCCCGGAGATGATTTTTCCAATGCCACCCAAGGACTGTAACCAATGACTCAGCGCTCCTCGAGCATCAAAGCGGCTGCGCGGCGCAATGTGGCGTCTAACCCGCGAGGTCGCCGGACTCCATGACATCATCGAGCCCCGGCATCACGTCATGGTCAACCTCGGCCCCCCGAGTGCTAATTAACACCAGACAGAGAGAGAGAGAGAGAGAGAGAGGGAGAGAGAGAGAGAGGGATCATGGACAAAAGCTCAGGGCATTACCATCCATCACTGAGCAGCTCACTTTGTTTATTTGCAGATGTAGAAGAGAGAATAATAGCAGGTTGTGCATGTTTTTTAAGAGGAAAAGACCCCCCCACGCAATGTATGAATTAACAAATAAAAAAAAGGTGGGGTCAACTTCGCGTCGGAGGTCCAGCATCCCTGCCACAGTCTCTTGAGCTTGATTACACTGTAGGCTCCTCTCTCATGTGGCCCAGCGGCCCGTGAAGTGTCGTCAACCTTTTACGAGATGGACGGGCCTGGAAAACAAAGGCCTGAAAGCTTCGAGATGAAAGAGACGATGTTTGCATTGCTGCCTTTTTTTCTTTTTTTTAAAATGGACTCGAAGCCGCGTTGAGACGAAGAAACCGAGGAAGAGGTTTTTTTCCGCGGACGATCCGTTCTCTAAACACTGAGCGGCGAGTCCTCCCTGTGCTTCCCAAACGGGAATTAATGTAGATTCCAGGCGTGTTTCAAGTCCGTCCGTGACGCCTCGACTCCGCCGGTCGAGGTGGTATTTCGTAAAGGGGCGCGAGAATCTCGCGGTAATGGGCATTCCGGCGCCGCCACATTACCGACCGTTTCCCCCGACAATCAATCACGGCGGGCGAGCTTTCAGGGGGAGGCGGAGAGAAAAGAGGCCGCGAGAATCCGTCCGTCTCTTCCGTGCGTGAGCTGTGCGGTCTGTTGCTGCAAGGTGCTATTTATGAAAGTTTAGCTAACGTAAAGTAAATAGCCATTCACATCAATGTTTTAAGAATTAAAAAAAATATATGCTGCTTGAGGCATAGGGCATGAAGGGTGAATACATATCTTTACACCAGATAACCAGTCTAATACCTAAACAGTACATCCTTATACCTTTAAGAAGTTATCTTTCGCTCTACGCCGCGTATAAATCAATGAGAGGGAGCAGAACGCCGCCGAGGTTAAGAGTGTAATTCCCTCTGTGGCCACACACATTAAAAAGATGTATGTTCCGGGTTAAAGCATCCAGCAAACTACATGTTACACTGATGTTAGGATATCTTTAAAATAGGAAAATGGACGCGGAAAGCTTCTCAAAGCAATAATGGCGGTGACCACCGGGGGCAGCAGTCTATATGGATATAATATAAGTAGCTACTTTAAGTCTCACACAGAGACTTCAAGTAGCTTATAATGATGCCATGCGAATACTATTAAAGAGTAATGGAAGTTAAATGTTGGTGGCTGGAGAAGTCAATACTTCTTAAAGCTATTTTAAGAAATCTTGTGGTAGATGACATCATGGTTTTATCAAATATAAAGTTCAGTCCTACATGCTACCAGTCCCAGCTGTGGCGACATAGGTACACCTGTCTATTTATAAAGTATTTTTATATATTTTACTTGTGATTTTGTATGTATTTTATTCAGTTTTAATGTTGTGTACTATCTGGACCTTGAGTCAGACATAAAAGTTTGATTGATTGATTGATGTGCTTTTTCAGGAGGCTTATCTGTGTTATAGAAAGATGCTCAATAACTAACGATGATGCACTGGGCGTGTTTTACAACCATCGGCAAGTCAAATGACTTGTTTCTGTTGACAGAGCGTGGTGATATATTCAGTGTGTGTTTCCTAGGTTAATAACATCGCGCCAGAAAAGTGACCAAACGTCTTCTCAACACCGCAGATCGCCGACGGAGCCAATAAATTATGACGGACTTCTGCAGAATTCATTTGTTCCCGTGAATGCAGATCGCAACTTTTCCCACTGAAGACAAAAGCCAGATGTTACTGGGTGTAGGTGGGTTTTCTTTGCTTTTTTTCTCAGTCCAGTGGGAAAGGCCCTTTAGAAACATAAGTACGGGTGCATGCGCTTGAGATATTTCTTCCTCCACATTTCTTTCGGGACCATGTGATCAGCAAGGAAAACGTCACTGAGTTGGGCCCGCCTTGGCCTTAAAGCGGTAGATCATCGAGCTTGAAGTATAGTGGCTGCTCAATTTTCTCCAGGCGGTTTCAGTCTGGCGTAAGTTTACATAACTCCTAAAAAGACAAACTTTCTAGCAAACTGCTCCTGATGGACACCTTTTTGCTATTTGAAGAAGAATTGATCCTCAAAAACCTGGAAAAGTCATGGAATTAAAAAAATGCTCATTTCCAGGCCTGGAAAAGTCCTTGAAAAAAATCAAATCCCAAAAGTTTTGGAAAATTCATGGAAATGTGCTATATTCATATGTTAATTTACACAGTTTGATTAAAAGAATAAACATTTACACTACCGTTCAAAAGTTTGGGGTCACTTAGAAATTTATTTTCCAAAGAAAGTCACTGTTTTTTTAAATTTAGTTAACATTAAATTAATCATAAATACACTCTCTAGATAGTTAATGTGTAAATGACTATTCTCTGGTTGTTAATGAAGTCTCTACAAAGGTGTATAGAGGCCTGTGTCCAGTGTACATTGTGTTATCGCCTTAGAAGACTAACGGAGGGGTAGAAAACCCTCAAAAACCCTTTTTATGTGGGCGCAGCTGAAAACAGTTATGCTGCTGAGAGAAGCTATATAACTGGCCTTCCTTTGAGCCACAAGTTTGAAGAACAACATTATTATTTATACAATAAAAATGAATATTTCTAACCTTGTCAATGCCTTGACTATATTTTATATTAATTTTTCAATTCATTTGATGAATTAAAGTGTGATTTTCATGGAAAACACCAAATTGTCTGGGTGACCCCAAACTTTTGAACGGTAGTGTATATACATATTTATTCTTTTAATAAAACTATTGTCTCTCATTCATTTGTGTCATTTAAGGTAAATACTCGTGTATACACCGAGGTTTCACAAAATGTTTGGTCATGGAAATTTGGTTTAACGTCCTGGAAATCCATATGAACCCTGGATCCTCAAGCGAGAGTGTTTTTGAAGCATTGAGGCGTTGAGGTGCTGGACAGCTCCCGACTCTTTGACAGTGACGCTGCACATACGCACGCTTTGGACATCGCCGACGGGGCCTCGGCACATGTGCCGTCGGGTCACGTTCGATGTAAACAGAGGAGGGAGGCGGACTGTTAAAGGGCGTTCACCACCCGGGTTCCACACATACTCGGCTAATCGGGAACTGCCCTGCTCGAGACGCGGGGAATAACAGCGTGCGGTGATAAGGTCACCAAATGAACTAAAGCTGGAGAATCTGAAAGCCTTTTTTTTAAATCCGTGACCAACGAGATTAGAGGACTTCAACTCAGCGTTACAGTGTGGAGGAATCACTCAGGGGACCCGAGCTGTGCTGGACACACACAAATGAAACGTCCACTTAAAATGGAAGTCACATTCCGGTGAACCACTCAAGGACAGCGGGTCACGTTAAGTAATCGTGGGGCTTGGTGTTTGATTCTCAGCTAAAAGCAAAAAGTCTATTTTAGAAACACGCTCAACTTCTGAGAAGTCGAGAAAATAGATTTATATATAAATGGACAACGCATCTTCAATTCTTTCCCACTCTACAGAAATGAAGGCCAAATATTTTGGATGGAGAGGCTGCCCATCTTGCATGTATGATGTCACTTGCAGCCACAGATTGATTGCTGAATAGACTTATGGCACAGGCCAAGGGTCCCAAGGTGTCAGAGACCCCCTATGACCTCCCCCCATGAAGCTATGAAATGTGACTCAAAGAGACAAATACCAACAGGAGACTCAACATGACCAACTACAAAGATACACAACGTTACTACAAAGATGCACACCATTACTACAAATATACACACCGTTACTACAAAGATACACACCATTACTACAAAGATACACACCGTTACTACAAAGATACACACCGTTACTAGAGGTACACAACTTTACTACAAAGATACACAACATTACTACAAATATACACAACGTTACTACAAAGATACACACCGTTACTACAAAGATGCACACCTTTACTGCAAAGATACACACCGTTACTACAGAGATACACAACGTTACTACAAAGATACACAACATTACTACAAATATACACACCGTTACTACAAAGATACACACCGTTACTACAAAGATACACAACGTTACTACAAAGATACACAACGTTACTACAAAGATACACAGTGTTACTACAAAGATACACAACATTACTACAAAGATACACACCGTTACTACAAAGATACACAACGTTACTACAAAGATACACATTACTACAGAGACACAAAATGACAACAAAGTGACACTAAATGGCTACAAATAGACACTAATTGACTATGAATCGAAACAAAATGACATCAAAGAAACACAAAATGACATCAAAGAGACACAAAATGACAACAAAGAGACACAAAATGACTACAAATAGATACAAAATGACAACAAATAAGACACAAAATTACTAGAGAGACACAATATGACTACAGAGAGAAACAAAATGAGAACAAAGAGACACAAACAGACCATAAGGAGACACCAGATGACCACAAGGAGATAGAAAATGACTCCAAAGAGACAAAGAAGGACCATAAATAGACCAGAATGTGTCCGTAGCTTGTTAGCGTGAGACCATCAGAGACGTCAATAACGTCACACACCCTCGAATAACTAATGAAGACCAAATGTATCAGAAGATATACAAATAATTGTTGAAAAATATATTTTACGAATACTTAGATTTTTTATTGTTGACCCATCCGATAATATGGAGGGGGCGGGGTTTATGACCTATACTGCATCCAGCCACCAGGGGGCAACCGAGATGTTTCGGCTTTACTTTTTGTAATAAACAGACATTTAACCCTAGGAGGTGAGGCGTTGCACTGGTCTCAATATGCAAATACTGTTATAAAAGCACCTGGTACACAAAATCACCCCACAGTTTAAGAAACATTTACATGTATACACTGCACGAATGTCGGGGTTTTACTTTGAAAGGACCGATTTGGGTTTAAACCACAGTGAAGATACTTCGAAAAGCATCGGCTGGTCCTTTTCCTCTTCAAAAGGCATGTTTGAGGATCACAACTTGTTTTTCTTTACGACAACGGTAACCTGAGATGAAAGTTTTTTATGGAAATCTTCTAGAAATCTGAAATCGTTTTTTTCCTTCTTTTCCATACAGCAAAAATCCCAAAGAGACAGTGCAAAGCCTGTGTGTCTGGTTAGAGGCTGTGCAGTATGCAAAACAAGTCTGTGTCTTTTTCACCCCCCCCCCCCCCCCAAAGCAAAAAGGGCAGCCCGGTCTCTGAAAAGAGTTTCCATACATGAGGTAGCGAGGAGAAAGCCACCCGGGCTAAAAGAGACGAACTGGGGAGAGGAGAGAATACACTTTCTCCCTCCCTCTCCGTGCTCAGTGATCCAGCGCGGCGGACACAAAAGCTCCTGTTTGCCAGTGTGCCGAGGAATCCAACCGGTTACCTTCGATGACAGGGAGAAGGCCTGCAAAGTGCTTCCCATAGAAAGCACCGGGGCCCCGTGAGCGGCGCGATGGATCCGAACTCGGCGAGACGCGACCGGGTTGGAGAAGTGAGACGCGTCGTTTGACGTAAACAATAGTTTTAAAAAAAACTCAGGGTTCACTTACGAAAATGAACGTCAAGTTAGAACTTTACACGATCAGCGTCGTTAAAAACCCACCGGCGCCCGAGAAAAGTATTTTGACACACAATAATGGTTCTTAAATGGTTCTTTAAAAGGCTTTGTGGTTCTACGAAGAACCATCCCCTACTGAAGAAGCATCTTTTTCATTTGAGGCCCCGTTATAGGTTCTTTGAGATACCTTTATAGGTTATTTGAAGAACTTTTTAAGGAAATGGTTCTTTAAAAAACCCTGGTTAGAAAGGTTCTTTGTGGAACCAGGAATGGTGCCTGAAAGAACCATGTTTTAAAGGTTATTTGAGACACTTTTATAGGTTCTTTGAGATACCTCTATAGGTTCTTTCAAGGATAGGTTCTTTGTGGAACCAGCAATAGTGCCTTGAAGAACCATTTTTTGAAGGTTCTTTGAGACACCTTTATAGGTTATTTGATGAACCTATAATAAGGAAAAGGCTCTTTAAAGAACCCTGGTTTGAAAGGTTCTTTGTGCAACCAGCAATGGTGCCTTGAAGAACCATTTTTTAAAGGTTCTTTGAGACACTTTTATAGGTTATTTGAAGAACTCTTTAAATAAATGGTTCTTTAAACAACCCTTGTTTAAAAGGTTCTTTGTAGAATCAGAAATGGTGCCTTAAAGAACCATGTTTTGAAGGTTCTTTGAGACATCTTTATAGGTTATTTGAAGAACTCTTTAAATAAATGGTTCTTTAAACAACCCTGGTTTGAAAGGTTCTTTGTGGAACCAGAACTGGTGCATTAAAGAATAATTTTCTGATGGTTCTTTGAGACATCTTTATAGGTTATTTGAAGAACTATTTAAGGAAATGGTTCTTTAAGGAACCCTGCTTTGAAAGGTTCTTTGTGGAACCAGAACTAGTTCTTCTATCGCATCACTCTGAAGAACCATTTTCGGTTCCAGATGGCCCCTTCATTTGTTAAGAAAACGGTGGGTTTTTCGAGTTATCATGAAGGTATTATTCTCCATTAAATCCCCGGTCTGCATCATACATCACAGTGTGAAGAGTCGTTCTCTTTGAGACGAAAAAACGTAAACAGTATTTCATTGGATGAGTAATTGGATTTATTTCCTCAGGTCGTCCATGTTTGTTGAGAACCACCCACAATCCGAGATAAATCCTCAATGCTTCATGCTGCTTTTAGAGGAGCATAATTCTCGGCAGGCTCGCAGGTTTTGTGTGTGTGTGTGGAGGGGGGGGGGGGGGGGGCGGAGAGGGGAGTATTTTATCACCCGGTGTTTATCCTGGGAACACATTCCCACTCGACAAATTACACGTAGGAAGAAAAAAAAGAAGAAGGTGGATGACATTTATCTTCATCGGAGGGAGATCTTGTCTGGACGTCTCAGTCCGAGGAAGAAGAAAAAAGAAAAAAGAAGCGCTCGCGGAACGAGGAACAAATTGACGGCTAGATAAGACCCGATAACGGGGTTTACGAGTACCACCGCATTCACGAAGTTCCTCTCTGTCAACACAGTTTAGTGATGGTTTGATGGGTGGAGATTACGTTTTTTTTGGGGATAAGACGATGAGATGAAGTCATCCGTCTCCCAATTCTCAAAGGCGTTGAGAAACGGATCCTAGCCTCGATTTGTTACGACACATCCACAGATCACATATTTCAGAGATGAAAAATCGACTAACGGGTTGTTTTATACTTTCCGCTACAAAAATAGATGTGTGGCATTTAAGAAATGCACTTCAGTTTATTTGATTATTTTTTTCACCTGGATAGCAACTGTCTCTCCGGCGTTTTATTTAGATGTGCATTCCAACTGGCCCACATTTAGCGGAAGGTTTATCATACCCGTCATACTTTCGGAGACGTTTCCCTCCCTCGTGGAGCCTAATATGCTCAGTCACATTCTCAGGATGAGACCACACAAGCCTCTTACGCAACGAGCGGTTGCAGTCGAGCGCCGGCAATCCCACAATGCACCGGGGGTCGTTGTGGAAAAAATGGACATTTGTTTGTCGATACTCACTTGACGAGGAAACTCGAGGGCGATCCGTCTTTGCTTCCACACTGTGCCGGTCCCATATTTGTAATTTATTCACGAGAAATGGCGGCGACGTCATCGGCGTACACGAAAACACGCTAAAAGGATTTTACGGCCACAATAAAGAATGCGCCGAGACTCTTCACTGGGACTCTCAACGCTCTGCCGGGCTACTTTGTTATCCCGAACACATCTCGTCACTGCACAGTATGTGGAGTGGCCATTTGTCCAAATAAAACAAATAAAACTCGAAATCGAATTGCCCCTGACGCACCGTGGGGGGTTTCGGAGTTGACGCAGCCAAAAGAAAGTAATGTCCATTTCCGTATGTTATTATTCTGATAATTTATTTCCTAAAAAAACAAAAAGAACAAACAAAATGCTGACACTACCTCTTGTGTGCTTGTAGAAAACCATAGGCCACCCTGGTGCATGCTGGTCCTAAAGCTACCCACATCTACATATAACCACAGGTGCCCAGTGTTACCCAATCAGTGAACCTAAAACTAAATATATTCAAACAACAATCGCAATGTATTAAACTAAACTGCAACTATCGTTAAAAAAAAGCTCTTCGAACATATCAAAATACAACCTAAATAGCAATGAATAATCAATATTACTTTACAATAAAACTGAATACAAATGTCAAAATAAATAGCTCCAACTGTATGTTTTCCTTTTGTTTCCGTGCAGTTTTACTTCTCTTCTGCGTTATGCATCTGTCAGGACCAAAGATGGAAGTCGCACGTTGTTAGTCGTTCGCCGTCGAATATATTCCGACGTCGCAGATTCGTGGGTGGTTTTTTGTGTGTGTTTTTTTTTATCAAGCGAAGGCGGGTTTGATTCTGAGCAGAGCTCGACACTCCACCTCTCAAGCGTTACATAAAGCGTAACGACGCTGCATGAGAACATGACTGAGCAATGCTCAACCCATGACCCCCACTCACACTGGTTGTACCCCCCCCCCCCCATGCCTCATTCTCTCCATTTCAACAGTTCTCTTCATCCCTTCCTCTCTGTTCAGTTGTATTTGAATATATATTCATTATTATTTTTGAAGGACTGCTCTTCAGATCTTCATTAATGCCATCGTTGACTTAATTAAACAGAGAAAATGTAAAAACTTCCTTCATTTCAAGTATTGAAGTAAAACTACGGGAGCAGTAATAGATTCATAGCCGCAGTGTAGTAATGAAGTGGTACATTTAGCATTACCGGTAGTAGTAATAGTAGCACTGTGTTGCCTTTAAGGGATTTTCAATTTCGTTTTGTGTTTAATTAATAGTTGTATTTTTTTCAAGACATAATTATTAGAAATAGGATCTTCCTGTTCGTGCCATTCTTCTTCTGGTGTCATCATTTCTGGGCACGGGACTTCCGGTTTAACCATTTCCGTTTCCGGTTCTTCCGGTTAAATAATGTCCATTTCCGGTTCTTCCGGTTAAATAATGTCCTTTTCCGGTTCTTCCGGTTAAATAATGTACGTTTCCGGTTCTTCCAGTTAAATAATGTCCATTTCCAGTTCTTCCGGTTAAATAATGTCCATTTCCGGTTCTTCCGGTTAAATAATGTCTGGTTCATTATAATTTCTCACTGCGAGGAAAAGCAATCCTTTCACGTCCACTTGGAACCACCCTAGAGGCAATGCCGTGCGTTGTATTTATCATATACAAATATGCAATATATATTTATATTTACCGCCCTGTAAAATGCAATGTTAAGAAGGTAGACTGAATATTTGTATTTTCTTTTTTTCCAGGGTTCACAAGCATGTTAAAGGGAAACGAGTGACAGTAAATGGTGAAACTTACGAGAAGCCTCTGTCTTCATTGATTGCGGTTTATGCGGTGTTTAGTCTGAGTTTTGAGAACACTACTAAGTAGTAATATTGTTAGTACTTTTGCAGCAATACAGTAGTAATACTTGTATCGGTCAGAGTAGCAGTAGAGAGATATAGTGGCAGTTGTTTGGGTATTTATAGTAGTAGAAGTTATAGTAATCTGGCAGTACAAGCAGTACACTTTGTTCCACAACAGAATCTGTGATTTCTTATCTTCTGCTTGATCACGGCAAATCAAATCGTACCCAAATGTCCTCGTGGCCGTCGGCTTCGTTGAGAGTGACGCCGCTCTCGTCCGCACTATTTGCATATTTTTCGCAGAGTGCAGCCGAGTGAAGTTAAGCGACATGGATTTCATCAAATATCGATTTCAGTCTCGCGTACGCTCCTGACTGCCACTGTGAACTCGTCAAACGTTGGGATTTTAAAAAGGTCGAGATGAGGAAGGACGGAAAAGACAAAGTCAAACCAGATGCATGTGGAGTTGGATATGATTGGGTGGCTTGGACTATATTCCAACGCAATTGTTTACAGATTTATCTTTTATGATATAGCAATGCCTTTTCACGTGCAAAATGACCATCTCTATGGCTTGCAAGGAGTGAACGAGTCATGATTACTGTGGGCATGAAGTGATTCAAATAGTTTAAATGTTTGCACGTTGCAATATTAGAATTTAAACATGATTATTGTTGTGTTTATTGTGAAAAACAAACCCATCTAGTGGAGAGTTACAGCTCGTGCTCCAGACCACCTCAACAGAGAAGCATGAATCATCTTTGCACTTCTGGCGAGTGTGTGCATGTGTACTTGTATCAATGACACTGTGGGGACCTGTACCAACAACGACATTGTGAGGACTCGACGCCTGTAAAGCCTAAAGGGGAGTTGTTGATGCGTCTCAGGGTGTATGTCCATTGAAGTATCTTAGTTCTGGTCCAGTTCCTGTGTATACCGTCTTTTTTTTAAACAAATTAACCAAGAAGCGTAGACACGAAGACGTAGAGACAGGCGACTCCTCGATTGATCGGTCTGGGCGATCATGAGGATCGCGTTCTGAGATTAATACATGACTTAAGTCTGTATAAGCATAATGAGACTGTGAATCTTGTGCATGTTATAATTACTAACGACAGTGTGGCAGCTGTCTCTAATTGGCATCAGCTGCTGGCTGATTGCAGCAGCTGACGCCAATTACAGACCCCACCCCCACAGCTGTCACAGGCATCAACAGCACTGTTCCAAAGCCTCCGCTGCACGGTGCCCATGAGGCATATTACTGTGTGTCTCCCACCCTTTTTAATGCAGTTAATGAATTTAAGAAGTGTGTGTAATCGGATTAAAGAACAGCAGTCTGACCGTTTTTAAACCTGTCAATCAGGGAAGTGCTCATATACGTGACCTTAAGTACAGATCAATAGGTTCATAGAATGTATGGAAGTGACTGCACTGGCTAAAAAATGGGTATTTTAAGAATACCTCATCACTAAAGAACTCTTTGATGGCACAATATATGATCAGCATGTCCAAGGACCAGAGAGTAGAGTTTTACCTCAGCGTTACCTCTAAACTATCAAGTGGTTCGGTTTAAGTGGTCGACGTGCTCCACCATCAGCGACAGGAGATCTGGCTCAAACCGAGGCCTCAGACGGGACCCCCCCCCCCCCCTAGTGACAGACCGATCATTGTCCCTCCACCTCTGCAGCAACACCAGAATTCTTTGGAGATTGAATAAACGCAGGTGAGTTACTGCTTTGACATGGAAGTGAACTATTCCTATATATTGTATAAACATTACATCATAAACTGTAGCTGGCAATCGTCCACAAGTTATTAGATTAGATTAGAAGGAATCCGATGTCTCAGTGGTCCTCTTCGCGGCTCCTTTTAGCTGACAGAAAAAAACTCCGATGGCATTTATTTTCATTTTTTCTTGCGCTAAAGAAAATTATTAAATCCACTGTCGTTGTGTGATAAATTGTCGTACTATTTATGAGACTATTAAAGAACTTACAGATGTTTTTTGTTCTATTCTTTCTCGCTCTAAATTGAGTCCATACACATCAATTCCCTTACAAACAAATGGATTGTTTTGGTTATTAGATTTTAAATGCTTCAGTTTTAGTACAAACAGATAAGCCTATCCAGACCAACGCTTAGCTCACAGGTCACCTCACTGTATTCACATGGACGTTTCTTTGTGGAGATACATTTTCATTCCACTGTGATCATCTGAACCCTTCAGACACGGAGCGCCGCACACATCCACTGGGGTTCATGACGGAGAAACATGATCATCATCTACAAGATAAGCTCTGTTTAAGACAGAGACATTTTTTTTTTGTATTACCTCTTGGCACTTTTAAAACATTCCACTTATTTTTATCCGTCCTCCACTCATCCATAAAAATCTGATAAAATAACCAGACTTAAACACTTTGGAAGCAACCGAATATCTCTTTTCTCTTTCGGGTCACATGGTAAATGCCCCCCCACCTTTTTTTTTTTTGTACATGTGTGGTGCAATCTTCAATGTAAACCAGATGTTTATTAGTTTAAGAAAATCTATGGGGGGGGGGGGGGAGAAGAAAGAAGAAGAAAAAAGACGGCATTCAAAACAATAGGTCACAAAATCTGTGAAGGCATCCGTAAAATATTTTTCCTCCCCTGGGAGAAGAAGTTCGACACAGGCACACATCTGCACGGCCTTTTTTCTGACACTGTCAAGTGATACTTTTAAAACACTGTTATGGTTATGATTATGGTCATGCTCAAGGATCTGTGAGAAAGTATTTCAACAGGCATTCTCAAGCCAGGAGGATACAGGATGTTGCCGTGAGGTTTCAGGAGATGGAGAACAACGTACGAGTGACTTGAGAACATCAACATCGTCCATTCTACTGTCTGTCTGTCTTTTCTAGCCACAAATGTTGGCGGGGAAAAAAGCTGTTGCGCTCAAGAAGTGAATTTTTTTGAGGATATCTGCCTTCCTACAAGGAGTCATCTTGTCCGTGTGGCTTTTTTTTAATTTTTATGTATGAGATTGACGAGTTTTTGCACGTCGCTTTTCCATTTTTCAAGCCGCTCGCTTTTTTCCTCGCTTGTTTTTTGCAGGAGTGGCCCTGAACGCCTCACCGGCCTCGAATCAATGCAACTCAAAGCGAGAAGAAAGAAAATGGCCGACATCATTTGCGTTCTTTCCCCTCACGGTGGGGACTTTCACTGGATACCTCGAGCAACACGAGTTTAAAACCATCGACAGCGGGAGGCAATGGCGGGCGTGCGATTTCGGATGAATTGTGTTTCATTCGGTTAAACTGTACGCAACCAACTGTTTGATAGCGTAGTTTTAATGTGTCTATCGAGCTAAACGTTAGCACTCATTCTGCGGTTTAAAATGCTCTGTTTAATTGGGCAAAAAAATGGCGGAGCTATGCGCTCTATCTGATTAAGACCCAAGAGAATCATTTTAAAGGGCGTTGTCATACTTTGTAACTTTAAAAACGTCAATATGTTTATTAATTCAAACCCATTTTGTTATAATGTGATTGATACTATCTTTAGAATAAGAATGTAGAGGCTACAGAGAGGTGCGTTTTTTACGAATTTGCAGTGAAAGCCATTGATAACAATTTATTTGGCGCCCCCTGTGGTGATAAAAAAAATTCAATGTTTCTTAAATTAACTTGGTTATGTCACATGTCTCTTAACTTTTAGTTTCCTTTAACTTGTGTTGTTCTGTGTTTTTTGGTTTAGCCAGGTCACCCTCGAAAAAGGGATTTTTCTTTCACATGGTTAAATAAAAGTTTAAATAAAAATAAAAAAACCTGTGGCAAACAGTAAATATAAATATACTTTATTCATCCCCAGCGGGAAATCAGTTTAAAGCAGCAGCAAACATCTTAACAATATATATACAATACAATAACATTTAAATAATCATGAATACACTGCATTAATTTTAACAATATTTCTCAAAATTAAGATTTCTAAATCATTTGAATTATTCTCTGACCATAAAAAATGGTGCACGTAGTGTCTTTAATAAAACTAACTGTGGAATTTGATGTGGATGCACCGAGGAACGGAGTCAATTAACTACTCGTGAAAGGAAAGATTTATTTGTTCTTCTTCTCCTGCAGTCGTTCATCATCTTCCTCACAGCTTGGTCAAATCATCGCGGGCTGTGTCGCTCTGATCTCTCATCTATAACAGCTGACAGGTCAGCAGGAGCCGCTGTAATCTGATCACAGATAATCTGCGGGGTCGTACATCACGTCTCCGTTTTTTTAACTTCTCGTACAGAAACCTTACGACCGCTCATCCGTCACCATATCTGTGCAACCTGCACACGACAAAGCAACAAATTGCCTTTTGAATCGCTCGCTGCGGGTGAGAGTTTTTTCCTCCTCCTCCTCCTCCTCTCAAAGCAATGAATCATACAAAATGTGACAAATATGGTTTGACGTTGCTTTTTGGGGGCTGATTAATGAGTGTAGCTACAGTCGCGGTGGAAAGTCCCTCACAGGTTGGAGGATTTCTGTTTAGCACTGGAGCAGGAGAGGAAAGCCTCCTCTTCATGTGTGTCCTGGCATCTAGCGGGTTGCACGCAATCAGGCTGGTGCCCTCGCGTGAACCTTGAAAAAGACTTTATAACTTGCAACAACACATTGTTCAATTAGTCATCAATGCAGTGACACTTTCCATAGTCGCAGAATTGTTATAGGTATATAGTTTAGTAACAGCAGCGAGGCTCGCAATGTAGCCTAGATAAGAAAAAGAAAACACTTACTGGGCACTTAATTGCATAATTAATACTTTTTGATATATATATATGTATATATATGTATGTGTATATATATATACAGTATGTATGTGTATATATGTACAGGACTGTCTCAGAAAATTAGAATATTGTGATGAAGTTCTTTATTTTCTGTAATGCAATTAAAAAAACAAAAATGTCATGCATTCTGGATTCATTACAAATCAACTGAAATATTGCAAGCCTTTTATTCTGATTTATTGCTGATTATGGCTTACAGCTTAAGAAAACTCAAATATCCTATCTCTAAATATTAGAATATCATAAAAAAGTATACTAGTAGGGTATTAAACAAATCACTTGAATTGTCTAATTAACTCGAAACACCTGCAAGGGTTTCCTGAGCCTTGACAAACACTCAGCTGTTATAAATCTTTTTTTTTACTTGGTCTGAGGAAATATTAAAATTTTATGAGATAGGATTTTAGAGTTTTCTTAAGCTGTAAGCCATAATCAGCAATATTAAAAGAATAAAAGGCTTGCAATATTTCAGTTGATTTGTAATGAATCCAGAATGCATGACATTTTTGTTTTTTTAATTGCATTACAGAAAATAAAGAACTTTATCACAATATTCTAATTTTCTGAGACAGTCCTGTATATATATATTTAAAAATATATTATATATGTTTATTGATTGATTGATCTTCTTTTATTGATATTATCACTACTCGCTATATGGAAACAAATGATGTTTTAATCAATGCTCCCAGGAAACATGTAAACAATAAACATGCCAAATAACTAAAAACAAAGTTGTCGTAAAGAGCAGGAAATTTGCTTTGAAATTTAGAATATATACAAGGCAAGGATAACAAATATTATGTTTCCCTTTATTGCGCCTCCATTTACTCTGGAATGCTGTTTAAAATATATTAGTTATAAGTGTTTCATATTCCTTAGTGCCTATTAAAGGAGACTACATATGCCTATAAGCCTATGTATATTTGCTAATACTTGTGTATTTTGAAAGATTGTAAACCCCTAACTATGATTGTCGCAAGAGTAGCAGGTTGTGGTATAGTTGCATAAGCAGGAGTGATTCTAGTAGTACCATTTGCGGTAGCAGGATTATGTAAAGTGCTATAATTAGATTGGTCCTGGAAGTCTTGTGAGAAACTGGGAAACTTCAGGTTCCTGCATTGTTTCAGAGCCGCACCACCCAGAAAGGACCTCAACGCTCCCAGGATATTTTACTGTCAGTTACAGCAGAGAAATATGAGATCATCACCTTCAGCTATGAAGAAAGTCGCTAGTATTTCTGGTATTGGCGCCAGTGATAGTAACCATGACTTCTTTAAGAGCTGTTTGGAAACAACCTCTTCATATTTGTTAAAACTCTCACTGTTTTATTGTATTTGTCACCTGTGGCAACATGTTCGTCTGTGTTTTATTTAGACGTGCATTCCAACTGGACTGCATTTAGAAAAAGGTTTATCATACCTGTCATTCTTTCAGAGCCTTTTCCCTCCCTTGTTGGAGCTTTAATATGCTCAGTCAGACCACACAGATTATTATTATTATGCAACAGCCAACTGAAGTGATCGGTCAATGAAGCATTCCAGACACGCCGGTGATTCTCGCAATGCACCGGGTAGCTGTGCTTTATTAAAGAAAATGCAATTGCAGGGCGCTGTGATCACTAGGAGCAACAGAATCATAGTCGAGGACACTTTCCTGACGATTTCATGTGTGTGTTTTGTTCTATTCGGGTACGTATTTAGGAATTAGAAAGCTGCTCAGCTCAAGAGTTGAAGATATATATATATATATATATATATATTATTTATTTATATTTATTCTTCATATATTTATTATATACATTTAATATATAGATATTTATAAATATTTATTTATTTATAAATATTCATATATTTATACGTATATATTTATATATCAATGTATATATTTATCAATATTAATTTATAAATATAAACATGTATAAATATGTATATATATATTTATTATTGTATACATATTAATATATATATGTATAAATATATATATATATATTTATGAATATTTAAACATTTATATATAAATGTATATATATTTGTAAATATTTATATACAGTATATACATATTTATATATATAAATAAATATATATTTATATAAATAAATATATATACTGTATATATAAATATATTGTATGTATTTATTGTAGCAGGGCGATCTCAAGCCATCTATCGTCCTTCCTTCGGTTGTTGAGGTAGTCGTGACTGTGTGTGTGTGTGTGTGTGTGTGTGTGTGTCGTACATTTCTGGATGTTAAGACACCAAACCCCACTCTGGCAGCAGGCTACCTGGAGCTACACCTGGAGGTGTCACATGACATAGAACAAAACACGTCATTGGTCCAACATATATTTCCTCAGGCGGTCGCCCTGAGAATGTTCAGCAGGGCCGTGCAAGCATTCACAACCCACAAAGTTATGTCTTATACATTTATGAGCATTTTTTACATTTTATTTTGTACAGAAGAAACTCTCGAGTTTGGTGTGAAAGGGCTCCGATAACAACTTTAACCCTTGTGTTGCCTGAGGGTCATTTTGACCCGAATCAATATTACACCCTCCCCCCGCCTTAGGATTAATTTGACCCCATTCAATGTTTAATGTCGGTGTTCTTTCGGTAGTCAACAAACAAACATAAAGTGCCTCACACTTAAACTTGGAAAACAATATTAATTCTAATAATTTTCTGGAGGTTTTAATTGCTGGCGTCAAATTGAACCCAAAGGGTAAAATATGTTCGTAAATATAAAGGTAACAGGAGGGTGAAACATTGAATCGGGACAAAATGACCCAAAGGCGGGGGGAGGGTGTAATATTGATTCGGGTCAAAATGACCCTAAGGCAACACAAGGGTTAAAGAAAACAAAAGACAAATAATGATGAGGTTAATCATTTCCGTCAGTTGGCCGTGTGGGAAGTATGCTTTTCTCTGGGCCGCGTATAGAAAGTACAAAGGTGTTGATTGTTGGACTATCATTGGATTAAGTGACCTATTCCGGTTTTTGATGAACTGTGTGCACACGTACTCCAGGACCAACATGGGCGACCCAAAATAGACCCGTTTAACTTTGTCTGGCGCTCCGTAATCCACATTTAAGGATTAAATTAGATTAAAACCGACACTGTTATATGGTCATTTTTTCAAAGAAGACTTTTTCATACTGTGAGAGGTGTCGTAGTAGGGAAGTGTAGATAATACAATAAATGGTAAACGATGACTTCAGTTTCAGGTCAGAGTGAATATTTTAGAAATAAAACGGTGATTCCTCTACGGTGACGAGTCAACATTTTTTACATGAAAAAGGGCTATTTATACCCTTTTCACGAGGTCTGTGCAACAATTAATTATAAAAGCCTTTGCCCATCGGGGGCATGACGAATAAACCACACGAAACAGACTTCTGACAACCAGATGGTGAAAGATTATGAGATTTTACACAACAAATCAATATCTGGCTTTTTAAAAAGTCATTGTATCTACTTAGAAGAAAATAATGATAATATTGGCGAGATCCATCGTAAAAGTAAATCTAATTTATATACATATATATCCTTGCAGGATGAAATCATTATAAATACACGTAATCACACAATCCTGGAGTCCAAAAAAAGCATGATTCAAATATGAGTCACACACCAGTGAAGAAAGACTGATATAAAAAGATGATGTCATGAATCCACCACAGCAGGAGAACACCTGCCTGGTTGATTCCAGGTCACATGGAAATGAGGCAACGACACTTTGCAATGCAAAACGTCACCTTGGTGTTTTACGTACCGACGGAATTTTGTGATCCTGTTAAAACGCCGCTGTATTTATTTATTTTTAACCCTTGTGTTGCCTTAGGGTCATTTTGACCCGAATCAATATTACACCCTCCCCCCGCCTTTGGGTCATTTTGACCCGATTCAATGTTTCACCCTCCTGTTACCTTTATATTTACTAACATATTTTACCCTTTGGGTTCAATTTGACGCCAGCAATTAAAACCTCCAGAAAATTATTAGAATTAATATTGTTTTCCAAGTTTAAGTGTGAGGCACTTTATGTTTGTTTGTTGACTACCGAAAGAACACCGACATTAAACATTGAATGGGGTCAAATTAATCCTAAGGCGGGGGGAGGGTGTAATATTGATTCGGGTCAAAATGACCCGAAGGCAACACAAGGGTTAAAACTCCTGTTTGTCTATAAGAGAGGAAAAAAAGCATCTTTTTTTTTTCTTTGTGGTTTTTGCTCCCAAAAATCTGCGAAAATACCTGAAAATACCTGAAAATACCTGCGACAACGCTTGTCCCGTGACAACAGACTGTGATTTCAGCCTTGTTTTTGGGAATTTCCCCCGAAGAATCTTGCAGAATATTCCGAAGCCGCGAGACTTCCCAAAAGCAATTTTTCAGATGATTTAGCTGCTGCAATAATAAACATCGACATTCCTCTCTTTATCTCGCCGGCTAGAGTTTCAGCACGTTGCCAGATTGAGAAAGGTGTTGTTTTTACGTGTGATGTATAAATATATGATTACAGGAGAATATTTGTTGCGTAGCTCGTCAGGACATTGTGTCCTCTGACGTTGTTCGACCTGGACAGAACAATTAAGGAGCCATTTGGAACCGAAAATGGTTCTTCAGAGTGATGCCATAGAAGAACCATTTCTGGTTCCTCAAAGAACCTTTCAGACCAGGGTTCTCTAAAATACCATTTCCGTAAATAGTTCTCCAAAGAACCCATAAAGGTGTCTCAAAGAACCTTCAAAAAAATGGTTCTTTAAGGCACCATTTCTGGTGCCTCAAAGAACCTTTCAAACCAGGGTTCTTTAAAGAACATTTCATAAAATAGTTCTTCAAAGAACCTATAAAGGTGTCTCAAAGAACCTTAAACAAATGGTTCGTTAAGGAACCATTTCTTCTTCCACAAAGAACCTTTAAAACCAGTGTTCTTTAAAGAACATTTCATTAAATAGTTCTCTAAAGAAACCCTAAAGGTGTCTCAAAGAACCTTCAACAAATGGTTTGTTAAGGAACCATTTCTGGTTCCACAAAGAACTTTTCAAACTAGGGTTCTTTAAAGAACCATTTCCTTAAAGAGTTCTTCAAAGAACCTATAAAGGTGCCTCAAACGAAAAGAATGGTTCTTCAGTAGGTGACGGTTCTTCGTAGAACCACAAAGCCTTTTAAAGAACCGTTTAAGAACCATCATTATTCTGGACTGTAAAGCGACTTCGAGTGTCTAGAGAAGCGCTATATAAAATAAATGATTATTATTATTATTATTAAATAGTTCTTCAAAGAACCTATAAAGGTGTCTCAAAGAACCTTCAACAAATGGTTCGTTAAGGAACCATTTCTGGTTCCACAAAGAACTTTTCAAACTAGGGTTCTTTAAAGAACCATTTCCTTAAAGAGTTCTTCAAAGAACCTCTAAAGGTGCCTCAAACGAAAAGAGTGGTTCTTCAGTAGGTGACGGTTCTTCGTAGAACCACAAAGCCTTTGAAAGAACCATTTAACCCTTGTGTTGCCTTCGGGTCAATTTGACCCGATTCAATGTTTCACCCTCCTGTCGCCTTCGGGTCAATATGACCCGATTCAATGTTTAACCCTCCTGTTACCTTTATATTTACTAACATATTTTACCCTTGAGGTCAATATGACCCCAGCTATTAAAATCTCCAGAAAATTATTAGAATTAATATTGTTTTCCAAGTTTAAGTGTGAGGTACTTTATGTTTGTTTGTTGACTCCCGAAAGAACACCGACATTAAACATTGAATCGGGTCAAATTGACCCGAAGGCGACAGGAGGGTTAAATATTGAATCGGGTCAAAATGACCCGAAGGCAACACAAGGGTTAAGAACCATCATTATTCTGTGTGTAGAAGTATGTCAATAAAGCTCCGATTGAACATTTCTGCAAAAACATTTTTTCGATTTATGTTTTTTTATATTTTCGCTCTGGGCGAACTGCAGCGCAGTAAAAGGTATGATCAAGGCGAGGCGACCGAGTCCCTCTAATTAGAGGATTTCGGTGATCTGCTCCGGCTTTGATGTGCGCTGCGAGCACAAACTCTCACACTAACGAGGGCCGACGTCGGCGAGTGAAATGAAATCTCGTTAAACGTGGACCAGGGTTCCACGGTGAGGACATCGCTGATCCAAATTTAAAACGGGTCTCAGGGAGGATTAAGTGTTGCAGATAAAAGCCCACGCTCGCTTTAATGTACCCTGTTCCGGGAAGCCGACTCAGGCCGACTCAACTGGGCTTCGTGCTCTTGGCCTTCTGCGCGGGTGTGTTGACATGGAGCAACACACACACACACACACACACAGTCATCATTAGTGTTATTAGTAACACCTGTTCTTTATATATATATTTAGCGTCTGTAAACTGTGCTGCTCTTTTTGGAGAAGACCCTCACAAAAAAGAAGTTTCCCTCATCTTTAAATAGTACAGTGACAGAAGCAGCATGAACTAACTTTTGTGGCCACTAGAGGGCAGCAGAATGCTCAGAGAACATAAACACTCGCATACTATCGCCTTGTAAAGTTGTGAAAAACTTTAAAAAGTAGGGGAAAAAATGGCTTTTTTTATATATCCAGCAGACACTTGTTGTCATTCCCATCTCGCCACATACGGACGCTGTATCACTTTTTAACGCACTGGTTAACTGCTTGGTTAGCTTGAGTACAAAACATTTTTCTTTTGTTTGAGATAAATAAAAAAAAGTTAAAGTTAAATAAATATATCCCTAATATAAGTCCATACCGACTTTAGGCTAACACTCGGGACACGAACAGACGTCATCGCTCTTCATACTCCTAAAGTCACCTGACCTCCGTAGAAGTTACTCTGATGGAATCATTCTGACATGGATGGTTTTTACGCTAAAAAGTACCTTTTAAAAGTCGGTATTTATGATATATGATATATACCTTTATTCGTATAAATTAACTCCACAGAAAAGAGACCACCTCGCTAAATAGCTACTAATTGCTAAATTATGTTCACCAGCATTCATCTGTTTGCTGCTAGGTTATCAATTGTTTAAAAGTTTAGAGAACCTTACAAACCAGGGTTCTCGAAAGAACCTATAAAGGTCTCTCAAAAAAAATAAGGTGCCATCTGGAACTGAAAATGGTTCTTCAGAGTGATGCCATAGAAGAACCATTTTTGGAACCTTTCAAACCAGGGTTCTCAAAAGAACCATTTCCTTAAATAGTTCTTCAAAGAACCTATAAAAGTGTCTCAAAGAATCTTCAACAAATGCTTTAAGGAACCATTTCTGGTTCCACAAAGAACCTTTCAAACCAGGGTTCCATTTCCTTAAATAGATCTTCAAAGAACCTATAGAGGTGTCTCAAAGAAACCATCAAAAAATTATTCTTCAAGGCACCATTTCTGGTTCCCCCTTTAAACCAGGGTTCTTTAAAGAACCATTTCCTTAAATAGTTCTTCAAAGAACCTATAAAAGTGTCTCAAAGAATCTTCAACAAATGCTTTAAGGAACCATTTCTGGTTCCACAAAGAACCTTTCAAACCAGGGTTCCATTTCCTTAAATAGATCTTCAAAGAACATCTAGAGGTGTCTCAAAGAAACCATCAAAACATTATTCTTCAAGGCACCATTTCTGGTTCCCCCTTTAAACCAGGGTTCTTTAAAGAACCATTTCCTTAAAGAGTTCTTCAAAGAACCTATAAAGGTGTCTCAATAAACCTTTTAAAATGGTTCTTTAAGGAACCATTTCTGGTTCCACAAAGAACCTTTAGGCTAACACTCGGGACACGAACAGACGTCATCGCTCTTCATACTCCTAAAGTCACCTGACATCGGTAGAAGGTCCTCTGATGGGTTTTACGCTAAAAAGTACCTTTTAAAAGTCGGTATTTGACTCCACGAGAAAAGAGACCACCTCGCTAAATAGCTACTAAATGCTAAATTATGTTCACCAGCGTTGAGCTAACGCGGTCATCTGTTTGGTGCTAGGGTATCAATTGTTTAAAAGTTTATTTTTACTCCAGTTTCAATAAAAAAACAAAAAGCTGGTGCTTATCCCTGCGTCTCATCTATAATGTTTACAATATCCAGACTTAGACGAAGAGGCATTTTATTCTCAAGCTCATTCTTGTTTTGCCGACTTTCCTCCCAAGAGTTCGTCCGAAGTGCCGGCAGCCGGCGGTCCGTGTCGCCGTGATCGCCGTTGCTGATACCGCGTTTCATCAAGAGGTAACTCTAGCCGCTCGCATCTCCGTTTCATCCTCGCCGAGTCTCCTGGGAAGCGTGCCCGGCGAAAACAAAGGCCGCGGGGTCCTTTTGTGGGGTACACTTAGGACCGGTGGAGTTTACTGTAAACACACCGGCGAGGGCCACAGCAGGGGTCACTCACGAGTGTTTGTGTGTGGCTGTGGAGGCTTTAGTCGCGGTGCTTTCATATAGAGTTAAGTTGCAGTTGGTGATGGAGGATGCAGAGAGGAAGAAATGGGAGACTCTTCTTCAGAAAAACTGGAGGGGAAGGGACCCCCTCATGTGTGTTCATGCGAGGAAACATCATTTATTAACTAAAGGTTTATTCAAAATAAACAGTGGATTGTGATGATTTTTTGATGATGGTATTCCAAATAGTATACAATTTGTTAGAACCCGATCTGTAAACTGTTTTAGATTAAATAATCATTAAACTAACTTTTGTTAAAAAAAAACATGTCTATATACATATATATATATATATATACAGTACATATATGTACTCAGGATCTTTTTCTATATATATATATATATATATGTGTATATATATATATTTATATATGTTTTTATATACAGTATATATTTTTATATATATATATGTGTATATACAGGACTGTCTCAGAAAATTAGAATATTGTGATGAAGTTCTTTATTTTCTGTAATGCAATTAAAAAAACAAAAATGTCATGCATTCTGGATTCATTACAAATCAACTGAAATATTGCAAGCCTTTTATTCTGATTTATTGCTGATTATGGCTTACAGCTTAAGAAAACTCAAATATCCTATCTCTAAATATTAGAATATCATGAAAAAGTATACTAGTAGGGTATTAAACAAATCACTTGAATTGTCTAATTCACTCGAAACACCTGCAAGGGTTTCCTGAGCCTTGACAAACACTCAGCTGTTATAAATCTTTTTTACTTGGTCTGAGGAAATATTAAAATTTTATGAGATAGGATTTTAGAGTTTTCTTAAGCTGTAAGCCATAATCAGCAATATAAAAATAAAAAAAAGGCTTGCAATATTTCAGTTGATTTGTAATGAATCCAGAATGCATGACATTTTTGTTTTTTTAATTGCATTACAGAAAATAAAGAACTTTATCACAATATTCTAATTTTCTGAGACAGTCCTGTATATGTGTGTATATATATATATATATATATGTATATATATATGTTTATATATATATATATGTATATACATATATATATGTATATATATATATGTATATATATATATGTGTGTATATATATATATGTATATATAGGGAACATTTTCGTGCAGCCAGGTTAATTGTTGGCCGACTCGTTAGCGGACCAATCAACATTTATTTGGTGTTTGCTGTTCGTCACCTTGGCCCTCAGTTGATCTACAAACAGTGTGAGACCCTCGACGAGTCTCCGCGAGTGTGTGTGTGTGTGTGTGTGTGTGTGTGTGTATGTGTGTGTGTGTGTGTGTGTGTGTGTTTGCGCTCGTGCCCTTTTCTTCCCGACACCGAGGGGTCAACCAGTCAACTCGGTGCTGAGGGGAAAAAACTATTTTTCACGGGCTTTGATTTGCCTGTGAGTAAGTTGGCAAGTTTGCTCTCAAAGTCCAGTAGTCTGCGGTCCCAGCGGACCACCACAAAAGAGCTAATCCCCTCTATCACAGCCAGCGCAAACACATTAGCCGCACAACATCAACACTGCACTCAAGAGCCCCATTGACAAATCCTCCCGGCCTTCTCAATGAAATGCGGGCGAGGAGCCGCGATGTTCCTTTTCGCAGAGAATCAAGGAGCTCAGATGTGGAAATTCAAGATGCCGCGAAGAAGACTGATTTAAAAAGCTGTCGGCGTGCGGAATTTTTCAGTAGATAAACAATAACTGAATAAGAAGCTTGTGTCGATGTGCGTGTTTCTGACGGATGGACTGATGGAGATTGAGCTCAGCTTTTTCTTTGGCAAGGACAAGAATAAAGAACGAAATGCAAAAAGTACGCGTTTCAGTAGATAAGACCAGAGAGAAAAATGAACTGAATGTTCTTTAAAGGTTGTTTATGCTGTATGTTGTTCTAGAAAAATCTTTTCAATTTAAACTTCCGTCATTACGGGACGCAGCTTACTTAAGTTTAGGAAAGGATTCGGATGCGATCGTCATTTGGGGGGAAAAATACCAAAGTGACGTTGACTGAATTACGTGACGAATAAATCTCCTCGGGACTGGACGTTTAACACGGGAAGGACCCTTCCACCTCCCCTCACACTGCCCCGTGTGGCCATGTGCGGTCGTTGCACCTGCTCGCCAATAAATAACACGTGTTACACACAAAATCCTTTTGTAGGAAACAAAACAACCTCGCAAGTTTTTCGGAAACGATCTTTATTTGGAGAAAAATACAAAAGTGCTGTCACTGATTTCTGCAACTTATGTGACACATAAATCAAATAAAAAATCAGCGTTTGATGGACCTTCTACCTGCCCTCACATTGCCCCGTGTGGCCATGTGCGACCTTTGTACCTGCTCGACAATAAATTACACGTACAACACACAATCTTTTTGTAGGAAACAAAACAACCTCGCAAGGTTTTCGGAAAAACGATCGTCATTTGGGGAAAAAAATTAAAAATACGAAAGTGCCGTCACTGAATTCCGCAACTTACATGACGAAAAAACCAACGCTGACTTGTCGTTCCACACGGGAAAGACCAGCGTTTGATGGACCTTCCACCTCCCCTCACACTGCCCCGTGTGGCCAAGTGCAGTCGTTGCACCTGCTCGCCAATAAATAACACGTGTTACACACAAAATCCTTTTGCAGGACACAAAACAACCTCGCGAGTTTTTCGGAAACGATCTTCATTTGGAGAAAAATACAAAACTGACGTCACTGATTTATGCAACTTATGTGACGAATAAATCAAATAAAAGACCAGCGTTTGATGGACCTTCCACCTCCCCTCACACTGCCCCGTGTGGCCATGTGCGGTCGTTGCACCTGCTCGCCAATAAATCACACGTATAACACGCAAAATCCTTTCCTGAGACATCTACGAAATTCCGACGCATTACTTCCCGTAGAGGCGTAGCTCCGGATGCTGGATGAGACCATCCTGCATCAGGAGCTAACAGTAAATCTCATCGCCTTCATCCTCATCCCTCGTCTGACAGGTGGACGTTCCCCTTTAGCAGCCAATCACAGAGCTGTGGCGTTCAGCCTCTCTCTCTCTCTCTCTGTGACTCTGTTGGCACCACACCTCGCAATCAGGCCACTGAAAAAGTGTCTGAAAAGAATTAGTGTCGAGCTCCTGAGAGGACGTCATCAGAGGCACAATGGGGGAGTAGGCAGCGAGCCCTTGGGCCCCCTCGTGGGGGGGCCGGGGGGGGTTTGGTTGCCGGCTTCCCGAGCGAGAGCCCCGCGGACTCCCAGCTGTTCTATGCAACATGCCGAACAGTAGGGGGTCGCCCTGTGTTTGTTTAAAACTAACAGGAGTCCCATTAAAGCCCTGACTCCCCTCATTTAGGACTGCCATGGGGACACAAAGGACAGCCCTGGGAAGCGGCACGTTGCAAGGGACACCAATTATCGAGGCGAGGACACAGGCCGGCTTGTTCGTGCTCAGGGACACGTCAACTCGTTGGACGACCCCCTCCGTCAAACCCATTGACCAGAGCGCTCAGAGAGGCATCTTAATTGGTGTTGGGCAAACAGATTTTGTCACAAAAATTGCAAAGGAAGCTAAGTAGCTGAATGTTCACATTGTCCAACCCCTGACCCGGGGCTTCAGGGGGCCCCGGCTCCCCGAGACATCATTATGCTCATCGTCTCAGACTCGTCCTCTACCGCGGCGGGGGGAATCCAGGACAGCAATTAAAAAGCAATATTCTGGCAATGACAGAGGGCGTAAATAAAATACAAATGAGCCCTTTTCTCTCGGCGCATAGATATGATAGCGGCGAGGGGTGAAGGTTTGGCACGGGAAGTAGCCCGTTGGGGTCGTTGACGATGTGGGGTCTCGTCTCGGTCTTCTTGTCTTCTTTTTCTCCAACCTGACCCCCCCCCCCCCAACCCCAACCCCTCTTCCCTCGCTGGATCCCCAGAGTCCCCGCACTTCGCCTCTCCGCCTCTCCGCCTCCTTTCATTCCGTTTTTTAAGGGGGTTCTGGGAGAGAGGGAATCACTTGACATCATTAGGTTTGGAGAGCGGCCACCGTGGCGGGGTCGCTTGTCTCGGCTCATGAAAACACATGTCGGGTTAGCAGCAGAGGACCTGTGTTTCGACCTCAGGTGAAAAGGTCTGCGTAAGTGTGTTCTTTTCTTTCGCTTTCGTTTTACGACTGTTCCTCCTCTTCCTCCTCCTCCTCCTCGCCTTCCACCCACCAACCATGCAAACGCGAGAGCAAGTGGTAAAAACATTCCTATTTTCTGTGCCATTGTTTTTTTAATGATTTATTGAATAAATGACATTTCTTGGAAGGCAATCTGACTTTTTCATGACTTAATAATCATAACATTTAGTCTAACCAGTCACAGCTTGTTGAAAACAATGTGATTCACCGCTTTTTACAAAGAAATACAATTCATGTTGTACATAAATGAGTTCAGGCTATTGGCCCGGCCCTCCACGATATGTTCTGTTCCTCATGTGGTCCCCTGATGAACTGCACCTTCAAAATCCAATGGACCAAGGGAAAAGATGGCCACGCCTTTTTCCCGTAACGTAGTGTTTAATTGCGGACGTGGATTTAAAATCGATGTGCAGATGTACGCAGAGACAAAGCAGGGGATGAATAAAAGAAGGAAGAGGTCGTTACATCATCGTGACTTTGGTTGCCAGTTCTGTTGAAGTGCTAATGTGGAAAGTCTCACTGTTATCTGTGTTTTCTTTCACCTTTGCGACTGAAAATGTTTCCACGCAATTAAAAAGAAAACATAAAGCGCATTATTATTGCTGTGAGACTGCAAAGAGTGCAAATATAACCAGATGAATTCATGAATAGCTCAGATTGGACTCAATGATGTGAGTTAGATGTAGGACTTGAGTGTGGCTGCAATTTACCTTTGTGATTTACAGTCACTCTTACCCATGTTACTAGCTAACACACACACACACACACACACACACACACGAACACATCATGACAATAACTATGCTGAAGAGGCCTGAGAATTGAATGCTCTCCGTTTCTTTTACACCTTCACGAGTATCATTTCTCACTCACGTTGATGGTTTTATCTCCAAATTAATGTAGCTATATATTTCCGGCTAACGGTAGATCGCAAAAGCTAATTTATTTCAGATTTTAAAGAGGCATAACGTTTTAAAATGTGGCGATTGGTGCCAATTCCGGACAATAATAAAGAGAGTTGGCTAACAATATCCCTCCTGAATATTATGAACATAAACAGTTTGATAGTTAGAGTTATAGGTTAAAGCTGCTATAACATTTATATTATATTTTAACTATTGCATGTGGAGAACCAGCGGCGTGGCTCCAACATGAGTTCAGCAGAGTGATGACCCTTCCCTCTTTTATACATTCCTTGAGACTAAGTGTTTTAGACTTTGATCGGGTCATTTGCATAGCGAGCCTGAGCTCTTCAAATGTTACAAAATGAACACAAAGTTTAATATTTAACTAAAAAGATAAGAAGGTGATTTTAAAAAGACGGAAATATAATTAATATGTCAACACGGTTAATTAAAGTTACCGGGGTGAGCAGCCAGGTAAGTGATTTCCAGGTCTTTATTGTGAATGCCTTTTTCTCCAGGTAGCGTCTCAGAATAAAGTATTTTATTTTGATTATAGTTCAGTACTTTTTCTGGGTTTAGCTACAACGGCCATTTTTTCCATTTGTCTGGGTCCTTCACAACTTTTGGATATTTGTAGCTGTGCACTTATTTAGTCATTTCAGACAATTAGCTCTTTTTAAAAAGTGTCTTAATTATAATCTACAACTATATCTGTGTTATCCTCTCTCCTTGAGGAGGCGCCAGGATAATTAGAAGATTTAGTTTACAGGTACGAGGCGGAAGGTTACAGGCAGAAGAAAAAATGAAATTTAAATTAAAAAGCAGGCGCCGTTAGACGATGATGAAGAACTGACGAAGAGCAACGGAACCGGAGCTGCATGCTGTGTGTGTGGGGAACAGGTGAGCAAGAGGTCGGATGAGGCACAGGTGCAAAATAATGAGGGCGGGGCCGACGATCAAAAATGGCGGGAAAACCGAGATCTGAAAGGAGAGGAGATGAGTAACGAAATAAAACAGGAAATATCAGGATATGAAGGAAATAAATGAAAAAAATAGGATATATATATATATATACACTACCGTTCAAAAGTTTGGGGTCACCCAGACAATTCCGTGTCTTCGATGAAAACTCACTTTTATTTATCAAATGAATTGAACATTTCATAGAACATATAGTCAAGACATTGACAAGGTTAGAAATAATAATTAATATTTGAAGTATTAATTTTGTTCTACAAACTTCAAGCTCAAAGGAAGGCCAGTTGTATATCTTATATCACCAGCATAACTGTTTTCAGCTGTGCTAACATAATTGCACTAGGGTTTTCTTATCAGACATTAGTCTTCTAAGGCGATTAGCAAACACAATGTACCATTAGAACACTGGAGTGATAGTTGATGGAAATGGGCCTCTATACACCTCTGGAGATATTTCACTAGAAACCAGACACTTCCACCTAGAATAGTCATTTACCACATTAACAATGTATAGTGTGTATTTTTGAATAATTTAATGTTATCTTTATTGAAAAAACAGTGCTTTTCTTTGAAAAAATAAAGACATTTCTAAGTGACCCCAAACTTTTGAACGGTAGTGTATATAGAATAAATTTTTTAGAGTCATTAAAGGGCTTCGTTTGACGATAACCAACCAAAGACCACAGATTTGAGACTAAGATCTGTCTCTCATGCGATAACAAGCGTTAAAACTACTCTTCAGATCATATCTGACTCCACCTGAATATGAAATGTTGCATCGCGTCCATTCGGTTTGTCATCCTACAAATTGTGCCGTCTATTCTCAAAAGAAATCCCTCTGCCCATTGGTGGGAAAGTGCCGATTAATTGCGTCGTAGCCCTGTGAGAAAGTACGCCCAGCGAAAAAAGAAAGAAAAGAAAAAAAGCACTAATTATGGGCCGAGAGTAAAAAAAAGGGGGCAAAACTCTCAACAAAGGCTCATCTCATATCTCAAGACAATGAGGAGCCCAAAGAATAGGAGAAAGGAGAAGTTAATGAGCTGTGTCACCTGGCATCTGTCGATGCGGACCCCGAGGACGAGGCCTGCCTGGTGTGTGTGTGTGTGTGTGTGTGTGTGTGCGTACATGAGGTGGTGAAGTGGTTATGTATGTTTGCATGCGTGTCCTTTTTCCCCTGCTGCGCCGGCACAGACGGAGACAATGCCGTCGAAGGTCAGCCCTCCGAAGGTGTCAGGTTCTTTGTGACGGGGTGAGGCTCAGGCGCAGAGAGACAGGCTGGACGCAATATAATTTTTTTTAAAAGCACTCTTTAATGAGGCAAAACAGTTTACAAAAAAACAAGGTCCAAAAGGGGCAGGCAGAGAATCCAGGTTTGGGGCAGGCAAGGTTAACAGGCAGAACCAGGAACACGGACAGGACGACGGGAAAAGGACACGGAACTAGAGACGACAATCCGACAGGAGACAAGGGAAAGACTGACACAATATATAGGGGGGGAAACACAGGTGTTCGACATCAGACAGTAACGAGACAAGAGTGGCTGAGGGCAGGTGCAGGGAATTAAACAATTAAGACAGAAGACAGAGGAGACACGGAACACAGGAGAAACAGAACCGGGTGTTTACAGAAGGTGAGGGTGAAAATTGGAAGGAATTTTTATTTTGGGTCCCCCATTTGTTGTGCCATGTGATCACTTTGGTTTTTTTTCTTTTCAAGGTACTCAAAGACACTTTAAAAAAAAAATTTGAATTTCTAGAACGTAGAACACACAATCACACTTTAAAAGTGGGTTTTGATTTGTGATTTGAAAATGCAAAAGTCGTCTTCAATACCCGGGTGTTCATTTTCTGGAAAGAGACGTCGGCGTTGAGGTTTTTAAAAACATTTTATTGATTTATTTGGTGCAAGGGTGGCCCTTTAATAACTTTATATATCAGAAATCTGTAAAAACGGACCATCGAATCCAATTCAGTGAAATCCGTCACGTCGGTGAAGATACTTCCTCTTCGTGTGATCAACGTTGATTTGGGGCTCACCAATTCACCATCGAGTTAAATGGAATATACTCCGACGCACTAAAACCCAGCGACCTTTATTTTCGACCCGCGTTCGTAGACCACGTGTTGTTGTTACGAGGAGAACCCGGGAGAGCTCCGGCTCTTCCCCGAAACTCTATGTACAGTAAGCACATTTGTAATTCTGTAAAAACACATATTTAGCCGCGTGTTCAAAAAATACTGGGGGGAGGGGGACACTCGTAAAAAAAAGCGCCCGGTCGACTGTGGTTTAGCGTTTCGCGTTTAGCTAACGTCAGTCCTGCAAGTGACGTGACGCGAAAACTGCATTTAATGACACAAGGTGTATTATAGCTGAAACTCTTGTTTTCTGTTTTGTTTGGCGTCGGGCGTTTGTTTTTTAAACTTTCAGGAATATTCAGAGAGACGCAACGTGTTTTTCGCGAACACGTTTCCGTTGACTGGGCGAATTGTTAATTGCGCGGTCGCCGATCTCGAAGCCAAAGAACCACTTTTGGTCGTTTCCACTGAAAATCTGTATAACTTACGCGGGGACCGCAAGGTTTTTCTCTCTCTCGACATTGACGTTTGCTTTCTTGTCATAACTGTATCCATTGTGCCCAGTTTCTTTTTCTCCTAATAATAGAATATAAACTACTTGGCAACGAAAGATTCCGCCTCCTCCTCCTGAAAAAAAGGGGCGGGGCCTTTGCGGGGGAGGGGGGGGGGGAAAGCGGGGAAATCCTACGTTTCATTTTGAAGCTTGTTGGTTCAGTTCCAAGAAGCATCTCGCCTCAACTGATCAAAGGTCGTGTCCAGAGAAAAGCCTAGCGGGAGGCTTATGCAAAAATGTCGTCTCCTTATTTCTTATTGGAAACCGCCGGCGCCCCCGGTTTAAATGTCAATACGGCCCCCGATGCAGTTCGGGCCGCGCTCGGTCAAGTTTGAAGTATGTGAATGAAGGAGAAAGAAGAAAAGCTTCTCACTCGCATAAATACAATTCGGAGGGTTTTCCGAAAGTCGCATTGATTAAATTACTTCGCCGGAGGACCATTTCAACTCCCGGTCCGTGAAGTGTGTATTTCTACCTCGTTTGACCCTCCTATGACCTTTGGGGTTAATTTGGCCCCATTTAATGTTTGACGTCACGAAAAAAACGATTGACATAATTTTTTTTGCTTCATATTTCATGACTTTTCCTACTTTATTGGGGACAACTGGGAAAACATAAAATACACATGATGATATTTTTTCACTGTCCTGTACACAACTTGTACGCATCGGTGCTCTTTGGGGTCAATTTGACCCCAGGCTGTTTTTCAATGTGTAAAACATATAAGAAATATCACCTTTTTTATTTATTTAACCCTCCTGTTACCTTTACATTTCCTAACATATTTTACCCTCAGGGTCAATTTGACCCCAGCAATTAAAACCTCCAGAAAATTATTAGAATTAATATTGTTTCCCAAGTTTAAGTGTGAGGTACTTTATGTTTGTTTGTTGACTACCTAAATAGCCCTTTAAATAAATAAAAAAGTTGATATTTCTTATATGTTTGACACAGTGAAAAACAGCCTGGGGTCAAATTGACCCCAAAGAACACCGACATTAAACATTGAATGGGGTCAAATTGACCCTAAAGGTAACAGGAGAGTTAAAGGGATGTTTAGGTATCAATAAACAAACATAAAGTACCTGACACTTAAACTTGGGAAACAATATTAATTCTAATCATTTTTTGGAGGTTTTAACTGCTGTCGTCAAAAAGGTAAAAGATGTTAGTACATTTGAAGGTAACAGGAGGGTTCAATACATCTTATTTTCCTCCGTCGCCATTCTCACTCAGAGGAGATGATAAACCGATGAAGAAGAGATCAGGGCGATGAAGAAGGGACATTCCTGGACATCCTGCGGTCATCCCAGCTCCCAGTGCTCCCAGTGCTCCCAGTGCCCGATCCATTATGTTAATGGTGATTTACTGGGTCACACATCACTATGTTTCCACTTTTCTAAAAGCAGACCAGACGTCCAAAATCCCAATGACGGAGAGGGGGGGGGGGCTTCTGGGTCCATTCGGAGGTAACTACCGGACTGGAAGGGGGTGCTGATAGCATCGCTCGGAATTTAAACAAAAGTATTTCTCTTCTCTTTTTTCTCCTCCCTCCAAAGCTGCCATCTTTCAGTCTGACGGTTACTGTAAACATCATTCCAGCACACGGCATTATAAAGACATGCTACTCCACATTCCTCGAGCGCTTTTTCTTTTTTTTTTTAAGATGGAAAAATGTCTAAAATATTGTGTTTACTGGTTCTGGAGGACGGATCTTGTTCTTGAAAGGGAGTGTTGTGTTCTAAGTGCTCCGAGGGGTCGGCGAAGGTACATCTCGGATCGTCCGACAAATAATATTTTGAACTTTATTATAATTTCATTTTTTTGCATCTCAATTCCGCAGTGATGTGGTTAATTACGCAATATTTAATCCCATTATATTAATACATGTGCGTCTGGAAATAGATTAAAAAACATCACTTTCTTTGCCAAAAATACTATTTATAATTATGTAATGATAATGTTTAATAAGAAGCACAAGCTGCCCCTTTTTTTGCAGGGATAAAACTTTTCTTTTAAACTTCAGAGATGTTGCAATCGGCCTTTCTCACACTTTGGGTTTGTATATAAATATGCATACCGTGGCAGTATGCAGAGGAGGGAATGAACTCGATGTCCGACCGACCGCTACCTGCAGAATTTCTCTTTTTCGGCATCTCGATATTCAGCGCGCACGTCAGAAATATCCCAGCCGCGCGTGAATTCGCTCTTCTTGACAATAAAGACGTAATGAAAAATAGTTATTCTTTTTAAAATATAGTCCTCATTTTTTATTAACAGAGGCCAAATAAAACTCATCACATTTTTATTTACAAAAGGAGGCAATAAATATCTTAATAATAGTCATAAAATTATTTTTGCTTACATTTGTTTGAAAAAAAAATAATAAAAATTCATAAATGTGTCATGTTATTAGTAGCGACTCAGACAAAAAACCTGCCGGCGGACAGGTGAATACACACTACAGGTGGAAAGAGGCTGGAGTTGGTCGTGAGAGAAGGAATGATTGAAGACTTTTCCCTTTTTTTGACACTTTAATGTCGGCGAAAATGTTCCCAAAATCCTGGACGATGGTTTTCTGGGGGGAAGAAGTCTTAATTCGTCGAAAGAAAACGTGGATTTATGAAGTGATTTTATTCGGTATTCCCAGTCTGCGGATCACCGATCTGTCAAATAAAAAAGCACAGGGATAATAAGCCCCCCCCCCCCCCGCACACACACACACACACTTTCCTCCAGGTGAGAGTGTGAAAGCAGCAGAAGACGAAGCTCACGAGTCAAAAGATGACTTTGGGAAGAGAGGAAGACGAGGTGAAGATAAACCAACAAAAAGAAAGAAGAAGAACAAGGAGGTAGAGGAAGTCTTCATCACCCGCCCCGGGAAAAAAAAGAATCCATGCGTCCTTTTTGTGGAGCGACTTGGAGAAAGAGCTTATTACAACAACAACAACAACAACAACAACACAAGAATAAAAAGGGATTAACATCCGTCTCCCGAATGTGATGAAGCTGGAAGACTTTGTGCTATTATGAATCACATGAGCTGTAATACATATATTCATATATATAAACATATTTTTTGCATTGTTTTCTCTCTCTTTTTTCTTCTTCTTTTTTGTTCCTTTTCTCCGGTGTTTAGACAAGACCGAAGCCACGACTAGTCAAAGCACGTCGTTGTTTTGTAGCCGAATCGCACGCTGCGTGGAAACGTCAAGGAAGTCACACACAGGTGCATTCCCGGAGCTGAGAGACATGAGGAAAAGAAAAGAAGAAGAGGGGAAAAAAAAGAGGAGAAGAAGAGAGAGAAAGAGAGAGAGAGAGAGAGCTGTAAAATATTGCACTCAAAGCTACACAGGTATCCCGGGCGGCAGCGCAGTGTCACCTGCGTCTGCCACCTCTCTCTCTCTCCCTCTCCGTTTCATCTCCATGGTGTCTGATTCCAGTGGAAAGGATGGGATCCTCGTTGTCAGGGGCAACGCAAACAAAAAACACCCAAAGAAACGACAGGTATTCCAAGAAATCTCGAGTCGGCTGATTTTTTATAACGCGGCGTCGTCGGCTGACGGGCCCCGTTGTCGGAAAAAAAAGAAGAAGAAGGAAAAGGCCGTTTCACACGTAGCCATGACGACGGGCGACAGGGAATTCTCTCTCTCTCTCTCTCGGAGGTACTTTTTTTCAGTTTTTGTGTATCCAGTATAAATAACGCGACAGACGCGTGAGCGCGACCGGCGTCGACCCAGAAGAATCCACGGAGCTCGGAGATATTCAGTCAGTCCTGAAAATACAAAAATAAACTTTTTGTCCGTCTTTCTTTTACAGAAGCGAAAGTCTTTCAGGTGGATCCTTTTTTTTTTTACACAAGAAGATTGAGATTTTCAGTGACAGTTTACCCCCCCGCCCCCCGACTACCACCCCTTCCCGTCCCGTCGGTTCCCCCGTCAGTTCCTCTTGTTGGGCTTTATCCGCCGAGCCCTTCGTGTCCTCTTAGTCACCGTGGTGAACCGAAACTCCTCCAGCGGGTCCGGCCGGCCCTTCGGCTGGCGCTTCATGAAGTGGACTTCCTGTTGCCGCTGCGTGGTCCGCGAGCCTTTCTTGGGCCGCCCCTTCCTGTTGAAGCCCAGGTACCATCCTTTGTACTTGGCCGACACCAACGCCGTGTAGTTGTTCTCCAGGAATTCCTCGACGAACACGCACTCCTGCTTCCGTCCGTCGAGCTGAGGGAAGGGGAGGAGAGGGATTAACTCGTTGGTGACCTTCGTCTACGGCCGGCGGTCCACAGCGGTTTACTTTCATGACTTTTCCATGACTTTTTTTATGATTTTTCAATGATTTTTCCATGACTTTTTTTTAATGATTTTTCCATGACTTTTTTTATGATCTTTCCATGACTTTTCCATGACTTTTTTAATGATTTTTCCATGACTTTTTCATGACTTTTTTAATGATCTTTCCATGACTTTTCCATGACTTTTTTTATGATCTTTCCATGACTTTTTTAATGATCTTTCCATGACTTTCCATGACTTTTTCATGACTTTTTAATGATTTTTCCATGACTTTTTAAAATGATTTTTCCATGACTTTTTTAATGATCTTTCCATGACTTTTCCATTACTTTTTCCATGATTTTCCATGACTTTTTCATGACTTTTTTAATGATCTTTCCATGACTTTTTCATGACTTTTTTAATGATCTTTCCATGACTTTTCCATGACTTTTTAATGATCTTTCCATGACTTTTTAATGATTTTTCCATGACGTTTTTGAATGATTTTTCCATGACTTTTCCATGACTTTTTCCATGATTTTTCAATGACTTTCCATGACTTTTTAAATGATTTTTCCATGATTTTTCAATGACTTTTCCATGACTTTAAACCACATTCCCATGACCAAACTGAAATCTAATGTGTTGCCACCACTCAGAGTAGCCACTATGGTCAAATCTACACTAATGGGTGTGTCATCCAGTATTGAGTGTCATTTTATATAATTTATTTAATGTTATCATTATTTGTATTTTTATTTTATTATTGTCTGGTAGCATGTTTCTTATGTTTACTGTATTTGTAACTTGTTCTTCCTTGAAGGGAAAAAATAAAAAACAAATAAATACATTTTTGAAATAAATAAATAAATATATACACTTCTCTGGCATGGTAGATTATCCCTACCGCCTCCCGAGCTGCTGTTGCTCTGGCCAGCGAACTTTCAGTTTACGGTGCGTTCGCTTGCAACGCGAAAAAATAATAATTGCGCCATTGGTATGAGAGCGTATGGCGGCTTATATTTTGAGCATCTTTCTCTCAAAAACATATTCATTATTTCAAACTCGACGTATATCGAGAACATATATATGGATATATATATTTATTTTATATATTTTCTTTATATATATATATTTATATTATATATATATAAATATTTATATTTATTTTATATATTTTCTTTATATATATATATTTATATTATATATATATTTATATTATATATATTTTTTCTTTTTCTTTACATATAATATATATATATATTTTCTTCAGAATTTGGGTGAAAAAACACCTAAAAGTGTCATCAAATCTGTCCATATTTTACAATTCTATATCATTAAACAAGGTGAAAACCACCAGCGATCAATAATTCAATTGTCCTTTTATCCGATTGTTAAAATAATCTTAAAAAGGAGGAAGTCAAAAACCATTCTTTTCAATGAATGAGGCCCCCGGCAACTAAAAGCAACAACACACACACACAGACACACAAAGAAAAATCCACATTTCTAACATATGACCTTGACGAGGGAGTGAAAACGTGTGTGTGTGTGTGTGTGTGTCGACCAGAGTGAGTTATTAATGCAACCCGGTGACACGCGCTTCCACCAGCGTGCATTTTTTTACATTTTTAAAAAAAACATCCACTTCCTTTTGCACACCGCCCCGCAGAGAGCCGCATGCAGTCATCCCACGCTCGTGGCCACCTGGTGTGACTAAGTGATATAATTGCAATGGCATTCCTCCTAAGTGACCATTAGTCTCTCAATGCATTGTGGTGATTGCAGTCCGTAATTGACTGATCGAGTGTCAAAGGAGTGGGCCGATTACGTAATGGAAGAAGGGGCTGCGAGTTATCAAAGGGGTTTTGTTAGGGTGGACCAAAAAGCAGAGAAAAGCAGATCGAGGCCGCGGGATTAAGAGCTCCATTTAAAAATGTTCATTTTGATATCAGAAAGAGGCACTTTTTAAAGAAAGTTCTCAAACAAAGATGACGCTCACCCTTCCGACTATCTTGCCCTTCTCGTTCATGCAGATGTAATGTTCGCTCTCTTTTCCTTTTATTCGAATGTGGCTGCCGAAGGTTTCCGTCTCGACCACGAGGAGAGCTGCAAGAGAGGAGAGGCAGGACACCGTTAAGGGAAAGTCACACACACACACACACACACACACACACACACACACACACAAACACACGCACACACCCGATCCCCGTACATCCAAACATATCCGGTAGTTTATTTTTCTTCACTTATTAGTCGACAGTGTCCTGTACTTTTATAACAATTTTTATTTTTATTTTTTAGGAGGTCACACACATTTAAGACATAAACATGATTGTGTTATTTTTCCCGTACCGGACAAAAACAACTCTTTATTTTTGAGCCTAATAAAGAAAACATGAAGATATAACTATTAAGTGGCTATATTTCTTCATATATATATATATATGTATTTATATATATATAAATATTTAAGCGTCTTTGTGTATTTAGAAAAGCGCTATATAAGTTTGAATTATTATTATTATTATTATATATGTATATATATGTATATATATGTATATATATTTATGTATATATATATATGTATATATGTATATATATATATATGTATATATATGTGTGTATATATATATATAATATATATACATATGTATATATATATGTATATATATATTTATGTATATATATGTATATACTGTATGTGTATATATATATGTATATATGTGTGTATATATATATATATAATATATATATACATATATAATATATATATACATACCACAAAACACTCAACTACCAATATTAGTTGTACCAGAGATTCTCTTTAACCACATCAAGGATTACGGGACATAATTGATTTTATTAGCTGGAAATCAATTAGTTAATTTGGCTTGTTTACAGAGATGTACTGTGGATTTATAGCCTCTCGGCTTTTTATTCCGTTGCCCCAAAGAATGGACAAAAAGAGATGAATCATGGGTCGCGTAGTTCTTTTGAAGCTATTATTAAGTGTATAGCTTTCTTTACACAATACCATATATGCACCAAAACAACAATACCGCCGCCACTTCAGCCCGACAAAGCAGTAATCCACTCTCGAGACGCATCCCCGGTGGCTCTTTTATCCCCACCCACCCCCACCAGCCCACCCCACCTCCCAAATGTTAACCCCTGCGAGGTCACCTTTGTCTCCGCTCGCCCCTCCAACCAGCAAGAAGAAGAAAAAAAAGAGAGATCTGCCAAACATTTGTGCAGCGGTTATGTGCCCCTCAGGATTAGGTTTCAAGTTCCCTTTAGTCTGTGCTCACTCAATCAAAAAGTTAAGATGATCCATTTGTTTAACACACAGGGCCATTCAGCGGCGCTGGAGGGAGCAGAGGGAAGAATGGGCGGAGGGGATGGGACGGGGCTGGAGGGCAGAGGTAACTCCCCTCCTCCTCCTCCTCCTCCTCCTCCTCCCCCTCTCCTCCCTCACCCTTAAATCCAACCTTGGGAGAAAAGTGGGAAGGAAAAACCGGCTCGCAAGGTGAAACTTTAGAAGTTATTCCTTCTCTTTCTGCCGGTCAGTCGGGACCGGTTTTTTTTCTAGAGGAAAAAAGAAGCGAACGATGTTTACAAGGATCCTCCGGCTCATCGAGTCAAATCAGGAGTTCACTTTGACGACACTTTGGCCTTCTTCTCACTTTTTCTCTGGTTTTGCACGTAGACCCCAAAAATGTTCAACCTCAACTATGAAGCCTGGAACCCGAGGACATCAGATAAGAAGTCAAACGTTCCTCCGCGGGCTGTAAAGCTATCCGTCGTCTGTGACCCCTTGATGGCGAAATAACAAAGAAACGCAGTCATGTCATTTTCATCTGAACGGCATCCACCGGCAAATATCTCCAGGAGTCAGCGAGTGGTCACCGTGATGTTTTGTATATTAACTCTGGGTGTTTTCTTTAAACAGTTCTCCGCTGGCAGCCGCAGCTGGCATGTAAAAATGAAGAAATTCTGACAGGAATTTGGGAATATCTGATCAATGTATTCATTAAATACCACTTGCAGTGATCTCTTAACCAGCGGAGTGTTTTCTTCCTCGGGGCGGTATAAACAATGAGGGGCCACGGGCTTTTATTAACCTCAGCAGGGGAGGGTGGGGGGTGGGTCATCTGTCAAAATAGCTGAAACTCCTGCTTTAATTCCACATTGCAGCATTTTTCCCAACAACAGGCATCGTTTAGGATGACCCGTTCTGGGAAAAAGAAGTCTTAAAAGTGTTGAATGTGATCCGCTTATCCCCCCGGAAAAGAATGATAACGCCATTGAGCTCTGCATCTTCTTCTTCTGTGGTGGTTGAGTGTCTCCCTGAGCGTCATTAGCGAGTGCAAAGGAGTTCACAGGTGCCAGGTACTGCAGCTGGATGGGGAGGAGGTGGAGGAAGAGGAGGAGGCGGAGGAGGCGGCGCGGGACGGGGGTGAAAAGAAAGGAGGAGGGGCGGAGGGCAGAATTGGCAAGGCCTCATGGGAAAAATTTGATCTGCTTCCACTCAAGCTCTAACAAGCAGTGAGGAAACTTCGCCTCGGTGCATCTGCTGCCGAACACGCCGCTGAACTCGGAGGCGTTCGAGATCCGCAGTTTCAGGGCCGCGAGTCGGCTGTTGTGAGCTGGATATCTGCAGGAAGGCACCAAAAAGGTCCCGAGGAGCGCTTCGCCGACCGGCTTTTAGAGTCCAACTTGTGAACAAGGCAACACAAGGGTCTATTTAACCCTCGTGTTGCCTTAAAATCATTGACCGAATCAATATACACCCTCCCCCCGCTTTAGGATTAATTTGACCCCATTCAATGTTTAATGTCGGTGTTCTTTCGGTAGTCAACAAACAAACATAAAGTGCCTCACACTTAAACTTGGAAAACAATATTAATTCTAATAATTTTCTGGAGGTTTTAATTGCTGGCGTCAAATTGAACCCAAAGGGTAAAATATGTTAGTAAATATAAAGGTAACAGGAGGGTGAAACATTGAATCGGGTCAAAATGACCCAACGGCGGGGGGAGGGTGTAATATTGATTCGGGTCAAAATGACCCTAAGGCAACACAAGGGTTAAGGTTTTTTTTAAAGAACTTAATCAGTCAAATGCACTTTTTTCCCTCCTGTATTTGCATCGCAAACCACTGTTTAGTTTTGAAAAACGAAACGACAGACATTTAAATCTCTCTCGCCCCTTTGAAGTTCACAGACAATGCAGTTTTGAGACCAATTTTTCATGTTCCAAATACGGATGTTCACTCGTTTTCTGAGAAATTAAGAGACGGTAAAGTTGAGTAAAGAATTGCATCCTACCTGACCTTAAAAGCTCACAAAAACAACAAGATATATACAATATTCTTGCAGAGTGGCCAACCAGCGAGTCGGTGTTGGTCAATCGGGCGAAAGAAATCACACTGTCGGCCTATGAATCCATCAAGGTAAACATAGGATACCCAGATGCGACGGTAAACATCAATTGCAAGGTCAGCAATTTCATGATGTTTCCAGCCGCCCCAACCAGTACTTGGTGGCTTACGAAAGTCCCCATCCACTTTGGCCTCGCCAAAACACAGGGCGTGGGAAACAACCTCCGGTAAACAGCCAGAGTGGCTGCTGGGAGTCTCGAGAGGCGGCAACATCTGGCGGGAAGGGTGGCGGTGGTTTCTCATCCTCTAGCTCGCGTGTCGGGTGAGATGCACAGGAGTTCTCCCGTACCATACTTGCCCCCATCATCTCCGTTGGCGTTGACCTTCTTCCCCAAGATCTGGACGTGCTTGCCCGTGGTCCTGCTGTAGAGCTGGTAGATCCGGACCTGCTTGCGGCTCAGGTCGTCCGGGTTCCTGGTGTGGTTCTCGATGTAAAACCTGAAATCGGCCGAGGTCTTTTGGCATTCCTGCGGAGAGGAGGTGTGAGGGAGAGAGAGAGAGACAAGACAGTGAGAGATCGTCACGGCGAAGGTGTTGACGGTGATGTGTGCTGTTGCTTTTATGGGCCCCGTGTCAAAAAAGGAAAAAGAAAAATGTGCCTCCGAGGCTTAAAAACTGGAGATACCAACCGGGGGAAACTACGGCTGCTGCATTTTACAGATTTTTCTCTCTCCTCGCTTTCAACTGGCACATTGTACATGCGTTGCATTTACAGGGCCGACAACCATACGCAAAGGAAGTCCCCGTATCCCACGTTACTGAAGTATACGTAACCCACGTTAATGAAGTCCCTGAAACCCACGTTAATGAAGTATACGTAACCCACATTAATGAAGTCCCTGAAACCCACGTTAATGAAGTATCTGTAACAAAAGTTAATGAAGTCCCCGTAACCCACATTATAGAAGTTCCCGTAACCCACGTTAATGAAGTATACATGACCCACGTTAATGAAGTTCCCGTAACCCACATTATAGAAGTTCCCGTAACCCACGTTAATGAAGTATACGTAACCCACGTTAATGAAGTCCCCGTAACCCACGTTAATGAAGTATACGTGACCCACGTTAATGAAGTTCCCATAACCCACGTTACTGAAGTCCCTGAAAACCACGTTAATGAAGTCCCCGTAACCCACGTTAATGAAGTATACGTAACCCATGTTAATGAAGTATCTGTCACCCACATTAGAGAAGTTCCCTGAACACACATTAGTGAAGTCCACCTAACCCATGTTAATAAAGTCCCTGTAACCCACGTTAATGAAGTTCCCTGAACACACGTTAATGAAGTATCTATCCCCGTATCCCACGTTAATGAAGTTCCCTGAACACACGTTAATGAAGTATCTGTAATCCACGTTAATGAAGTCCCTGAAACCCACGTGAGTGAAGTCACCATAACCCACGTTAATGAAGTTCCCATAACCCACGTTAATGAAGTATACGTAACCCACATTTTAGAAGTTCCCTGAACACACGTTAGTGAAGTCCACCTAACCCACGTTAATAAAGTCCCTGTAACCCACGTTCATGAAGTTCCCTGAACACACGTTAATGAAGTATCTGTCCCTGTATCCCACGTTAATGAAGTATCTGTCCCTGAACACACGTTAATGAAGTTCCCTGAACACACGTTAATGAAGTATCTGTCCCTGTATCCCACGTTAATGAAGTATCTGTCCCTGAACACACGTTAATGAAGTTCCCTGAACACACGTTAATGAAGTATCTGTAAACCACGTTAATGAAGTCCCTGAAACCCACGTTAATGAAGTCACCATAATCCACGTTAATGACGTTCCCTGAAGACACGTTAGTGAAGTCCCTGTAACCCACGTTAATAAAGTCCCTGTAACACATGTTAATGAAGTCCCCGTAACCCACGTAAACGAGCGCGAAGCCCTAATCGAGCGACCTTCTGTTGCTTCACACCGAGGCAGCCGTACGCTATGTGCCGCCGGCGATATTGAGAAACCTTTACTCCATTTCCACAAGCAAGCCACTAGCAATTATACACCTCAAGCATCCAGACTTGTTGCACTATCATCAAACAAATATCTGCCTGCAGGCCAAGCGCGGTCCATAAATTAGGAAACGCAGCAGGCGGAAAGACAAGAATGAGAGGTGGCAAGAAACCACAGAAAAACACTCCAGCAGGAGGAGCATTTCAGGTCCAATCGTCCACGATCCACCAGAATTCACTCGCCAGGCCGTCTTCGGTCGGGTCGTAGTCACCTGCGACCCGACCGAAAAAAGAGAGGAAATGGAAGACGACGGCGAAAAGCAGCCGCGTCGCCCGACACGTGGAAGCTTCGAGAGTAAACGTATACTTTCAGAAGCCTTTAGGAATCTCGGTTCACGCCAAGATCCCATTTCCCCAGCTGTACGCTGTGGTAATTGCACGGTAATGGCTTTTTATGTGACTGTTCTCAGGTGGCTAATTATATGCACATTACATACCCCGAGTCCAGTGTTATTCTAACTTCAGCGAATTAACAGGCGTGTAGCGAAAATGCGATGGGATGTCGCGGGGCTTTGGAAGAACAAATCCTTTTTACAAAACGTCCGGAGAGACCACGAAGACGAGGCCTTGGCGTCGGACGAGGTACGCAACTCGACGCGAGACGTAGGCGGTGGAGGGAGTCGTTGGCTCGCCGTGACGTAGTGGGTCTAGAAATGTGGCCCGCGGAGGATCCAGCCCCCGCACTGGGACGCGGCTTCTGTATCTTGACGTTTAGGAAACACGCCCGTAATGTTACTTTTGGCTTCAGGCGGTGTGGGAAAAAAAACGAGAGGCTGGACATCGAGACGCGTAACCTACTGATGCAACTAAAGCGTGGGGGTGATATTGACCGCTGACGCATCAGGAATCGAAGAACTGTGAGGACTTTAGATTACGCAATGTTTATTTTTTCGTGGCCAATAAGCTGCTCCTTAAAATAAAAGTACCAAAATTAGTTGTGGTTCAATTGAGGTCACTCTAATGTCTCATTTCTCGGAGGCAGGACTCCGACATGCAACTCAACCGGCATGAAAGTGCTCGGCCTTGGCAACCATGACGTTACATTGCAGCAAAAAAAGAAGAAGTGTGGATCCCTAAAAATGGAGTAACGTATAACGACAGTCGGCCTCAACCAGCTCCTCAATCCTATAAACTCAGACCGCGACAACCGGGCCTCAACCACGAGAGTTACAGGTGGACTGCATCGGGAAACCAGAGATCTGTCAACCCAACGCTACCTCTTCAATCCAGAGATTTATCATCTGTATTTTTACGCTCAAAGACATTAAAATGCGACCTCTGCACTGAACCCATCTTTAGCCTTTAGGAGCAGCGGGACGCACTTCAACGATGAGGGGATCCCCCCTTCCCCTTCAATAAATGCACATTAAAAACTGATGAATTCGGGATGTTCTCGGATGGACCCGATCAGAGACTCGCGGAAGCCGTTTCACAACTTGACGCTCTGACCTCTCGGCGTCTATTAAAGTATTCCCGAAGGGAAGCTCCAGAAGACGAGGATGCGTTGAGGAGCTGAGCGGTCAGCGGCCACAACGGCTGAACAAACAAGGACCTTGACGTCTCAGGGGGAAAGGCTCTAAATAAAAGCGTGACTGACGAGTCATCGCCTAGCCTCGGAACCGAAGATATTACCGACAAAAAAAAGAAGGAAAGATTGACGGATTTACCGCCAAACTACAGAAAAAGTGCTCATCCAGAACGGCACCCCAGCGATGCATCGATTGCATAAAAGCCGGAAAAAAATCCGCATTTCGTCAACTTTCCCCTCAAAACGAACGTTAAAGCTGACGAGCGAGAAAGAAAAAGAAGAGGAAAAAAACCCTAAACACACAAACACAACTCGGCCGCCGAGGGATTCATCCCAAATCTCCCCCATCTCTAAACAAACACAAAGGTGTGTTTGGTAGACAGTTGCATTTTGCATCAAGGGAAAGGCAAGCCTAAGCACATGGCCGGGGTGGAACGCCAGCGACAACAGCTCTTCTCTCCCTTTTTTCCCCTCTCTCTCTCTTCATAATCACGCCGGTCTCCGTTCTTCAAAGACGCAGCGCGGAAACGGATACGGTTGAAAACTTCAAAAGTCTGGCACTCATCTTCACCCAGGAAGCCGAGTTGTCGCATCCATCTAAGATACACCTTGCTATCTGCTCCACACACACACACACAGTCACACACACTCACACACACACACGCTGGCAAAGCATTCAAAGTGTACTTCCAACATGCGGTCGCTTCTCTTGTCTTTTTCCTGGTGAAAGTCACGACCGCAGCGTGACGCGTGAGAGCCGTTAGCCGCATGTTAGCGCTGAGTGGCTAACGGCTCGGAGAGAGGAGAGAGGCGAGAGGCCCCGAGACAGGAGGGCAGGAGAGGGCGATTCCTGCCCTTTATTCACTTTAACCGTGAACAGGAGAGCCACGGTGCGTCTCTGTTGGATAACTGCCTTCATCTGATCGGAATATGCCAAAACATGCACATGCCATATTCACAAAAAGAAGTTGATCCTCTCTCTCGCATGTCAGCGGTCAGTCGACGAGAGAGCTTTGTTTGTGGCAGCACGGTCGGAATAACCGGAGCACATAGACTTATATAATATTGGAGTTTTTAGAGTTTCGGGAAGTCTCTTGGGTTTTATATATTTTGTCTCTGGGAGATTTTTTGTATTTCTAAAAATGAAAATGTACTTCCGGACTTAGACCTATAAACGGTATATAGGCTACCCGACCAGGACCGGGTGATCCAAGCCGCCTTGAAGTAGGAAAACACCAGAATTATGCAACCATATAAAATGTATTTTTCTATTCGAAACAATCTTTCCATTCATCGAGGTCAAATGTGATTTTTTTTTGTGTGAAATTAAAGATATAATTACACAAAAACGACAATCGACGTGTTACAAACTGTTAGAATCGTATGCGGAATGAAAAAAAATGCATCCCAGAAGTGGTCGAAACAACAAAAACATTTTTTAGATATATATATTTCAAGATGGTAGCAGCAGCACCGCGAGCGAGGTGTAAAACAAACGGCGTACGTTACGATCAAACGCGTCACACGGGCAATGAAGCGATCGGATGGCTTTATGAGCGCGGCGGCGTGCTCTCTGCATCTTATCTGAATCACGCCGCGCAATTAGGTGAGTGGATGCCTGCAAACCATTACTGTTCAAAGTGAGACGCGACTAATAAAAACTAAAAATAAATCGCCAGGCAACGAGCCCATCTGTTCGCGGGACAACTTTTAACCCCGAGGATCTAAACATTTATTACACGATTCTGTTGTAAAACACCGAAAGAACTGCTACTTGAACCCCGGATTAAAAGACAACTGGTTTGAGTTAGCCGGTTTTTGAAGCCAGAGAGATGGCCAACACACTGATTGGGGGTGGGGGGGGATGTGTATTGATTAGTGTGGGGTGCAAAAGCATGCTGATAGGCTTTCGATAGGAGGGTCCTGCATGATGATATTAGCTATTATATGATATGATGATTTGTCACTGCAGGTTGTATTATATTCTGTCATTAATCACGTTATAGAGAGTATATATATATATATACACTACCGTTCAAAAGTTTGGGGTCACTTAGAAATGTCTTTATTTTTCAAAGAAAAGCACTGTTTTTTCAATAAAGATAACATGAATCAAAAATACACACTATACATTGTTAATGTGGTAAATGACTATTCTAGGTGGAAGTGTCTGGTTTCTAATGAAATATCTCCAGAGGTGTATAGAGGCCCATTTCCATCAACTATCACTCCAGTGTTCTAATGGTACATTGTGTTTGCTAATCGCCTTAGAAGACTAATATCTGATTAGAAAACCCTTGTGCAATTATGTTAGCACAGCTGAAAACAGTTATGCTGGTGATATAAGCTATACAACTGGCCTTCCTTTGAGCTTGAAGAACAAAATTAATACTTCAAATATTAATCATTATTTCTAACCTTGTCAATGTCTTGACTATATTTTCTATTCAATTTTCAATTCATTTGATAAATAAAAGTGAGTTTTCATGGAAGACACGAAATTGTCTGGATGACCCCAAACTTTTGAACGGTAGTGTATATATATATATATACATATAAATATATATACATATATATAGATATACTCTCTATAACGTGATTATATTCTATCATTAATCACATTATAGAGTATATATATATATATATATATATAGAGAGAGAGAGAGAGATAACTACATGTGTATCTCAGGATGTTGCTGCAATAATTACAGTTTGGTTACTGTTTTTTTACATTTATGGTACTCTTCTTTTTATTTATTTTTTATAATAGGACTATGATCTCACATCTCATTACTCCCCATTCTTTCACAATATCCTTTTTTTCATTTTAAAGTTTTTATTTTTGCACTGCACATGCTTTCCCCTCAAATCATAGGACGATTTTGGGATTCTAATGAATAAATAATACGGATTTTAATACGGATTGGTTGGGATCACATTGAAAATAACATTAACACCATCATCACCACTGAACACGTGAATCAGAAGAAGAACAACTTCACAGTGACATGCAAACACACACACACCTATACACCTACACACCTACACAAAATGAGTTGATCGAGCGAGTAAACGTACCTGTAGCTGGAAATAGAGAACCAGCAAGTGTAAACACCTACGTGGAGGGAGAGAAGAGAGGGAGAGAAGGCAGAGGAGGGGAGTGAATCACACGGGCAATTACACGAGGAGTACGCGCAGCCTACCTGGATGAACAGCGGCGCGTAACCGCGGAGCTTTTTGGCGACTTCTATTGGTAAGAATGCACGACGGCGGCGTGTCGGCGCGAGGGACCGGAGCCGGGGAACACTTACAGGTAGAGGAACCTCGAAGGCAGCACGGACATCTTGACTCGCAGAAATACACCTGCTTCCACAGATTTAGAGCCCCGGGAAAAGGTTGGCGGAGTCGCCCCCCTCCTCTCTCTCTCTCTTTCTCTCTCTCTCTCTCTCTCTCGCGTTCGCTCCCCCTCGCGCGCGTCCTTTTTTACGCACAGCACGACTCCGGGGGTAAGTTGGAGATTGAATCCCAGCGTAAAGATAGATCACTGGAGAGCAGCAGCAGAGTCACTGAGTGCAACATTAGGTGTTTCCTTGTTGGGAGGGGGGCCGGGGGGGATTATCCAGAAGATTTGGGTACTTTTTTTTCTTGCAGTTCTTCTTCTTCTTCTTCTTCTTCTTCTTCTTCTTCTTCTTCTTCTTCTTCTTCTTCTTCTTCTTCTTCTTCTCCTCTGCTCCACGGAATCCCGCACACGTCTCCGTAAAGCGGTGTCCAAAAAGCGTGGAAGGTATTTCAAGATTTAACCATCTTTAAAAAAACAGAAAAAGAAGAAGACAAATCCCCCTCGCGCCAAACAATATCCTCCCGAGGTTGTTGTTTTTTTGCGCACACGCAAACCCCCGACCCCGCTGCTCCCCGGATCACAGGCGGCTCCACTCCGCCCGTACCTGCGGGGGGGTTCTACACCTTGCGTGGGTCATTTTTGTATTTTATTCTACCAAGTGCTGCGGTGGTTTAAAAAGAAGAAAAATAAAGTTAAAACGGAGAGGTGGAGATGATGAAAAAAACGCCTTTCCACGCAGACAAAAAAGTCGCTAAGAAGTGCGCAACCGAACTTATCCAGGCGTGCAAAAAGAGTTCAAAAAATGTTTAAAAAGGAAAGAAAAGGAAGCACACAAAAAGCAAGTGTGGAAGAATGTCAGCCGGGTCCCTGGAGGAGGTGTCTGAGGGGCTGGTGATGGCGCAGCAGAGCCTGTCAGTGTGTGCGTGCGTCTGCGGGTTTGGAGATTTGGGCACAGAGAGGCTTTTTTGTTGTTGGTGGGTGGAAACATGTCAGCGGTTTGCACCTGATAGGGTGATCCGCCCGCGACCATCAGCTCGCGCAGGGCTGCTTTTTTTCCTTCTTCTTCCTCTTCTTCTTCTTCTTTTTCTTTTTTCCCTCCTCCTCTTGGAGGGCAAAAACACGCGGCGGGAGAAGAAGAAGAAGGAAGAAAAAAAAGATTGAGAACAAAAAGATATGCTTTTTGATTTTTATGAAATATTTTTGTTTTCCTAAGAAGACCAAAAAAAAGGAGTTTGAAGGAAATTATTTATTGTTTTTTGGGTATAAAGACAAACATAATTTAAGGAGATATACGTCTAATTGGAGGCATGGGGTGATATCAATGAGTTTTTTTAATTGCACTATTTCGTTAATTCACCTTTAAGGTCAAACCACAGATACAGAAACTCTCTCACGCGCTTTGTGGATTGGCCTCGTCTCTCCCAGACACCATTCAAATGCAGGTTTTTTTCTTCTTCTTCTCCTTCTTCTTCTTCTTTCCAATAATGTGCTATAACTTATCCCGCATTTAAATGAGAGAGAGGTGTGAATGCGTTTACGAGCTGGCAGCAGTAAAGCGAGCCCACATCCCCACGCTGCCATTAAAACAAATAAATAAATAAATAAAATAAAAAAAGAAGGGTTCGCCTTTATTGTCCCATTAAAACTGGATCCTCGGCATTCCTGTCCCATTGATATTCAAAATGCATCTAAATGATTACATACACAACTTCCCCATGTTGGAGGGGATTTTTTTTTTCAAAGGGGCCTCCTGCGGTGACTCCAGTGGAGGGAATGAAAGGGAGTGTTTTTAAAGGAGCTCCAGCTGCAGATCAACATCAGCACACAGAGCACAACACAAACAAGAACAACAACATCATTTATCAGCACAGGAGAAGGAGAAGAAGAAGAAGAAGGAAAAATGAATTCATGGCTTTTTCTTCTTGGAGAAGACTTAATCCGCGAGTGTTGGTGATTTACAGTGACACGTTAAATCGTTTTTGTGCGGTGAGAAAGTACACATGTGGATAAAGTGGGTTGATGTGGGTTCAGCCGGTGATTCATGGCTTGATCCTGCCAACCACAATGCACTTTTAATAAGCCCCGTAACACAAGCGATGTATAATGTCATGTAAAGCATGACTAATTTTTTTTTTATTTTTACTCTGCCTAAGGGAGGGAAATCACAGCAACACACACACACACACAGAGACACACACACACACATACTCGGCAAATAGTAATTATCTACATTTTCTTTACAAAACCAGAGGCTTCGGTTTCCCGATTTCTCTGGAAGTTCAAAACAAAAGGCCCCCCCCCCCCTCCCCCGACAAGTGTTTTTTTACAGAAAAGGGCACGATAAACAGCAATTAAACACTCGGAGTCACTCGTCGCCTCTTGAGCACATGTTGGTGACACGCAAAAAAATAATTCTCGGAGCATGACTGTAAACGCAGAACCCGGGGAAAGCACGCCGGCCGCCGCCGCCGGGGAGGCCCGATGTGGCCACCTGTGAGCCACGACTGAAGGAACAAGAAGGGGGAGAACAACAGTTGTTTTCTTTTATCGTCCTATTAGATTTAAGAGCGTATGGGAAATAAGCGACGGCTGCACGCCAATTTATTTGGATGGTTTCCGCCATGCACTTGTCTGGACATGTTGGCAGCTGGCCAATCAGGAGCCAGGGGGACAGATTCACATGTGGCACAAGAAGAACTGGATTGAGTCTCAAGCCGATTTAAACTAAATGGCTTTATTGGCCTCGTCTTGCCCACATGGTCATGTTACCGCGTTAGTGCGTCTCTGTTTGAGGTTTCTGCACACAACACACAAGACATGCAACCTGCTGCACGTGGAGAGTCGCGTGACACAGGGTCCAATGCTAGGGGCCCATTTAAACTAAATTGCAGAGTTGAAGGGTCGGCTCACAAAATGCATGTTCAAAATAAATTTTAAAAATAAACCTTTTAGACTGCTTTACATGTCCAGTTTTTTAAAAAGCCTTTACAATATAAAAACATTTCCAGACTGGAATCCTGTTTTTCTAATGTAATTTGTTGATGCTTTGAACAGTACACTATTTATATATATATATATATATTTTTTTTCTCAATATATATATGTATATATATAAGAAAATATCTAAAAACATAAATATATAATTTATATACATAAACATATATATATATGTATATAAATATATATATTGTTTTTAATATATATTTAGATATGTATATATGTGTATATATATATATATATATATAATGATGTATATATATACACATATATATATATTTAAAATAATATATATAAATATATATATATACACATTTATCAATTTGGGTGAACTGACCCTTGAAAAAGGATCTTTCATGTGGTTAGAAAACTAAATTTTCACACCATCAGTCAAAAAGAAGTTGGTGCTCCGACAAATTGCCCGCTGACAATATCTGAGAAAGTTTCTTTTTTAAAAGATAAAACAGGAAGAATCAATCAAGTGCAGTATGCTGCTGGTCGGGCAATAACAAGAGCGAGCTTTATGAATGGGGAGAGCTGTTTCACAGTCCAGTTTTCTGGGGCGGGGGGGGGGGGGGGGGGGGGGAGCAGCCACTCAAGAAGAGTTGGGATAAGGTTACCCACAGAGATTAGCTGACAAGCGCGAGGGAGTGAGAAAAAAACAAGCCAGCAAGTTAAAGGTCTTGGTTTACCTGGCGCTGCTGCGCTTGGCAGCCAATCAAAAGACTTTCAGTAAACCCTCAGATTTAAAAAAGGGGGAATGAAATGATCCTCGCGCCCGACGCACGGTTGCCAATTTTTTATTGACGGAAAACAAACGCAACTTTCAAGCGGAGCTGGGGCAGGACGATGTTATTTAGACGACGACTCCCGAGAGGGGGGGGGTCTTCTTTCAAGGCCTTCTATTTTTCTTTTTCTTTTTAAAGAATCTGAACCTCGGGCCCCGTGCAGCTATGCGTGTCTGTCCGCAGCGACCGGTGGGGTGGGGGTCGGGGGACTGTGGGAATGTCGCCGAGGAATATCTCATTGAAGCTGGAAGAGGAGGAGGAGGAGGAGGAGGAGGAGGAAGAGGAGGAAGAGGAGGAGGCATCCGAAGGCCGGGCGAGCGCTCGGCGGTTCAAAGGGCCCTAGCAGGCATTTAGGGCCCGACAAAAGAACTTGGCAGATCAGTAAGTGAAGCCCAGTGTACTACATTAGTGTCAGGACCCCCTCCGCGTCCCTCCCACTTTGCACTTTCATCTCTGACACGGACATATTGACTTAAAGGAGGGGGGGGGGGGGTCAGGGCCGCGGAGAGGAGGGGGGGGGGTGTAGCTGTGGTGTGTGTCGGAAGGGGCTGCGTATGTGTGTGTGTGTGTGTGTGTGTGTGTGTGTGTGTGTGTGTGTGTGTGTGTGTGTGTGTGTGTGTGTGTGTGTGGCGAGTGATGCAGGCGGGTGACCACTGGCTGCACACGAGCCACCCAGAAGCCTTTTTTTTCTTTTTTTTTGAAAACTGGAAGTCACAGGCCGACAGGCGTGTGAGACCCCAACCCGGGACGGCCCTCTTCCTCTTCCTCTCCCTCAGCCTCACCCCATTAGGATACGCTGCCCCCCCCCCCTCCTCTCTCCAAACACACACATCCCCTCTTCACACCGTTGGGCCGTGCCCTTCCGCGGGGGGCTCCTGAAGTCCAGCCTCGGTTGTGCGTGTTGGGTTTTTTTTGGGTCGTAACGGGGTCGCGACACCTTGACATTGCCGAGGGTGACAGAGAGAGGAGCCAGAGGAGGGTTAGGGTGCAGCTTCAGGCCCCGGCTACCTCGGAGACCTTTCAAGTATCACCTGAAAGAGAGAGAGAGAGGGGGGGGGGGGGGGAGAGAAAAAGTGTTTTAGTAATTTGTCCCCCGTCACACGTTGTTTGCATTGGGAGTCATTAAGGGCCATTTAAGGGGTTTTGCCTCTGGAGGGAAGAGGCCAGAGAATTTGGGTGTAGGGGGGATGAGGGGGGGGGGGGTAGTGAAGGGTGAAAATGAAAGCGTCGACAAAGACATCTCCACACAGAGCACATGACATTATATTTCATTACATTTGAGCTAACGCTTTTATCCTAAGCGACTTATAATCGTGTTGCATTCACACACCGTAGGAGCAGCTCGAGACGGCAACTCAGGGTTAAGATTCTTTGCTCAAGGACACATCGACTAGGGCGGGGATTGAACCGACAACCCCCTGATTGGAAGACGGGACCTGCTAACCGCTGACCCGCAGTCGCCCTAGTTATTAAGTTATATCAACGCTGAATTTCCGGGGTCGCCTCGGTTGACATCGCCGTGACGACTCCACGAGTCGTCGCTCTCCCGTTAGCCGGTTGTTGCTAACAACGTGAAATAAACTGTGGGTTTTTTTACGAAAGAACATGGCTAAACTATTCTCGCTTGGGACGAAAATCTCTCCGGCCGTCAGTCAGACGCAGAGAAAGTGGCAGAATGTGGTCACGGTGCAGCCAGACGGCAGTTTTTTATTACATTTTTGGGCTCGTGGTTGACAGATAAACGTCAAATCTCTCGGACGAGCAGAGGTAATCGGAAAAAAAACAAGTCTCGCTTCTCTTCTTTTTTTGCTGAGCGCCGAGTGCCTTAATGACATAATAGGCCTTCAGGGTCCGGGGTGGACTGGCGGTGAAAGTCTGGCGAAGTCAAAATGATGTAAGTGTTTCTTTGTCAGCTCTTTAATTTGTATTTTCCTCCCTTGAAATTGAACGACCTCATAATTGTTTTCTTGGATTGCCGTAATTACCTCATTAAGGGGCTGGTTGTTTGTAATGTGGCATAAAATTCCTCGCAAACTGGCCAGAAGTGCTCGACTCATTCGCACTAAATGTGTGAATATAGAAGCTGGTTTCCTTGATGAACGGCTAAATTAAATCTCATTAACGGCATGAAAGGCCGGCGGTAAATTAGAAGAAGAAAACACAGCTTTAAAAAGGTGACGCTTCACAATCAAAAGGGATGTCGAGAGCCCACCGAGAGTGTGACCCGGACTCACCCGACATAATTTGATGAGGACTTTGATTTTAAGTCATTACCTTCATGTTCGAGGTGAGAAGTACTAAGTGAGTGTTTCAAAGGCGAAAACCTGTCAGGCTAATGTTGATCTGATTACCGAGCTGTCTGAGAAGCACTTCCTCAGGTGCAACTGGTCTGTTTGTGTGCGTTTGTTGTGGAAACACGAGTGATTGGTCTCATCTTGTGCAACTCCATCACATCCAGGAACCATTTTAATGATAACAATGGCCTTTTAAAAATATTTTCGGAAACCTCGTATTGTTTCATTCTATTTATTAATTACAACTTTTAGGAATTTAGGACCTATTTAGTTATAACAAGGGCATTTTTAAAAAATTGTCGGAAGCCTCGTATTCTTTAATTCTATCTATTAATTACAATTTTTAGGAATTAGGGAACTATTTAATTATAACAATAGCTTTTTTTGAAAATTATCGTAGCCCTCGTTTTCTATTAATTACAACTTTTGGGAATTAAACCCATCATTCTCGCTCTTTTTGTTCAAAACTCGCTTGAAAAATGTTCTATAGCTATACTCCAGGCTATATTCATTCAACTTTTTGGAATTCAGGACCTATTTACTTAAAACAATGGCCTTTATTTAAATTATCCTAGCCCTTGTTTTGTTTAATTCTATATATTAATTACAACTTTTTGAAATTAAACCCATCATTCTCACCTTTTGTTCAAAACTTGCTTAAAAAATTTTCTATAGCTATACTCCAGGCTATATTCATTCAACTTTTTGGAATTCAGGACCTATTTAATTATAACAATGGCCTTTATTTGTATTATTGGAGACCTCGTATTGTTTTATTCTATCTATTAATTACAACTTTTTAAAATTAAACCCATCATTCTCTCCATTTTTGTTCAAAACTCGCTTGAAAAATGTTCTATAGCTATACTCCAGGCTAAAGTGTGTGTTCTCTAAAGCTAGATTCAGCAAGTTTGATGCATTTCTTTTGTGAAATTTGAAAGAAAATAGCTAGAAAACAACATCAACCACTTCCCGGCTAACGGGAAGCCCCGCGGCGTCTCGTTGAGGGCCGAGTGAGTCGCTTGTTTCAGGCTTGTTGCTACTTTACGTTTAGGTGATAAAGAACATTTGACATTTTAATTAAAGCATCTTGCAGCATCTGAACAGAGCGACAAGCCCAATCCAGAGCAATACAAGGGGTCGCTCGTACCGCCCGCCCTCTTTAAACTCCCGATGCTCTCCCTTACAATTTAACTTCAACAATAAGTCGCACTGGAGTGCAGCTACTGCACAAAAGTCCTCTCTTTTTACTTCTTCTTCTTCTTCTTCTTCTACCCAGTCACAGAAGGTCCCACAGCAGTTGGAAGTGGAGTCCCTCCTTGAGCGCTCTCTGCTCGGGTAGAGCTAGCCTGAACCTGCAGTTCCACTCATCCTAATCGCTGAGCCCAATCCATTCCCCTGTCTAGCACCTCTTCAGAGGCCACTCGCCCCTTTGTTCTGACAATACACAAACGACCATTCAAATGGAGGGACTCTGTAATCAGTGAAATACTAGCCTCTGGGCTTTGTAGAATAGAAGAAAAAGGGAGGGAGAGCGAGAGAGCAATATAGAAAGAGAGGAGAGAGAGAGAGAGAAAATCCATCCATGACCAATCAACTCTAACTACCTGTCTGGCTTTTTCGCTGCAGATGTTATTTGGGAAAAATAGGGGGGGAAAAATGTGCCCGTTCCAGATGTAAGATGTACAAAGGGAAGGCAGGCTGGTACCTCCACCCGCCGAGAAAAAGGGCCGGACCGGTCCACACCCAGCCAGCTTTTGATACGGCCGGTGTTGTTTTTGCTCTTTCCCTATACGCCATTTCCTTCAAGCAACTATGTGATGCGTTGCGTCACCTCGCATTACATTTCAGACGGAGTGAACTATGATTGATGCCTTCTCACTGTCAAAGAATGCTGAGATCCTGCCGTGTCATTCGGGGCTGAACTTCACCTGGGATTATAAATACTCACATGAATGGCTCGACGGCGGGTAGAATCCGTCTCTTATTTCGATGCAAGACGTTGTGAAAAGGTTTGTTTAGGACAATGTCTTTATTTATTTGCTAAGTCTTAAGAAAACCGATGACATATTTGCTTTATATTGTTTAAATGTGCTTTTCTTTAAGCCTTCAGCTTCAAGTCGAGCATTTCAATGCAATAGCTAGAAGGGATCAAAAAGGTTGTCTGGGTATTGCCCGAAGTTCTGAGCGTCTCACGGCGACTTGATGCATTTGTTGAGTGCTCGGCGACTTTGTTGTATTTGTGTATTTGGTTCAATTAGTTTCACTCTGAACCACAATAAACAAACTGTTGACTGTCAACAAAACTCACAGGAGTCAGTCATGCAGGTTGTTTATTGCACCGAGCTTCGGGAACCCAAGAGGGTGCAGTCGTCTGCAAAGAAACAGGTTTCTGTAGGACCGTAGTTTCAAATCGTGATTGACTAATCAGTTTATATCTTGGAATTGAGGATGTGGGGATGTTCTAACCATATCCCTGTTATGTTGTTCCCAAAAGAACAGAACAGGGACCCTGTTACTCATCTTTTTGTTTCTCAGGGAATAACGAGAAAGGCAATTTTTGGAAATTTGTTGAGCGAGAGCAATGCAGCGTCGAAAAGGGCTACGATATAATCCAGTCGATGCACATCGACTAACGGGCTTATTGTTATATCATATCAAGTGTCTGACAACATTACGGAGACAGAGAACCAATCTGGATACGATCTGGATATGCTAAAAAAATTGATCCGTCAGCCTGAACTAGGACTCGGTGGACGTACAGTCCATAGACGAAGGATTACATCGTCGCCTGTTTTGTCGTTGCCTGCTGCGGCGCTCTTGCTCAAAATCATGATCAAATGGATGAAAAAATCCTGACGTTGTACCTTTTAATTCAACCGCCCGGCCAGTGTTGAGGCATTGAGTCGTCGGTACGATAGAAAGCTCTATCACATTGTTCATAATCACATAGCAATCCACGCTCAAAGAATTAAATTGACATTTTAGCTTTGCCTTTTGTTAACGAGTGATTATGAACACCATTCGTGTCTGCTCATAATTGGTAGGATTCATAATAAAAATGTTTTTAAAAAGGAGTAGGCGTGCTCAAATGAAAGCGGCTAAACCAGTAAATCAGGTTAAGGCCCAGTGCAGCGCTGGGTTGTAGGTCAAGAAATGCATTAGCTCAACCCAAATGAAGTGTGGGACGTTTTTTTTGCATCGCCAGCTGTACGTCATCCCTCCTCCGCACTCCTCTTGTGAAATCTGTTCCATAAATGTGAATCATAATTGTCTGAAGCCCTGCAGCGTTGCCTATACCTGTGCAGGGGAGGAACACATGGTTGAGATAATATGTGTGTGTGTGTCTTTTTCAGGGTGTTTTCAAGAGGCACTTAGAACTTCTATAGGTTCGAAAAAATGTTGTGTAGTAACGTCCTATTCCTGCACTTTCGCCTACCGTAACCCGTAGGAGAAACCTCCATTATTATTGTATATGTGTAGAGATTACCATATAATTTGATAAAAAGTTCATCATTTCACAAAAGGTTTGAATGAACTACAATACTAAAGTGTTTTTTTTTTTAACTGAAGGTCCATATTTGGGTCCAGGTGTGACATTTAAGACCGCAGGTTAAATAATGAAGCATACAGTACTCAAAACTAGTTTGACCATTGTTTCACGTACGCGGTAACAATGTTAACTTCCACAAACACACATCGTAAAAATATTAGGTACTGTTAAAAAAAAGTATTCGTTAAATCCAATTAAAAGGGACTAACCTTGAATTAAAAAGTTGAGTATTTACTGTATATATTCTCAAGAAAAACCAGCCAAAGCGCTCTAGTTTTTAAAAAATGTTTAAATGGAAGTAAAACACATCGGAGAGAATATGAAAAGCTGGAAAGGATGTCGAGTGAGGAACGAGCGAGCGAGGTGCAACGCGGCCTCGCGCGGAGCTCGGGGGGCTGAAGTCATTACAAGACATCAGCTTTTTTGAAGTTTTGGGGACTGACAAATTACCTTGTTGAACTACGTCGATGTGAGTGAGGCATGTCTGTCGAATATATGATGAAAGTGGCGCCCGAGGCCGCTGCTGATCGAGGGCAGATAAGTGTGAAACAGATAAATGTGCGTCGATTAGTGAAGTCGACTTCGGATGCGCGTTGCATGTTGCTCGCCAACTGGAGAGGCAGTGAAGTGTGTTTGACTTGAAGTGCTTTAACATGGCGTCTGAAGGTTAGACGGATTGCAAATTAAAACCTGTGTGTTACACATGAATGATTAGTAATTAATTTGAAATATTGATCTTAATATTCAGCATTACTTACCTTGAACTGCTATTTTTTTTAGTGTGTCCATCAACTTTCTACTGCTTATCTTGGTCTCTACCGGCACCTTCTTCTTTAAGGGGGCCATCGAACATGGTCAAGTTCTCCAAAGTCTTCTGGCTCTCTACCTCCAAAGAGGTCTTCTGGTCTTCACTTGTCCTCTGCTGAGAACAACCCAAGGCAGGACCTTCCTCCTCATCCTTAGCCGTCTAAGAGTTTGCCAGAACCTTCTGTAAGTAGCCAAAACGTTGGTTCAGTGGTGTTGCTCCACCTTTCATAGGAATGTGATATACTGTAACATGCTAAAAGGCTCCCCCCTTGCTACCAGTTTTGCAACCAATCCGACACACACACCTGGACCCCCTGGTTTGGTGAGCCGATGCAAGGTACCAGACCCCATGATGGTCCTTTTGCCTTCAGGGGTCCTGGTCCATCAGAAAAGGACCCAGACGTCACTATTCTGAGTGAGCTTTACCACAGATGAAGCTTCTCATGGTTAGTTTTTTAAGAGAAAGACTTAATAATGGCATTATACAAAAAAGGTGAGGACATAACCAGTAATAATGGAACTTGTAACTAATAAAGGGAAGCAATAGCTAGCATAGCGTCCTTTATGAATTACAGTTTGAGCGACTAGAAAAAGGTTTGATTGGATCTTCCGTTAGCATGCGTGGAGTGTGGACGCCCTCGAGCCTCATTGAGGACTCATTGAGATCCGGTCTACGCATCAGGAGGCAACGCAAACCATGCGGCTTCTTGTCCGTGATGATGTCATCGCTCGTCCGTGATGTTTTTCCCCACAGCTGAGACACCATGCCCGCCAGAGCGATGATAACCGTGTATACATGTACACTACCGTTCAAAAGTTTGGGGTCATCCAGACAATTTTGTGTCTTCCATGAAAACTCACTTTTATTTATCAAATGAATTGAAAATTGAATAGAAAATATAGTCAAGACATTGACAAGGTTAGAAATAATGATTAATATTTGAAGTATTAATGTTGTTCTTCAAACTTCAAGCTCAAAGGAAGGCCAGTTGTATAGCTTATATCACCAGCATAACTGTTTTCAGCTGTGCTAACATAATTGCACAAGGGTTTTCTAATCAGACATTAGTCTTCTAAGGCGATTAGCAAACACAATGTACCATTAGAACACTGGAGTGATCGTTGATGGAAATGGGCCTCTATACACCTCTGGAGATATTTCATTAGAAACCAGACACTTCCACCTAGAATAGTCATTTACCACATTAACAATGTATAGTGGGTATTTTTGATTAATGCTATCTTTATTGAAAAAACAGTGCTTTTCTTTGAAAAATAAAGACATTTCTAAGTGACCCCAAACTTTTGAACGGTAGTGTATATCCATAAGATGTATCTGAATTCCCCGATACGTTGGATATTACTACCGCCGTCTACAACTGGTTAAAAACACGTCGGATCTCGGTGAAACCCAAAAAAGATGTGGGCGACATCCACCTACAGGGCGGTCTCCGGAGACGCATTTTTTCTGGACGTGGTAAACGTTGTGCGGTCTATCAAGTTGGATTTGCAAGATAACCAATTGGCAGTAAGTATGCGACTCATACGAGGCTCTCGTATCTTTCACATTTTGGCAAACTTGCAGTTTTTTTCTCTCGAGCTTCCAGTAATCGGGCGAGACCTTTTAAAAAAATAAAAGATTTCCATTCAGGCTTTATTTATCTTTCTGAACAGTGGGATGGTTTGAATGTAATTATTTAACCCCCGTGGGTCGGTTTAATCGGTTTAATCGGTTTAAAGTCGAGTGTTTTTTTTCGCCTCACGGGACTTTCAGAAGTCACCGTGAAGGTAGTAACCAGGGGCCAGAAACAACACCGAGTCACGTAGAACGTGACGTCTTCCTGGAATCAGCCGCACGGCGCCATTACGCCTCTTTCAGTTACCGAGATCAACCTTCTGCTGAACCGCTGACGGACGATCTCGCTGCGTACCCACGCCGGCTGTCGTCTCGACCGCTATCTGGTCCGACGGGTAAATGACACGTTAGCTACTTTTTACCCCGAAATACGTCGAGCGAGGACAACGCGAGAATGTGGGCGACGAGGCCGACGGAGAAGAGTTTCTCCCCCCCCCCCCACCTCCTCTCAAGACCTACGCCTGATTCTCTCAGGAGCTTCGGGAGAAGAGAAGAAGAAAAAAAGAAAAGGAAAAAGCTCTGAGTTTGTGGGCAGAGGAATGCGGCTCACATCTTTGCCATAGCAGCCGTAGAGGTAATGCGCTCGCGTGTCGGCGCTTGTCGAGGCGAGCGCGCCTCCCTCTCCTGTATTAATAACCGCGTGTCCTATCTGCTGTACCAACTGGGGCTGTGTTTTTACTAGGCCAGGGTTATGTGTGTGTGTGTGTGTGTGTGTGTGTGTGTTTTTGTTGCTTACGGGAAGATAGATGATGGACTCCCCCCACCTCCTCCTCTAATTTGCACAATTACTCCCCCCCCCCATCCCCCGAATGAGCAACACTCACACATCCCCACCCTGTCATCAGACTGCAGCTCGTGAACACGGCATCAAACAATAGGACTCCGAGTTTATGCCCGAACTACTTAAAAATAGCTCCGCTTAGTCTTCACGCTCGTCTCGAGGACCCGGCAGAGTTCACGAATCCCGACAGGAAAAGTATGCCCTGCTTTTTTTCTTTTTTTTGTGCAGAAAAAAATGTTTACATAAGCGCATCGCAGCGTGACAATTGACTTATACGTGTAGGGAATTGTTATTAAGATACAGTCGACTGTCAAAACTCTTGCCCTGAGAGCGAAAATCACTGGTGATGACAATGACGGCTTCCTTTCCCGTCTAATATAAACATACCAGCGTGATCACTTTTTCCCCCCGGGGCGAAGGCATTGTTCCATTTTGAAAGCTCTCCGTGAAATGCTTGAAATGTTCCCTTGATATTTTTTTTCCCCCTCCGCTCCGTTTATTTGCTTGTATCCAGGTGATGTGCCAACCTGTCACATCAAGCACAGACGGCCTTATTTCCTCAGAGCAAAGGTCAAAACAATTGTCATGGGAGGGATGGGCGTGTGTGTGTGTGTGTGTGTGTGTGTGTGCGTGCGCGGTTCACTCGTTTTAACTTGACGTGTCACAAACTAACCGAGGAAACAAGACATTGTTAAAAAAAAAACATACTCAAAACGTGACAGAGTAACGTCTTAACAGGCTTTATTTTAATTTCTTATGACGACACGTTCTCCATCAGTCAAAAGCATCTTTTCGCATAATTTTTTTTAAATTTAGCTGACTTGTTTGAGGCTGATCAATCAAAATGATTATTTATTTGTCCACCTGCCCAGTATCATCCCACCACATGGCGGAGAAAAGGTAATTAAGTTCAAACGTCCACGTTATCTTTTGCTGCCACTAGGGGGCGCCAGAGCAGATCAGACAAGAGCAGCTTTCACAAGAATGCTTCTTCTTCTTCTTCTTCTTCCTCTTCTTCTTCTTGTTCTTCTTCTTCTCCAACTTCTTCCTATTCTTCTTCTCCTCCTCCTTTATTCTCCTTTTCTCTTATCTCTTCTTCTTTTTCCTCCTCCTCCTCCTCCTCCTTCTTCTTCTTCTTCCTTCTCCTCCTTTCTTCTTCTCCTTTCTTCTTCTTCTTCTTCTTCTTCTCTCTTCTCTCTTCTTCTCTCTTCTTCTTCAGCACATCTGCACCACGTCCCCTGTTTGAGGAAAAATACTGACTTTTTTCTTCTTCTCTTCTCTTGTCACCGGTCACATGTTCCTGACTGCGAGAATTATTACATAGTATTAACACATGTTAACAACACCTGTTGTCATAACATGTATAGACACACACACACACACACACACACACACACACACACGTGTGTGTTTTAAAATCACATATGCCTTTTGGGTCGTGAGAAAAAAGAAGAAGAAAAAAGAAAGAAAAAGAGGGCGGAAATGTACATGCCTGCAGAGACATGACTTTACATTTCTTTCCAGCAGAGATGAGAATAAAAAAAAATCTTGTACTCAATTAGAAGACCTGCAGGTAGAAAAAAAAACTAATAAAGAAAGACAAATTGACTGACACAAGGTTCTGATGACGTATGCAGAACTTCTCCTTCAAACAACAGCAAACAAAAAGAGCTCACACTTAAATACATTTATATATTCTATATATATAAATATATATATATAAATGTAAGTGTGTGAGCGTTCCATGAAGGCACTTCTAACGAACAGGAGGGCGAGGTTACATAATCTGTGTCTCGAGATTCATGGAAAAGAGTTCCCGGTGTTTTCTGAAGACACGCTGACACCTCCACGACGTCTGGGGTCATAAATGCTCTCGGCTTGATTAACGCCGTCGCTGTTGATCGTGGGATTTGAGGGCTTAAGCACATGTGAAGTGATTTTATTTTGAAAAATCTTTCATGAAAGGACTTTAAACTGTATTTTTTTATAGCAGTAAATACATTTAAATGACTGAACTGTGATGCAACACATTAATTATGGTGTTAATATTGACATTCCTTGATACAATTACATAATTCACCATTCCATGTGGTAGAAAGTGGCTAAACGCTGTGTAAAAAGTACAGTGTGTATAATTTGGCGCCATCTAGTGGCGAGGAGGCAGATTGCAACCAACTGAAACTTTTCCCTGCGTGTGCTAAAAAAAACCCGTTTACGATAACTGGTTTGGTTTGTTCGCTCCGGGCCACCGTGGAAATGTTTGAATGTAAAGACGGCGCGTTCTAATTCTTCGTTTTGGGCCCGCAGAGAAAAGTTTAAAGTTCCAGAGAAAAGAAAAACTACAAGCGGAGATATTTTCGGATTTCATCTGCCACTAAAGTCGGTATTTGCATATGTTCTGTGTTTCAGAGCAAAGAATATTTCTGCCACGGCTCACTGACCCGGGGAGTGCAGGTGCATCCAGGTGGGGGTGGGGGGTCTTGATGGTTTAAAAAAAAAAAATTGCACTTTTAATTAATGTTCTCGTGACCTCAGAGTCCCCCGTGAGTTCTTCATGATTTCATTTCAAGTAAAATTGTCTTTTGCTTTTGCTGAAAAAAATGCCCCAGAACAGGACAGATGATTCACTGTGGATGAAAGACTTGTGTACACACACACACACACACACACACACACACACACAATGCTCCAGGCTTTTAATAAGGCAGGTGGTTAGACAAGTGCCGCATCGTGTGACTGCTGGATTAGGGGAAAAGGGGCGATGCATTTCCCTAATGGCCTGACGTTGTGTTCGGGCAGCGAGACCTGCAGCCTCTCACGTGCACAGCTCACGTGCACAGCTCACGTGCACAGCTCACGTGCACAGCACACCTGCCCCTGTGCCCATGAGCTTCTACTGGTATCGTGGGGCACTAACAGAATGAAGGAGCGCCATGAAAAAGGTCACCCGGGGTCACGCAAACACTCTGCAGACCACCATCCTTTATACACACACACACACATATATACATACTGTATATGTGTGTGTGTGTGTGTGTGTCAATACCTGCAGGCTGGTTCAGTCGAACCCTGGACTGGAATTCAAGACAACCACACGGGGCCTGCCAGGGCCACCCGGCGGCGGCTGCAGTTCAAGGGGGAGGGTTAAAGGGACACACAGGTGTGACGGCTCAACCTCAGCGTGGGGCCCTGAGCGTGAAGCCCGACCCACCAATGGGACGGGGCCTTGATTAAGGTTATTAATTACGATGAAAAAGAACCCCAGTGAGAACCGACACACAAAACCCTTATTTAATTTGAATTAATAGGGATATTAAATCACGATACAGTAGATCAGGGTTCATACACATGTCGACTAATGGATTTTCAAAACTTTTTCATAACTTTAAACCAAATTTCCATCACCGAAAATGTTGTGAAATCTAGCTGTATATACTTTAAATTACACAAATGAATGAGACAAGTTTTATAAAAAGAATAAACGTATATAAATGTTCTTTTAATCAAACTGTGTACATGAACATATGAATATTAACCCAACATTTTCGGGATAATTTATGTTTCAAGGACTTTTTTTCAGGCCTTTTAAAAATTCCAGGACCTTTCCAGGTTTCTCAAAGATATTTTTCTTCTCTGCACGATAACTTTAGTTATTCCTGCGTCGCCGCTCAGAAAGATGAATCTGTCTGTAAAAAAAAAAAACACAAGATATCGAAACGCTGGAAGATAAACTTTGATTTGAAGAAGGAAAAAAGTGTTTTTTTAGAAAGGTTGTTCATATTTCTACCAATAAATTTGCCTTTGAGACCTTTTATTTTTGTTTGTTGACCATCCGATTTTTAAAACAACGGTTTATTCATAAAGATGAGAATAAAAAGGTCGTTGTGATGTCACTGAGCCGCGGTTTTCTTAGTTGTGTGTGAAGTATTTAAAAACATATATTTATTATAAATTTGTCATGGAAATTTACTACTTCACAAAAAAAAGTGGTAAAATAAGGATTCAATCGATCTGAACTGAACCACATACGCAGGCACTAATTATTTAAAGCAAATGTCCATGACTTTTTCATTATTTAATTTTTTTTCAATGCCTGGAAATTGCCCACAGACCCTGAAGTAACCTCCTCCATTAGAAACAGGCGGATCAGTCACCGCGATGCATTCAATGAACACGTGGCGTTGCACTTCTTGTTTTTTTGACAACAAATTGGGGGGAAAATAAAAATACAAAATGAAGGAATTGATCCAGGAGGATTTAGGATATTGTTGTTGTTTGATAATGAGGGTCTTTTTTTTACATCTTCCTTCAATGACCAGATGTGGGCCGATCCCCCGGTGGACGTAATGAGAACAGACTCAAAACCAGGCGTCAAAATCTCCTCCAACAACCACCTGGCAACCTTTTTTATTATTTATTTTATTTTATTATTATGCTTATGAAAAGATGTGGAAAAACACCAGAAGACTCTAAACTACTCGCGCGCACACGTCATCGCACAACATCCATAAAACACACAAAATAAATGATTATTATTTCACTTTCACATGAGTCAAATTATTCAGAATATTTTCGAAAATAAAAAATAAAAGTGTGACTCATAAGCAGCAGGGATTTACTTTATTCAGGTAAATGTTACATATAGATTAAAAACAACAACAACAATGGCTGGATGTGTTCGTCTCAACAAAGCATGAATGAATATCCTCCATCAGCACTCATGCATCAACTAAAATCAATAAAATTGGACGAATAATGTTCTTTATTTCAACGCGCGTCGAGTCTATAAATCACTCGCAATACAGATTTCAGTGCGTTTCAATTTCCTCTGCAGTAAATATACGTGTCTATTAAGATAGACGATGTTTTACTGGATGGTCGTAGAGAAAATACAGACGGGTCGTCCACTGGACTGATCGATCACAGATACTAATCAATAATCTACTTTGATACGACACTTAGCAGATACTTCAATAAAAGCTAAATACTTATAAAATGACTAAACGCAATGAGCCCTAAACACACAGCAGGTTATCAACAATGATCACGATGTTTATTTATTGATTGGAGATAATTAGATACTAGCTTCAAAAACTCTGAATTTAAAAAAAGGACTTAAAGACGACAAAGGCGTAATTTATAAACATTTAAACTAGGGCTGTCAGCGTTAACGCGTTAATCTATGCGATTAATTTGGCCGCGTTAACGCACTAAAATATTTTAACGCAATTAACGCAACTTTGTTTACTTCCGGTGTGCGTTGGAGTTGTTGCACTCCTGTGAGTGTCAAGCGGCGGCAGTCCGCCTCCTTCCTCCCGTCTGCTCCTCCATATTCACAGAGAAGCAGAGGGCGACGTGTCGGTGACGCGGGGCGGAAGGTGAAGGGGACGTTTTTTTTCTCCGCCCCGATGCGCGCGCAGACACGCCGGCATGGAGCTCTGCGGCGCGCGGGACGGAGAGAGAAGAGTGACCGACACGTGGAGACAGAATGACATGCTGCTGTAGAGACGACCAACAACAGACGTTTAGTTTAATACAAGAACAAAGACGTCTTTAAGGAAAGAACCGTACATTACTTCTGCTGTAATCTGGCGCGATAGAGAACATGACAGGGGGGCGGGGCCTCACCCTGATAGAATGGTGGGGGAAACACTGGGATGGGTTCACATGCAAAAGACTTTAAAAGGTGAATTTACATGTGTTTGTAAAATCGAGAAAATGAGCCCAGACTCCAGAGGGTTAACATTACATATTTGTCAGTTTACCAAGGCCACTGGTTCTGCTGCTGTTCAGTGTTAAAGATGACAGGACCAATCTCTAATACACCTTTTCTTACTAATCTGAATGTTTCACTGAAGAAACAATTTATCATCCACAATATTAAATACCTCACTGACACTTTATAGGTAGGAGCCTCTTTGAAAACACAGCTCTGTGTGAAGTTTTGTCTTTAAAAAAGAATACAATTAAACAAGTGTCTAAAATACACGCTGTCTGGAGGGATTACTCGTTCATTTAGAAGATTTAGTCTTTCGAAGAAAAACACCCTTTTAATCGCGATTAATTAATCGCAATTTCAAAATGTGCGATTAATTAGTTAAATTTTTTTAATCGATTGACAGCCCTAATTTAAACACATTTCTATACCACACTAGAACACGACGTCTCAAAATCAGCTCCGAGGGAGGGCGGGAAAAAATATTATATATATAAATGTTTAGCTGCCGCAAATTGGTGAATAAAAGCAAGAGAAAGAAAAGAGAAAAAAAACAGTTAATTTGGTATAAAAGCAATAATTAGTATTAAAAATGTAATATTTAGGTTAATTATAACTTTAAAGACGCAAATTAGCTGTTGAAGTTAAAGTTCACAGACTATGCCGACAACAGGAGGGTCGTGAAGCCGAGCGATTTGATTGGTTAAAGATGGCTCTCATCAAATGTAGTCCCATCAATCGTAGTCCTATCAAACGTAGTCCTGTCAAACGTAGTCCTGTCAAACGTAGTCCTGTCAAACGTAGTCCTATCAAATGTAGTCCTATCAAATGTAGTCCTATCAAATGTAGTCCTATCAACCGTAGTCCTATCAAATGTAGTCCTATCAACCGTAGTCCTATCAAATGTAGTCCGATCAAATGTAGTCCCATCAATCGTAGTCCTATCAAACGTAGTCCTATCAAATGTAGTCCTATCAACCGTAGTCCTATCAAATGTAGTCCTATCAAACGTAGTCCTATCAAATGTAGTCCTATCAACCGTAGTCCTATCAAATGTAGTCCTATCAAACGTAGTCCTATCAACCGTAGTCCTATCAAATGTAGTCCTATCAAACGCAGTCCTATCAAATGTAGTCCTATCAACCGTAGCCCTATCAAATGTAGTCCTATCAAACGTAGTCCTATCAAACGTAGTCCTATCAAATGTAGTCCTATCAAATGTAGTCCTGTCAAACGTAGTACTGTCAAACGTAGCCCTATCAAACGTAGTCCTGTCAAATGTAGTCCTATCAACCGTAGTCCTATCAAATGTAGTCCTGTCAAACGTAGTCCTGTCAAATGTAGTCCTATCAAACGTAGTCCTGTCAAATGTAGTCCTATCAAATGTAGTAGTCAAACGTAGTCCTGTCAAATGTAGTCCTATCAAACGTAGTCCTATCAAATGTAGTCCTGTCAAATGTAGTCCTGTCAAACGTAGTCCTGTCAAATGTAGTCCTATCAAACGTAGTCCTGTCAAATGTAGTCCTATGAAATGTAGTCCTATCAAACGTAGTCCTGTCAAATGTAGTCCTATCAAACGTAGTCCTGTCAAATGTAGTCCTATGAAATGTAGTCCTATCAAACGTAGTCCTGTCAAATGTAGTCCTATCAAACGTAGTCCTATCAAATGTAGTCCTATCAAATGTAGTCCTATCAAACGTAGTCCTGTCAAATGTAGTCCTGTCAAGGGGGGGGGGGGGGGGGTTAAAGACCTAAATCAGCTGAAGGAGTTTGAGTTCACAGACTTTGCCGACAACAGAAGGGCCGTGGAGCCGAGCGATTTGATTAATCAATTGGTTCAAGATGGCCAACGATTTGGCTCTTAAAAAATAAAATTTAAAAAAGGCTCATAAATAAAATAAAAAGTTAAAATAAAACACAGGACCGGGACCGGGTCGTAAACACATAAGCGCGGCGGCGCGATGCTCGGTGTCACCGCCGCACTAACGATTACGCGGTCGACTTCTTTACGGGTTTTTTTCTCTCCGGTGGAGGTGACGCGAAGATGAAGCCGCAATAAATAGCCGCCGCGCCGTGTTCGTGGGCGTGTAAGCAGCTTTTAGAGTTCATGGGAACACGTCGGGGGGGAACATCACAGTCGGCCAAGTGTGCCGGCTGTTACAGTGCAGTCCAGCTGTGTCGGCTTTATAGAGCTCGTCATATTGTTTTTTCCCTCCACTGCTCTTCAGATAATCGTTTGTGCTGTTATGCAATCGCTGTAATAAGAAGAAACGGTGGAATAACGGCGTAAACGTGTTCCAGTAAAACATGAATGGAGCTCGCCAGGCGGACGGGGAAGACGCGCCGCAGCTGCTCCGCGAGGAGGGAACTTATCGTTTTTTTATGAACAGCTGGATCCCCGCATGTGTGTTGTCGGCAAAGTCGTTAAACAACAAATGCGGCGTGTTCTTTTGTTGTTGTGGAGACTATAAAAAAATAATAAAAAGATTATAATAACTCGTACATGCAGGACGAATTCCACATTCATACGATAATCTGCAGGTTTTTCTTTTTGTTGGCAAGCAAAAAAAATACATATATAAAAAAACGTCATAAAGCAACACATGTCTCCATCGCCCCCCCCACCCCCCCATCAGCTGTCTTCACCAGACTTGTACATTTTGATTTTAAAAAAATCCCCCAAAAAAAAACACAAAACGTGTCTGACGCAGTTTACAGTCGAATTATTTATTTAACTTTTTTTTAACTACATTTTAAAAAAAAGGAACATTCTGCAATATCGACGACTCGTCACGGACGCGAAGCACCCGGGAGCCAAACTCGTGAAAACGATCTCGCCGTCTACCGTCTGTAATCTGACCTCTCTACCTCCATCTGCCTGATGGATCGTGGAGGTCTCCATCGTGGAATATGCCGACTACCAACTATTGATACTCTGTCATATTCATTGAATGTATTTTAACTCTAATCTGTCCTTCTGGTCACATGACATCTATTGCATCTGTCCATCCTGGAGAGGGATCCTCCTCTGTTGCTCTCCTGAAGGTTTCTTCCCTTTTATTATTATTATTTGGGAGTTTTTCCTGTGAGGTTTTGGGGCAGGGATGTCTCTGTGTACAGATTGTAAAGCACTCCGAGACAAATTTGTAATTTGCGAAATTGGGCTATACAAATAAACTGAATTGAAGTTACGCCCCCCAAAAATAAAAAATAAAACCAACGTGACACGGTCCTCTCCGGTCCGTCGTTAGCGGCGTTTTGTTTGACAATTTACATTCCGTCTGTTATTTATTGCGGCCGTATATGAAAAAAATAAAAATATTTTTATTCTCTTCTTCTTTTCCCCCGGAGGAGAAGCAACAGACATCTGCGGGTCCTAATTGGTGACGCTGCGGCCTCCATCCCCTGAAGGTGGTACAGGTTGGCACGCGATGAAGGGTGGACACCATCCCCCCCCCCCCCACACACACACCTTTGGGAAAACTCTGCTAAACGCGACTGTTTCCGAGTGGATCCCGAGGCGCTTCGCTTCCGGAATAAAATAGAAAATAAAACAATGACACCTGCATCATTAATGGCATCACCCGTTATTATTATTATTTATTTTTTTTCTTTTCGAGTTGGTCAATCTTGCAGACTGTGCCTTTAAAATGACTTTTGCGGGACGAAAAAAAACAAAAACAAAAAACAAAGTTGCGTTACTTCTTCTCGATCTTCAGTGTTTGTACAAAAGCCCAAAGGTCCTTGACCACCTGAGGGGGAGAGAGGAGAGAGAGAGAGAGAGAGAGAAAGAGAGAGAGAGAAAGAGAGACACATGGAATTAGACATCTTCCAATTAAGTGCTGCACGACCTCGTTGGACACACGATGACTTACTCTTTTTTTTACTCCGGCGTACTTGTGTGGGAACGCCGAGTTTAAGGGGGGTGGGGGGGGGAGGAGTTGGGCAACAGTACATACCAGAGCGCATGACGAGGTGCTCCGGGTTCGGACACATCTCAGGCCTTTTGGCTGGTGAAACTTCCACAGATGTTTCTACACAGTGGGACCCCCCCTCCCCCCCTCCCCCTCCCCCGCCCGGCCCTGAAGAGTTTCCACCTGCTCTCACAACTTCACAGCTAAAGCCGCACATTCATATTCGAGGAGCGTTCTCATACGTGACCGCCGGAACAAACCACGGCTTCACCGCGTGACCCCGACAAAAAGGTTCCTCCGGTGAGGAATTCTTGCTCCGCGAAAACAAAGTGCAAAGGGGGGGGGGGGACGGCACTGTTGTTTCTCTACTGCAATGACAAGCGGCATTAGAGAAGATTTAAGTCCTGCATTTAGAAAGCCCCCCCCCACCCCCTCTCTCTCTCTGGTCAAAAAGGCCTTGAATAAGGGAAAGAGGCTGGTACCGGCCACACGCCCACAGTCCCTTCATTAGGAGGCTACAGAAGACAAGAAGACACTCGCTGCAGTAAATCACGGGAGGAGAGAGAGAGGCGGCGGTGGCAGGTGTACTCCCGTTCCGTCTGGAGAGAGACGACGCACAGCGGAGATAACTCAGAGAGAGAGAGAGACGTATGTGGGCGAGTGGACAGAGTGCGCTGCGAGGACGGCGGTGAACAATGACGACATTACTCCGCATCCATCAAAACACACAAACACACACACTCTTCAAGAACACGAAGGCCGGTGTGAATGTGCCAAAAGCAAAAAGTATCTGCCGAGTGTTTATGAGAAGAATCAATACATGTGTGATCAATACATGTGTAATCAATACATGTGTAATCAATACTTGTGTAATCTTGAGGCATCAAAACGATGACTCACTTTTTTGTCTGAGATCTTTGAAGAACTCTTCACGTAGTTCTCAAACTTCTGCTCCGTCTTCGGCAGAGGCTTCCCCTGAAGGGGGGAGGAGGAGAAGAACAAGAAGAAGAGGAGGAAAAAAAGAAGAGGAAGAGAAGAAAGAAGGAGAGGAGAAGAAGAAGAAGAAGGAGGAAGAGAAGAAGAAAAAAGGAGGAAGAAAGAGGACAAGAAGAACAAGAAGACTCGTTAAGTCATCATCTCATCCTCGGTCAGACATGAGGAGGTGTAGTTGGTAAAGAACAGGGGATGATCTTCACCTCCTTGGCCAGCGCGGTCAGCCGACTCTTGACCTCGGCCACAGAGGGAGGCGGAGCCGGAGTCTGGAGAAAAAAAACAGTGTTTTATACACAGTGTATATATATATATGAACATATATATATACACACACACACACACACACATATATATATATATCTCTTCTTTTACTATTTCCGTGACCTCTTGACACGTCATGTCCACCGTTACCGGGCAGGACAACCGACTCATCGTTTATTCCTTTGATGTCAAATCAAAACAAACCGAGAGATAAAAGTTAAATTAATGTGGAGCTGAAAAAAAAATCTGTATTTATTAAAGTTATGATCAACTTTATGACTTTTACAAATATTTACGGACATAAACACACACACGCAAGCAAACACACACACGCAAACACATGCACAAACGCACACAGGGTCACACACGTGCAGTGAAGCCGGTGTGGAATCCGGTGATTGCAGGTTTCATTGGGCGAACGAGAGAGAGAGAGAGAGAGAGCTGCAATATAAACACAATAGAAACAAATAAATCAACAAAAAAGATTTTTAAATAGAACGCCATAGGGGGAGAAGGAGAAGAAGATGGAGAAGAAGAAAATGAAGAAGAAGAGGAGGAAGAAAAAAAGATGGAGAAGAAAGAGAAGAAGAGGAACAAGAAGAAGAGGAAAAGGGAGGAAGAGAATAAAAAAGGAGAAAAAAGAAGGAGGATGAAGGAAGAAAAAGAAGAGGAACAGAAGAAAGAGAAGAAGAAAAAAGGAGGATGAAGAAGAGGAAGAGGAGAAGGAAGAAGAAAGAGGATGAGCACAAGAAGAAGAGGAGGAAGAAGAGGAGGTTCCGTGGTGATAGAATATTTAAATGTTATTAATAATTGTGATTAGGTCAGAGTTGAATTGTTTGTATCAACAATTTTTTTTAAATTAAAAGCAAAACGTTTCAGGAATATCGTCGGCTGTGAACTACGGACTCTAACTCAGCAAAGAATAAAAGTTCCCAGTGGAACTGAAACCAGTGGGAGCGTCATGTGTTCCCACTTCGTACTTCAAACACCTTCAGAGAGAGAGAGACAGTTAAAACAGGTGGAATGAATTCTCTCTCTCTCTCTCCATCCCTCTCTCTCTCGTCCCTGTCCCCAAGAGAGCAGCGTTTTTATGGCGCACATCAAAAGGTATTAAAAAGGGGAAGAAAAGCCCCGACTCACACACACACACACAGTCTCTCTCACACACACACTCTCTCTATCTCTCACACACACACAAACACAGTCTCTCTCTCTCACACACACACACACACACTCTCTCTCATTCACACACACACACACACACACAGTCAGTCTAACACACAGTCTCTCTCTCACACACACACACAGTCTAACACACACGGTCTGTCTCACACACACTCTCTCTCTCTCACACACACACATACAGTCAGTCTAACACACACAGTTTCTCTCTCACACACACACACACACATTCAGTCTAACACACAGTCTCGCTCACACACACACAATCTCTCACACACACACGGTCTCACAGTCTCTCTCTCACACAGTCACACACACATATACATAGTCTCACACACACACACAATCTCTTTCACACACAGTCTCACACAGTCTCTCTCTCTCACACTCACACACAGTCTCACACAGTCTCTCTCTCTCTCACACACACACAGTCTCTCTCTCTCTCTCTCACACACACACACACACAGTCTCTCTCTCACACAGTCTCTCTCTCACACACACACAGTCTCTCTCTCACACACACACACACACACACCAAACACAACGCGGCCTGCTGGCGGGCGGCCAGACGCGATGTCCTCCGTGTTCATTATTTACGGGCAGCTCTCCCTCCTCCAGCTGTGGAGCTGAAGAACAGCTGACAAACACGGCGCTCGCTTCTTCATCTGGAACCAGACGCTGATTACAGATGCCACGAGACCACGGGCCTTCATCACCAGCACCCCACGTCATGTGACACACACACACACACACACACGTGTTGGGACACACACACCGGGTCGGTCGGTCCGGAGGTGGCACTTGTCATTTGGTTGGAATGGGAGCTTTGGAGGCCCGTGTATGTGGGGGCTAACTGACTTTAACTGACTTTAATTCCAATGACTAGTGTGCGTAAACAGAAATGATTTTTTGCGAGTCACAGTTACATCTTTGCGCTCACGGGGGAAAGAGACACACACCTGCTGCTACACAACTACACAATGACTCACACCCTGCTGGGAAGAGCCCCACACAAGGGTGTGTGTGTGTGTGTGAGACTGTACAAGTGTGTGTGTGTGTGTTTGTGTGCGAGACTGGGTGCGCGTGTGACTGTCTGTGTGAGACTTTGTGTGTGTGAGACTGTACGTGTGTGACAGACTGTACGTGTGAGACTGTATGTTTGTGTGTGTGTGTGTGTGAGACTGTGTGAGAGACTGTACATGTGAGACTGTATGTTTTTGTGTGTGTGTGTGAGACAGACTGTACGTGTGAGACTGTATGTGTGTGTGTGTGAAAGACAGTGCTCGAAGTAATCACCCCCACCCCCCAAAAAAGGCACCAGCTGCAAGATAACGCGACTCGGGGTTCGGTGCTCCGGCGGCGAGCGGGTCGGTCGGAGGCGAGCGCGGCGCTTGGCAACACATCTGACGACGAGGGCGAGCTAATGACCGGTCACCTGGAGGAAGAGAAACAGAAAACAAAAAAACAGACCCCCCCCCCCCCGTTGCTCGGGGGCATCTGGAAGCGCGAGCTGCAGACATCAAACGGCGGTAATGGGGGAGGCAATAGGGAGAAGGTGTGTCCAGGAAGTGAGGGGTGTGAAGAAGAGGGGGGGGAGGGGGGCTCCACGGGGCCAGAGGGTTAGACTGGCGGGACGGTTTCGGCAGACCATCGGATAATCTCACACACACACACACACACAGTCTTTCTCTCACACACACATAGTCTCACACACACGCACACACAGTCTCTCTCCCACACACACACACACACACACAGTCTCTCACAGACACAGAAACACAGTGACTCTCTCACACACACACAGCCTCTCTCTCTCACACACACGGTCTCGCCAATTTCCCTCTTGTGCATAACGTGTGCAACGGGGAGTTGGAGGGCATCAAAGACGTGTGTGTGTGTGTGTGCGTGTGGGGGGGGGCTGCAACTCAAGACGTCGGGGTCAGGCCGAGGGGTCGCGGTTTAAACCTCGCCTGGGGGGCGTCCCGTTTGGAGGTCAGGTGTGTTTGCTTAACGGAGAGCTGCGGGTTCTGAACACACACACACCTAATTGCAATGTGCATTTATCACATTCCTCGGCTGTGTTATTACCCCCCCCCCCCATGTTTTAATTGTGAAAGCCAATAAATGTAGACAATTACCCCGAAGAGAGAGACACCTTTTGTCCTCTCGGACTCGACCACAATTCACGTCACACAAAAAGTTTTCTGAAGCGCACAACGCGGATCAGGTGGATCCAAGTCCGCCTACGGAGAAGTACGAGGCCTCAACGCGGGCCGCTCGCCACGGCTTGATTCTGTCAATGATGCATCTATTTGACATTATTATCTATAACACCTCAGAGACATACGTATGAGAAAAGCCAAACTTAAAAAAATAAGAAAAAAAACTAATGAGAGCGACATGATGTCTTATATTATATTTTAGTTTCAGGGTATGACTCATTTTTTTTTTTTAATGAATTTTTAAAAAAAAATGGATGTTTTTTTTTCTAGATCTCAAACATCACATTATTTTTGTTTACATCTAAAAAAGGGGAAAATAAAAAAGACTTTAAAATAAATATTTATGAGAGCGACATTATGTCTTCTTTTTTCTTTTAGGAATATAGTTTGGGTTTGAATAATAAAAAATTACAAAATTATCAAAACAAAAACAGGCCTATGACGTTTTTTTCCAGGTATAAAACATCACATTATGTTGTTTACATCTGGGGGGAAAAAAAATTGGATGTCTTTTTTTTTTAGGATTGGAGTTTCTGGGTTTGAAAAGTTAAAATAAAAAAATTAACAAAACAAAAAGAAAACAGGCCTACGATGTTAATGTTTATGTCACATTATGTTGTTTACATCTGAAAAGAAAGAGGCAAAAACAACAACAAAAACAAGTCTGTTTCTAGTGCATCTCTAAACCTCCGTGTGCCGGGGACTTCTCCGACCCCTGTGCCGATCGACCGATTGCATCATCACGAATCGGTAGTAATCACTAATCGGTAGGAATCAACACGGCGTTCCGACCTTCGTCTGTGGTTTTCCTGCCGCTGGTTTCACCGGAGTCTTGTTGGGCGGCTTCTTCGCCGGAAACTCTGGGAAGCTCTGAGAAAAACAAAAGAACAACAAAAGAAAGACGTGTCACGTGAAAGAATGTAAACAAACTGTATTCTATTAAAAGCAACTTTGGTTCATGTTGAATATTAAAATGACAATTTATAAGCTCAGGAAACAAAAGAAGAGCATGGGGGGGGGGGGGGGCACACACACACACCATAATGAAGCTAAAAGAAGCTGTAAATATAATTCATATCTATATATTTATTATTTTAAATCACATCGGTTGTTGGTTAGTTTTTTAACCTGTGGATCTTTTTCTGTTTCTCATAAATATTTTTATATATATATATATAAAAATATAAACAACAGACAGTCAACAACAAACAGACAGACAGATAGTCAACAACAGACAGACAGACAACAACAGACAGACAGACAGTCAACAACAGACATTCAACAACAGACAGACAGGCAGTTAACAACAGACAGACAGTCAACAACAGACAGTCAACGACAGATAGTCAACAACAGAGAGACAGATAGTCAACAACAGACAGACAACAACAGACAGACAGATAGTCAACAACAGACACAGGCAGTTAACAACAGACAGACAGGCAGTTAACAACAGACAAACAGTGAACAACAGACAGACAACAACAGACAGACAGGCCGTTAACAACAGACAGACAGTGAACAACAGACAGACAGTCAAAAACAAACCGACAGAGTAAACAACATACAGACAAATAGTCGACAACAGACAGGCAGGCGGAGGGACAGTTGGTCTCTGCCGTGATGAAAACTCTCATCTCAAAGCTCTAGTTGCTAAACGTCTCTGATGGCTGACGAACACGTAGAAGAGCACTTCAGCTAATTTGGTTAATTTCCTTCGGTTTTTGCAAAGAAGTGTAAACGATATGAAAACACATCGTGGATAAATGTTTCCATCGCACGTCATTTAGCTCACGCTTTTCATCCAACGAGGAGCGTTTCGGGGTAACGTGTCTTGCTCAAGGACGCATCGACTCGGGCGGGGATTGAACCGCCGCCCCCCCGGCTGGAAGACGAGCTGCTGCCCAGTCGCCCCGATGCGTCTCCAGGGGGGACAAACCCACGGCGGCATTTAAAACCGCTGCGTGTTTACGTATCCCGCCGGCTCACCACAGCGCAACACCCCCTCCTCCTCCTCCGGTCAGATGCTCGTCACTGCTCTCCCCACTGGAGGCCTTCCTGTCGGGTTACCGAGGCTCTCAGTCACCTGTGTAATTACCTCGGTAATAGCCGAGGCAAGTACCTGCATTTCCCGAGCACCAACCTTCCCCTGGAACGGGCCGGCAGTGTAATTGCCCGTGTTGACACAACCGCTACAAAAGGCAATTACACGTGTTATTTCCTAGAGCGACGCCGGGTACGAGAAGATGCTGGAAGGAGGCTCCGGTGCGGTTGCCAGACTTTTTTTTCTTCCTCTTTGTGCGGATCAAAAAACGGGATATTACTACACAAAAGAACGCCATTTAAATCAAGTCGAGGAACATTCACTCCACAGGTGCACTTAGTGTCAGCGATTAGTGCTCCGCGCTCATCGGTTTGAGTCTCTTCTTGCTGCGTTTAGTTTAAGACGAAGACTATTATCCTAAAGACTCATTGAGTCATTGTGCTGCCGTGTGTGATGTTTGGATAGAGACGTGAGGAAGGTGTCTCCGTCGTCGTGGCGACCCGCTCCTTTGACACGCGAGCACACTGAAACGATTAGCAGAGTAAACCGTGTTTCGGCAGCTCGCTCGTTACCCACTTAGCGACGCGGTCTTTGTTCGAGACGCGGCGGCGGTCGGAGACGTGAGCCAGAGGACGAGAGGCGGAGACGACGAAGAGGACGAGAGGCGGAGACGATGAAGAGGAGACGACAAAGAGGACGAGAGGAGGAGATGACGAAGAGGACGAGAGGCGGAGACGACGAAGAGGAGACGACAAAGAGGACGAGAGGAGGAGATGACGAAGAGAACGAGAGGAGGAGGAGACGACGAGAGGAGACGAAGAGGAGACGACAAAGAGGACGAGAGGAGGAGATGACGAAGAGGAGACGACAAAGAGGACGAGAGGAGGAGACGACAAAGAGGACGAGAGGAGGAGATGACGAAGAGGACGAGAGGCGGAGAAGACGAGAGGCGGAGACGACGAGAGGCGGAGACGACGAAGAGGACGAGAGGCGGAGACGACGAAGAGGAGACGACAAAGAGGACGAGAGGAGGAGATGACGAAGAGGACGAGAGGCGGAGACGACGAGAGGCGGAGTCGACGAAGAGGACGAGAGGCGGAGACGACGAAGAGGACGAGAGGCGGAGACGACGAAGAGGACGAGAGGCGGAGACGACGAAGAGGACGAGCGGAGGAGACGACGAAGAGGTCGAGAGGCGGAAACGACGAAGAGGAGACGACGAAGAGGACGAGAGGCAGAGAAGACGAGAGGCGGAGACGACGAAGAGGATGAGAGGCGGAGACGACGAGAGGCGGAGACGACGAAGAGGCGGAGACGACGAGAGGAGGAGACGACGAGAGGAGGAGACGACGAGAGGAGGAGACGACGAGAGGAGGCGGAGACGACGAGGGGCGGAGACGACGAAGACGACGAAGAGGACGAGAGGAGGAGACGACGAAGAGGACGAGAGGCGGAGACGACGAAGAGGACGAGAGGCGGAGTCGACTCGGAGGCGTCTTCTCTCTCTGCCACGAGTCGCCTGAAATATCGGTGAACTCAGATTGTGTCTCGTCCTCAAGACCAACACTGGCAAAGAATGGCTGAAGAACAGACAGACAACAACAGACAGACAACAACAGACAACAACAGACAGACAACAACAGACAGACAGACAGACAGACAACAACAGACAGACAGAATAGCTGCTCTCTTCTAAACAACATGATAATCGTCACCGTAATACAAAGGAAGGCAAAGGAGCCCCTCAGATTACGCAACTCCAACGAGTTTGCGCTTCACAAATGTCCGACAAAGAAAAGAAAGTGAAGTGGACGTGTCGGTGGAGAGCTGTGGACTTTAAACGGAGGTCCAATATCACTGCAAAAAAACTCAAATCGGCCAAACTGGATGACGATTGGATTCTAAAGTTTGCGATATATGTCGCAATGTTCCCGTTTGGATGAAATATTTCCGATCAAAGAAAACGAGATGAACAATCTGACAATGACACGGACACATTCTGGCAACAAGTAACTACCAAAAAAACAAGAAAAAAGGTATGAAGAAAAAACAAAACACACGTTGACATTTTGCTGATCTCCCAGTCCAAAACATAATAATTGCTCACAGCCGCACGTTCTAAAAGTTCAGTTCTTTCATTACTGAAGAATGAGACGGTGGGGGGGGGGGGGGGGGGGTAACACGCAGCTGAAGAGAGGGGCGGGGCTAAAGAAAAGGATTAAGGTCACGGAGGGGGGCGGAGGAGACGAGAGGCGGGAGGTGGAAGGTATCGGAGGAGGAGAAGACAACAGAATAAATCAACAGGTGACAGAAATGCTCAGCTGTCCTCTGACCCCGAGGCGAAATGTCGGCGCTCACATCGCAAGTATGCGCATCTGCCGCGCTTTGATCTTCTTCTTTTTTTTGCCTGGCACAGTTTGCACTCGTATAGCGTGTTTTAATCCCCCCCCTCCCCAAAAGAAATCACAAACAGACACTGACGTAAAAAAAAAAGACAGAGGCAGATACACACACTTGCAAATGATTGCGGTAACACGCAAAACAAGTGTTCAAAGGGAAGAGGGCCAGGTGCAAAAATACAAAAAGGGAGCGATCATATGAACAGAGGGATGACAGAGGGACAAAGATATGCAGTTACCGAACAAAACATAACGGGGAAGAGGTTCCCATAACTGGTGTGTGTGTGTGTCTCCGCATATGTATTGTAGATATTGTTTGCAGACAGTGTGTATTTATGCAAGTGTGCTTACACATGTACAGTAAGTGTACATGCCTACAGTGCGAATGTGTACACACTTGTGTGTGTGTCTGTGTGTGCGTGTGAGTGTCCGTGTGTGTGCGTGCATGTACAGGACAGCACAGTGCCGTCTTGTTGGTGAGACGGTGAGAATTCGAGCAGATTACAGAGGAGAAATCCGATCATTACGCCACACAGACCCTGTGTTTTACTCGGGAGGAAAACAGGTGGGTACATGAGCGAACAGGAAAGAGAAGAAGAAGAAGAAAGCTCCGTGTTTTTTGTCTCATACGAAGAAGAAAAAAGAAAGAAAGGTGGACGGTCAGCGAGTGCACGGATGGGAAGGGCCCGCTGCCACTGCAGGGTTCAGGTCTGTGGGAGTTTGAAGTGGGAGAAACGGAGGGAGGAGCAGCAGAATGCAGACACAGGAAATACCTTTTACACACACAGAAAAAAAAGAAACGTGGCTACTCTGACACCTGGTGGACAACTCGAGAATGACGCCACATCCAGTTACACGCAGCGTGGGTTGAAGCCGCCGTCACGTGTATGAATATTACTGAATAATAAACTCTCCTGAAGATGATATAAATGAAAAGCTTACTTTTTTGAGCTCTTTTCCGGCGTTCTTCTGAGGCTTCGCGTCGATTTTGTCACTGTCTTCGTCTTCGTCATCACCTTCGTCATCGCTTCAAACAAAGAGGAAGAGGAAAAAAAAAAAATTTAGCTATTGAAATGCAATGTGAAAAATTATGATTATGCATAAATTATAGGAAAAAAACGCGGCGTGTGAAAAATATTCCGTATATCATTTGTGCATATAACTTAGATTTCAGGAAGATAAATGTGTATTTTCTTCATTTTTTTTTCAGCATTAAGAGACGTACTCGTCTTCATCCTCGTCACTGTCATCTTCATCATCATCGTCGTCGTCGTCAGATTCCATCTTCAGTTTTTTCTGCGAGGACAATAAAACATTATTCATTTTGAAGTTATCATCTTTGGATTAAATAACAATAAACCTTTTTTAATATCGTTTAGCGGGCTTACGAAGAAGCGCCACTCTGTGACAGATTTTTTTTTTAATAACCATAATCAATCTCGCCATCGTGTGAATAAAAAAAAGAAAGTATAGAAACAGAGAAGTTGAAACTTTCAGAGTTGAAGCTAAACAAAAACAATGAGGCCGCTACCAATGGAGGCTTCTTCCCCAGCATCGGGCCCGCCGGCCGCTTCACCGGCGAGCTGTTGTTCTCCTCCTCGTCGTCCACGGACTCCTTCGGGCCTACAAAAGCAAACGGCGGGTAACTCGCGCTGAATTCGTGTCTCCCTCAGATTTACCTGGACAGGTGTGTGGACTCAAAACATCCGCGTCAACGGAAATTAACAATTAGTTCCTATTGAAAACAAAGCTGTTTTTTAAAATCGTTGTGTGTGATTAGTGTCAGAAAATACAAATATTCAGTCGCTCTGGGGTATCAAATGAGTGATTTAAATTTATTTTTAGAGATTTTGATTTCTTAAATTGTATTTTATTTCCAGCATGTGGGATTGCTTTAAACTGTCCTTTAGTCCAGTCCCCCCCCCCCCCATTTATGGTTTAATCCACCCTTGGGTCATCCAAATACACACCATATATGCCTTGTGTACATGTTTGGCAGAACAAACCAGGGCAGCATTAAAAGAGTAATGCTGATTTAAACTTCCTCTAATTATAAATTGCCCTCCAAAATAAAGCGTCACTGGCTGGAGCCGACCTGCTGAGTCAGGGTGAAGTAGTGAAGTTCTTCTGGTTAATGATGTAGAATCAGCTGTTCAGCCTAAATACTCACTGACAAAAAGCTGCCCGCTGATATGAATCGGTCCAGATCCAGACTTGAGGCGGAGGGTAACTGGAGGTGTGATCTCAAATCCCCCTAAACTCATCTGGAAATGAAAAAGACAACAGAATACGGTCTTTAAAATCACTGTTAATAAACTTTTTGCATCCTTTATTCGGATGAAGAATTCATATTAGCGTTACCACTACTGGTTTTGCTTTACTCCACAGCATAGGTGAGTTTTTTTGGTCATTTTATCAAGTTAGAGAGATATTTTTCTTTTACTATTACAACAAAATTACATTATTTTAACTATTTTTATCGATTATTCACATCGTCTAATAATTCTTTGCATGTATAAGATTGAGTAGCCCTTCAAAATAGTCTTCAGTTACTCACAGAGGGCAGGACGGACAGTTTCAGGACAACCAGCGGCACTTTGGTGGATTTCCCATCGTACGTGAGGCCTTCCATTTCCACCACGTGGAACTTATCCTCGGCCTCGGCTCCCAGACACACCTGGAAAAGCAGCACAGGTGACCCGGTGCACGTCTCCGTAGTCTTCACCATCGCTCCTGATGCCCTTTGACTGACTTGATGCGAGTGTAACGGATGTGAAAAGGGCATGGAAGAAGTGGACTCAGATGGTGGATTTTCCGGCATTTATTTATTCCTGCAGAAGGCAATGTGTGTTTTATTGTCTTCTGCAGGAATAAATAAAAATATATATTTTTTTAAGTATAAAAAATAAATAAAATAGCTCATTAAAATAAAATTCACAAACACTCAACAGTATCGTTGAATAATAAACAAAAATCAAATATAATACATTGAAAATAAAAAACGACAGAGTGTATTTCTAACTCCATTACACAAGCTGAAAGTATGTTTATTTATTGACTTGAGCTGTTGAGGTCATTTTGTTCCATTTTGTGGGTTCCAGCAGCTAAAGATTTGCCCTCAGATATTCAGACATCCATTTGGTCTATTTTCTTAAATATAATTGTTCTTTACATTGGAGATAAAATAATGTATACACTGTGAAAAAGGAATAGAAAAAAGAAAATAAGATTGCATTTTGAAATCATGGTTATTACCCAAATAACATGCGTCACCTGCATATCATAACTCTGCATGTGTCCAAAATATTAAACTACTCTATCAGAGTTTTGAATAAGTTATTCAGGTTTTATGACACTGCAATAATTTAACATTAAAACTATGAAACCATGAAAACTGCATGAAGAGAAGCTCATTTTGTTTCACTACTGCCCCAAATCAATAAACATAATGTCTCATAGATCTGAAACTCATGTAATAAGTGTGTAAATACTGATAATCAACATTAAAGGGCCCTCCTTACTGCTCGGAGCGACAGCTGGTGCTCCGTATCATCGTCGTCGACCTCAACTTTGAACTCCCGTTTGTCCGATTTCAGGGTGCAACCTGGAGAAAACGACCCGCGAGACGTGTCAATAAACGTTTCCCGTTTAGCAACACACACAAACACACAAACAAACACACACATGCGGTAAAATAGTTTGCAAACAACACAAGCTGCGGTGTCCCCGCGCGCGCGGTGCTCGGACAAAAGAGCTGAATGGCGCGAGTAACGGAGGTGGTTAGCTTACAATGAATACGTTACTATGCGTGTCGTGATAACGTGGGAGTACATTATGTTTGTGTGACCGAATATATGTACATATATATATTTCAAAAGGTTAGCCGGAATAATCGAGCTCACCAAAAAAGTACATTTGCGGTCTGCTCGAATCTGAGATATCGCCCTCCATCTTTGTTGTGGGTGTTCACACTTCCGGAAACGGGTGTGACGGACACATCGCGGAGCCAATGGGAGGACGGAACGCGCGCAGCGGTTTATGAACGCCGCAGCCAATAGAATTCGAGGCGGGGCGGGACAAATGAAAAACGTGTGTTTTCGGGGTTCGACGCTAGAGAGAGCTCTCGTAATATACATTAAGTAAATAACTAAGAAACAAAAAAAGGAAATAATGAAAACTACAATAATCAGAAAGTTTTTAGGTCATGCATTATATTTAAACCAAGGCTATTACAGTATTATTGTTATTTAGATGGGTGTTAGTTAGCTGCTGACACACTTAAATATGCAAGGAAAGGAATACTCATCATGACAATTAAGAATAAGGCAAATAAAATTGACATGTTTTATTTTCAAGTAAACTAAGATTAGACGAGTAGATACATTTGCCCGACAGCAGATTTTTTTCAATATCTACATGGTCTATGTACAGTATTTGTCTTCCTAATTCATAACGGCTTCCTCAAACACGCTTTACAGCTTTTTATATTGAGATTGGGATATTCTCCCTTATGTCTATCACTTAATGCGCTGTTTGGACTAAATAAAAGAGGCCTTTGGTCAGTAATATTAAAAGGGCAGCCCAGGGGGCAGTTGCAGTCCTATAAAAGAGTCTTCTGCGGTGGTTAAAAATATTGATAATAAAAAAAACGGAGAGCGGTTGCAGATATTACAGAGAAGATAAATGAGCCAAGTATTAAACTGCACCATGCTGCACGCCATTTTATTATGTTTTTAGCAATAGTTTGTTTTAAGGGGTAGGGGAAAAAAGCCCCAAACAACTCGTGCATGACGATATTTCTATTTGAAATATCATTTAAATCAGATGACACATGCTGAATATGGAACAAATGAAATAAAAAATAATATTATTGATTGATACTAACAGGTTAGCAAATACCACTCATATTTCTAACGGCCACATTAGCTCTTTATTGTCTAAGTTCCTCTTGTTATTGGAGGTTATTTGTTTACATGCAAGTGGATTGTTGTGTGATGAGATTCAATGTTTTCCTCTCTGCAGGATTTTGAATCAAGGCCACTCCAAGCTTCTGACCTTCCAGGCGGATTGACCTCGACTCTCTGACTTTGATTCATTTATATTGCATGAAACAAAACATCTCAACACACACACAAACACACACACACACAACGGTTTAATTGTGAAAACGCCGCTCCGGCCTTAATGAATGCCTCAGAGTGAGTCAGCGTGGCATCGAGCAGGTGTTGAGTCAACATGTGCCGGTGTCGTTCACCCAACAAGGAATGAGTTGTCTTCATGCATGCCTGAAAGCTTGAGAATGCATTAATGTGTCACAGGCTGCCAGGACACGTCCGCAGATCCGTTCTCATGACAGATATGATGTGTTGTTGCTCTTTGGATTTGGCCAACACGTTCACTTCAGTGCAGATTCCTCAAGGTGGAGGGATATAAGAAGTTCCATTTGTTATATTCACTAGGACACAGTCGTCTTCTTCATGTATTCTTCTATATACAATGTTCCTCAACTCGCTGTCAATGTCAGAGAAGAATGACTTCTCGTAATCGCCTAACCACTAACAGCACTTTGTACTTTGCACTCTTGTTAATAGGAAGATGTGCATATCCTTGAGCATATATATCACCCCTCTGTGTCCTCTTGTATGCAAACATGCATCACTGTTTGTACATGTTTGTGTGTGTGTGTGTGTGTGTGTGTGTGTGTGTGTGTGTGTGTGTGTGTGTGTGTGTGTGTGTGTGTGTGTGTGTGTGTGTGTGTGTGTGTGTGTGAGTGTGAGTGTGAGAGAGTGTCGGCAGGTCGACTTTGCTCTGAAGTCTCTGTCTCGCTGTCAGGCTGCAGAGAGAGTTCCTCATTCCTCACTCGACTCAGACGGACGTGGCTCGATGCTCCGGCGTTTGTTTTCTGCTCCAGCGGTCGACAGTTTGAGTTGAATGATCATCACATCGAAGCCTACACATCCACAATGTGACGACTTACATCTGTTGGGTAAACCCATGTGAAGATTTGGTCAGAAATTTCCCTATGTGTGATTTTGTGTTGAGAGACATAATGGATGTGTGCGTATATATATATATATATATATTTATTTATGATATATAATATTATAAAAAATATATATTCATAATATATTTATATTTTATATATATATAATTTATTTATAATATATTATAATATATATAATATATTGTGTATATATTTATAATATATTATATTATATATTATATATAATATATTATATTATATATTTATATACTATATATATATATTATATACATATATTATATATATTATATGTATTATATATTTATAGTATATTTATAGTATATAATAAATATAATATATAATATATTTATATTTATAATGTATATATTATATATATATATATATATATTATATATATTTTAAAAAGGCAAACGGAAACCAAAAGGAAGATTGTCCAGCCAATCCAGTTGCCATCATTTTTGAAAGGGACAGTTTCCACTGAGGAGTTGTACCTCATTTGAGTTAAAAGGAAGTCACATGACATTACATGTAATTAATTTTTCACATCTACTGGTACAAAAAAAAAGATATGTATTTTTTCATTTATGCCCATTTGAAGATTTCCCACCGCTCTGGTTTCACCCGCATGTTAAACCCTGTTTACGCTGCATTAGCACGTGTACGGGCGGCTACGCCTCTCATCGGAGGCCGACGCTCTTCTAGAATTATAGATTCTTAGGACTTTTTCCCCCAGCCCGCAGAATTCCTCTGCGATATGCAATCGTTATTTTCCCCCGAGTATAACATGCTGCTAATGGGCCCGCGGCAGCGCTTTAAAAGTCAACAACCTTTCAACAACAAAGCCTCACACGTCAACGCAATCAGCATCGATCTCGAGAGTTTGGCAGTCTGAGGCGGACTTCGCTTACCTCTGAAATCTGGTGGCTGCAGCAGCTGAGAATGTGTTTTACCAATATTATGAAATGTGCTATCAAGAAGGGAAGAGAGTGATGCTCGCATTAGTTAATGGTGGAAGAGGTATTCAGCTCGCTAGTACTAATACCACACTGTGAAAATACTCCACTGCAAGTAAAAAGCCTATGAAGAATTCAATAAAAGTACATAGGAGAAAAATTGACTTGTAGTACTTACAGTATATGACATTTCCTGATTTAAATGATTTAAATGATCATATTCTACACGATATTCTCATGTTTGCATGTGTCTGAGGAACGGTTGTCAGCTTTGTGCCGATGAATCTTTCCAGCTGATCCAACATGGTTTTTTAAATTTAAATGCATGTTTGATTTAGATTTTTTTCTCAACAAAGGACAAGGACATACAAAAGCGGATGAAAAAGTGCTATATACTAAAAAAAAAGTAACTTACGCTGTCGGGCAAATGTAGTGGAGTAAAAAATGTTAAAAAGACGCCATTTCCCTCCGAGGTGTCGTGGAATAGAAGTATGACGTCGCATTAAAGGGGAAAGTAGAGAGTGCACGTATCTTGAATGTGTTCTTAAGTACAGTACTTACACTAATAATCCTTTGGCCACAGTTCAACAAAGCTGCTAAATAAACCAGACTAATCTTTATTTTCACTATTTGCTTCGTCTAAAGTAACAAACCTGTCACTGAAAACATCTGAAGTGCATTCTGGGAGTGAAATCTTAATCTCACTGTTCCGCGTGTGCACGTGCTCAGGTGTGTGTTTCCTCTCTGTTCCGGTTGGACTTGCTTTTTCTTTTTTGCATAAACAATCTCTTTCCACAGAAGTCTCGTCTGTTTCCTGTTTGATGTTCGTCGTGGTGTGTGTGTGTGTGTGTGTGTGTGTGTGTGTGAGGTAATCTGTGGGAACGCGGCACGTGACGCGCCGCTAGAGTCGAAATAAACTGCAGAATGTCACGAGGGACGGAGGGGGGGGGGGGGGGACTGGAACGTGGACCGATGACGGAATGGAGGATGGAGTGATGAGATGGAGGAGGAGTGATGGGATGGAGGAGGAGTGATGGGAGCAGACGGAGCGTGACACGAAGCGCACGTCGGCGAACAATGGCTTTTTAGTGCCTGATGGAAGTCCGATACACCCCGAGCCTCTCTTGTTCATCTTGTGTGGTGACATTTTATTGGATAAGGACAGGGCCCTTTGGCGGCGAGCGAGAGAGAGAGAGAAAGAGATAGGAGGGGGGGGGGGGGCGAGATAATAAAAAGACATGACAAGAGAACAACAATAATCTTGAAAGCACCTGTAGTGAAACACAATGTACGGTAAAGGGCGAGGAATTTTTTTCCTTCTCAAAATGGGCAACGTCACGTCTTCAAGGAGATCCGAGACGGAGAGATGAAAGCGCGGCGGCGGGGGAGGGGGGGGGGGAGCGGAGGAGGAAATGGGGAGGGGGGGTTGAGGGGGGGAGGCGTCACCTGGAGAACCGCACCGCCATTGACAGGATCCCGACCAGGCGAGCCACCCTCCAAAAAAAAAACTAGAAAAACAACAACGGCTGAACACAGGCGCTGGAGAGATGGGGGGGTTGCCAGCTGCAGACAGCTGTTTTCTAACCAGATCGTCAACCTGGGAGCTCGTGCAGCCGGATGCCGTCGGGAAGAAGAAGAAAAAACCAGAGGAAAAGGTGCGAGATGTTCACTGAGCCTCAAAGCGCGTCTTAAAGGCGCGGCGTCGGGTCAAGAGGTCGTCGGTCCGATGGAAAAGCAGCGGTCGGACGGCGAGGACCCCGTGTGACCTTCACGGTGGCGAGCTATGGACGTGAATGATGTAGATAAGTCCTTGTTGTGACCTGGCCGATAAGCTTCTTTCTTTTTGTTCACTTCCCGATAGCGCGGATGCTGCAGCGCGATAACGAATGTTCGCGGCCGTCTGGTGTCTCTGTGGCCGCGAGTCGCCACGACGACGGCGACAACGGAAGCCAATACCGAGAAATGAAAAGGCGTGCGGGCGCTCCCGTCCCATTTTCCTTCTTCTTTCTGTTTCTAAAGAGAAGGCCGGTGTCATGGAGGATTATATTATATATGTGGAGACTCTTAGATTAAAATTTTTCAGTGAAAAAACAACAACAACAACAATACATAATAGCTCCCGTCGCCCACAAAAATCTGAAGATGTGGCGATAGCGTTTGGCGTCGGCCGGTCGACCGGAAGCAGACGGCAGAGCGGGTGATTCATGACTAATAATCTTTGCGATAGTTGTTTTGTTTTTTTATCGCTATAACCGTGCTGACGGTGTAAAAACTCCACGATGACCGTGACGAAGTGAGCCTTTTCTTTTCAAGGAAAAACAACAACAACAACAACAACAACAGGAACATAAATAAGAAACAAGTGCCGCGGCATTTAAAGCGTTCCCCTTGGCAGCTGCACAACTTGCACTTTACTCTCATTCTAATTTGAGCGAGCATCACTTCTCAAAACCTTTTTATTTATCCAGGGAGGGCGCCCCTCCCCCCCTCCTCCACGCTCCACACTCGAGAGCTGTAGTCATCAGTTTTTATGGCAAACACAAAGAAAAAGGTATTGCGCCGTCCTTCTGATACGTTTCGTCTCGTTGTCTCACCTTCGGGTGGTTTGAAACTTTAATGTGTAATCACGGCTAAATCCCGCGATGCTAACTAGGCTAGCTAACGTCATAAAGCGGCGTTGCACGTTTTTTTTCTCTTTTTCTTGACAAACAACGAGAAGAGAGACAGAGAGAGAGGGAGTAAAGACAGAGAGGTTTGCCTTTCTTTTTCCAAAAAGTCACAATATCATTTAATATAAAACACCTTTTAAATTGAACATAATGAGGAATTTCGGGGGGGGGGGGGGGGGGGGCAGGCTTCAATGGTACTTTCCGAGTGCACACGGGAAAAAGTTGTTTTTTTTAAACATGCATTTACTACAATGTACAAAGTCGAAAGCGGGGAAGGAAAAAAAACAAAAAAACAGGAGGTCTTCTTTTTTTCTTTTTCTTTTTTTGTTGCCTCTGTGAGGGATCTGGAGGCAAAAAGGTTGGGGGGGGGCGAGGGTGGGTGGGGGGTGAGGACAGTCTTGATAGTTGGGCATGTACAGTGGTGTCCCATTGGTTTCCTGGCACTTATGGATAAAATGCCCTCCTCTCCTTTAGACCATCAACTGAAGGGAAAGCAGAAACGTGATGTCAGGCGGGAAAATCACTCCACACACTCACACACATACTTCTCATTTGAAAAAACAGCAATGTGAGTGCGGTGCTGTACAACGTCTCACACACTCAATCAATGAGCGAGGAAGCACAATGACCATTAAATATACAGTATATATATATTTGTTTTTCTATGACATTCCCATCATGGCGCTGCTTCCCGTCTGTCCTTTCACACTGACGACACTTTGTGCTCCCTCGACTCTACACACACACACACACACGCACGCACACACACACACGCATTCTCGCACGACAGAGACGCCACGGAGGTGACGGAGGTCACCTTACTGTCATCTGCCCATGGCTGCAGGTTCTGCAGCGCGTAGAGGGAGGAGTTGTGCAGGCAGAGCGGGTCCGGCTGCAGCGGCTGGCTCAACGTCTTCTGGAACGCTTCCTGCTGAAGCTGCAGCATCAGCCGGTTGGCCTGCTGCCTCTCGGCCTCTCTCTCCTCTGCAGTCTGTCTCCTGGGTCGATGGGGGGGGGAGGAGGAGGGGAGACAAAAGAGGAAGATATAAGACCTATGTAGTAGTGGGTGTACTCTTGCGGGGGCGTGGACGCAAGATTTATTCGTGCCGCATACCGCAGCATTGTTGGTCTCGCGTCCTCATAAAGAAGCAATAACATTTCTCTTTTAATATTTATATATATTTTTAAAGTGGCTGCCCAAACTAAGGGGGTCAGGACCCCCAGAGGAGGTTTCAAGTTAAAGGGGGACATTTATCATGTTCGGGTTCATAGTTTCTCATATAATGTGTTTATGTGGCTAAAAAAACACATTATTTTTGCATTATTATTTTTAATAGCCGTCTGGTTGCATTAAGAAGTCTGATTGTCTTTGAGAAAATGATTCACTCAGGAAATATTGTAAATATTTGTTCAAATTATGGTCCAATTAGAGTTGAATAGACATAATGGAGGGTAGGCTTTAGGGCGGGGCGACCTCGTGATTGACAGGTCGCTACCACAGTGAGAAATGTTGTGGTTTTTGTTTTTAATCGTTTTCACGGAGTATTTTCACTTCGTGAAAGTCAATTAGAACATTTCGGTTGCCTAAAAAATAATTTAGCCTTCCGGCTGTTCTTAGCTCCACCCTCTTGTCCCCCTTCTGGTTGTACTTTGCTCCACCCTCTTGCCTCCCTTCTTGTTGTACTTTAGCTCCACCCTCTTGTGTCCCTTCTGGTTGTTCTTAGCTCCACCCTCTTGTGTCCCTTCTGGTTGTACTTTAGCTCCACCCTCTTGTGTCCCTTCTTGTTGTACTTAGCTCTACCCTCTTGTCTCCCTTCTTGTTGTACTTTAGCTCCACCCTCTTGTGTCCCTTCCGGCTGTACTTAGCTCCACCCTCTTGTGTCCCTTCTTGTTGTACTTTAGCTCCACCCTCTTGTGTCCCTTCTGGTTGTTCTTAGCTCCACCCTCTTGTGTCCCTTCTGGTTGTACTTTAGCTCCACCCTCTTGTGCCCCTTCTGGTTGTACTTTAGCTCCACCCTCTTGTGTCCCTTCTGATTGTACTTTACCTCCACCCTCTTGTGTCCCTTCTGGTTGTACTTAGCTCCACCCTCTTGTGTCCCTTCTGGTTGTACTTTAGCTCTACCCTCTTGTTCCCCTTCTGGTTGTACTTAGCTCCACCCTCTTGTGTCCCTTATGGTTGTACTTTAGCTCCACCCTCTTGTTCCCCTTCTGGTTGTACTTAGCTCCACCCTCTTGTGGCCCTTATGGTTGTACTTTAGCTCCACCCTCTTGTCTCCCTTCTTGTTGTACTTAGCTCCACCCTCTTGTGTCCCTTCTGGTTGTACTTTAGCTCCACCCTCTTGTTCCCCTTCTGGTTGTACTTAGCTCCACCCTCTTGTCCCCATTCTGGTTGTACTTTAGCTCCACCCTCTTGTTCCCCTTCTGGTTGTACTTAGCTCCACCCTCTTGTGTCCCTTATGGTTGTACTTTAGCTCCACCCTCTTGTCTCCCTTCTTGTTGTACTTAGCTCCACCCTCTTGTCTCCCTTCTGGTTGTACTTTAGCTCCACCCTCTTGTCTCCCTTCTTGTTGTACTTTAGCTCCACCCGCTTGTCCCCCTTCTGGTTGTACTTTAGCTCCACCCTCTTGTGTCCCTTCTGGTTGTACTTTAGCTCCACCCTCTTGTTCCCCTTCTGGTTGTACTTAGCTCCACCCTCTTGTGTCCCTTCTGGTTGTACTTTAGCTCCACCCTCTTGTTCCCCTTCTGGTTGTACTTAGCTCCACCCTCTTGTGTCCCTTATGGTTGTACTTTAGCTCCACCCTCTTGTCTCCCTTCTTGTTTTACTTAGCTCCACCCTCTTGTCTCCCTTCTGGTTGTACTTTAGCTCCACCCTCTTGTCTCCCTTCTGGTTGTACTTAGCTCCACCCTCTTGTGTCCCTTCTGGTTGTACTTAGCTCCACCCTCTTGTGTCCCTTCTGGTTGTACTTAGCTCCACCCTCTTGTCTCCCTTCTGGTTGTACTTTAGCTCCACCCTCTTGTGTCCCTTATGGTTGTACTTTAGCTCCACCCTCTTGTCTCCCTTCTTGTTTTACTTAGCTCCACCCTCTTGTCTCCCTTCTGGTTGTACTTTAGCTCCACCCTCTTGTCTCCCTTCTGGTTGTACTTAGCTCCACCCTCTTGTGTCCCTTCTGGTTGTACTTAGCTCCACCCTCTTGTGTCCCTTCTGGTTGTACTTAGCTCCACCCTCTTGTCTCCCTTCTGGTTGTACTTTAGCTCCACCCTCTTGTCTCCCTTCTGGTTGTACTTAGCTCCACCCGCTTGTCTCCTTTATGGTTGTACTTTAGCTCCACCCTCTTGTGTCCCTTCCGGCTGTACTTAGCTCCACCCTCTTGTGTCCCTTCCGGCTGTACTTAGCTCCACCCTCTTGTGTCCCTTCCGGCTGTACTTAGCTCCACCCTGTTGTCTCCCTTCTGGTTGCAAAAAAAACCAAGATGGCCACGACAAGCATGGCACACTTAAAGCTTCAAAATGGCGGCCAATGGTTGACGTAGACGACTATGTCTGTTTCTTACATGCAGCCTATTTACATTAACATTTACTTTCTTCCTTTTTTAAATTATTGCAGGCTACCCTCAAAAAGTACCTTCATATATCAAGATAATCTTTTTGGGGGGTTAAACTGATGACAACCAGTAACTTAATGCAACCATACATTGCTTTGTTTGCATTTACATTTATATAAAAAATATACATAAATGGAAATAATACCTGCCAGATTAAGGTTGTTCAGTCATATTTATGATATTTTAGGGTGTTTATTTCTTTTCTTTGGCAGCTCGTCGCCTTAACGTGTCGGAAAAAAAACGTGTCACGGGATTATGTGCAAGTGAAACCTGTTCATTTGCACACCGTCTATGTTTACTGTTTCCTTCAGTTCCCTCAGCTTCAGGCTAAATGACAGCTGATCGGGACGAGTGACGGGTGCTGGTGGCGGGGAGGCGGCGGTCCATCCTGCTCCTTGTGTTTCCACGAAAATAAAACATACACAGGAAACAGCGTGTTTTTTAAAGGACGCGTGCTTTTTAATGGAAACGTTACCCCACGAAAAGGGAACCTTTCGGGATCGGCACACTATACGAGTCTGCAGGAAGATGTTTATCATAGTTTTTTGAGGATTCAAAAAAATCTTTAATCGAATCTCCTGCCAGCTGATGGTCTTGACGACCATTTCCCCACCTATGTGGTATTAATCGTACTAATTTCAACCAATAAATTCTTCGAAAGATCCCTTCCAGTAACGCAGATGAAGGAACAACGAAGACTTTAAATAATGTACAACGCTTTTTCTAGTCAAGCAAACCAGAACAAACTGCTCTCAAAATAAACCACATCAATACAAATGGCAGGTAGAAAATCACAGGAGGAAGCACACCTCTGAAAAACACTCTTTCATGCACACCGACCTCCATCCATTAGCCACACATTATTGTTAACAGCATTATGATAATGTGATTCCCCCGGCTGCTGATTCGATCATCCTCTTGTTACTATAGCGTATAGTCGTCACGCAAAGACGTCCCTCATGCTCGTCCTATCAGGTGCACACTACAGGGAGATGGCATACAGCTAAGCAGAAATAAGAAATATGAAGTTACGCATATTCCCCTGTTACTCGTGACAAGCTGCTTGGTCTTGGATTTAGTTTGCGTGGATTTTATTTCCTTTTTATCACATTTTTAGTGTAAAAAATACATCTTAGATGTTTCAGTGCTAGAGAGACTGTGATTGTAAATCATTGAATACCTTTTCAAACCAGTTTAAGACCAAAGATAACTCCTAAATGTGTTAACAACGGAGGCTTTTAAGTGTTTTCCATGCGTATTGAATTTAAAACTGTCGCACAAGCTTTACGATCGTTTTAAACATTGAAACGGTGAAAGGTAATTTAGCTTGTTTGTAATAAACGCTTGTGAAATATAGTGTACTGTCTCTTTAACTGAGGGCAGGGCTTCATAATTTGATTCCCGACTCATTTACTTCCAAATGGGTATGAACAACAGTTAGAATGAAGTGTGTGTGTGCGTGTGTGTGTGTGCATGTGTGTGTGTGTTTTCTGTCTATGCACTTGGCAGTCAATTCCTCCTGTGAGTGTTTCGGTATTGCTTTGGACAGCAGCTTTCTAAAAGGCCTTTCAGGAGACTCGAGAGTAATTGTGCTTGGTCAAGTGAACCGGCCTCGACAGCGAAGCCAAATAGGTGTTGTGTTGTGTTGTGTTGTGTTGTCTTGTGTTGTGTTGTACGACGCCCCGACCGCTTCAGCCGCCGGCCGTTTTTTCGCTCACGATTTGAAGTGAAACACCGGTAAGCATTTTTTGGTTCCACCGAGAGCCAAAAAAACACGGCGTCGAATTTATGGCTCTGGGAAAAAAAAGAAGAAGCTAGACGGAAGGAGAGTGAACATCCTGCCCCCCCCCCCCCCCCATAAACACAAACGGCTACAGGAAACATCCACCACGGCCTCTTTGTTTTGCTTAAGTACATCACGAGGGACGAGATACGAGCAAAAAATGTGGCGAGCGCCAGAGAGAGAATTACTGATGCTCATTGCCCCCCCCCCCCCCCCATCTCTTCTTCCCCCCAACTGTAATCTTACCGCCATTTTGTCCGTCTGTTTTGGAACCAGGTCTTGACTTGCGCGTCCGTCATCTTCAGGGCCTTGGCCAAGGTGGCGCGCTCTGCCGACGCCAGGTACTTCTGGCGGTGGAAGCGCTTCTCCAGCTCGCAGATCTGCACCCGGCTGAAGGACGTGCGAGGCTTTTTCCTCTTGGGCGGCGTGCGGTTCTGGTACGGGTGGCCGATGCGCCGGGTCACGGAGAACGGGGACAGCGCTGCTGACAGAGAGTCGATTGAGTTGGATTGTTCCTGGAAGCGGTGGAGTCACGGAAGTCCAATGCGTTAACGCTAACGGAGAGTTTCTTTTAAAGAAACTCTCCGTTAGCTTTAGCCGCGATGGTTACTGTAACTAATTGGCTGCGTATGGACTTTTGTTATCGGGTGGCCGATGTGACGGGTCACGGAGAACGGGAAGAGCGGTGGGGTCACAGAAGTCCATTGCGCTTATGCTAACGGGGAGTTTCTTTTTAAATGAATTTACATGTTTTGTATGTGGATTTTGAACATACAGTGTTGGTAATTTCATTTATTTGTTTGATATTTTCAAATTGTCCTTATTTGGATTGTCAAAATTAACTCTTTCTAAATTCATGCATTGCTTTTTTGACTTATTCCACTTATTATATTTACAAGAGAAATCCTTTGGTGTTTCAGTACCCTCGCAGCATTGTCAACAAACCAAAATCTAGTTTTAGGCGCGGGGGGAGATACATTTTATGATTGATATTGTATCAAGGAGCCCCAAGCTTCCCAAAAAAGGGATGAAATATCTTTTTACCACCCAAAATAAAAAGTCATGCCATGGAGGGTTAAGAGACTCCCCGTTAGCATTAGCTGCGATGGTTACTGTAACTAATTGGAGGCGTCTGGACTTTTTTTTAAGGCTCCGAGATCAATATCTGCTCGTGGAAGGAGTTATTTCAGCTTCTAAGCACATAAACTTATTTCCCTTGAGGTTGTTTTTTGTTGTTTTGTCTGCGCTCATGTTATAAAACACAATTTAGCCTTTTCCGGCCCTCGGTTGTAGATAAAAAAAAAGATTGTCCATCTTGTTCTAACTCTGGATAAAGCCAGTGTCGTTTTGGGGAGTCACGGGAAAAGGCCCAGAAGCTGCCAATTGAAGAAGATGAATGTAATTACAACTAATATTCCCCCAGTGAAATTGTTTAGAAACCAAAAGAGGACGTTTAAGGAAAAGACGAAGAGAGAGTGATACAGCATCAGCTCCTAAAAACCATTCAGGAAAAGATTTAGACTAAAAACACACAATGAATGCGCTGAAAAAAAGTCATCTGTGATACAGGTGTGTGAGTGAGGAGGGGCGACTCACCTGGACACGCCCCCTTCGGGAAGGGGTAGTCTGCTAGAAGGCCGCTGGTGTCTCGCAGGTGGGCGAGCTCGGGGTAGTAGCATTTGGCCAACGTCTCCACGGTGCTCCAGACGGGGACCCGGCCCATGTCCCCCTTGGGGAGAGGACACAGGGACCCGATGGGACCCGGACCCCCTGGGCCCTCTCCGGCTCGGCTCTCCTCCGACTGCTCCCCTAAAAAAAAAAAAAAAAGGGGGGAAAGGGATAGACACAGTCAGGTCCCCACATCTGGAGTTAGCAGCAGCCGGCGCCAACGTAGCGGAGCGGCTAATCGCATTCGGCGGCCTGACTGCTACTTTAACGTCGTTAGCTCATCGCCTCTTGAGTTAGCGTTTTGGGGAGGGTTACATAACATTACACATCTGCCATTTAAGGAAATAAGTGCCGGGTTACAAAGACAAATGCAGCATGCTGGTCAGCCGATGAGAATCAGGCAGGAAAGGTCATCGACTGACACTGGGATGAAGGTCAAAATAGGACTAAAAACACTATAATAATAATATCAACCTACGTAAAACAATCTATTCACCGACATTTTTGCATGAATATGAATGTAAGCCTGGGTTGTGTTTTTCCTCTCTCTCTCTCTCTCTCTCTCTCGCTCTCTCTCTCTCTCTCTGGGCCCCAGGCGGCTCACTTTCACATACATCACTGTATCTGGGTATTAATAACAACTTATCTCCCTGCGTCATAAAATATCTATGAATCCTGTCTATTTTGTCAGCCATGGGTAAACAGAAGATCGATAAATGTAATGAGATCGTTGTTGGCCATGGATCCACTCCCCGGGCCACATTCTCATATTTTGGAGGCTGAGTGAAAATCAAGAAATGGATATAAAAAAATAAAAAAATGGTGTCTCTCATGTGTCAGATGCTCCCCCAGCAAGCTGTTTGTCCTCCGTGTCTTACAGGGTGTTTATTTGTTTTTGTTTTGTCAGAAGCAGCCAAAATGAATACGAAAAGAAGAAGAAAACACCACATCTGCATCGGCGTCGCATGAGAGCTGAGAAACAAAAAAATATTCATTTGCAACGACGATCTGAAAGTTAAAACGGAACATCGTCCCCCGACGGTGCCGAACACGAGCAAATGATTTGTACTAAAAAATAAATAAAGATGAATAGCTGCAAAGTGCCGTAACAGGAGGTCACATTAAAGGGAACATTACCTGCAGTGTATATTAGCAATGCAGATTTAGTGCCTCAAATGACAACTCACTCGCCTTTTATTGTGTGTTTTTTTCTTCTCCACTGGATTTATAGTGCGTCTTCTTTTTTTTCTTCCTCTCATTATTGTCTTTAATCTCCTATGGTAATATCCCTATAATGTCATTATCGGGTTTCACGCCACGTGCTGCACCCGGTGCTCAATAATAGTAAAACTGGTAATGCTATCCCTCTAATATTCCTTTCGGGACTTAGACATGGCATCTGTGGTATTTAATCACGGCTTTATAGTGACAAGATTCCCATGATGTCTCTGATATTTAGGCTCTCGCATCAGACTGCGGCACCTCATGTGGCCCTTTATTCTGACTTTGCACTATATATTTGTTTTTGAAATCTATGATGTCTGGTTACGTGACTTTTCCATGTATATATATATATATATATATATATAGACACACATTCATAATTAGCCCTCTTTGGCTGGCGTCTTGTTGCCCCATGTGCAGCCTTATGGGTCACATGCTGAGAGCGAACAGGCCTGTTGTTGCTCCCAGCGGCAGCTCTGGCTAAATGATACTGCATTAGGTGGCTATTTCAGGCCATCTGTGGGCTAACTAATGGACCAGGCACATACGAGCACGTTCAGAGGCAACCAAGTGCACGCATGGAGCCCTCGGACCTGCCACCACTGAAGAAGAAGAAGAAGAAGAAGAAGAAGAAGAAGAAGAAGAAGAAGAAGAAGAAGCTGAGAAATATATACTGCGTTTATCCATCTCTGTTATTGTTATTAGGAGTGAAAACTATGAGGAATGCTGTAATGGCTGCAGGGTATTAAACCAACATCCAATTAAACCTCACTGCATCGGTCCTATAATAAGATTATAGGAATAAAATGAACCAGTAATATTCCTGTATCCTTATGGCACTTGAATGTGTTTATGGTGCCTTTAAAAAATTTTTTAAAGCCAATTTATTTTTATGTAAAAAAAAAAAATCACTGTATTAAAGGTATTTAAATGTGCATTTATACTCTTGAGATTAATCCAACATCTACATATGCATATTAAATATGTAATTTAACTCATCGAGCACGCTTGTAGTTTCCTATAATATATGTTGCTGGACAAATTCTAAATCCCACGAGATAAAACGCGATCGTGGTGCAAAATGTCAATTTATTTATTATTTATTTATTTCGTATGTAGGATTTTAATCATTTTCCACCATGAGAAGAATAATAATAATTATAATTAACATTATCTGGAACGAGCATGGAAATAAACAGTTACGCATGTTATTGCAGCGTTTTTTTATTCCAGATAGGGAAACTGTGTATTATGACGTATTATCGGAGCATTTATTGTTCATAAAAAAATTAAAAAATCGTATTCACCATTAAAAAAAAGAAGATAAATAAAACTCGTTCCTTTTTCTTCCTTCAAATGAAAACAAGCCAAACGAGTGAGAATGCTAAATCTGCTGCCTAATACAATTTAGCATTAAAAAATGCTACCGCGGAGGATATGTTCCCCCTAATAAAACCACCTATACTTAATAACACTTCCCGGTGACAGCGCTTCCCTTCCCCACTGCGGATATTACCTTTGCGGCAATCTAATAAATATATCCGTGAAGGATTCTAAAGGGGATATTGAAATATAACATGAACATATATTGCTATTTATTACAGTGTGCGGGACAAAAGGCAGACGCGCAGTCTTCTGTCACGCGGAGCATCGGTGCCGTGTGCAAAGGAAACACGATCACATGTTGTTGTTGTTGTTGTTTTCCTGCTCTGCCATTAATAACACAAACATATATTTAGAGAGAGAAAGTGTTTTTATAATGTGGTTTATTATCGGTGCTACATGGCTCTGTTTATGGTCAATGGTCCACTTTATTTGTTTGTCCTTTTTATTATTATTATTATTATTAGTAGTAGTAGTATTATTACAGTAATAATGTATTTTTGTATTGATTTGATTAGTGTTTGCATATTGCATCTTTTTTTGGTCTTTTGTATCAATTGAAACTGTCCACATTGTGTGTAAAATCACATTTAGAAAATTTTCTTTTAAAATGAATTACAAGTCGGTTATTATTGAATAATTATTATGCAATAAACATTTGCTTCTACTTAGTTTTTCCGTCTTGCGTTTTCACTATTTTGGTGTGTGTTTGCTATTTTTTTTAGGTAATTAAAATCGTTGCCGAGCATTGGTTTAAAAAAGAAGGGTTGTATCAAAAATTAATTTTAAATAATGTAAAACATTTAAAGCAGAATAGCTAAAAAACTACCACCACTACGACTAATATTACTACTTATAATACTACTACTACTACTACTACTACTGCTGCTGCTGCTGCTATCACTATTACCCTACACTAATTATAATAATTAAAACAATGAAAACTGCTTATATAAATAAGAGTGTACCTATATGAATCCGCCCTGAGCCCAGGTGATCACCATGACGCCGCCAGTGAATAAACAAGTGTTAGTTTCATTCGGAGTGGATTAAATGATTCATCCGACGCCCTGAAGCCCAAACGCGTCAGTCCGGGATTTATCACCCGAATTTAGGCCACGAGCACGCGCGCGCGCGCCGGAGTGACAAACGAGAGACGCCTATTGTGCAATTTAACAGGTTTCGTTTACATCCCTGCAAGAAAAGATAGAAAAATACTCTCACAGAGACAAGCACGCACGCGCGCACACACACACACACACACACTCCCATGGCTGCCAGAGCCTGTGGCTAAACGTGGAGATGTTTAAAGTTGCACGGGGCCGGTTTTTTTTCCTTCTACTTCTTCACTCCTCCAGTTTCAACTCGAAAAAGAGAAAAGAAAAGAAAACACAACAACGGAGAGAGAGAGAGAGAGAGAGAGAGAGAGAGAGAGAGAGAGAGAGAGAGAGACGTTTAAAGATGGTGCTCGTGCCCATCAGGATGGATGAGAGTCCATTTGATTTACGGCTTCTTATAGGGAACAGAGGAGGCTAAATATGGATAGTGAGTGCGCGTGTGTGCCTGTGTGTGTGTGTGTGTGTGTGTGTATCCTGATCAATACTAGTGGAAAGATATAAGCTGCGAAATAATTACAGCGACACAAAGCTGGGAGAAATTAAACGAGAGGCCCTCGGTGGCTATGAGTAGAATTGATAAGCCTATTTACACTGTTTCTGTTCGCAGCTGACATCTCGTCCCCCAGTATTTAATAATTAATCAGCTGGAAAGAAGAACGGAATAGTGAATATTTAATGCGTGGAGAAGAGGGGGGGGGGGGGAGGAGGAGGAGTCAATGATGCTCTTCATTTTGTTCCTTCTTCTTCGTCTTCATAAAGGATGAGGTCATGAGAAACGAGACCAGTGTACCCTCCCAAAAGTGAATTATAATAAAGAGAATAAAACAGAACGCTTCACTCAATGAGTATTTTTTGAAATGATAAGTTAAGGTTAATTAGATAATTATAGCATGTTGGCTATAACACTGTTACGGTGCGTTATTGCTGTGGATCAATGTGTCAAAATAAAAGCTTTTTTATAATTTTTTAATATAAGCTATAATAAACGCCTCAAAACCACGTGATTTTTTTTACATGTTAATATAAAAGCACGTGAGTGCATGAACGTGTGTGTATCACTGTATGTAAATGCCATCATGTGAGCAAATATCTACAATAATTAAGGACATTTATTGTAATCTTCGTGTACTTGTTTTTAGAGAATCGATTTTTTATTTTACGTATTTTTGTCTGTATACATTTGTCTGTATTTAAATCCAAAAGGTTATTAATTTAAACAAATAAATTCCACAAAAATAAAGTCTCCACAAAGTATAGCTGTACTATTGTTGCACCATTATATATATATTAATATATACTAGGGCAAAAATAAAACTGAGGTTTTGAAGAGTGTAATGTGAATTATGAAAATGTAATTTGTAGAACACATATTTGAGGTAATACGTCTAAATTAAAATACCAAATACTACAATCATAGTCGCAATTATGAATGAATAATACAATAGGTGTGACCTATTTTTACCCACTGTTACATACATTTTAGCCTGCCACGTGCAATTATTATTATGACTCATCCCTCTGCACACAAACACACACACACACAAACACACACACACACACACACACAAACATAACACAATAAATAAATAAACTCATTCATCCTCATGAGAAGCCGGGGAACGTCATCCGCTGTAAATGGAGAGTGATGGTCCAATAAACTGATTCATCAGCACGTCCACGTCCATCCGTCCCCTCGTTCATCAGACGTGCCCTTCCAGCGCCATTAAAGTGCCCGTGCGCGCGCGCGCATGGACGATTCGTTATAGATTGCAACCTAAAGATGAAATCAGCTCCCAACATCTGCCGACCTATTAAAGGCCCCGTTCCTCCAACACACACACACACACACACACACACACACACACACACACACACACACACACACACACACACACACACACACACACACACACACACACACCTTACACCTGTAAGGACAACGCTCCTTATTTGGGCTTATTAATAAGAAGGCGTGTGGAATATGGTGTGGTCATATCTGTTGGGTGCTGCGGGGTCACGGGGTCACTCTTTACCTGTTAGTCTGTCCTTGGCAAACCGCCGACTGCTCTCCATCCACGGGAAGGTGAAGTTGGCCGCGCTGCCCATCCCCATGCCGGGCACCGACGCGATGCCGGGTCCGATGCACACGGGATGCGCGGAGGGGGGCGGATGCGGAGCGGCGGCGGCGGCGGCGGCGGCGGCAGAGGCGGCAGAGGGCGGCGGCGGCGGCGGAGGCGGCATGGGTCTGTGCGCCGGCACCCTGATCACCCCGCCGGCTCCACCGCCACCACCTCCTCCTCCTCCGCCGCCTCCTCCTCCTCCTCCGCCTACACCGCCCGAGTTCACGTTGACGTTCATGTTCATGTTCATGCTGACGTTCATGTTCATGTTGACGTTGTAGGAGCCGGCCAGCCCCGCCGCCATGGAGCAGGCCGGGTTGTAGACGCTGTTGTACCCGTTGCTGTAGACGTTGGGGGCCAGCGCGTAATCCGGGTCGCCGGTCCGGTTGGGCAGCATGCAGCCGCTGGACTGGTCCGAGCTGTTGAGGATCTGGTCGATCCCGAAGCTGATTGGCTCATGCTGCTGCTGGTGCGTCTGGTTCACCTCCTCGATCCCGGTCTGCTCCATAGTTTTTATTTTGGAAAAAAATGGTTTATACCCGTGGTGTTGATTGTCAGATTTGATGTGTTTCTGTCATTCAATGAAACGTGTGTGCACGCGCGCTGCAGGGTCGGACTGTGTTTTGGGGGAATTCAAGCATCGACACAGGTCGGATCTACTCCCAGGAAACCGAGAACGTGTCCAGCGCTTTCCAAAACCTTGCCATCATCTGTGTCCAGCAGCGGGGATCGGGTGTTCCCTAAATGAAATGCCTTTCCATGAGGGCTACGAAAAAAGCGTATCCATCTTTACCAGCGCGTTCGTTCCCAGAGAACTACACACACACACACCCACACACACACACACACACACACACACACACATACACACAAGGCACCCTTGAAGAAGAAGGAGAGAGAAAAAACACAACCAAAGATGCCAAATGGTTATCCAGAGTACTTACACACATATACACACACACACACACACACACACACACACACACACACACACACACACACACACACACACACACACACACACACACACACACACACACACTCACACACACAAGAAATCCGTGATGCAGTTCTCTGGAGAGGCTTGATGCGCTTTTGTTCGACGGTCCATACACACGCAGAGGGCACGGCGGGATGCCCAAAAGCTCGTCGCTATATCACCAAAATAAAGCCACAGGACGAAAACGAAACCCAAAAAAAAAGCCCAGAAGGAGGCGACGCGCTGACCTCGCGCGCGCGGATATTAATTGGAGGTGAGAGCGAAACGAGGGCTGCGTGGCGCTGCGCGGGGAAGAAGTGCGTTTCAGCAGGTGAGACAGCCCTTCTGCGTAAAAGCTGCCATTCGGTCATCCAGCCAAACCTCGCCTCCCTCACTCTCTCACTCCCTCCCACCCTTCCTCCCTCCCTCCCTCCTCCTCCTCCTCCTCCTCCTCCTCCTCCTCCTCGGTCGGGCAGTTTGTGTTTGCTCCGATTTCTTAAAGAAGCCGCAGCTTTCTTACTTTTAGGCTTTTCCTGCCACGACGCAGTTGCGCGTCTATTTATTTTTTTATACTGTAAAAAAAAAAGGTAAATTGCATATAAAAATTTTCTGTAAAATATAACAGGAAATATTTCGTCGTCAGAAAAGATATATATTAACAAGACACATATTATATATATATATGTATATTTATTTATTTACTTAATTATTTATTTATATATTTATTTATTTAATTAGATATTTATTTATTTATATATATTTATATTAGTTATTTATTTATGCATATTAATATTAGTTATTTATTTATGTTTTTATGTATATTTATTTATTAATGTTTCTATATATATATGTATTAATGTATTATTAATTGTTGAATCTTCAATGCTCAGTTAATTTTTTATATTTGTGTGTCCAACTTTACTCTGAGATAATCTATGTTAGGTTTGCTTTTTTCTAGATATACAAAAAAAAATAAGAATCTTAAATGTAATCCCAGAAGGGATGTGATTGGTCACCGGCTTTACATTTAGGAGAATCTTAATAATAATATGTTAGAGTATCGCTGCCACGTGACTGTTTTGACAGCGGGTGCTCACTTTTGATTTCATAGCAGAGCTAAAGGAGTGTATATTTGTGTGTTTGTGTGTGTGTGTGTTTATGTGTGTGTGTGTGTGTCCAAGGACCCCACAGCGTTTCCCGGTACACCACTTTAGGATCCACCAATATTCGGATCAATGAACACTGAGCGAGTATAAAACCAAAGATGATGCTGGATGAGGCCTGAATGGGATCCCCTTATTGTTAATGGCAGGTTACATCAGTGCACTGTGTCCTACACGATACAACCACTGGGCCAGATGTGTGTGTGTGTGTGTGTGTGTGTGTGAGAGAGAGAGAGAGAGAGACACTAAAGTAATAATCTGTTGCACACAATGAAGCCATAAATCCAGCGGTATTGACGGGAAGCGTGCCGACTGCAGCCTGATTTAAAGCCTCTGATAGGCCCATCGCACAAAGTAATGAAATGTAAAGCAACCGTAAGCGATATTTATCCTGTAGGAAGCAAACATGGAGACCCAGGAGTGGGATAAAGGTTTTACATCTCCATGAAGAGGAGAGGATGGAGGGATTAGAGAGATGGATGGGTAGATGGATGGATTGATGGATAGATGGATGGATGGATGGGTGAAAAGGTGGATGGATAGATGGAAGGATGGATAGATAGATGGATGGATGGGTGAATAGGTGGATGGATAGATGGATGAATACATGGATGGTTGGATAGATGGATGGATGTATGATAGATGGGTGGATAGATGGATGGATGGTTGGATGATGGATGGATTGATTGATGGATGGACAGTTAGATAGATAGATAGATACAGATAGATAGATAGATGGATGGATAGATATATGGAGATGGATAGATAGATAGATGGATAGATAGATAGATGATAGATAGATAGATAGATGGATGGATGGATATATGGAGATGGATAGATAGATAGATAGATGGATAGATAGATAGATGGATGGATGGATATATGGAGATAGATAGATAGATAGATGGATAGATAGATAGATAGATGATAGATAGATAGATAGATGATAGGTGACTTGATAGATATATACATATAGAGATACTAGATGGATACAGATACATAAATAAATAGATAATTACAATAATAAATAGCAGCTGGATGCATATCGTGGTCTCAATTCAATAAAAACGAGAACAAGATGTCTGTCACAATAAAAACGCGACGCGCAGGAAAAAATAAAAACGGGCTTGAATCCATAATACATCACGTTTATGACGCACTTATTTCACTTTCCGTGCGAATAAAGATCTCTCTCTCTCTCTTTCTCTCTCCCTCTCCACGGCGCGAGGTGGGTAGGGGGAGCATAAAAATCAATTGCGTGAATTCAGAGGCCATATCAATAACGTGCGGGGGGACGAGCGCGGCGCAAGGCTGCTGCATATATATTAGGCCTGTTTATATGCGCGCGTTACAATCAAATGAATAGGGACGAGAGGGCGCGCGCGCCGAGCCGCAGATCAACTTACCGACAAGACAATTGGCCGTTTATGCAAAACCGGGAGAGATGTATGAGCCGGAAGGCGGAGGGATAACGTGTGAAAGCACCTCTGGGTGACGTCGGACTGGGTGTGCGCAAACGGAGCGCTTTACGCACACGGGGTTCCCAAACCTTCCCAAACATGTCTGTGTGAAGCGTTGTCTTTGTTAGTCAGTGTTCTGTCTATATTTTAATACCTTTTTATATGAATTGCATTAATTTGACTCTTTTCTTTGCATCGAACTGCGATAATATAAATCATATAAGCCAGTTTCCTCGGATATGTATTTAATCTCTTTGACTTTAGGCTTTGGCAGATTTATGCCCCCCGAAGTCGTTTCCATATATCAAAGACCCACAAGTGGTCACATGTTCAGATTCAGATCGATATTATTATCCCACACCGGCTCAATCCGTTTAGCAGAAGGAGGAAGCCCTGAAGCTGCACCGTGCAAACAAAGAGATGACACACACAATAAGATGACAACATATATCATCATCATCATCATCATCATCATCATATTCTCCTCAGACACATCTAGAATAAACAATTAGGTCAAAGAAAATAAGAAACAGTCAATCCACTTTAATCCACTTTAAAATCAAATATGATATAATTCAAGTGAAGGTTAATGAATGTCATAGATATGTTATATATTGTTATATATTGTTATATAAATAAAGACAAGTGAAGGTTAGTGAAAAGTCATTGTTAAATATATATATATATATATATATATAATATATATATAAAGATACAAGTGAAGGTTAATGAAAGTCATTGTTAGATTGATACATGTATATATATATTTATATATATGTATATATATAAAACAATGACTTTCTATATATACAGTATATGTATATATATATATATATATATACAAGTGAAGGTTAATGAAAGTCATTGGTAGATTGATATATATATGTTTATATAACAATGACTTTCTATATATATGTGTGTTATATATATATATAAAGATACAAGTAAAGGTTAATGAAAGACATTGTTAGAGTGATATTTATATATATACATTTATATAAAAAATATATATATAAATGTAAATATATAATATATATATATATATATGACTCATGACTAAATACTTTTTATTTATTTATATCTGCAGATTATTAACTATATTTGAGACACTTGTAGGTTTTGAAGACCAAGCGGAAAGAAAAACACACAAAAATAACAGTTTGGTTTTCCCCCCCACAAACACACACTGCTAAAAGTCAAAGCAATTACAAATAAAATCTTCCTGGAGTTCAAGCTACTTCATTTACTTCTAACCCTAAAACCGGTCCATGTGCTCCTCTCATCACCGTGCGCGAGGCTCTTCGTCATCGCGATGCGCGCGAGGGTAAAACCGTGCACCGTATCCCGGTTCTGAGTCCTCCTCAAGCAGCTCGCGCGCAGCCGCACACCGAGTGTCTTGTTTCATTATTCTCCACAATGTAGTCCGTTCGCTGTGATTAGTTCCCACGAGCCGCTGTTATAATGAAGCTTAAGGGAATTTAAATGATTTTTAAAAAAAGAAGAAAGAAAGTTATCTGATTTATAATGTGCAGTTTGGGACTCTTCAGACTGATAATGTCACATTTAACTCCATGCAATGTCTCATCAGCAAAACAAAATAATTACGAAATGATTCAGTGTTTTTATTGAATCTACTAAAGCAACCCTTGTAATACACCTGTTTTTTTTAAATTAAAGTCGTTTTCTTTTCTTTTTTTTACATTTCTGTTTTGTTTTGATCACAGCTCAATAAGAAAATTCCCTATCAGCCTAAATGTATATATTTAAACACCTTTTTCACCAATCTGTCAACATATATCTCCTTTTGCATGACATCATCCTGTAAAAGGAACCACTAAATGTGGATTTATTGAGATTATTCATCATGAACTGCCTGTTTCCTCCCAGCTTTGTTGAACTACCTTCCTTTAGCTTCACGTCTCTCTCAGCCTCTCTCTCTCTCTCTCTCTCTCTCTCTCAGCCTCGCTCTCTCTCTCTCGCGCTCTCTCTGCTTGTGACCTCAGCTTCCCCACCAGGATCCTTAAAAAGCTATCTAATAAGCTATACAGCTGCGAAATATGAGGCACATTAAACGATTATTACTATTTAAATGGGGATCCCTGACTTATTATATGGCTGCCAATTGAAAACGCGGGCCAATAGGAGCTCTACCTATAGCTCTTAAAGGCACACGTGACACTATTATGTTGTGCAGGATTGCAATCAGCAATTTTTACTAATGCAATAAGGCCCCATTGCCAATTAAGGTATACCCCCCTCACACACACACACACACACACACACCCTCCTCCCCCCCCCCCTCAATAAGAGAGGCCCTCGCTGACGTTGCCCAGAGGCGTTGTCTATGGGTGCCGGCTGTGCGTGATGAATCGTTATCTCCAGGCCATGCTGCTAGTCTGGGTAATAAAGTACCAGCAAAGCGGGGAGACAAAAGGAATTCGTCACAGTGGCCCTCCTCCCCGATACATTAGCGACCTGTACCGGTCCGGGGTCCAGGTCCCGTTTAGGGGGGACCAGAGGGGCCCGGAAGCAGAACACAGGAAGAAGAAAACGGAGTATATAGGCTATAAGCGTCTCCATAAATGTTGCGCACGCATCAAATGGAAACGACACACCTCGATATTATACTTTGAGTAAATGTGCACGTGTTGTAATTATGAAGATGATTGCGCCCGTCACGTGGTCGCGCGACATTAGTGTGTGTGTGATATTGGTCATTGGGGCTCGCGGAGGAGAAACGCCTCCTCAGACTTTAGCTGCTCGCTAATTGTTTTCTGTGTTGTTATTATTATTATTATTATGATGTGGGCAATGATGTGACGACGTCTTCCAGCAAAAAAAAAAGAAGAAAATTAATAAAAAATACAATAAATCAACCTCCAGTTTAATGACTGTTGTTATTCTCGATGGCGTCATTTCCGCTCCAGGAACTATTCGCCCGCAGACATTTGTCTCTGTGAGAATAACCAGCTGACGTGGATTCTCTGGGAAAATATGAATGTGTGTGTGTCAACAAGGAGACACGCCAGGGTTAGAGCACGAGCTGCTGTCGGCTGGTTGTTTGTGGAGAGTCGTGTCCAAACTGTGCGTAAAAACATCAACAGTGACACCCGGCTGAAGGGCAGCGAGGCCCCGCAGACACGCTGTCCGAGAACGGACGTATTTAAATTGACAGCTGAACTGGTCCCGGCCCGTGAGGTGTGGCGGTGGGTCGGGGGTGTGTGTGTGTGTGTGTGGGGGGGGGGGGGGGGGGAGAACACCAACACCAACTGCCTCTGCAATCAAGGATGTCTCGGATCAGTCTGACGGAGCCCGACACGCCCCCCTCCCTCTCAGGGTGCTGTTTGGCTCCTCTGTTGCCACGAGGTTTGAGTTTCACAATTTACACCCAGAAACAAAACAGTTCAATGGCGGAGGAAGGAGCTGTGAACCCCCCCCCCCCCCCCCTCCCAGAACACATGGAATAAATGTGGTTCTCATGCAGATTCTACCTTATTCGCTCCTTATTATGAATGAATTCTAACATTCTGCTGTAGTCTGGTCTGGAGGGCCCTCGGAGGCCCCGGAGCCCCCCATTGATCCCCAACACCGTCTCACATGCACATCTCATTGAATCCATGTATAGGTTTCCATCACGGATGATTTTCGTAATTTATATTGTCGTGGAAACAATAGCCGTGAGTCATATTCCATTGTGTTGTGACCATCCTGATGAATTCATTTAACGTTGTGCTGTAGTCTGGTCTGGGGGCCCGTAGGCCAATAGGAGCCCCCCAAACTCTTCTCACGCATCTCATTGACTCCATAGGTTTCCATCATGGATGAATTTTGGAATTTCTATTTTAGTGGAAACGATGGAACGGCTTAATGGTGCTATTTTCCAGAATTATGCCCATATTCAATTTTGTGTGTGAATATTCCATTGAGTGAATCTGTATTAGAGCTTTCTTATTATTTTTCCAGGAGTTGGCGGCGCTGCTCGTATATTGCTGCGTGTTTTCATCAGGGCTCATAGATGCTGAATCACCATCGTGTTCATCCGACATTTATTGAAATGAAAATCATTTTAAGCGTTGAGTTAATGCCACGTGTACGTCTTCTTAAAGCGCTATCGACCCGCGATACCAACGGCTGCTTTAAAGCGTCAGCAAAACGGTTCTGGAGGGGAAAATACGCTCTGGTGTCTTCTTGCTGAGCGGAACCGAGACCAGAAACACAGAGAACCGCCTAAAAAACACCCAGAGACAAGAACACGAGAACAACTGACAAAGAAATACAAAAATGACCCGAAGGTCAAGATGTAAAGAATAAAACTAGCAGCTAGAGTCACTAAGGTTCTCCATACAGTGACGTTCTCTTGTGGTTCTCCCTTGAGGGTGTGGACACTAAGGTTCTCATGGAGTACAGTGAGGTTCTCTTGTGGTTCTCCCTTGAGGGTGTGGACTCTTAGGTTCTCATGGAGTACAGTGAGGTTCTCTTGTGGTTCTCCCTTGAGGGTGTGGACTCTTAGGTTCTCATGGAGTACAGTGAGGTTCTCTTGTGGTTCTCCCTGGAGGGTGTGGACTCTAAGGTTCTCATGGAGTACAGTGAGGTTCTCCCTTGAGGGTGTGGACTCTTAGGTTCTCATGTGACAGTGAGGTTCTTGCAGTTCTCCCTTGAGGGTGTGGACTCTAAGGTTCTCCATGGTAAAGTAAGGTTCTCTTGTGGTTCTCCCTTGAGGGTGTGGACTCTAAGGTTCTCATGGAGTACAGTGAGGTTCTCCCTTGAGGGTGTGGACTCTAAGGTTCTCATGGAGTACAGGTTCTCTTGTGGTTCTCCCTTGAGGGTGTGGACTCTATGGTTCTCATGGAGTACAGTGAGGTTCTCTTGTGGTTCTCCCTTGAGGCTGTGGACTCTAAGGTTCTCATGGAGTACAGTGAGGTTCTCTTGTGGTTCTCCCTTGAGGGTGTGGACTCTAAGGTTCTCATGGAGTACAGTGAGGTTCTCCCTTGAGGCTGTGGACTCTAAGGTTCTCATGGAGTACAGTGAGGTTCTTTTGTGGTTCTCCCTTGAGGGTGTGGACTCTAAGGTTCTCATGGAGTACAGTGAGGTTCTCTTGTGGTTCTCCCTTCAGGGTGTGGACCCTTCGGGGGTTCCTAAGAACAAAGTGTGAATAAAGTAAACCTGTTATTGCGACACACAAGGAAGAGTTGCGTAATCTTCATCGGTCTTTCCTCAGAACCGTTCGGTTCCTCTGGTTCCTCGGAACATTTAGGAACTCGTTCACGTTACAATCTGTCAAAATGATCTGCCGAACGTCACCAAAACCTTCAAAGTAAAGTAAACCTGATATCCACGCCAAGCAAATGACACAATCCTTCAACATAAAACAGGTTTTCTGGCCTTTTAGTTTCATTATATCTTCATTTATTTACTTTTTTCTCTCCAACCTGGGTCTTAATATTGAGTTATGCCACTGAAAAACTGATCTTTACCAAAATAATTCAACATTTAAGTGTGAAATATTGATAGTTTATAATATATTACTCCTTAGACTCCATGATTAGGTGGTTTATCACAATATATTTTGCGGCCAGTGTGTACCAAGAGGACCACACTGTGACTTGTTGATGGGATGTTACCCATAAGCTGCCAACCAAAGAATCCTAATTATGATTATTCATCCAGCTTGCGGAACCTCTTTTCTTCAGAGTGCTCAGCAACCAGAGTTCTGTGATAGATGAGAACCAACCCCAGGAGAACCCGTTGTGCCCCGTGGAACCCTCTTCACTGAGAGTGTAGAGTTACAGGATTCTGCATTTGGAGGGTTCAGTCCTTGACTCTTTGCCTCCCTCAGGGGAAAACCTGGCGCCTCCTGCCCTGGAGCAGACGACTCGGAACTGAACGGAGTGGAAAGGAGGAGGAGGAGGAGGGGAGGGGGAGGAGGAGGAGGAGGAGGGGGAGGAGGAGGAGCGAAAACAGCTTTAAAAAAATCTCTGAAATACAGGCTTAGGGATGAGAGATGGAGGGATGTCATGTTGCTGCACTGAGCGTCACAGGCCTATAGGCTGCAAGAAAACAGGTATTTATGGAGGGTAAATATTAATCGTGTTATTATTATCATTATTTATTATTATTATGTGATTGTTGTTGTTCAGAATTACTATTTATGTATTATTATTATTTATTATTAGTTGTGTTATTCTCCAGACTTACTACTTATTCATTATTATTATTTATTATTATTTGTATAGTTGTTGTTTAGACTTACTATTTATTAATTATTATTATTAATTATTATTTGTATTGTTGATGTTCAGACTTACTATTTATTTATTGTTATTTTAATTATTATTTGTATTGTTGTTCTTCAGACTTACTATTTAATTATTATTATTATTATTATTTGTGTTATTGTTATTCATACTTATATTTATTGATAATTAAAAAGAAGCTGGTTTTGAATCCTAGAACTTTTCCTCCACGTGAGTTTTAGTCTATTTTGGAGAAAGAAAGAAAAAATCGACATAAAAGGTGAAATAAAATCCGTCATTTCATTTCTCGACTTTATCTTTTTTTCCCACTTTTTAAATGCAAACCGATTCATTTTTGCTCTTCCGGGCCGTTTGCCTCCGATAAACTTATCGATTAGACATCAGTTAGATAGCCAGGGTTTATTGAGTAAGTTGGTGAACCTGAAAGTGAATTACAGGAACTGCTCTGGCCCTCCGGTGAACTATTTAGTAGAATCTAATTTACTTTGATAAATAACATCTATTTTATTTACTCTCGCCATTTTCATCGCGGGGCTTTTATTGTGGAGGATTTCTAGAGAGAAATTAGAGAGACTTTGATCACGGCTTCGTTTTCAGAAAGTCTCTCTAAATACATCTATTCATCGTTGTATTCTTACTCCTAATAAAAAGAAGAATTAGTCTTAATATTATCGTTATTTTTATTCATTATGTTCTTTAAAACATAGTCTGAATATTACTATAATTTAGCAACAGATGGTATAAGTCAATTATGTCTGAAAAAAAACCCCGCCGTTCATATTTTCGAAATCAATACTCGATCGATACATTCCACAATCCAGCCTCCATAGATTTTAATATGCATTTCTCTTTTGTCTGCAGGAGTCACGGACCACACGCTGCACTGCAACGTCACACTGCTTCCTATAAGTGTAAAGCAGTCGACGGCGTCATTGATTAATCATTTAACATTCATATTTCATTCATATTTCTATAATGCATATCTTTATATTTACAGTCACGTGTCTCCTTCTCCTCTCTAATTTCGTGCAAACCACTAGCAAATTAAAATAAATTATAACAAATATTATAAAACAGTAATAAATATGTCCAAAACAAATAAAAAACAAAACAAAAACAAATAAAAATGTGTGCGCGGCCTGTTTGTGCTCCTCTCCACGGTCTGCTCCGCAGTGCGCATGCGTCGTCTTATAAGCGTATAATTGTCCGTATCATTGGCTTTTTGTCTTGTTCACAAAGCGGGACACAGGAGCGGTAATTTAATTTCCTCTCTGCCGCGTTCAAGAGCCACCAGCCCGGGATCAGGCAGGAGAGAGCCCGGGGCGGTTCTGGAGGGGGGGGGGGTGGCTGTGGACATCTGCCTGCACACAAAAGTGTATATGAACGAAACCCTGGCGCACGTGATGGAGGGAACACCCACTCAGTGTCTGGTGACATAACCTTATTAATATGTATTCATAGAAGGAACAATGGCTTCTTTTATATATTATATATATGCAGTTTGTATATTATTAATTAATATCAGTCTGTTGAGTTTTATATCCATCACAATACTTCCAATAATACATATTGTATTTATTATAATTTTTTGTAGTAGTTGTAGTAGTATACATGTGTTTATTCATTAAACAATATTTACTGCATTTTATTTGTATTTGCCCATATTTGTTGCACCACTTTTAATGCTTCTGCTTCTTAATTATAAACTCATGTTTATTCTTATTTCATCTTTTATTTATAGTTGATTTTCCTTTTATAATAATACATAAAAAGATTAATTAATTCATTTGTTGCTGCAACAAATTAATTGATTTATCCTTTTATTTATTATTATTATTTATTAATTCATCCTCTTCAATTAAAAAAACAAAAAAACAAATACATTTAAATAAACTTTTTCTAAAAATAGCTGAGGTGTATCAGCTGTTATTATTGGTATCATAACTACACGAGCTATTGTCATACACACAATGTAATCTCCTTTGAGGGCCGGGAGACGTTCAGAGATGAATTCACAGATCATAACTCACATGACGGATTATTAAATCATCAGTTACCATGGAGATGAAATACTGTCGACTTTCTGAAAATACCGGAGATTGGGATTCAGTTTGTGAAGATGACCGCGGACTCGTCTGACTCGCTTTTCATTAGCAGAAGGAAGAGAGTGAGAGGAGAGTGAGAGAAGAGAGGGAGAGTGAGAGAAGAGAGGGAGGAGAGTGAAAGAAGAGAGAGAGAAAAGTGAGAGAAGAGAGAGAGAAGAGAGAGAGGAGCTGCAGACACGACGACATGCAGCCATTAAACTGAAGTCCCATCACGATGAGGCCGACTTGTGTGCGTGTGTGTGCGTGTGTGTGTGTGTGTGTGTGCGTGTGTTCACACCGGGTCCTTTTATTCTTTAGGAAATTCAACATTCAGTTATTCGATGAAACCATGAAAGATGTGCAGCTGTGTGACCTGAACATTATGTATAAGACAATATAAATACCCCCCCCTCCCCACACACACACACACACACACACACACACACGGGATCCTTCCTGAAATGACATAATAATACTAATGTTAGGTTTAAATGCATTTGCAACGTGAAAGGGGGAAAAAAAGATTTGTGTAAACGAACTCTTTGTTGACATCGTGCTCGTCTGAGGAAGAATGAAACGAGCACTGTGTGTGTGAGAGAGCGAGAGAGAGAGAGAGAGAGAGAGAGAGAGAGATGGTCCATTAGGCCTGAGGGTGTATCATTATTGGAGAGCCTGGCTTCCCCCCCTCTCTCTCCCTTTCTCGCTGCCTCTCCCTCTCTCTCGCTCTCCATCCCTGCCTCCCTCTCTCCCCCTACCTCTCTCTCTCGTCCTCTTTCTGCCTCCCTCCCTCCATCCGTGCCTCCCTCTCTCTCCCTCTCTCCCTTTCTCTCCCTCTCTCTCGCTCTCCATCCCTGCCTCCCTCTCCCCCTACCTCTCTCTCTCTCGTCCTCTTTCTGCCTCCCTCCCTCCATCCCTGCCTCCCTCTCCCCCTACCTCTCTCTCTCTCCTCCTCTTTCTCCCTCCTCCTCCATCCCTGCCTCCTCTCTCCCTCCCTCTCTCTCACTCTCCATCCCTGCCTCCCTCTCCTCCTATCTCTCTCTCTCTTCTGCCTCCTCCCTCCATCCCTGCCTCCCTCTCCCCCTACCTCTCTCTCTCTCGTCCTCTTTCTGCCTCCCTCCCTCCATCCCTGCCTCCCTCTCTCCCCCTACCTCGCTCTCTCTCGTCCTCTTTCTGCCTCCCTCCCTCCATCCCTGCCTCCCTCTCTCTCCCTCCCTGCCTCCCTCCATCCCTGCTTCCCTCCCTCTCCCTCCCTCTTTCTGCCTCCCCTCCAATCACAGGGGGCGGTTCCGTGACACCGCCGTGCAGCAGCTTCCTGTCCGGGGGCCTCGCCACTTCCTGCTCTCTCTCTCTCTCTCTTTAATTACGCCGTGACGCAATGCAATACCCCCCCCCCCTCCTATCCCCCCCCCCTTCTTTTTTCCCGAACAAAATATTCCCACATAAATTCATTTCGCGGCCCATTAAAAAATATATATATATACAGCGGGGGCGAGATCGTTCACACCGCCGCGTTCCCAGAACACGTACGCGGGATGTGATTTATCGGCGTTCGCGACCACGCCAAAACGCGGCACGCGCCCCCCCCCCCACACGGCAACCTGGCCTCGGCATTAACTCAACGTAATGTCTCACAAATTAAAGTATTGCCGGCTCTACCGCCGCGGCGTCAGATAAATGTGCTCTATTAGGAGGCCTCACGCTGGGCGCACAACAATTGATTGCTTGTTTGTGTTTTCATATGGCGTCCGCCAACATGCAGCGTGATGGATGAGGGCCCCGCCACCGCCAGTTGCCGGTAAGTCGATTGCTGTTGGGTGTTTTTTTTCCTTCTTCTTCTCTTCCTCTAGAGTTGGTCAACACACACACACACACACAGAGTTTCTCTCTTCTTTATTGAGGCTGTAGGAAGTGTGTGAGGTGTGGAGAGGGGGCTGATGGGAGTTGAACCACGGCCAATGAGAGCAGATGTGATTGCAGAGCCGGCGAAGGTTGTCGAATGCGGTGATGTTCACGCCGCGTGGATGTGACCGCCGGTTTCTACCAACAACAACAACAACAACAAAATCAACAACAAGAGGCAGGTTACAGGATAACAAAAAGGGGGGCAGGAGCTGGTGTGTGATTGGAGGAAGTGAGAAAAGGTGAGCAGGAGGGGGCGGGGCCAGAGGGGAAATAAATCAGAACTGGCGGGAAAATACACAAAAGGCAGGAAGTAAGAGGCGAGGTAGTGGGGTCCGACATGTGACCTTTTTAAAGTTTGTGGTTTTGCTCTCGTAGGCCGAAATTATGAGATTATTGTTTACTCGACTGTGTTTTCTCGTACAACAGATTTCATACCCCCCCACGATTTGCAGATTTGCATCACGCTGCGAGGTAAATTAAAATCAGTCGTTCTATCTTTTTTTGCACACTGCTCCTGGATTAATAGAGCATATATATATATTTATATATGTATATTTATATATATATATTTAGATATATGTATATATATTTATATATATATATATGTATTTATATATATATTTACATATATATATTTTTAAAATATATTTATTTATATTTATATATAAATATATAAATATATGTATATATATATATCTCGCACAGCATTAATTGGTGTTTAGCTCCATCGGTCTCCCAGGTGCTGATCGCAGGTGCGGCAGGCAGAATTGATGAGAACGCCCTCCTCCCCGCCGCTCTTCATCATTACTCACTTCCTCCTCCTCCTCCTCCTCCTCACGACCCTCCAGGCCCGCCCTCACACATCTCTGCCCAGCGATGCATATAAATGTGCACAAACTTAAAAAACAAAACAGGACTGGCTGTTATATTTATAATACGTAATATTTTGGTTGTCGGCACAGTAGTCCGTACAACAGAGACAGAATGTAATTTTAAAAAGTTATAAAAATTATGACGGTGTATTTCCGTTGTCATTTCCGTTATCAGTGCAATTAACAGTGTCAAAATATATTTTTCACAAGAAATACATGCTTACATTACTGTTTTGGCTGATATGTATATTGAAGCTGTTTCAATGTGATAGAAATGGAATATAACCGATATTTAATTAGCGGTCTCTTGTGATTTAACGGTTTATCATTGTAAACACCACGTGTCTTTTACAGTGTACAAATGCGCACACTTAAAAAAAAATATATACTGGCCTGGCAAAGTAGTCTGTACATTTAACAGTGACAGAAGGTTTTTTTTTTAAAGTTATCAATGTAAAAATGACGGTATTGATTCTTCATATTACGGTGTAATTCCATTATCAGTGTAATGTTTAGTAAAATTAACAACATATATTTTTTACAAGAAATAGATGCTTACATTACTGTTTTGGCTGAAATATATATTTACGGTGTTTCAATGTGATAGAAATGAAATATATAACCTATTTTGAATTAACGGTCTCTTACTGTAAAACATACATACTTTTTTTACAGTGTGGGCAAACTGCGACCTCCAGTCAGAGGTCGTCATTAAGCATTAACCATGTTTTTACTCCCTTCTAAAAGCCACTTGTCTCAAATAGGTCTTCGTCGAGAAATACAGCCAAAGAAAAAAAATGTATATCATGACGGTTCATATGAGCTTAAATCCAATTTTGCAGCGTACGCAACATCTCGATCAGAAGCGAAGCGGAAAGAAAGGGATGCTGTGTAACCGGCTGCACGATGAATAAGTGCTGAGTCTCCCGCTGTAAACTGGGTGTTTCATCTTGGGGGATGCGAGCGGCCGAAGAGGAGGCCGACGCCAGCCGAGGCGGCTAATTGCATTTTTTTTCCTCCTTCTCGACAAGAACGGAGGATTCCTTCCTATGTTATTAATCATAATGAGTGGAGTATAATAAGCTACCATACATCATGCCGTTGACAAGTCGTAGTTTACCCGATCCCGAGCGTTGCTTCTTCTTCTTCTTCTTTTACCGGCCCCTTAAACTGAATTAATGCACGCGGCGGTTCGGTGCCATTGAATCAACACGTGGACGCTCTGCTTCTGCCCCCAGACCCTGGAGAGACATCAAGAATGAGACCGTCCAGGAATTATTAACCATATATGTTTATATGTGTGACCAACTGCAACCGGTTTGCACTCATTGAATACATTTTTCAATATATTACATAAGTAATACCATAAGTTATACCATGAGTAATACCATGAGTAATACCATGACTAATACCATAAGTAATACCATGAGTAATACCATAAGTAATACCATGAGTAATACCATGAGTAATACCATAAGTAATACCATGAGTAATACCATGAGTAATACCATGACTAATACCATAAGTAATACCATGAGTAATACCATGACTAATACCATAAGTAATACCATGAGTAATACCATGAGTAATACCATAAGTAATACCATGAGTAATACCATGACTAATACCATAAGTAATACTATGAGTAATACCATGAGTAATACCATGAGTAATACCATAAGTTATACCATAAGTAATACCATCAGTAATACCATGAGTAATACTATAAGTAATACCATGAGTAATACCATGAGTAATACCATGAGTAATACCATGAGTAATACTATAAGTTATACCATAAGTAATACCATCAGTAATACCATAAGTTATACCATGAGTAATACCATAAGTAATACCATAAATAGTGTTATTTATAAGTGCTAATCTGTTTTTATTGAAGGTATAGTCGGAAAAGATGTGTTTTTATATCAACATAATAATCATATTAAACATGTTTTTCATAAAGCATTCATACCGTGGTCCATATGAACACGTCAATGTTTTTAATTTCTCTCCATTGCAACTAAAGCGTGATTAAGCTAGCTTAGCATAGATACTGGAAACGGGGGAGAAAGCTAGCCTAGCTCAGTCAACAACATCTCTAACTCTGACAGGAAGCAATTATGTCAAATTATTTATTGATTCATATTAAGATAAGATAAGATAAGATATATACTTTATTAATCCCCAAGGGGAAATTAGTTCTCTGCATTTAACCCATCCTTAGTTATTAAGGAGCAGTGGGCTGCAGTGATGCGCCCGGGAAGCAACTGGGGGTTCAGTGCCTTGCTCAAGGACACTTCGACTTGCAACTAATGGGGAGAGCGGGGATCGAACCGACAACCTTGGGGTTGCAGGACGACCCCCTTACCCCACTGAGCTACAGCCGCCCCTGTATATATACAGGACTGTCTCAGAAAATTAGAATATTGTGATAAAGTTCTTTATTTTCTGTAATGCAATTAAAAAAACAAAAATGTTTTATTCTTTTAATATTGCTGATTAAAAACTCTAAAATCCTATCTCATAAAATTTTAATATTTCCTCAGACCAAGTTAAAAGATTTATAACAGCTGAGTGTTTGTCAAGGCTCAGGAAACCCTTGCAGGTGTTTGAGTTAATTAGACAATTCAAGTGATTTGTTTAATACCCTACTAGTATACTTTTCATGATATTCTAATATTTAGAGATAGGATATTTGAGTTTTCTGTATATATATATATATAATATGTTCATAATGCTGTAGATTAACACTAATTTGACTTCACTTTTCCCTTCACCACATCACTACTTCCTGTTTCGAGTACGCATAAGTCACTATTACACATTCCCAGGTGTCCGCGTTCACTTTTTTTTGTCCCAGATTTGATGCGACTGTGAACAGAAAGCCATGTTTCCTCTTCTGTAGTCCTCCCTGACATTTCTGAATCAACTAGGTGGGAGGCCGATTCTATCACTGTGTTTAATAACGGGGTCACGGAAAAAATGAAAAGACACCCGAAGCTAGCCATACCTCCTGAATGGCTATCTGGAGAGAGAGAGAGAGAGAGAGAGCGAGAGAGAGAGAGACACAGCACTGCAATGTAATTCATCGTGACCGAGCTCGCGGCCTTCCGGGCTTCAGCTTCGAAAAAAGGAGGAAAAAAAACAAAAACTAACAAATAGGAAATAAGGGCATTTCTCCTCTTAATCCCTCTCTCGCCTCAAGGGCGAATAGACACGGTGTTAAAGACTTCACAGCCGAAGAGATAAGGTCCGAGTCGCTTCGGTCAGTATTGCGATAACTTCATCAATCGTGGTGGAAAATGCAATCAGACCCAGTCCGACTCCGCGGCCGCCGATGCCCTCTGGGAGGCCGAGAGAGAGAGAGACATTCATTTTGGCGAGGAGGGCACACGATCTCCCTTTTGTAATTAAGAGTACCCAAATAAACTGTGTGTGTTACCCCTGAAGTGGAACAGTTAAAACAAATAAAAGGCTAATGAAGAAATGATTGCTCTCTTTCAGGAAGAGAGGGAAGAGGAGGAATCTTGAGGCGGAGAGCTGCTGGTATGCAGCGGTGCGAAAGCGGCGTTACTCGCGGTGGAAATCGGTTAAAAAAATAAAGTTTATTTAAGTGAACTGTGTATATGTCCGTCAGATGGGAAGCTAGGTCGTATAGCTGGAGGATCCGACGTCAACTCTTTCTAAAATGGCGAATGATTGCTAATCCGGCATCCCGGTGCGATGCCGTTTATTCTTACAGCGTAAAAGTGACGTGTCACGGGAAAAAAGAAGCAGCAAAAATGAGTAATTTCTTCGTAAGATATCACACGATCCGTTAATATGAGGACACGCTGGTCTAATTGGCCCTTAGCTAAGCCCCGCCCCCTCCCTCAGAGCTACCGTGGAGCCCACACTGCCACTCACTGCACTCCTTGAAACAATATTATCCAATTTGGGGGGAAAACGGAAAAATTGGGATATCAGGGAGAAGCAGACGGAAGGATCTAAAATATGTGTTTGAAGGACGTATCCAAGATGTCAAACGGACTCAGCAGTGAAAACAAGTTAAAAAAGATAAAAGATAGATGCTACGCTGTGATTGGCCGATCTTTGTTTGTGTGGCGGGACTTAGCGAAGGGTCAATTTACAACAAATGTTTGCTCTTAACCCTTGTGTTGCCTTAGGGTCATTTTGACCCGAATCAATATTACACCCTCCCCCTGCCTTTGGGTCATTTTGACCCGATTCAATGTTTCACCCTCCTGTTACCTTTATATTTACTAACATATTTTACCCTTTGGGTTCAATTTGACGCCAGCAATTAAAACCTCCAGAAAATTATTAGAATTAATATTGTTTTCCAAGTTTAAGTGTGAGGCACTTTATGTTTGTTTGTTGACTACCGAAAGAACACCGACATTAAACATTGAATGGGGTCAAATTAATCCTAAAGCGGGGGGAGGGTGTAATATTGATTCGGGTCAAAATGACCCTAAGGCAACACAAGGGTTAAATAACGTGACAATTGAATAGAAACATGGCTCCAGATGATGGACAGCAGTCTCTGGCTTGTTTCTGCATGTGTGTGTGTGTGTGTGTGTGTGTGTGTTTGAGTCCCTTCCTGTCTTGCTGTCAACCTGGACCCAGTTTATCTTCACACCTGCCTGCAATCGGCTCATCGCCTCCCTCAGCTCACACATCTGCTATTCATCAGCTCTCCCCGGCTCTTCATCCACTCACCGCCACGTCGTAGTTTCGGCTCCTTTGGTATAGAACCGCGTCTCAGGCTTCAGCTCTAGAAAATATGATCTCATACTCCACTCTTGACTTCCAGTCCGTCAACCGCCAACCCTCCTCGGCCTCGGCGTTCCTCAATTCATCGCCATTCTCTCCTGCAACCCTGCGGACATCGGTCCCTATGATTTCGACTTCTACCTCATTCTTATGCTGCGTCACACCAAAAACCTTTACTCGCTTGACTATTTTTTTTTTTTTGCGTCATTCGTGCCTTAGAGGGGGCGGGGCTTATTTCCGTGGACACAGTCATCATTTCCTTCGTCCACCACGGAAGAGCTAACCACTAGTTCTGTTTTATACTTGTTGAGGACGTCCCACAAACGTCGGAACATCTAACGTCCTCGTGTTTGTGTTCATAACATTAATAAAATATATATATATATATATATTTATACATGACATCACCCGTAGGCTCACACAGCTCGGTGATTTTCACCGACGACCTCTAAATGACTTCAGCTTCCAGCCCTACGAGATCAGCAGCAGTTAGATTCTCAACGCTGATTGGCTTTCGCAACTCGCCATCCTTCGAATTGTTCGCCTAAGTTTAAATATTTCGCGCCGCGCAATTCCCGTCTATCGCAACCACTCGCGTCTGTACGGTGACTTTGCTTTTGGGATCTACTCGCGCGAAAAATTCTCAACGCTTTTGGCGTGAACGCAACTTAAGAAGTGACGCCCTGTGCGTGTGTTCGGGACGTCGCTCTCCGATTGTATCGACGTTGAGCTCGTTGTTGCGTCGTTACGCCGGACCGTCCACCCGACACGGTCGCATGTTGAATAGGTTAAAAAAAGCTCAACCCTTTTGAGCGTAGATTTATTTTGCACCCTGTTCCCAGGTAAACAACGTGGCGACTGTGGGTCAGTGGTGAACGGGTCCCGTCTTTCAATCAGGGGGTTGGCAGTTCAATCCCCGCCCTAGTCGATGGGTCCTTAAGTCATTCTACGGTGTATGAATTTAACATGATTGTAAGTTGCTTCCGATGAAAGCGTTAGCTAAATGACATGTGCTGTATACTTTAAAACGTGTCTTTTAAAATGTTTAATTAAATAACAAGACCAGAGGGTTCAACGCATTGCGAATACGTTTATTTAATATATAATTCAGGCCAGTACTAATGCTTCATTTTCATAATATTACATATTGACATTTCCCAGTGCGTTTGGTACTTTTTTTTAAAGGATCGGAATACTTCCTCCAGAACAGTCTGCGTCCACGTCGGGCTTCCCGTAATAAAAAACAAATGTTTCTCAGCGTCTCCGTTACCTTTTTTCTATTTCTGTAAGTGTGAGCCGTGTTTCCTTTTTTTTCTCGGCGAGATAACTTTGACGGCAGATCAAGACGCCGAGCCACTCGGGCGATCAAAAGGGCTCCGACTGCAGAGATGAAAAGTTTGTTTGCAGAATTCCAAAGCGCGACCAACGTCTCCGGTTACAAAGCGAAGGTCAATCCACTTTTCGGTGACTAGATTTCAGCGGCGAAGAAAAAAAGGGGGGGGGGGGGGGTATATAGGTGAAAGGAAAACACAGCAAGCAAAACACGTCAGCTATTTCAAGGCGTCAGCTGTCTCGCCGCGTCGACACATTTAAAATATCACACAGGCCCAGAGAAAGAAGACGAAATTTAGCTAACGCGTCATCGAATACATGATGGCGTGGCGCATACCTTTTTTTTCCGCGGAGACGTTGCAGAGGCTTGTTGGGGTGATCGGCGTATCATCTGAAATGTGATCTTTCACATCTGTGCCCAAAAAAAAAAAAAAATCCCCACTACTGTCACAAAGGCGATTTGTTTTTGTTTCCCGCAGCGGTGCAACTTTTTTCGACTTTCTCCTTTGACTGTCCGCACATTAAAGTGTCAACGATTGAAACTTCTGGATTAAGAACGAGTGAAGCGTCTAGGCAGGAGGTAAATGCATTAGTCCCCTCCGGAAACCAGATACGGGGCTTTTTTATTAAGAAGGACACAAGTTAATTTATGTCAGGGCTTAAAAAACGGAGCCCGATGCCGCTTCTTATGTTAATGATGAAGCAGGTGTTCAAAACCTCGGGAACAACTGGCTCCGTACCAAATATTTCATTTCCAAAGACTATTAGTGGAAGAGATCCTTTAAAAAAAATGTTTTAATAAATATACACAAGAACACGCCGGTACACGTTTTGACCTCTTACGACGAGAAAGAGAGGCCCGAGAAAAAAAAAGGAAGAAGAAGAGAAATCGCACGTCGACTGTTGCAGAGCAGCAAGAGTTCGGGGGGTGGTGGGGATGGGGGGGGGGGGGAAGGAAAGGAGCGTGACACCGTTGAACTTTTGGCGCTGGCGTGTCCGTGCACGCACACGGAGGGAGGGCCTCCTCCGACTTTACGTATCGACACATTCCCATCTGCCATTGTCTTGGCAGAGCAGGAGCTTGACGGAAAAAAAAAGAAAGAAAAGAAGGAAGAAGAAGGAAGGAAGAAAGAAAAAAAAGCCAGCAGCCAAATATCTCTCTCTCTCACTCTCTCTCTCTCGCTGTGATCGACATAATGTATATTCTTATATTTTGTGTTTTGTTTTTTTATTCTTGTGTGTTGCTGCTACTGGCTCGACAAATTTCCCCTTGGGGATTAATAAAGTATATATCTATCTATCTATCTATCTATAATGACTCAAGGAATGAGCACTTCAGCTAACGTTGAAAAAAAAAAGAGGCATCTGGATAGCATCTCTTGTCTTGGACCCTCTGAACTCTCTCCGGCCCCTTTGAAACGTGTCGTCGCCACGCCGACCGGGCCGCGCCACTTTCATTCCACCGGCGGCGGCGGCGGCCGCTGTGCTTTCCCACCTGTCATCTCGCACTCTTGAGCGGCCCGAGGCCGACCTGCGGACAGCTCCTGAACGTGAAGGGGGTCACAACAATGGCGCCGGCGGTGTGTGTGTGGGGGGGAGAGTGGCGTGGATACAGCCCCCCTTCCTCCCCCCATCCCGCCGCGTACTGTATTTCGCTTGTCACCGTGATGGAGGATTCAATATTCTCTCGCACAATTAAAACTAACCTTTTGTTTGGGACTAATCGTTTGGCAAGTTACTGAAGGGAACAGAATTTTATTAAGTAGAATATCAATAATAGTTAAGTGCTTAAAGCCCCTGATGTCAGCGAGAGACACTTTGGAGAAATTAGAGGCTTAATCATTAGAAATAACTCACGTCTGCAGCACTGCAGCAAATCTTTTGGCTTTTTTACTTTACGCCCTTTTGTTTGAGCATGAGGAGTGATAAGTGTAAAAAAAGTAGCAAATGTCATTCCATTATGCTATTAAATTCAATAATAAATGTATAAATTGGCTTATTTAGAAGTGTTGCACATACAACACATGACTTTCACCCAGCAGGCCACTGTTCGTGTCCCAGAAGTCAAAACCTTTCTTTTTTTTCTAAATTATAAGTTACATAACTTTCAAACTCGCCTAACGTCACTCCTGTAGTTATTCTTAACCCAAACCACACACTCTGTAAACCTTATTCACTGCGAGGCCGCGCTTTTATTTTGAAAAGACTGCATGCATGTGACAAGTCGAAAGTGACGGATGTGGCCGGACATTTATCGGGAAATGCATGAAAAATTAAGCTGTCATACGAATTGCTCTAGGTTATCTTTAATTGTCTAACAAACTATCTTTCCCTAAATCTAACTGAGTAGTTTAATCTCCTAAACCTACATCGAAGTTTATTTTGAAAATACAGTGAACGGATAAAAAGCAGAAACAGACACAAAACTGATGCTTGAGAACAAGCTGACACATAAACATATTTAATGATTCGTTATTATAGATTAAACTATTTAGATTCAATAAAATCCACCTCAATCAATTCTAAAGTGTTAACAATGCAGTAACATAATATATAATAATAAAGCACTCGCACATGAGTCAATATCACCGATACTTCTGTACTTTCCCGAAGTAATATGGTGAATGTAGGAATTTTAATTCATGTGTAAAAATGTTAATGTTAATTTTTTTTTAATAATCAAATAATTCAACAACGTTGGTGATAAATTGTTGGTTTCAATCCACGACATACACACCAATCAATTACCTCCCATTGTGTAAGGAATTAAATGTACGTTGCATTGGAAACAGACGTCCAAATGAATGTAAAACACACAAAATATTTGGTTAATGAACTTCAAACATCACCAAGATGTTGGTTTTCATTTCTAACGCATACTAGATTTCCCGAGGCACGGCCTAGTGGCCACTACGAGCACTCACGCACTGCTGGAGACACTTTGCATTTCACTCTTAAATTTCAATTTGTATCTTGCTGTTTCCTCAAGTGCCCGTATACTTGATGCTATAATTACATTTGGGCAACGGGGTCTACGGTATTTCAATTAGGAAAGACCGGGTGGCCCCGCCCCTCCGTTAGCCGTCCAAATTCAGGCCTCTCCGCGAACGTCCCGTGACCCACGCCGCGGTGGAGGCCCGCCAACCGAGCGGCAACATCCCACCCGGGTGTGATTCCACCGCCAAAATATAGCCCGGTTTAAAGCACCGCGGCAGCGGAAATTTCACCTCGGTGCAAAACTTTAGTAATGAAGAAACTGCATTACATGGCAGTCTCATTCCAAAATGTTCCATGTAGGAATAATTAGAAATAGACTAAGCGAAACATTAATGTCCCGTCTCTCTGCAGGTGACAGTAAATTATCTTCGCCGTGGTGGAAAAAAAAGAAGAACCATTAGGTCTCGAAAGAAATACATAAAACATCTGTTTAGGCCCTCCCCGAATCATCACGCCCAGCATGCATTGCTGCGGGGGGTCAAACATAAATTTGTGAGAATCTCATAAGAGCACGCGTTCGACAGCTGCCGCGAAGATGACGAGATTCATCCGGCGTTATTATTCGCCGGGATCAACAGGGAAATAAGTTTTTGACCGCTTCTTACGGAGCGTCGGTACGGACCTGCTGGTTCTCACAGGAAGTCTCCGTGACAACGCCCTCAGCCACCATCGCCCCCGGCCTCGGCTCAACCCATTGATGTCGGGCCCCATAATAACCACGCTGAGGGTGTTTGGAGAGAAACTCGAATACCGCCGCCATGGCTTTCCTTTCAGTTAGCGTTGGCCCGGATTCAATCAAACCTCGTGCCTCGATGGATGCGGAGGGAAGCTCAGGTTAATGGCCGTTGACGGTGGAGATGGTAATACTCTGATCTTTTCTGATAAGAAAAGCGTGTGACAACGTAAACAGATGGGGGTTTTCTTCACGCTGTTGAGGGATTGTGAAACAAAAAGAGCACAAACAGACATTTCACATGTTTACAGGCTGGACAAATTTAGCTAATGATGAATAATTGTAAGATACTAAGGCTCACTTCACGAATATTACATAGTATTATTGCAACGGCATATTTTTTTTTGATAAGTCTGTTGACTACTTTCACCTTACCGTTGTTAACTTTTGTACTCCAAAATAATGATATTGTAAAGTCATTCTCCATTTGTTTATGAATCAACATATCCCCGAATTTAGCAAATATGGAACTGTTAGCTAACGGTTTGTTAAAGTGCATTGACACAAGTCGGTTAAGTCTACCTGACACTCTCCCCCTCTTCACGTGTTTTCATAGTCCAGATTGGCTAATCTGAAGAATCTAGATAAGAGGGGAAAAGCAATACTTAGGGAGGAAGTACCCTCATGAGAGCAGCCGGCATCCTCCCACTACACACAGCTACACACCCAGAGGAGATAGGGGCCGGAGGAAGGCATGTTGTCCAATATGCACATATGACTTATGACTCTGTAGCCCCGATCGTACCTTTGGTGAAGGATGGTGGTTAATGGGGTGCGGATGGTGGTTTCTCTCACTAAGTGCCATCATTCGTATACGCTTCAAGCCTCAGTGGCTTTCGCTTCAACTGTCAGAAAATGAAATGCTTAATTGAAAGAAGAAGAAAAAGAAAAGCACGGAAAAAAAGGGAATGCGACGAAGGACAGCGTTCAAGTTCTTTCATCCCCGTACAAGAGGAACACGTCGTCTTACTTGTACCTGACCCGTCTGGAGCAAAATCCTCTTTATTTGTTTTCTCAGGACACAGAAAGTGTCCGTACGAAGAGGCTTGGGATCCAAGTGACTCTGAAGGAATATGTCAGCAATATTTCATTGTTTAGGATTCAATGGTTTTGACAGACATAAATAGGGGGTTTCCTGTTCTGCAATTCTGTTGTGCCCTTTTTCTTTTTTGCATTGGTTGTCGATGTTATTCCTCCTGGGGGGAGGAGGGGGTAGTAGCCCGGATGAGTTGAAAATGAAATGGTGGTAAGAATGATATAAATACAATTGTTTTGGTAGGTTCAAAATGGAGGATGATGATTTCTGATGATTTCTGTTTGATCTCTGTTTGATATGTTTGATTTCTGTCCGTGTTTTTCTGTCCTTGTCTGATTGTTCGTATAGTTGGTTGTTAGGCTGTTATGTAATTTGTATTTATTTGTTGTTGTTTTGTATTGTCTGGTAATGTGCTGTCTTGGATAGGACACTCTTGTAAAGGAGATTTTTAATCTCAATGAGGCATTTCCTGGTTAAATAAATTTAAATACCAAATTAATGAATAGCTACCAAAAAAAATTTAAAATAAAATGATTGAAAGAAAGAAATTGTCCCCAAAAAAATGGTTTACTTTTAATATTTGAGACATGCATTCTAAGATGAAGTGTGCAAAAACGTGGGTGACTTTGAGCCATAAAACGTGAATCGATGTTCCGGGTCGACGAGTCAAAACGGTTTCTTCCCTGCTGTGAAAAAAAAAGGTGAGAGAACGCACAGTCAGCAAAACGCCACCTGAATAAATAAAGACCGAATCGAAGAGAGCAAACAGGATTTTGTTCATCGGTATTCCCGCTTATTGTATTTTTCTATATCTTAAGCCGTCGCTGTAAAAACAAACAAACATGGAGCTTCAGTTACAGAGTGTGTTGTTTACCTTCCTCTGTTGGACGGATGAATCATTTTGACCTTCCGCGGCTCGAAATGCACAAGTGACAAACGATAATACAGAATTTAAAGTCATGCACACAAATAAAAGCGCCCCAAACTAATTCAACAAAGTATTAAAAAATATGTAATCCGCAATTTTTATTTTGCTATTTTACGAAGTCTGAAACGCGCGTGACACGTGATTATACGAAGTCTGAAACCCGCGTGACACGTGAATATACAAAGTCTGAAAACCGCGTGACACGTGATTATACAAAGTCTGAAACCCGCGTGACACGAAGTCTGAAACCCGCCTGACACGTGATTATACGAAGTCTGAAACCCACGTGACACGAAGTCTGAAACCCGAGTGACTATCTTCCATACGCCCAAATTCTCATAACAAGATAAGTAAAAGCTCCGCGCCCCGCCTCCACGAACAACCAGCAAACTTTGTACTTGTCGATGTCAGCAACACGAGTGCCAAACCAATTGCTTCCAATCAGTGTAATTGGCGTTGGGCTGTGGTGTCGGACTCACGCTGGTAGTGGCCCGTTGTTTGAAATGAAACCTCTGAATCTAACGCCCTTCCTCTTTTTCTTCTTCTCCTCCTCTTCCTCACTCTGGAGACGCACTGCAAGAAATGGAGTCTCGACAAATACGATCAATCTTCACTTCTTTCTTATTAATGTTTAAATGTGTAATAAGACAAGATGTTGGACAATTGTTTAATTTATGTATTTTTTCCCTTTTTCCCAAACAATGATAATATCCAAGAATACAGCCCCAGCTGATCATTACATCACCTTTTTATGGCAGAATATTTGGCCCCAGAAAAAGAAAAGAAGAGGGAAATTCTGATGGAAATGTGAAATGTCAATATGTTTCAAGGAATTTAATTTTCACAGAGAGTTCAAGATTCAAGATTCAAGATGTTTTATTTGTCACATACACACACAGCAGTGTGTGCAATAAATGGGCAATGCTCAGCAGGAGCAAAGCAAAGCAAACAAACACAACAACAACAAAAACAAAACAACAATAACAGTGGTGTGTGTGTGTGTGTGTGTGTGTGTGCCTGGTGGGCAGTTGTGGGGGGTCTATGGGGGTCTATGTGGGGTCGTTCACAACCTCCTGATCTGAGTAAAACTCGTCTCAGCGTGACAGTGGGAGGCCCTGATGAGACGCAGCAGCAGAAACAGTCTCTGTTTGTGGGGTGAGGATCCATGATGATCCTGCTGGCTGGGCTCTGCTGCCTCCTGTGTGGTTGTTGTGGTGGTGGGAGGAGTGAGTCCAGTAGTGCGCCTGCGACGCACTACTCTCTGCAGAGCCTTCCTGTCCCGAGCGGAGCAGTTGCCAAACCAGGCTGTGATGCTTCCTGTCAGGACGCTCTCTACAGCTCAGAGTAGAAGGACTGAAGGATCCTCTGGGAAACTTTAAATTTCCTCAGCTGCCTGAGGTGGTAGAGCTGCCTTGCCTTTCTCACCAGAGTGTCTGTGTTTGTTGACCATGTCAGATCCTCGGTGATGTGGACTCCCAGGTATTTATACGCTCACCTCTCCACAGTAGTCCCGTTAATCCCCAGTGGTGAGTCCTCTGTTGTTGTACCTTCCTAAAGTCCACAATCAGCTCCTTAGTTTTGGTGACATTCATGATGAGGCTGTTGTCCTGGCACCAGAGTGACAGATCAGCAACTTCCTCCAGGTAGGCCTTCGAGATCAGGCCCACCACCACTGTGTCATCCGCAAACTTGATGATGGTGTTGAGCTGAACCTGGCCACACAGTCATGTGTGTACAGGGAGTACAGTAGGGGCTGAGGACGCAACCCTGGGGATCCTGTGTTCAGGGTGAGGGATTTGGAGGTGTGTCTGCCCACCCTGACCACCTGTGGCCTGGCGGTCAGGAAGTCCAGGATCCAAGCACACAGGGGTGTTCAGTCCCAGCTCAATCAGCTTGCCGCCAGTCTGGAGGGACTATGGTGTTGAAAGCTGAACTATAATCAATGAACAGTAGTCTCACATAGCCCCCTCTGGCTGTCCAGATGAGAGTGTGGTGTGCAGTACCTGGGAGACAGCATCATCCGTGGATCTGTTTGGGCGATAAGCAAACTGCAGCGGGTCCATGGAGGAAGGGAGGAAGGCGCAGATGTAGTCCTTTATCAGCCTCTCAGCATTTCATGACCACCGAGGTGAGGGCCACGGTCGGTAGTCATTCATACATGCTGGAGAAGCATTCTTGGGCACAGGGACAATAGTGGATCTCTTGAAGCAGGCGGGGACCACGGACTCAGCCAGGAGAGGTTGAATATTGTGGTGAACACTGGAGCTAGCTGGTTAGCACAGGTCTTCAGTACTCGCCCAGATATGCCATCTGGACCTGCAGCTTTCCTGGTGTTCACCCTCAACAGAGCCCTCCTCACACTGTGCTCGGTCACAGAGAGTGTGTTCATCCCCAGCGGTAGAACTCACCAGCTAGCGCTGTTGTTGCTAGCCTCAAACCGTGCATAAAATGAGTTCAGGTCGTCCGCTAGGGATGCGTCGGCACTCACCATTGCGCGGGTCTGCTCTGGTAGTTTGTAATAGTCCGTAGCCCTGCCATAGGCGCCTGGTGTCGCGCTGCTCCATCTGTGATTCCACTCTGTCTCGGTACCTCCTTTTACGTTCTTCACCGCCTCCTCAGTCCATAGACCGCTGCCTTGTACTCGTCCATGTTGCGGATACAAGACCGGAGTTATAGGCAGCAGTACGGCGTTCACAGCTTCACGGATGGATCTATCAACCCGGCTTTTGATTAGGAAAGACCCTAACTTTTACCGTGGGGCGATGGTGTCCGTTAAGCGTTGCTATGAGGCTCATTGCTACTTCCAAACTCGCTGGCGTCACTGGAACTGGATTGGATCATGTCCCAGTCGACAATACTCAGAGCGTCCTGTAGCTCAGCCTCTGATTGGTCAGACCACCGCATTGCGATCCTTTGTTTATACTCCGGAAGCAGAAAAATGGCGGCATGGTCTGATTTCCTAACGGAGGAGAGAGACAGCCTTATAGCCTCTCTTGAATGGCGTATAGCAGTGGTCCAACGTTCTTTCCCTCTGGTAGCACACGTAATGTGCTGGTGAAAGTTCGGCATGACTTTTTTTAGGTTTGCCTTGTTAAAGTCCCCAGCCACCACCACAGCCGCGTCGGGATACTTGTTCTGATGCCGACATAACACATCGTGTAGGTCCGATAGTGCTACGTCGGTGTCCGCTTGTGGTGGAATGTAGGCGGCTGTGGTGATGACCGAGCTGAACTCCCGGGGAAGGTAGAATGGGCGGCATGAGATCGTCAGATGTTCCAGGTTCGGCGAGCAGGAACGAGAAAGAGTCTTAATGTTTTTGGGGTCACACCACATGTTGTTTGTCATGAAGCAGACCCCTCCACCCTTAGATTTACCAGACTCTTCCGTTCTGTCTGCACGGAAAACAGAGCAGGACTCGGTTGGACATATGACTCGATCCGCACCAGCGGGTCAGCCAAGTTTCCGTCAGACAAAGATGTTACAATCCGCATGTCCCGTTGGAATCTGATCCTTGCCCTAAAATCATCCATCTTATTTTCCAGAGACTGGACGTTAGCAAGAAGGATGCTGGGCAAAGGTGGACGGTGGGCTTGAACTCTCAGTCTGTTCAATTCGCTCCGTTTCTCGATGTTTCGTCGTCTCCCGTAGTAGCGACTCCACTGTTGTTGTTGTGGTTCAATCTCTGCCGCCACGCTGGATCGATGGAAAAAGTGGACAAAAACCCTTGTTTTAAAAGTTTATGTCCAAAAGTGATGTTGTTAGTGCCGATGTGTTTGTGGCAAAGAAAATATTAAAATAAACACAAAAACTAAAAGACTGGACACTGCCGCGAGTACGAGTTAATCTTCCGTATCTATTTCCACAAAGAAAAGGTTGCATTTTTTGAACAAGCTTCTTATTTTCTTGTATTTTTTGGGTGTTTTTTGCAGCGTGTTCGATGCCGCCCAGTTGCTGCCTAAGCAGGCGGATCCTTTAATGAACCAGTGGGTATCAGCAGATGTGGGTCCGTAACTTAATTTCGCCCCTCAGCTATAGAGCAGATCCTATGGCGTGTAAGTGGTGTTGATGGATGAGCACCACAGCTCATCATACCCCCACCATCAGCACCCACCCCCTGCATCCAGCACCCTCCAGCCCCGTCTCCACTGTCCCGCAATATACACGTAAATGCACATTTTAAAAAGGTGTTCTTACTCCCTTTTTAAAGTGGCTTCGATTTGAATCATTGAGTAGAATAGTGTGAATCCATGACGGGTAAGCAAACCGACGTCTCTTGATAAGAAAGCTGTCGAAAGCTCCAGAAACAGTCAGTAAACCTCGAGTACTGTATGGCCCGAGGCCATAGAAGTCTGCGTTTACCCCCCCAGGTTATGATGTTCTATGTACTGTCTGTCTATGTCTGCATGACATTTATATGTGATATTCTAAATATTATACCGCAATTATATTATATTTATATAATATAGTCACTCAAGAACTCTAGCTCTGCTGCGAATGAGTCGCCAGGCTCTTAAATATGCCGACAACATTTTTATTTATGATTGCCGACTCGGGCTCGATCGTTCTTGAACGGGAAAGAGGCGAGGAAAAAATTTAACGCAACTCCAGATTTGCACAGGACTTGAAATATGGCCGTCAATATGCAGTGAAATCTTTATTGGTCCATTTACAGGTATCTCAGATTTGCATAGGATTAAGAGGTTAAATGAGGAGAGAACCTGATCTAGCTAGATCTTAAATCAACCTCAGAACAGTTACGTGTCTCGTAAGTCAAGCTCGTTTTTAAGCGAAATTTCGCACACAAGCGCTGCAAATTAGCCACGTTTCAATACACTGGGAACGGCTGTAATCCTCCAGTAAAATAACTTGTTATCTCAGAGATGCCAGATGTTTCCTTCTTTAGTTGGAGGAGACCAAAACAAAGCTCAAAGATGAGAGTATATTAGGTGGACGTGTACCTCGCCGTTAGCTGAGTAATGACTTAGGGGGGTTGTAAAGCGATGTAATATTATCTTTACTGTCGGAAAGCCTAATTTGTTGGGAGTTTTTGTACAGATACGTGTCATAATTAATAATTTCCAGGAACATTTAAGTGTGCATTTCCCAGTGTCTGCGAGATGAATCCACGTGTGATGCGTTTAAGTCATTCAAATGGGTAATCTAGCGTGACGGCCTCCCCCGCGGTGTGAACGAGAGGTGGCACAGAGGCCAACTACACAACTCCGAACCCACATTCATGACACACAACACACACAAAAATATCCTCTGTCCCCTCTGAAGGGCGAGCGATCTGCGGTCGCTGCCCGGAGGGCCCGGGGGGACCATGTGGCGAAGGCGTTCCATATGGGGTAACCCGAGTAAACGCGGGGTAGAGCCTCGCCGTGCGCCGGTGCACTCTGTTGACTGTTCCAACAGACGTGTTTTCCCAAAGCAAGAAAAAAAATAGAGTACACTAAGAGACGGGTGCCTTAAGTCACGGCTCGGCTCACCCGGCCATCCGATCTCACTCGCTTGAAGACAGGGCGGCTTCCCTCGGCTGAACCGCTCAAAAAAACGTCTCTTCCATTTATAACCTTTAACTGTTAAATGTTAAATGAAGAAATATATTGTGCTCAGAGAAAAAAGAAAGAATGAAAGAAAGAAAGAAAGGAAGCATTCCTTCAGCTTCTATAACATCGAAATGAAGTTCGGGGTGTCCTGTGTGTTCTTTTATTTTTCCCTGCCTTCGAATTCACCTGCAGGATGCGGTTGCAATCAAAAATGCTAATTACCCAAGTGGCTTAATCAACATTAGAATAATTACGCCATTAGAATACAGGCACGCTGTGATGAATATGGGGTTGGGTAAAACACCCGTGTAAAACATGTGCCGTTTATTTGATTAACATCAGGATGCAAAGATGGCTCCCCGACCAACAAAACAGGTGATTGATGGAGAGATGGATAAAAAAAAAGAAAATACCGGAGGAGCGAAAGCAGAGGCTCGATGCCTTTCAGTGTGAAACAACAAAGAATATCATGGCGCTCTTCTTTTCTACGCTCCCACAATGACATATATTTCTCACCCGGTACATCACTGCACTGTAAGTATTGAATATATATATTTGTAGTAAATGTTGTGTTTTAAACGGACTCCAATTCAGTCAAATAAATTCATCTTCTTAATTTTTAATTGAACGTCTTTATTGCTCGTACTCTTAATAACTTTGAGTTTTTTCTTTCTGAGACCTTTGTTCTTGTTCCACCCAAAGTGATGTTTTTTTCCCCATATTGATGTCACTTAGTTGAGATTTTACTTGGTTTACGTAGGTATTCTAAACCCATCCAACAGCCGAGTATTTAAGTTAGAATTTACGACATCAACCATTAACCGATAAGCAATTGGGATCTGACCAAAGCGCCAGTGTGTGACCCGTTGGGTTTGTCCGATGTTACGCACACAAACTCGGACCCTCGACTCTTTAGCAACGTACTAAATATTTCTTTTCGAATGCAAAATGCTAATCATTTGAACTCGTGAATCCAGGAGCCGTGAAAGTGAGCGAGACACGTGACATGGGGACTTACTTTAGGGTAACGTGACATGGGGACTTTTAGAGTAACGTGACATGGGGACTTTTAGAGTAACGTGACATGGGGACTTTTAGAGTAACGTGACATCGGGACTTTTTCAAATCATTTTGGACCATTATTAGTACATAAAAGTAAACAAAAAATGTTAATATCCTGTACATAGAAACTTAAAATCTCTTACAATTTACAAAATTAATGAGTAGCCTTCTTAGTTTTTTTAAGTATTGATTTCCAATTGAATGGGAACTGGGCTGAGCTCATCATCAATATTTAAGTGAGTGGTGCATAAGTGGGATTTAAGCTTTGTTTTGCTGACGTTTTGACCTTAAGTGTCTCATTTTCGAGACGAGGAGGGGGGCGTTTGGGGGGGGGGGGGGTCAATTAATCCCTTAAAGTGTCTTTTCTCTTTCTCTGTTCTTCTTGAGTGACAGCATGAACTCTAAACACCATCTGCTAAGAAATCTCCCTAAACTTGACCCCAACGCCCTGAGGGTGGGGGCGTCGTGGGGGGGGGGGGGGGGGGCGACCTCTGCAGCCAGATTCCTTGCTCGCCGGACGATCCAGAGAGAGCAGCAACCCTGGACGTGTGTCGACTCGACGTGGCGGGAGGTTCGGATGATTTACGGCGTCTCGGGCCTGGAGAATCATAACCTGCGTTCAGCAAAACAAAAGCAGCAGGAAGACAGCGGCTGAAGGGGGAGGGGGGGTCGGTGGGGGTGTGGGGGAAGGACATTAACAGCCCATAAATCTGCCAGAGAGGTCCACAAGTGTTCTGTCTCTGCCGCTATTTAAGATGACGGACAAGAGGGGCGAGACAGCCCGTTACCCAGAATGCATTCCACACAGGCGTCTCGAGTAAGGTGCGCACTTGCACCGACTCGCTAGTTGATTATATGCAGGATCTGTTTTTCATCTTTTCTCACAGTTTGAGACGATGTCTTGAGACAGCCCGAAGGCTGCAGACGAGCTTTTAATTACGCCGTGGAAATGTTTTATTTTTCTTCCTTCGCAAACGGGCAAAAAAAAAAGAAAGAAGCAATTCGCCGTGTTGTTTACGTATTGTTTTGGAGAAAGTGCGAGGATGACACGATGCTCATTAAATGAGGCGATATTTGCATTTTTCTCTCTCTCTCCTCCAGGCTGCATGTGGGGCAAAAGGCTTTTCAATAAATATTGCTATACAATTATTTGTATTACTTCGAGGGTTCGGATGCATTGCAGTGGAAATGTGTCTTTACTGAGATTGCCCTCATGGAGTTTGAACACAGTTTGAATCTCTTTAAAAGTTCAGAGAGCCGAGAAAACGAATATTTAAAAAAAGAAACCGCGTACCATTTGTTGTATATGGGTTTAACATTCATAAGTATTCTTACGCCTTTAGGTTTAAAATGTTTCTACTTGAAATACCTCTTTCGAGTAGTGGTGCCGTGGGTTGAAATCCATTACATTTTTGGCCAGGAAATGTGAAAAAATATAAAAAGAAGAATGACAAAAATCTGTAATCTTAACCTCAGCGTCTACAATAGGTCTATAATAATGTGTAACCGAAATGTAAATACTTTAAAATACAAACAGGTCTCCATTGAAACCCATGACAACCACCATTTTACATAATCATGTATTCCATTATATCAAGATTTCATTCTGCAGTTTTTACCTATTTTTGCCAGATTGGGCCATTTGTTTCCATGTTTCCCCTCTTGGGACAATTACATGCCAAAAAATAAAGTAAATAAAAAATCAATGTTGTTGATAATCATTATTGTATACAGATTGTATTTACTTGTATATCAACTGTGGTAAAATGTAAACAAACACTTAAAAGGATTACAATTATATAAAGTAAATTATATGATTCAGCACTGAGGTTTCTTTTTAGCTGTTTTATCTAAAAGTGGAAAATTATATCAATATAAAATTTTATCGCCGTTTATCTTTCACACAGACGTTTGTATTCTCTCAGGCATCTTTATTAAAAGAGAAGCACAAGGGCAGAAGATCCAACCTGTGTAGTATGAGTGTAATAGCATGCACATTCCTTTGAATGTTATCAATAATAGGGAGGACATGACCTCAATACAGCTGCAGCCGTTTTGACCTAAAATCACTAAAACCAGGCTTTCTTTGGCATTAGAGATCCACTACAGATCTGTGACAGATAGATGAGTTAGGGATCTATCTGGACCTGCAGGACTCTGTGCTGGACAATAGCTAACATGCTGCAGCTATTGATCTCTGCTGGTATTTTAAGTTTTGGGTGAGGGGCGCTCTATCGGGTTTCCGAGCACAACTGCTCAGTCTGCCCGCTCGCCGGCTCGTCGTTAGAGCCCCCTTATGTTCCCAGAGCGGTCGGCGGAGGGGACTCTTCTGGGGTAGCAGGTTAACGCTGAAGAGGGTAAAGATGGATGCACGAACACCCAAAGTTTAATCAGGAATAGCCATGCCCGTAACAGTCTGGAGGGATCAAATTCATAAATTCTTAAATCAGAACTTAAAATGCAATATGAAAAAAACATAAACATATAAAGCTTCATATCTGCAACAAATAACCAAAGATAAAATGGTAAAAACGTACAAAGAGTGCAGTCAGGCGACCACAAACTAAATTCCCACGTCATGGTCATTGTCAAGGTAAGTATTGTCCTCCATTATCCCGTCCAACGACATCTCATGTCAATCAAATATTTCTCAAATGTAACGACACGGAGGATCTGACTGTGTTTGTAATCTGTGTGTTTGATCATAAAATAACAGCTCGTTTGGGAATGTTGAATTTACAACAAAAAAGAAGGAAAAAAAACAGACAAATGACATCAAAAGTCATTCAAAGGCTTTTTTATCCGTCTTAACAGCAAAGATCTGGCAACACTGTTTGTCAATGGTCCAGTTATTGGTCAATTATATGTATCAATATCTCTTACTATTTACAAATCTAACTAAAGAGTCTAAAATCCATTATTTCTACCCTATGACCAACAGATATATTCTCACAAATAACTAGAAGAGTGAACTTTTGTCACAGATCTAGCTCCTTTGTAAATTGTTAAAGCTCAATGTGTCCTGAAATCCAAATGGAGACAGAATCACATTCAAACAATGGGAAGAATAGATGCTCGGGTTAATTTGAACCCTCCACATCAGCCGCCATTATCACAGTAAGAGACGAGAGACCCTGGCAGCGGATCTGATTACAAACACTCTGGTGTTATTTAAGAAATTGCCCATTTGGCAAATGTTCGTGTCATCTAAAAACCTAAATGTTCATTTCCATCGATGCGTTCCAAGGGATTTGTTTTTAATTTAAACAGACAAAAGATAACCAAAAAGACATATGGCGGGATAATCATCGAACGCATAACCGTTCGACGGTTTACAGTTGAGCCTCACATCCAACCTCGATAGACGCATCCCTCAAAACAAAAACATACGACTCTCGAGGGAAATAAGCAACAGTGAGCCTAATGATGGAAACAACTTAATGTGGCGGCACCATCGCCCCGACTCCTCCCCGACAGCGCAGTTTGGCATCGCGTGCGCGCGTAATGTCCATTTGGGACGGGCGAGCTAATTTAGCGCGAGCGGCACCGCACGGCCCTAATGATCGCCGAGCCTGGCGAAGACCGCCCGCCCCTCTCGCATCCGTTCTGATGGTCCGGCCGCGGCTGCAAAGGCGGGACTGGTTTGGAAAGGGAAGCTGAGGTTTTGGAAAGAGGACCTGACGTTAAACGTGCGGACGATGAAGTGCACGGACGTTAAGGAGACACCTTGCAGCTGTGGATCAAACTCACTGCGTCCTAATTGATTCTCTTTCTTTCTTTCTCCATCCCTCTATCCGTCTTTGATCGGACACACCACAACCATAACTTCTTAAAACCTATCGATCGGTACAATATGATCATCGTCTCGTTAAGCCACTACGAGAAGACATCGTTAGCTTACTGCGACTCCATTGCTAAAGGTGATGTAACCGATCGTGTGAATGATGAACCCCCCCCGGACTTTGAGTTTGGGCTGGTGCGTCTCCAAAAGTCTTCCCCCGGGGGAAACATCTTCTTCTCCTCCTTTGTAACGCTATCCACATTGATTTAGCACTTAGCTCCATCGTCCCATATGAACGGTTATCATTTTTGGCCGGGGGGTGGGCCTCAAAAGTTACCGATCAATTATCTGAACTTTCGGGAGATAACTTGGATGATTAGTCCCATTGATGTTCAGAACCGAAAAGACATGACGTTACGTTATTTTAAGCGAAATTACTGAAGTTTTTTTCTAACCCTGACGATGTAGTTCTGTTACCGAAACCTGACTGCCGGACCCAACCTTTTTTAGAACGTTAACGCCGCGTTACGATGTAAACCGTGACCGTTTCACACCGTCGCTTAAAACTTTGTCTTCATCAAAAGTTGTGGAAAACTTCAAGGACCGATGGAGATGTTTGTGGAATAGAAGTTGAGACTTTAAGTGTTTAAGTGGAGCACCCAGTCGACTGGTGAAGTAGTGACGGTTCACTCTTTGCGAAAGTCTGTTTGTCTTGATCGGGACAACTTTCTCCCCCGTCCGCCGAGAGAGTTTTGGTTGCGCTTCCTAATTTCTGGACAGTCTGTTTAAGGACTCTCTTGGGACTGGCATGGCGGAGCAGATGGGACGCTTTGCTTCGAGATCATCTGCATGAGATTTGAGATCTGACCCCGTTTGTCTTCATGTTTTCATGTCTGATGTTTTCAGGTCTGCCTGAGCTCTAGGATTTCACTAAAACTGAGACGTGCGAGAAGAAAAAAAAGGGGGTACGAGTTTAGAGGATATTTGTTACATCCTTTAACACAACTAGCTCAACACAATTAATTAATTAAAGGAAATTGTAATGTTGCACCGGACCATGCCATTACATTTTTCGAGGCAAGGTATAGGCCCTTTATTTAGGGATGTCCAGAGTCTGTGTCCGTCAAAAGATCAACAATTATTCATGGATTTTTATTGTTCCCACAATCTTTATCCAACCTTTTAGTTGCTTGAGCATGCAGTCTTAAGACTAAACCCTCCAGCAGCTGGAGTTTGGTGTTTGTTGGCAGCCCAAAGTGGAATCAGGAGATAACTTGTAAGTGGTTCATTACAGTGAAATCTGCAATGTGTCATTAGTTAAATCTATATTTGCTCTGCTAATTAACCAAAGGACTAGGAGTGATTAAAATAAAGAAGCAGCAGCAGGTTCCGGATCACTTAAATCCTGAGAAGATAAGTTAATGTATTTTCATTTCTGTCACAGATTGTCAAGTTCGCTTAAGTTTCTTAAATCTCGAAGGATAGGTGCGTTTCTTTCTTTCCTACATCAAAATGTCTTTATTTGCTGCTGTCAAAATGCAAATAGAATCCAAATAGATGTGCCGCAGGCCTGCTTTTTAAAGACGGAAGTATCACGAGAGACTTTAAACGTTGTGTGAAGCAGAGAGAAGTGCAAACAGTAGCTGTTAAAAAACGTCTATCTGTCATATATCATGGTTATCATGTGACTCAGTATTCATGTGATAAATATCCCTGCTTATTCAGATTAAAAATAAACACATTTCTCAACCTAATATTTTTTCCCCCTAAAGGAAGCACATCCTGCTTAATCAAAACGCTATTACCCGTTATTGGAAATGCTATTAACGAATTTCTGAGCACGGTAATTTAACATCTTCTTCCCACGGTGTCTAAAATTGGGACGAGTAAATTATGTTACCGTCGCCCGGTTAATTCATCTAATAATTGTCCATTTATTTAGACGATGATATCTTTAACTCGGCTAACGCAGCTAATAGTCTACCTGTAGGGTTGAACCAATAACATTGGCTTGGCAATGCAATACTCCATGAGCCTTATAGCTTGCAATATTTAAGTCTTTTCAGCAACACATTCATATATAAGGATTTCAATATTAATGATGTGCTTTTTCCTTGTAGCTGTTTTTCTGTGAACACCCCCCACACTGTTCATTTAAAAGATGGATGTGTATTCAGCCTCACCGCACAAATTAGCTGCCTTTGCATTCACAAAAGGACTCTGACTCACTCGCCCTGCAGCTGCTTGCCGTTGCACTGTTTGCAGTTATATTTAAATACAACTGCAGAACACGAACCACAAATTAAAGTAAAGCTCTCGTCGCCATTCATAGCAGAACAGACAGTTTTCACAAGTTTAATTTGAGGTGATTGTGAAAGTCGTCGATGGTTGTAGAGAGTTTGACTTTAACGTTGGTGGCCATTGTTTCTGTTGTGCCTCGAGCTTTTAGCCCATTTTAATTCAACGCAGAACTCATCTCTATTTATACTTTTGCACGTGACTCACGAGCTTACGAGCTCACGAAACTTGAACAAACACGGAATACTTCCCACGTAATTAGAAGTCCCGAGTCACGGCGTCTGTCTCGGGTTTTCTACTTGAAGGCACGATGACGTAACTTTAGTTTGAAGAGTCACCTCAATTAAATATGACTAATAGGGGCTCTTCAAGTTTTGTTTGACGTTGTTAAACTAAATGAACAGCTTGTGGGGCTTGTCAAAGTTATGAGCCTTGCTAGCTTCTTACTAGCTAATCTTTACACTCGAGTCCCGAGCTAAAGAACGAGGGAAAGGAATTGATTCATGGAACACTTTAAATATCACACTGTCATCTTTGGGTGTGTATGGAAGGCATTACATGTTTACAATCACATTGACGTTACAACTCACGAGTGTTAAAGTCCAATTCGAGTTGCAAAAAGGCAGCAACTCGAGTTGCGTAAAATGGCCGAAAAAGCATAAAATGACAGAAAAGGCCTCATATGCTAAATAATGAATCCATGTCGCACTAATATATATATATATTATATATATAGATATTATATATAATATCTATATATCTATATATTATATATATCTATATATATATGAATATATATATTTATATAGATATCTTTAAATATATATATATATACAGTATATATATAAATATATATTTATATATAAATATATATATATAGAGATATATAGATATTTATCGATATATATATATATATATATATATCTATGTCAAGATAGATATATAGGTATAGATATATAGATATAAACATTGACAGAAATGACATCAATGACCGGTCTTAGTCATTGATGTCAAATTATTTTGTCCGTCCATCCACTGGAGTCCACTCAATTCTATTCCTGGCATAACGTGCGTCGAGATTAAAAGAAAGAGCAAACATTTGCATGTTTATGTGAGTTCCCCGAATCCAAAAAGCTTGTAAAATATTAGCTGCAAATATTAGCTCGGAAATTAACATGCGCACTAACCACGTGTGCAGCGTGTGTGCATAGCGAGTCCGACTGATCTTACCGGCTACTCCAGTTTCCTAAAGTCTCATAACGGGGAGAGGAGATTCATTTTACAATTTTTTTTAACCATTTTAGCAAATTCTAAATCGTTAGCCTCCACTGACTTTGAATCACTCAACTTTACACAAACGTAAGTTATAGAACAATTGAACAATATTACGATAATTTGTTTTAAATTCAGACCTCGCAAGCTTACGTTGAGGTAAGCGACAGATTCCCCTTTGCACATATCCCACTCCATCACGCGGTTACTGAATAAAATACGCGCCATTTAATATGAAACGAGTAATATTATCAGTGAGAGGCAGCCAGGAGGGGATCGGTACCGCACGGCGGTCCTTAACTCGGGCTGTACATCTCCGTTTAAGAACCCTCGTAAAAATCCGCCGAAGTTTTTTTCCTTCCGCGCCACTACACACGCCGGCTTTAAAATTGGGCGCCCGTTGAAACAAATGAATACCGCCACCGCCGTGTCTTGGAGGCAAATGAAAACCCTTCACTCTGAGTGGATCCGAGCAGCCAGGAGTCATCGCGGGCTCTCCCCGGTGTCACCTCCAGCCTATTAGTCTCTATAAAGGATGATGAATTAGAGTAAGGAGGAGGGTGGGGGGAGGGAAGCCTCTGCACCCGACGCCTGAAGATGGGGGTCATAAGAATGATAAAGTGAACAGCGTGAGCGCTTTAATGGGCGACGCCAGCAGAGAGGGCGGAAAAGGAATGAGGAGCATGAAATCTTAAAGAGGGGGATTTCCATATACACTCTCTCTCTCTCTCTCTCTCTCTCTCTCTCTCTCTCTCTCTCTGGTCCGGGGGGCCAATACGAGAATACGTGAGCATTTCATTTTCTCTGGCAGGACTATTGCACTATTTTTTTGACTGACTGACGGACTGACGGGCTGAATATGAATACAACTTATTACAAAGACGAAGAATGACACGAGCCGTCTGTCTCGGATCAAATAAACAAGAATCGCACCTTACCGTTCTGCCGTTTCACCGCCAAGACACGTTCACGTTGAGACGGAGCGGCGACAACATATGTCCACGGTTCTCTCTTTCTCGCTCTGTGTGTGTAAACTGATGCAGATGCGAATATGAATTTGTTTGCAAGTAGACGGTCCAAATTCATCAATTAATTAACATTAATGTTGTAATTTTCCTCTATAACCCGGATTGCTTTGACTCTATCTGCACATTTAGCAACTCATTCAAACCATGAGGGGAAAAAAGCCAGAAACATATTAAAATATTTCACTTTTGCAAGTTATTCCCAATTCTGCTGCTCAGAGTCGAAAACAAGTTGGCAACGCTGCACACGAGTGTGTGTCAACAATGGAGTCTTCCTTCTCTCCAGAGGTTGCACCTGGTGGCAGGCAGGAGGGGAAGAGAGGCTAACGGGAGAACCGGGAAATCCAAACCGATGGTGTCATTATTATGTAACCATTACGTTGTGCAAGCGACAATTACTTCATCAGGATGAGTTGAAGGAACAACAAAAAAACAATATGAAAAATATAAAATACTTCATCTTGAGGTCGTGACGACGCACTTAATAACAATTACATAGAGGATTTAAAATAAAAGTAGTATTTATTCCTTGGAGAGTATAAATGAGTTGTATTTGTTAAATGAATTCCTTCAATATGTGATGCTCTAAAAGGGTTTTAAGAGTAATATTATGAGCGTACTTATCCTTAAATGTTGGTCTTGGGGAAACTTTTTAAGAACTATGGACTCTGCAGAATGAAAGTCCATTTAATACAGCCAGATATAGCGTGTGCTCGGGGTTCGGTTGACGGAGAGATCGGCGTGCCTTCATGGGGTCGTCACATTAACAACCGATGCCTCGGAAAAATAAACCTTTTTGCCTCCCGAGATGAGAGTCAATCATGTCTTTAGATTGAGACGGTGAAAACAAATGGCGATCATATAATATTCCGAAAAAAGAAACATTTAGTCTGAGCTCTTATTGGCTCTTTGTCTTTTGAAACCTCTCATCTGACATTGACAAACGAGGCACAGTCCTACCTGGAAAGAACAGCTTGTGCATTACTTCAATGGTAATGGCTGCACTGAATGATGTCATGCAAGTGTGTGTGTGTGTGTGTGTGTGTTCTTCTTTTCCCCTTATTCTCCTCTTCCATAAGGCTATTATGAGCAAACGTACTCATGTTCAGTTTTGCAAGCAGCTGAAAACCACCGTTTACATATCAAAGGAAAAATATCAGCGTCATAAATCCGCAGCTACGGTCAATATATTTAAATAACGCAGTCCTGTCGCATATAATTTAATGAACGGCTTCTTTTTCCTTTTTTTTGAAAGGGATTTTTCCATTTTTCATCTGACAGCTGACAAACAAAAATGCATCAATAACACGTCATTTATCATCGCCGGCAACCTGTTATTTTCTTCGTATTTTTTAGAGAAATATTTGCTCGCTGTCGTAAAAAAGAAAAGAAAGACAGACGTGTTAGAAAGTGACACATCCTCCCGGCGAGTGTGTTCACCTCTGCTCGGCCTCCTCCGCCATGTGAACCTGCCGGTGTCCTCTTCCCCGCCGCTGACAGCTGAGCGGCTAAGTATTGTGTAATTGCGGGAGCGGCGGCGGCGGCACGCTGTGCAATAACACGACTAAGTGACTATTAATCATTTTGGTGACAAATAACAAAATAAAGCCGAGACGTGGGAAGAGGCGTTTGATGGATGCTCTGCAGGAAAAGTTCTTCTCTGTCGCCTAAATTGCTGATGAGGCATTTGTCTTTTTTTGAAGTGTAGTGTGTGTGTTCTTTTTTTTGCAAAAAATCCACTACTTAAAAATAAATCGTGACACTAGCTTTGATGATATAATTGGCTTCTCATTCATTTTCTTCATTATTGACGTTGAAAAGAAGCGGTTGTTGAAGCTCCGCCACCTTCCACGTGGTTCTAGCTTCTCTTCTTTTTGGAAACTGTCTCCCTTGACATCTTGAAACGCTTAACTTTGACAGCGATGAGACGTTATGGGGTATTTTTCTGCTACATGGAAGATAATCCCGGTGTTTATCCTTGACAAACTGAGTGATGATAAAGTGGGTAACATAATGAGCCTCATCTGAAATTCCCTTTGGCTGAGCCCCCACTCTGTATTATACATATATGTATGTGTACATATGGGTATACCATGGTATCAGGGCCTCCACAGGCACATAGACGAAGGGCTTCGTCTTTCCTGTTCGGAAGTAGAATAATATACATATATACATATTGTTTTTATCGTTAGCTAAACTCGATTGGCGTATGGAGTTTTAATCGTCTGTTTGGATTTTGGAGGGTGGACCGGACTCCTGGAGGACTTCATGCAGGGTCACGAAGCTCGAAGCTATAGGATGAAGGAAAAAGAAGACTTGGACTGTGAAGTAATAAATAATGTTTTTTTTTTTTTAAGTAACATTATTGTGTTATTGATTACATTTCCCAACTGACAATAACAAGTTTCAGGAAAGCTACAGCACAGTAATACAGTAAATGTTTCTGTTTGTCCTTCGTTCTTTTCCGGTTTTGAAGCCTCCGCTGTGACATTCTGGCCGTCGCCATCTTGGTTTTTGCAACCAGAAGTGACACGAGAGGGTGGAGTATTTCTAAGCCCCGCCCTAAAGCATCTGCTCTATTTATCTAGCGATTTACAACTCATGTTTACAATGTTTACTGAGGGAATGAATCAAGTGAGAAGTAGAGTTATTTTCTTATCGACTTCTTCGTTTTGCGACCAGAAGAGTCGCCCCCTGCTGGCCATTAGAAAGAATGCAGGTTGAATGCATTTCCCCATTTGGTTTCACTTTGAAGACTTAGAGACGCTCCGAATGTATTTAATGGCTCACATTGGAACGATGATGTCACATCGTCTTTTATGGTGGGGGGGGTACTGAATAGAGGGCACATCGAAGAAGACTTCACATATTGAAATTATATTATACCATAGAATTGCTTTTTTGTCGGGCAAACAGACACACGTCCCTCATCCAGAACTCCCTCCTCCTCCTCCTCCATCTCCATCACTGGGTGATTAGGGCTCAGGGATGATGATGGATGGGCCAGAGAGGAGCGCTTCCTCCATGCTTCTTCTCAGGCCCGCATGTCACAGACATGCTTCCCCCCCCCGGCGGCCGTCAATCCGGCCTCTCAAACCCCGCCGTCCAATAATACGACGGCACTTCAGACTAAAAGAAGAAATGAGAAAGGGAGAGGGAGGTAGCGAGAGAGGGAGGGAGGGAGGGAAGGAGGGAAGGAAAACGAGCTGTTCGCGCTGACATCAAATGTACCTCGGAGGGTCGTCAAGAGGAAGCGCTGAGCGAGCGGCGTCCCCGCGCGAGCGCCTACAGACGGGAAGCCAGCGCCAGGCGGGGGGGGGGGGGGGAGTCTGCGAGAGGAGGATGAGCTAATGCAAGGAGGGAGGGGAGGAAGGAAGGAGAGAACCCTCTTCCTCTCCTCTTGATTCGACTTGATTTATGTGACAACTTTAAAAACATTAAGGAACACAAATGAAAATCGCCGAGGATCATTTCGATAATAAATCAAAAGACTTGTTACCGCGATGTCGGGGGGGGGGGGGGGGGGGCTCGGTGATGTAACGACGTGAGGCCGCCGCATGGAGATGGAGATCGAGTAGATTCATTATCGGAAGAAAAAAAACCGCATAAGTGCATCGGCGTTTACAACCTGACAGAAACGTTGAGCGAATGAGGCGTTCAGGGCACCCAGGACACAGCAGAGACCTGTGGTTTCTAATCCTTGAGCTCGAGTCCCTAATTTTAGCGTCCCGATATTTTGTCATGCAAGGACCTCGGCTTTCCCCATTTAGGAGACAACCGCCGTTTATTTAGGCTTCCATTCATTTCTCTACTTACAGTCGGACTCTTATGGGCTCTTTTTTCTTCAAAAGTTGTAAAATGCTGTATTTGGATATATTGAACATCATGAGTAACATAGAAGTGAAATATATGGTTCAAGTTCAAATCCAAAATGGCCGCCAAAATGTCCATTTTGGAGACTTCGCCTAAATTCTCTGGACTAAAACCTCTCTAACTTTGTTCTGCTTCACTTTTTCAAAGTCAAACTTTGCAGGGAGAATGTTCACATATTTCAATATGATTTGAGAGAGCTTTAAACCTTTCAACTGCCTCATTCCAAACATATAAACATCCCGGAAGTGCTTTTTTTCAATTCGGACCTGACATTTTAATATTTTTTCCGTGTGCCATCTTCATTTACTCTTACCCAGTAACACATAGACTGATATGTACACATCTGAACAAAAGAAAACAATGTTTAAAAAGGTAAAAATTAAAAAAATTATTAAAATAGCCCGAGTGGTTGCAGAGATACAGCCTTTTTAGTTTGGTCTTAAAAAAAGAAGCTTGGTGCTTAAAGGGTTAAAGAGTCATTGCTGTACGCGTTATCGTACAGAGCCAAAGGAAAGCGTGTCGCCCTCTTTTAATTATGAACTGTATTCAAGGGCCCATTTATTTTGCTTTCCCCAAATCAAAACGGGGACTTTATATCTATTGATTTATTGACTCTTTCTTTATGATATAACTTCATTCCATGACACCAAAAGGCACCAGAGGAGTCGACCGTAGTGACAGCTCGACCGGCTGCCGATGTCATTAATGCCCTCATGGCAAACCGTCGTGGACGCGATTGTCACGTCCTCTCGGCTCGAAGACACCGGATTTAATTGAACTGTCATCTTTGGGTCAAAGTGAAAATGGCTGAAGAATCTCCTCCGACAGCAATTACAAACCAAGCCAATCACACGGCGTTTCAGATTGATTATCTCGTATCAATCAAACTGTCGTTTGTGAGGAGACGTTGATATGATGAACGGTCAGGTGGAGTAATAATTCTCTTTTTGGAGAAATTATGATTTGAGTCTCGACTGTTGACCGACACAAAACATCCGTGATTCAACCTCTGCTTCTCAGAATCAGCTTTATTGGCCATGGTATGTGTGCACATACATGTCATTTGACTCCGGTTACACGTACGCTCTGGTCGTACATACATGTAATTTACAAATAATATGATAAATATATATTTTTTAAACAGAATAGCAACATGTAGCTTCAAGATAAAACATTTTTACATTTGTTTTGACAAATAAATCTCAAAATTTTGCATTTCGAGTGGCAGAAACATCAGAGGGGTTAGCATTAGCAACATTAGCTTCAGTGGTTGAACGGCGGTGACCCCAACGACTGAAATATGTGTAATAACCCAACACGACCTCACTACACTTATCATGTGCAAAATTTATATTTTGCGATATATATATTATTGCGATCTTTAATTTAAAACGGTATCCCGAACTCTACATATTAGCAAATGTTTTGTTCTTGTACATATTACCACCTTCTGTAGAGTGTTTTCTTTTATATTTTTTCTTTCTTATGTTATTTCTAAGCTGTTGAGCCCTGCACTAGATTTCCAATGAGTCTGGACTCCTGCACAAATAAAAACTTGAATCTATTTATGAAAACAAAAAAAGCAAATTACATTTAGAGATTTGAAAAAATAATAATATTGAAAATAAATTGAAAATAAAACCAGCAAATTACATTTTGAGAACAAATTTAAAAGAAAAAATCTCAAAACATTATGAACTCGCACTTTTTAAAAATCAAACCCACATGGTTGACTAATAGAGTATTAACTGGTTAGATTGATTCAACGCCTCTCCAGCGATGCCCGAACACCGAGCCAGGCGGCGGCGGCGGCGACAGCCGAAAGTTGGTGGAGTTGATATATTTTCCATAAATGTGATGGTTGGAGGTGTTTTTCCCAGCGATAATGTGTGTTTGCTGTCGGGAGGCTGCTGCTTTCCTTCCTCTCGCTCCGTCAAGAGCCCTCGCTGTCAAAACAGCACATGTGTCTCCCCGATGGAGATGGATGACTCTCTGTCGGGTGGAGACTGAAGGCTGCAGAGGAGGAGGGAGGGAGGGGTAATGCAAAAAAAAAAAGAGAGAGAAAGAGACAGAGGTGGTGATGGAGAGGCAGCAATGAAAAGATAAAGACAGGGGGGGGGGGGGACTAATGGGAGGAAAGCAAAAGGTAGGGAGTCAAAAGAAAGAGGTTTTAAAAAGAGAGAGCGATGGAGGAGGAGGAGGAGGATGATGATGCGTTTCCTGTGGGCCCGAACCAAAAAAAAACTTTTATTTTGATAGTTTCCCAACACACGGGGCACCGACTCGAGCCACGCATTTTTCATTCAAAGATGATGAATCGATTTGAATCTGGTCTTTAATGTGGCACATATGTAATATCATATTTCACATGTGAAAAAACATAAATTACACACGAGCATAAAGAGGAAAAAAATATTTTTACGACACTTTATGTGATGCATAGATTTAATTGTATTTTTTTACTTTATTTAAAGCAAACACCAGCAACTTATAATCCCATTATAATGCAATATAATAGTGAATATAATGCATTAATAAATTATTATTATTAGTATGTAAGTGTGGCCATTATAATTCACAGATAGTGACAAGTATGTCTATAATATGATAGTTACCCTTATACATGTACAATTAATGAAATACAAAAGTATTAAATTGCATTTCACAACAACACAAAACCTGCTTTTCATATTCATCATATCTTTCTTTCTTTGGCAAAATGGAATAAAAAAGTCTGCACAATCCTAAAAGTCGCATCAAACCACTTTCACAAGACAACATACCACAGTGGCATTTCTTATAAGATGCTGTACATCAAAATAACTGCGACGTGACAGGAAACTCCCACAGTCTTTATGAGAGTATGCAGCACCACACACACACACACACACACACTCATGCACTTACACCCTGACATAAAGCTGCTTCCCGTGGTGCACCGTCCATTAGCGTTGACCTTTGACCCGACCGGTTGTGATCATGTGATTGTGCAACACAGAGGTCACGCCGGCTTGTCAAAACACCAGCGCAGGATGCGTGACAGCGTGATAACCTGCACGCCGATCAGTTTGAGGTGATGATGTCACTCACTGCATCGCCACTTCCAACGGCTCTTAGTGGCATTTTTTTTTTTTATTTTTTTTGGCAGACCGGAAAAAAACGGAGGCGCGGTACTTTAAACGTCAGAGAGTCTGCCTGCTGTAAAAAACATGGTAATTCATAATGCATCCGCAGCACATTTTGAATGGTCTTGCATCATTTATTATGCATAATGCTGTCGTGTGATTGAAGAGGACTGTCAGCTCGCCTTTTCTTTTTTAGTAGGCGTTTATCGTTTTCCGCAGTTTATCTTGCACGCCGAGACAACACGTGAAAAATGATCGTTCACACGGCGTATTTGAAAGAAGCTGTTTTTTCATTTATTTACAACATGTTGTGACTCCCGAAGATCTGAGGAGTCACGTGACTGACGGGTCACGTGACGGGACACCAACAGCGGACTCTCGGGTGTCCCGTTAGTCCCACGTTTGTTCGTCCAATCGGTGGCTCCGAGCGTCTATTTATGGTGCGGATGGGTTTACATCGGAGTTCTAGTTGCATCCACATTTTGAGTGTTTAGAGTATATTAAGTACGCGGTTGGAGGGTGAGAAGGTGGATTGTGTTGCAGTTCAAGGATTTTTTGCGAGGATGTTGTGATACCCTTTTTCACAATGAATAAAAAAGGCTATTGGAGTCCACTGAAACCGGCGTGAACGCAACCTGCAAACGAACTAACGACAAACCTTTCACGGCCGTGTTCCACGTCTGCAGGGCGGTGGCGTCGGGAAGGTATGACGGGGCCTCAACGTCACGCAATCTCGTCACGTGATCAAATGGAGACTCGACATTGGACGACGTCAACGGACGAGTTAGCCGGTTCCTCGAAAATACCAAAGAAAATGTAAATTGAGTCATTTGATAAAATGGTTTACTTTGTATTTTCATAGTTTATGTAGAATAAGCATTTTGTTACTATTTTACAAAGAAATTATGTAGATGGGTTTTGCTTTTTGGTCTTCATGCAATTTTACTTTAGTGATATCGAGGCACGAGGTATGACATTTGTTTACTCCTATTGGATAGCAGCTCTGCCGTTGCCCATCCACCTGTCACTTCTCTTTAAACCATATAGCCTGAAAAAAAATCACACAATAAGCAGACGTGTCTTGTCCAGGTCATCCTCGAAAAAGAGATTTGTTTTCATCCTAATGGGTTTCACCTGGTTTAATAAAGGTTTAATAAAATTTTAAAAAGCAGATAACCTGGTGCTACATCCAACATCAAATGGAAATGTGGTTATTTTGGCTGGAGAACGGCGTTTTTAAAGCATTTAAAGCTGAAACAATTTAAGAGAGATTGAGCTGATGTTCGTGTCACGGAACCTAGTGGGAGGGAAACCGACAGGAAGTTGAGCAATCGCTAAAAACTTCTTCAAAAAATGCGGTCGACGTCCATGAAGTCCCGCCCCTCTGTCGAGTGTACAGTCGGTCATCTGTCACGTGTTGTTTACCTTGTGTTGTTTACCTCGTGTTGTTTACCTCGTGTTGTTTACCTCGTCAGCCGTGAAGACCAACAGGATTTGTTCGTGATTCAGGTAGCGTATTAGTTCAAGGAGAATGGAGGCAGGGAATATTCCCTGACACTAATGAATATCAGTTTTATTAGGATATGATTGCGGCCATCAAAAAGGTTATTGCTTTCATAACATTGTATATTAAAAACAATTTAATCTCATCCTTGTAAACAGTAATTCAATATCTTTCAAGCTGCATCTCGCGTGATTGATAGCAAAAAAAGCATATAAATATATCATCCATACGGCGCCTTATTTCGTGACAGGTTTTATTTTAGAAAGGAAAGTTTTTCACTTTTTTCTTCGTGACACAAGTTTTTTTTGTGGAAAGGACAGTGTTCCCCTTTTTCTTCGAGACACGTTTTTTTTGGAAAGGAGTTTTCCCTTTTTTCTTCGAGACACGTTTATTTTTTGTAAAGGAGAGTTTCCCCCTTTTTCTTCGAGACACGTTTTTTTTGGAAAGGAGAATTTCCCCCTCTTTCTTCGAGACACGTTTTTTTGGAAAGGAGAGTTTTCCCTTTTTTATCAAAACACGTTTATTTTTTTGAAAGGAGGGTTTTCCCCTTTTCTTTCGAGACACATTTTTTGTTGGAAAGGAGAGTTTTCCCCTTTTTTCTGTTACGCGTTGACGAAACAGGAAATAACAAAAAAATACTCATAAGAAATATAAGAATTTATATTTTCTAACCTGAAGGTCAAAGACACCAGTTTAAGGCCACACAGTACAAGCCACATGAGGTCACGCACAGCCTCAACACGGGGTGTTTGATGGAGTGTCACGACTCTCAGGACGATTAGAAAATGGATGTTGACCTCGGTTGTCCTCATTTCGGGCCACCGCCATTGATCACGGCGCCTCCTTTCCCCGTGGTGGCATTAAAAAAAGTCTCACGGTAAGAATTTTTTATATCGTTGCGACCGTGTCCCAATTTGACCAGAAACAAGAGAGAGAGAAGAAAGAGGCGGCAAGAAAAGGGAGAGATTAAGAGGAAAAGAGTGAGAGAGAGGGAGAGAGGCTTTTAAAAGGATTTTGTCGGTTATTGACTGGTTGCACTCTTCAGCTAATAGCCATTTAAAGATTATGGGCCTGCTGGTGGAAATCAAGGCCTCCATTGTTTGCCTTATTGCATTCTGGCAGATGGGGGCTGACACAACAACACGCAGCATCCCTCCGGGCACGCTCGCCGAGCACCGACCCTCCATCAGCAGATCTCCTATTGAACTGGCCCTAATAACTGGCCATGAATTATTAATCCACGTGCCATATTGAAGACAGAGAGGGAAGAGGAAAGAAAAAAAAACAAAGGGAGGGATTGCGAGGCTGCAAGTGAGGCGTGATTGGCGTACAGGTGCCAGTCGAAGGAAGAAAAAAAAAAGGTCCGTTCGAAAAGAGTCCCAGGGCGACCATTTCCCGGAACGGGGAGGACATTCCGATAACTGGCACGAGAAGATAAAATATATATTCATTAAATGTCAGATTGCTGATGAAATGGGTCCGATCCATTAGTGGGTAGCGGAGCGGCCGGTTAATGTTTCCCGGTTGCTCTTGGGTTGGGTTGGCTTTTAGTGTTGCTCTGGGTTTGCTGCTGGAAACAGGATCACTTGACTTGGAGAAAAAAAAGAAGAGTTGCAAGAGTATAAGAGCAGGTGTTGGTGAAAATAAAAAGGAACTGCTTTTTTTGGGTGAAATCTGAGTCAAATGCACCTGTTTTGTGAAACCCAGTAAGTTTGCAGTGTTTCAAGTCGAGTGAACCCGATCGGCGATTGGCAGTTCATCTGTCTTCTCTCCTCCGGTCGGCTGATTTATTTGCAGGGAGATTGATTGCTAACTTTGGCTAGACTCACTTCTCTTTTCTTAAGCTGCCACATAAAGGGCTGGCAGGTGGATTTGCGTTTTATTTTCGTCAGTTTTGATTCCAAGGACAATTCAGATGGAGCGAACTCTGGATTTAGTCAACTTTATTTGGGTTAAACATCGATGTTTGAGGAAAAAACAATGGCCTCATGTCGAGACACTGTTAAAATAAGTAAGTAACAAGAACATGTCTTTATATACATAAGTCGGGAGAAAGATTTAAAGATATGTCCATCACTACCGTCACCATCTTGCTTTTTGGTACAAACAAACGTTGACTAAGCATTTTGTAGGCGACCAAAAATGTGTACAATTAACTTTCAAGAACTTTTTCAAAAGTACTTTTAAAGGGTTGAAGATGTGCGACGAGAACACGGATAACTCTAGGAACAGACCGCTTTAACACATGAAGCATAGACCTCTATACAACCAGAGGAGTCGTCCCCCTTGTGGTCAGGAGAGAGAATGCAGCTTTAACACATGAAGCATAGACTTCTATACAACCAGAGGAGTCGCCCCTGGTGGTCAGTAAAGAATGCAGCTTTAACACATGAAGCATAGTTTCTATACAACCAGAGGAGTCACCCCCTGGTGGTCAGGAGAGAGAATGCAGCTTTAACACATTAAGCATAGCTTCTATACAACCAGAGGAGTCGCCCCTGGTGGTCAGGAGAGAGAATGCAGCTTTAACACATGAAGCATAGAGTTCTATACAACCAGAGGAGTCGTCCCCCTGGTGGTCAGGAGAGAGAATGCAGCTTTAACACATGAATCATAGACTTCTATACAACCAGAGGAGTCACCCCCTGGTGGTCAGGAGAGAGAATGCAGCTTTAACACATGAAGCATAGACTTCTATACAACCAGAGGAGTCGTCCCCCTGGTGGTCAGGAGAGATAATGCAGCTTTAACACATGAAGCATAGCTTCTATACAACCAAAGGAGTCACCCCTGGTGGTCAGGAAAGAATGCAGCTTTAACACATGAAGCATAGCTTCTATACAACCAGAGGAGTCGCCCCCTGGTGGTCAGGAAAGATAATGCAGCTTTAACACATGAAGCATAGCTTCTATACAACCAGAGGAGTCGCCCCTGGTGGTCAGGAAAGAATGCAGCTTTAACACATGAAGCATAGACTTCTATACAACCAGAGGAGTTGTCCCCCTGGTGGTCAGGAGAGAGAATGCAGCTTTGACACATGAAGCATAGCTTCTATACAACCAAAGGAGTCGCCCCTGGTGGTCAGGAAAGAATGCAGCTTTAACACATGAATCATAGCTTCTATACAACCAGAGGAGTCGCCCCCTGGTGGTCAGGAAAGAGAATGCAGCTTTAACACATGAAGCATAGCTTCTATACAACCAGAGGAGTCGTCCCCCTGGTGGTCAGGAAAGAATGCAGCTTTAACACATGAAGTATAAACTTCTATACAACCAGAGGAGTCGTCCCCTGGTGGTCAGGAGAGAGAATGCAGCTTTAACACATGAAGCATAGACTTCTATACAACCAGAGGAGTCGTCCCCTGGTGGTCAGGAGAGAGAATGCAGCTTTAACACATGAAGCATAGACTTCTATACAACCAGAGGAGTCGTCCCCTGGTGGTCAGGAGAGTGAATGCAGCTTTAACACATGAAGCATAGACTTCTATACAACCAGAGGAGTCGCCCCCTGGTGGTCAGGAGAGAGAATGCAGCTTTAAAACATGAAGCATAGACTTCTATACAACCAGAGGAGTCGCCCCCTGGTGGTCAGGAGAGAGAATGCAGCTTTAACGCATGAAGCATAGACTTCTATACAACCAGATGAGTCGTCCCCTGGTGGTCAGGAGAGAGAATGCAGCTTTAACACATGAAGCATAGACTTCTATACAACCAGAGGAGTCGTCCCCTGGTGGTCAGGAGAGTGAATGCAGCTTTAACACATGAAGCATAGACTTCTATACAACCAGAGGAGTCGCCCCTGGTGGTCAGGAAAGAATGCAGCTTTAACACATGAAGCATAGACTTCTATACAACCAGAGGAGTCGCCCCCTGGTGGTCAGGAGAGAGAATGCAGCTTTAACACATGAAGCATAGACTTCTATACAACCAGAGGAGTCGTCCCCTGGTGGTCAGGAGAGAGAATGCAGCTTTAACACATGTTTCCGGCTGGACAAAAGGAAACAAATGGGCCTGATATTAGAGACTCGGGACATTATAAACTCTCATTGTGTTTTCTCCCAACTGTTTCCCAAACAGACCTTTTATTTTTATTTTTACTATGGCTAAATGCGCTTATATGTAAACCGTTAAAAATATAAAAATAACGTGAAGTAGGCTCCAGTTTGTAAATACTTGCTTGCCCGGGGTCTTCTGGCGACACTTACTCCAGATGAAGTGTCAAGAAGAGACATGTCAAAACACGTCCAGTGGACTGTGTTATACAATATGTATGGATTTCAAAGCTCACCGCACTTACACAGGCTTCTTATTTGATCTTTATTTTGACTTACAGAAGTCTATAGAACCGTGTTTATCGAGTTCATCAAATGACAAACGGGTGTCGAGTCTTTCTCTGAAGCTCCGTGGTGCTTTTTGAGATATACAAGATGTCTTTTCATCATAAGTACAACTCATTAGGAGCGCTCCCATGTTTTATTTCTCCGTCTTCTTTTCTTTTTTATTCGGAGTGCGTCAGCCCCGCGAGCTTCCCAGCGAATTAAAAAGCCTTCGGCAGAGTCTGTTCTCGCTTCCCCGTTGATTCGAAATGAAGTCTACACGCGGCGCCTGATGAATTGAATTTCCTGCGTTCAAAACGCCTGCGATTTTCAAAAAAGAAAAAATAATGAACAACGCCCGAAGAATCCCCCTTTTTTCCCAGATTTCATTATGAGAGGTTCTAATTGCGAAGGAAATACAATTTCCGCGGCGAGCTTCACTTTCCGTTTTAACACTTTGCGTCCTTTTTGGTTTTTTTAAAGCCCCGATGACGTCGCGCTTTCCAAAAATAAACCACAACGAGAGATTTAACTCGTCAATATTGGAGGAAAAAACTGCAACGAAAGAGAACCGAGAAGACAGGTGGACCCGGGTCGGTTCCGGCGCCTCGTTGCTCACATCCAGTTGAACCAGTTGAGGGGAATATCGTCTTTTCAACAGCATGCGTCACTGTTGCTGAAGTATGAATGTGACGAACACATATTGCATTAAAAGGACGTTTAGAGGTCGTGAAAATACATTTAGAATGGTACCCGTATGGCGATAGAACTTTTCTCTATTTAGACCACACGATGCAAAAACAACTTTAAATGTGTCATTTCCTGTTTGGGTTTTCCACAGGAAGGAGCTACCTGACTGGAAGTTCAGTGACTTGTGTTGTATTAGTCAGCAGGTGCGCTGACTGGACCTCTACTGAGCTCAACATGTCGCCACCAAGTGCACGGAGACCTTAAAGAGGCTTTTTAATTTTTTTGCTTATGAAGCACTTTTTAAGCCGTCAAAAATAGATTCAAGGTTTATGAGTTAAAGAAGAAGAAGAAGGTCTCTGGTGCAAACTCTCTCTCTCTCTCTCTCTCTCTCTCGCTGTGTGTGTGTGTGTGCATCTTTCAGCAGTGAATATGAAGTTATTTACCTCATGTTAACTTTTAACTTTTTATCTATTTATTTTTTTCAGTTTCAATGAACGAAAAAAAGCTGAACACGACAAAACATTGCAAATGACAAAAGGAGAAGAACATAAATAATATTAATAATAAGAACAATTTAGAATAATACAGAAAAAATGAAGAAAAGACAGACACAAGTAGATTAACTTGGGTTTTAATAATCATAAATGATTAGTCTATGACTATCGTCAAAAAGAGGTGGTTATTACGACAATAGGCCACGCCAGATGTTTCCATCACTTCATTAAGGGACGAGCGCATGGTATTGATGTTATTCATTTAATAATGTATTGTCAGGCAATAGCTGTCATTGCATTGTCCTCCTCAGCTCATGTTCCTGGTTAAATAAAGCTTTAAACACAGACGACAACCAGAATGAGATGTTTGGCTCGAGCAACTGTTGAGCGCCTCGTTTGAATATTCGCCCGAGGGAAACACGAGGCGAGGAACTTTTGACATTCGGAGCGGATCATGAACGGCAGAGCAAATAAATCATCAAAGTCAAAAGGCCACGAAATATATTATATATATATATATTCTTTAAATGAGCCCGACGATCGTGAGACAAATTATATGGGTGAGCACAGTGTGCGGGAGCGAAGAGACGGAGGGAGGGAGGGGGGGAGGAAAAACGCCTGCAGGCACAGAATGAATGGGACGTGGAAATGGAGGGGGGGCAGCAAGCACAGAGCAGGTCAAAATGAACACCATCTGGGTACATGAAAGAGAAGACGAGGAGGAGGAGGAGGAGGAGGGGGGAGGTGTGTGTGTGTGTGTGGGGGGGGGGACGACAAAACAAAAGCACCAGTGCTGCCAGCATGTAGCCGGCGACGCCACAACACCGCCACCACCTTCAACGCCATAACACCCCCCCCCCCACACCCCCCTTCCAATCAGGTGGCAGAAGAGGAGAGGGGCTCCCCCATCACTCATGCACTACCCCCCCCCCCCTCTTCTCTTATCCCCCTGTGGGTTCAGATCATTGCCAAAGGAGCCACAGGCCACTTGCAGGCTGACAGTCAGCTCCTCTAATGGGCCTGGCTGTTTATTTTGTACCGCTTGGAAGTGGATTAGCTGGAGGTAATTATGGTTAATGATCCGCCCGCCTCACCCCGCTGATCCGTAGTCACCCCCCCCACCCTCGCTTTGGCTAGCGGCGGCGTGTAGCCACCGGGCGCCATTAATACGGGATAATGTTCCCCTATTAGAGCAACAAAAGGGAAAGGGGAGATGGAGAGTCGTCGGACGGACTCAGAGAGTGTGAAGAGGGAGCCACGCCGATCCGATCTGGAGCCAAACGGAGGCTCGGCCAGGTTTTCGAGGAGCTTTTCTTTTCTTTTTTACAAATTACAATGCGATTACGTCCCCTTGACATGTTGTTGTAAGGAAAAGGCCCGAGAGCAAACAATATTAACCTCGTGATTAACGTTGGGTATCACGCTGCGGTGGGATTTTTCAGTTTGAAAAGCAGCATTTTGTTGTCAGGCGATGAAGATATTTTGGGGCGTCGAATGACTTCGGTTGGATTTAGAAGAAAGAAACAACTTTATGAATGAAAAATACTCGTTTGCCAGCAAAGATTCATACAGACACCAAGAGACAAGAAACACATGAAAACCAGAAGATCTTAAAACATGAACCAGACGTGTCGGTCAGACAGTTTAACTTCAGGTTCAGACCGACGTGTCGATACCCGCTGAGCTTTGTCATCTGTGAACAAGTTATTTAACACAACATGTGGGACAGGAAGTTAGTGCCGCGGTTTCCTGTTACGTTGTCGCCTACGTTATTTATTTGTTCTTATTTTAAGCCCAAACAGGAAGTTTTTTCACTTCGACGCCCCCAAGAATATTCACGCTATTATGAATTATACAAATCAATCCGTCTCTTGTGTAGCGCTCCATCATATATACATATTTAGAAATATATACAGTATATACAAACATACATAAATACATACATACACACATAAACATACATGCATACATAGACACATTTATAAATACATACATATATACAAACATACATATATACATGCATACACATATGCATACATACATTTATAAATACATACATACAGTATATACATTCATACATATATACATACATACATGCATAAATACATATATACATACATGCATAAATACATACATACATGCATAAATACATACATATATACATACAGTATATACATACATACAGTATATACATAAATACATACATATATACATACAGTATATACAGAAATACATACATATATACATACAGTATATACATAAATATATACATATATACATACAGTATATACATAAATACATACATATATACATATATACATACATAATACATACATATATACATACATAAATACATACATACTTCATAGCTGCTCTCCTGTGAAATCTATATTCTGTATCTCTAAAACACAGAAATACGTTTTTTTGTTTTTTGTTTAAGAGTTAAAATAAACTCTTTGTGTCCCTCTTTTTATTAGACTTGGAAACAGAGTAAGAATCTATACTTTATAATAATAAAAATGATAATCATTGTTATTTGCGTGGCACTTTTAAAAGCTCGGAGCACAAAGTGCTTTCCATGGCCGGCGGATCAATACCAGGAAATAACAAAATAAAAGCACCCAATTAAAAGGCCGTATTAAACAACCTTAAGCAGAGCGACGTCTTCGTCTTGTGACGTTGAAATAATGACAAAGAGAAGAAATTAAAACTTTAAATATCTTTATTTTCTTATTTATTCACTTCCTGTGGCGGGCCAGAAAGCACATGCTTTACAATAAATACATATTTCGCCAGCTAACCGGGCATGTTGTGGTGAAATATGACTTTTACATGATTAAATAATATTTATCGGCAACGTATTCAAATAAATAAATAAAACTAGAGCTCAGTGAATGAAAACATTTCCCAACTTCTTTTTTTTTGGGGGGTTAACGATCAAATAAACCGCAATAAAATTAAAATCAGATAAACCCCGGTTTGAGTTCATAATGACGTACGGTCACAAGGGGAGAGAAGAAGTGTTTTTTAGTTTGTTTTTTAACCCTTAATTCTAAAACGGATGTTGTTAACTTCACATTTAAGAGTCAAATTAAATCAGGAAATGTTCCTCACTTACGGTCAATCTAATTCATGGTCATCCTAAACACTTTTGTCTCATATTGCAGCATTATGTTTTATGGGAATGTGAGACTCTCTCCTTTAAAGCAACACACACACACACACAGGCAGACATATAGACCGCCAGTCAAGTAAACCAGCTGAGAGTGACATAAAAAAAATGACGTCTTTGCGCAGCCCCTTTCCTCCCGCCTTCATCCATCGTGAAAATGCAGCAGTAATAGCAACAAAGTGGTTTTTCCCCTCAAAATGAAGTTTGACTTTATCAAATCAAGGGTCAGAGAAACATATATTCGCGTGAAAAAGGACAGGACACATCAGGGTTAAACCGATTACGTCCTGTTAAACGGGCATTTTCAGAGTCTCCATCTCAGACACGTTTTCCTGCCTTTTTCCAGTAATTTTTGAAAGCCTTCAAGCTGTAATAAAATATCACTTTTTTGTGCATTTGTGCATTAAACACTCTTGGTCTCATTGCATTTTTCTGATGATAATCACATTTACCCCGAACCCTCCCCCCGCCTGGTCTATTCCCATCTCCCCTTTTAAAGCACTTTGCTCCTGTTTCAGTGAAGATGACACTGACTCGGGGTGAGGGGGGGGGGGGGGGGGGGCTTTGGCTAACGGTTCCAAATGGAAAGCTTTAGCTGGGGCCTCGTTCTGCAGGTTTGCGTGGCGTCACGTCTCATTTTTTGTTGTCTGAGCTGCAGAACAGCCCCCCCACCCCGACCACCACCACCACCGCCGCCGCCGACGCCGCCCTCTCAGGGACCCTCGTAAAGTGCTCCGATGCTTCATAATGCAGATCATTACCCAGAATGCCGCGGAAAAGACCCCAAGTCCCCACTTAGATGCGCAGCCATCCCAGAGCCCCCCCGCCGTGTTATGTGTCCCTGCAGATCGCCCTTGGCAGACGCTCTGATTGTCCATCTCTCTGCCCGCCGCCGGCAGGGCGACGGCGGGCTTTATCGACGCTAAGTTGCCCCCACAAGGCGGGGCGGGGTCGTTAATACCCGACGACGAAGACGTTACCCTTCCCTCTCGCGTCAACCTGAAGGCGCGCGGGGGGGGGGGGGGAGGTTATTGAAACGCGGAGCCGTAAAGCTAACGGCGGATGTGCGAGTGCAATCAAGTCCGAGGGCAATGGCTTCGGGAAAAAGGCCTCCGGAGGCCTCACCAGGCCCCAGGAGGCCTCAGGAGGCCTCACCAGGCCTCACCAGGCCTCGCCAGGCCTCTCCCAGCTGCTGCCGACAGCTGATCGGACTGTCAGCAGGTCTTGGAAACACTCCCCCCCCTGATGTGTTGGACCCCGTCTCCGTCTCACAGACTACACAGGAGAAGGGGTCGTAGTCATGGCGACGTCACCCGCTGACCATTTTTAAAGCCTGTTTACACAAGTGACCGTATTTGGACGCTGAGACGCCGTATTGATCCCGTCCATCCCAGAAAAGCCGGCTCCCCTTTACGGTCTGTTTGACTTAAAATCGGACCATCATTTAGTCGATGAACATCATCACTGGTTTGTGGACTGACCATTTTAAAGACTGTTTTTGCAAGCGCGGAACAGAAGTGACCATATTTGGACAATCGGAGGAGGAGTGACGCGGAGGCGCCTTCTCAATCCTGTCAATAGTCAATGAACATCACGCTGGATTGAAGAAGACTTGAACGTAGAGATTGAGGCCTTCGGGAATAAATCAGGGGAGAAGTAGAGGGTCAATTTCCCATAGACGTCTATCCCATCGGACTTCTTCATTCAGAGTGTTTCAAGAGACTTCTAGAAGCCCTTTCCTCCACTAGAGGAGTCCTTTTGTCCACAAAAAGCTTGTGTATGACCAGCAATGACTCTTGTAATCCTGCAAAAGTCCTGTCAAAATCACAGCCGGTATAACGTGATCCGTATCCTGGGTGTTCACGCCGTCCTCGAGCGATCATTTATTCATCCGCGCAATGAGAAACAAGACGGCCGCTCCTCTATGAACTCTTTCCCTACCTGGCCACCGTTGAGCGAGCACAAAGAGGGCTTCAGGTGTTGTGAGAGAGAGAGAGAGAGAGAGAGAGGGGAGGATTTAATGAAAGCTCTGGCATCTGTATCTGATTCATCTTGTCAACGTTGCACGCCGCCATCTCGCTGCCCCGAACCAAACCCCCAGCATGCCTTGCCAGCCACTTTAATTACTTTTTTTTCCGTTTTCAAATTATTTTTTTGTTGTTGCGTGGAAAACGACGGAGACCCGCAGAATTGACAGACAGGTGCAGCGATCCTGATTAATTAAAATAATAAAGACCGGGAGAAAAAGGGGGACGAGGAGGAGGAGGATTGGGGGGTGGGGGGGGGTATCAATGTGTGGACGACTTCCCTTTGATGGGCACAAGCAGCGAAAGAGAAGGGGGACGACGACAGGACCGGGGCGGGGACATTGATTTACTTTGTGACAACGGGGGTGGGGGGGGGGGGGGGTCGGGCCTTCAGGGCTTGACAGGGCTATATGGAGAGAAAAGGACCGAGAGTATAGGGGTGGGGGGAGTGGGGGAGGGGGGGGGTCCCATTCACATCCTCCGGGCCTCCAGTTTTAGCTCCCAGCGCGAGGACCCGAAGCCCCTCGGTGCCTCAGCAGCTGCAGTGTCACCCCCCCCCCCCACCCCACCCCACACTCCACTAGAAAACACTGGTGCCATCACACCTATCAGCATGAGGCGGAGTTAATAAAGACTCCCCCCCCCCGGGATTCATCAGCTCTAATGGCCGTATATTATTTCAGCGTACAAAAGGAAGCGTCGTTGTGAACGATAAGCCCTAAGAGAGTGCAGATATACTTATTGTCCTATCGCTTCCTCCTTACATATTGATATCACATAATGTTTGTGGACTCCAGTCGGGAAGACTATACACACACACACACACACACACACACACAAAAGAAGCTAAAAGCCTGATTGTTTATGCATACATGTGGTCACAAAATAGATTTTTATTAGCTTGCAAATTCGCATCGCAAGTCAAGTGTCGGGTCCATCTTGGACCGCGGACAAAGTTATTAGCTCCAAAGTCGTTTATTTAAATCATAAAAATACCCTTTTTAAGGTTCAATTCAAAATCACGGGGAGGGGGGGGGGGGGACCCGCAGTTACATCGCGCCCCCCCCCCCCGAAACGTGAGAAGCGTTAAGTCCGTGTGTGTGAAAGCTGAGCCCGCCGGTGCCCTCATCCCCTCGAAGCCTCTGACACTTTAGAAGCCGCTCTGTCTCAGCTGAGCGTGTCAGAACAACCGAGACGTGGAGGAGGCCGCCATGTTTACCACCGCGCCGTGAAATCAAACACAAGCCGGCCCTGTGAAAGCAACAGATCGAGTCACCGCGCGGCTTCAAAGTTAAAGCACTGAGATGTGAGAGAGAGAGAGAGAGAGAGAGAGAGAGAGATGCCTCGTTGGTTCCCTTCAACGGGGTCGATGGGCACATCGGGGCTCCGTCACCAAAGTGTTGGAATAGACTTTTTATTTTTTAAGTATATGTGTGGAATCAAATTTGTATTCTCCATCAGCAATGTTGAAATTAATATATATATATATATTTATATATATATATAAATATTTTTACTTTTAAATTACACAGAGCAGTCAGCACCATTCTGTACCAGTCGATAGTGGTATATATATATATGTAGTGGTATATATATATATGTATATACATATATATATATATATATACCACTATCGACTGGTACAGAATGGTGCTGACTGCTCTGTGTGATTTAAAGTAAAAAAGTATTTGTAATTCTGGCCCCACAAAAAGTATGGAAATCAAATACTGTAAAGGCACAGCAAATATTTACGGTAAAGAACCGTAAACATGTTTTAAAAAAAAAAAATGTAAGTACGAGGGTGGAATCAAATTTGGATTCTCCATCAGCAACAATCAAACTTTTATTACGGACTCAAGGTCCAGATAGTAAAAAACATTCAAATATAATAAAATACATACAAGATCAACGTCCCGTAAACCGTAAGAACCGTAAACACGTTGTTTTTGAAATTTTTAGGACGAGTGTGGAATCAAATTTGGATCCTCCATCAGCAACGTACGCGTTTAAATTAAAAAAAATATATATATATACATTGACATTGAGCTGCTGCTGGTGCAAGCAGTGCTGCCTGTGTAATTTAAAAAAAAAAAATTTTTTTTTTTTTAGGCCAGAGGAGGGTCTAAACCCCAAAAAAAAAAAAAAAAATCAAGCTCTTTTTCTGCGGTGGGAGGAACAAAAAGTATTTACGGTAAAGAACTGTAAAAAATAGATTTGCTTCTTCCAGTTCTACTTAACTAAATTTAACATTTACTCAAATACTCTATTAAAGTTGTAAGCACTACTAGAGTTTTAAGTATATTTACTCCACAAAGGTATTCAGTTTCTTTACATATTAAGTTTTGCACGCATAACATTGAAGTTCATAACATCGCCGTGAGAGATTAAACTAACCGACAGAGTGGAAAGTTGTTAAAAACAAATGAATGCATCGTTGATAACAATCCGATGACATAATGCCACTCGTGCATTATGAGTACTTTCACTTCTTCTTCTCGAGCTTTTTTATAATTTAGTAACAGATCTGAACGCAGCGTCACTGTTTTTTAATCACTGCATTTGTCTGGCAGCTATTGTTCCACTTTGTTTCTTCATAAAATGAAGATTTGAGATATAAAACATATAGATCAGCCTCTAAAATGAATGCTTTTGAATTAATGCTAATTTCCTGGGGATGAAACTACTCAAACACATGCAACTTTATACCCACTGTTTCACCTCGTAATTAAGAAGTATTTGTAACTGTGGGCCCACTTTGACCTTTTTATCACTTCATTGTTTTATTCGTTTAGATATATTAACATAAAAAAATACAAAAATATCAGACATAAAGATTAAAAAAACCTATATAAAACAGGATGAATGATACATATATATATATATATACATATACACACATACACATATACATATACATACATGCACTTACATATATATACATGCAAATACACACATATACACACACAAACACATACATACACATACATATACTTACACATATATATACACACATACACACATATATACATACATACACACACACACATACATATACACACACGCACACACAAACACATGCAACTTCATACCCACTATTTCATCTGCGTAATTAAGAAGTGTTTGTAACTGTGGGCCCACTTCGACCTTAACAAAATGCTCATTTTAAATAATTAATTTCTCTTGATAACCTCAGAAAAAGAAAAACTGCCTGTCGGACCTGTAATACTATATTATTATGTTTACTATGTTGACATTGTGCCACTCTGAATGAGGATCTAAACACTCCTGTGTGTGTGTGTGTGTGTGTGTGTGTGTGTGTGTGTGTGTGTGTGTGTGTGTGTGTGTGTGTGTGTGTGTGTGTGTGTGTGTGTGTGTGTGTGTGTGTGAGTGACAGGGTTCTCCTCTCATGCTGACTGGTGTGTGTGTCTTCACAGCAGGGCTCTGGTGGTTTGGCAACTGAGAGCGTCAGACGCCACCTGATGGACAAACGATGCTCAGCAGCTGAACGGGATCGCCATGACGATGGCAGCCAGCGACCGCTTTGGAACAAATGGATTCTTCTTCTTCCTTTTTTATTTTTCCGCACTCCTTTTTTTTTTTCTTCTCTCAGTTTAATTTCTGTTTATTTTGTATAGCTCAATATCACAAATTGCGAATTTCCCTCAGAGGGCTTTACAATCTGTACACATCCCACATCTCTGACCTTTGACCTCACACATCAGATCAGGAAAAACTCCCCCAAAAAATAGGAAAAAAAGTGAAAAACCTTTCCGGAGAGCAAGAGAGGAGGATCCCTCTCCAGGATGGACAGAATAATAGACGTCATGTGACCAGAAGGAAACATTACACAAACACATTCAATGAATGTGACAGAAGTTATGAACGATCCAAACCTCCACACATGAAACAGAAGAGAGGAGGGGTTTCTTACTCATCGGCTACTTTAAGAGTTTTTCAGTTGTTGTTGTTGTTGTTGTTGTTTTCACACACGATCATACACATTAATAAATGCGATTACACGTGTCCCTTATTCTGCAGAAGCTGACGTTCAATGAAACGCAAGACCATAAGTATCACTAAATTAGGTTTTTAATAATCCAATTCTTTAGCAGCGGCATAATGCTACGCTGTAGAGGAGGGAGGAGATTGATTTTTTCTTTTCTTTCCACCGTGCCTATTAATGCCACAAAGTCAGAAGCTCTCAAAGTAGCCGGCTATTTGATATATTCATAATCAACTGCGCTGATGTACTGCAGTAACGGCCTTAAACGCCGATGGATCTGGCAGGAAATGAAACAAATTCGATTGGCTTTCTGCTTCGCGGGCTGAAGATTGGCTGCTTTGTTTCCCTTTGATTGGTCAATTAAAAGTGCGCTTCCACTTTCGAAGCCCGGGCCCATTACAGAAAGTAATTTCGAGAGCCAAGCTGTTTGCCCTGCGCTGTGCGCTGCGAGGAATTCCCTCTCCACTTTGCCCAAGTCAGGCCGAGGGAGACGGAGAGTTGGTAATATTAGCTCCCGTTTTTTATTGAGAGATCCATTAATCGTAGCCTCCTGCCCGTTGACCCTTTGACCCCCGCTGACCTCCGGACATCATGTTACCAGCCGGGCAAACTGGAGTTTAAGCCAGCCGGGGGAGAGGGGGGTGCAAAAAAAACAAAAACAATGCTCAGCTCGGTGGTTTTCCCTCGATGTCGTTAGTGAGACGTGTCACGACGGTATCCGTTATCGCAAAGACACATTTAGATATTGGCATTGAGTTATTAATATATATTATTCTGTATATATGTTTTATATATTTGTACTATTTTATTGTTTTTTATTATGTTAACTATGTTACTATGTTTTCAATTAAGAGCTGGGGGAGGGGGGGGGGGTCAAGAAACTTCAACAATATAAATACATGTACATTGTTAAAGGAAAGTATATCTTCCATGTATCTGTCCGAGTATTCTTAGGTTTTTGGTCCTTTATATATATATATATATGTGTGCGTGTGATCTATATATATATTATGATTTATATATATATAATATATGTTTGTGATTTATAAATATATATATATATGTCATCTCTCTCTCTCTATCTATATATATATATATAATATATATATGTGTGTGTGTGATCTATATATATATTATGATTTAAATTTATGTTTTATATATATATATATATTGTTCCTGTTTTTACTCATTGATCATCAATTATTATTATTTTTATTTATTATTTTATTATGTAAAGGACCCATATTACCAATGTTACATTTTCCTTGAGAAAATGATCCAATAAGAGTTCACTCTAAACAAAAGGAAACACTACTCTGGTGGTCTTTTCTCCAAAAGCTTTTGACAGTTTCAATGTGTCGAAGTACATTATTATTATTTAGTTGGAGCCAAAAAATTAGGGAAGCATTACAGAAATAACTGAAAAGCACTTGAGTTTTCTTTTTTTTCCTCACAAACTTTTTTTTATAGCTTCGATGTCCAAAATGTCCAGAAAACATCCTCCTGCCTTGCGTCTGTATTTAATTAAGATACAGAGGGTGTCAGCAGTCTGAAAGATGACAAATCTGCTTCCAGAGAGCTGCTTCGAGAGCAGAAAACTATTAAGCACATGCATTAGTCGATGGAAAAAAAAACATCCAGCCAGGTTGGGGTGTGGCTACGTACAGTAATAGACCCCCATTAAGTATCCTACTCATCTAATGCTACCATTAAGTATATGCCACGTCTTCAGCAGCAGAAATAACCCCTCGACGCGATTGCGTCGACGACGTGAGCTCTTATTTTGTAGGAGCACATCGAGGCCGCTATTTCATTTACAGCTCCTTCGACAAAGCTGTTTTTCCCCGAGATGATCGGCTAAAATACATTCGTCGCATTTTGGTGATGGGTCATTTAGGAAGCGTCGTTCCTCCGGCGCTTTTACAGAATCTCTTTATCAGCTGTCGAGCTGCCCCCCCCGATAGAAGACGCGTGTAACTTTATATACGCCTTGGTCTGATGGCTACATAAACTGCACTCTACCTGTTTTATTTTTTTCGTTTTATTTCTTTCCGACAGCCGAGGCCCGGGACGGGGCGTTGAAAGCAAATACCTGATTGTATTAGTGTCTCCCCTTTAAGCTGTTGTCACCTAGCTGACCGATTATGGGCAATTACCTGCTCTGTCGGAATCCTAGCCGAATAGATTGAATTCAGATTGATTTTCGCCCAGGAAAGAGGAGGGAATTTAAAGCCTTTTTTAATTGGGTATTTGGTGTGTGCTGATCTGAACACCGTGGCCTTCCCGAGGGATCCTTTATGGGCCAATAATGGCATTGGAGTGGGGGGGCGCTGCAGTCTCGTCTGCCGACTCCCTCCCAAGGCCATAACCCTGCATTTGCTCTGAGTGCTTTTCTATTATGCATTGATAGTTGAGCATCAATCAATAAGAGGGGAAACAGAAAACCCAGCGAAACCAACTTCTTAAGTGTAAAATGCCTCTTCAAACAACTTAACCTGGACGCTTTTTACCCTCGCCCCTTCCTCCCTGTGCTCTTTGAGGGACACTTACCGGGGTGCCTGGCGACAACATGTTTTATTTAGGAGGGCTGGAAATGTGCAGCTCTCAGGTGAAAATGTACCGCAACCCTCTGGTTAAACCTCAGCAATACATCACTGTGTGTGTGTGTGTGTGTGTGTGTGTGTGTGTGTGTGCAGACACAGGCGTACAGAAGTAAAACAGATCATTGAGTTTCCGTTTCACGCTCAGTTTTCCCACCCGCTATATGGAGAAAAAAAACATTTTCTGACCAAAGGAAAGAAAATGTAAAATATTTTGTCGTCTCTCGGTGACTTGGCTTGTTTGAATTTTGCAGCCACATCAAAAAAATAAACATCGCCAAGGTCGATAAGGTCAGCAGAAAGCCGGTTGATCGGATTATGGCTGCAGCATGTCTTGAAATCAAATCCTAAATGATTCAAGGACGATAAAAAAATAAAAAAGATGGCTTCTTTACATGAACTGTAAAAAGAAGAAGAAGAAAAAAAACGACAGAGTCACCTTTCACGCAACGGATGCCACGGTTTCTCCAAACTGGGACGATTCTGGGAAAGGCGAAGTGGGGGAGAGACGAAGTCTCGGTAGATAAGAGGAGCGGCGGGGTACCGGACCCCCTCGGTGGAAGAGATAAGAGCGAGACGGTCACAGCAATGGCCGGCCACATAATACACAAGCCCACCTCCAGCCGTCTAAATCTCCCATCAGCCCCGGTCCCCACCGGCCCTCCTGTCACCACTAATGCACCTTTCCCTCCAGGACGGCGCTCCGGACGCAGTAAGGTTATCTGGGGGCTTGGCGAGATTTCTCGGAATTGGTAAGTTCACCTTTCCTCTTTTGTCCAGATGACAGGAGTTGATACAGTCGGGGGGTGGGGGGGTAGGGGGGGGTGGGGGGTGGGGATCGATCGTCGGTCGCACTGCGAGTCTTCGCTCGACATTTTTTTCCGATCTTCATCAACCGCTGATTACCGTGAGGACGTCGACGGTGGGTACTCACGCAAAGATAATTCATCCAGTCCCAATGATCATTAGCGACAGCTTGTTACGCAACAGAGCGGCCTGAGGGGAACCGATGTGTGTTCAGGACAATCCCGCCTCTAGCTGGATTACTTTCCCATGCTACTAAACCCCGCTAACCGCCAATTAGGGTTCGTTGGGTATTTTCTACGGGATTACGGAGTAAATGTGTGAAACGCGTGGTTTTGACTATTATATCCGAATAGAAGAATACACAAGGCAGTCCTTCAGTGTTTTTTGACCCATCCACCTCTTTCAATAAGGTTTTAGATGGGAAACAGATTTTCTGCGGGATTACGGTGAAAATATGTGAAACACGTGGTTTTGGACTTTTGGGATTATCGCGTTTTGGCCTAAAAGGAAACAAAAATATAAATGCAAACAGAACAATACACAAATGCAAAAGCATGTTAAGGCTAAATAATCCTGCAGTGCTTTTTTACCCATCCACCACTTTCAATTAGGTTTTAAATGGGAAACGTATTCTCTACGGGATTACGGTGAAAATGTGTGAAACGCGTGATTTCACTTTTTGGATTATCGCGTTTTGGTTTAAAAGGAAAGAAAAAAATTCTGAACAGCACAAAGCAGGAAAAAGAAGGTCTCCTTGGAGGAAGCCTTCAGTGTTTTTTGACCCATCCATCACTCTCAATTAGGTTTTATATCGGAAACGTATTCTCTGCGGGATTACGGTGAAAATGTGTGAAACCCGTGGTTTTGACTTTTTGGATTATCGCGTTTTGGCCTAAAAGGAAAAATAAAAAAAGAATTCTGAACAGAACAATACACAAATGCAAAAGCATGTTCAGCCAAAATAATCCTGCAGTGCTTTTTTACCCATCCACCACTTTAAATTAGGTTTTAGATGGGAAACGTATTCCCTCCGGGATTACGGTGAAAATGTGTGAAACACGTGGTTTTGAATATTTTGATTATCACATTTTGGCTTAAAAGGAAAAGAAAAAAATATTCTGAACAGAACAATACACCAATGCAAAAGCACGGTGGTCTCTGTTTTTTTGATCCACCACTCCCAATTATTTTTACGGGATTACGGTGAGAAGTTGTAAAACGCGTGGTTTTGTCTATTTTGATTCTCGCGTTTTTCCCTAAAAGGAAAAAGAAAAAAGAAATACACAAATGCAAAAGCACGTTAAGGCAAACGAAGGTCTTCCTTGGTGGAAGCCTGCAGTGTTTTTTGACCCATCCACCTCAACCTCTGCCCAATGTGGACTTCCGTGGACTTCCGTGGACTCGTCTGTTATTTATAAGCCAAAGTGATCCACGACAAAATATGTTTATCCCTTGTTGTCTGGGAACAATTTTATGAGACATTCCTCCCCCCAGAAAACCTCCTGCTCCTCTCAAGTCCTTGAAATCAAGCCAAAAATACACCCAATAAAACAATTCTGTGTAATTGATTACCCCAATATAAAAATGCTACATCCTAATGACCAAAACGTTTGGTAATCGGCACATTAAAAAGGAGCCATTGTCTAATTCTGGAAATGGTTTTTGAAATATGCAGGAAAACAAATAACACAAAGCTGGTTGGGGGGGGGGGGGGGAGGTGTAGGGGGCTCGGAGAGGATGCCCCCGAACTACTTCGGTTACACAAACTTTGTTTTCGGCCTCGATGCATCAGAGCCCCTCTCCCTCCGCCTGCCATCTGCTGCCGAAGAATCTGTTTCACTCGATGAGCCAAGCCCAGCCTTTATTGGTCCTAATGGCACTATCAGCTGAGCCGCCAAACCCAATTACCTTTTAAAAAGGGAGGCCACCCCAGCTAATCATAGCTGCCTAACCTGATTTGCCTGTGATGAAGAGACGGGATAAAGAGCAGTTAATGGAGGGAGAATGATCTCACAAATACAAAAAACTCAATTCATTTCTCTGGGAGAGCAATCTGTCCGATTCAGCGGTAATGGAGTGGAGATTCATTAGACCTCGGGCCTTATAGGAGCAGCACCGTTCCCCCTATCAGCCGAATGACAAAAAGAACATTTTTGCTCCTCCTGTATAGACTTTGTGTTTCTGGGAGGGCACTTGGGAAAAGGTGGTAAGGAATCCTGTGGATCTAAATGGGGTGGTGTTGAGAACTTGTATTCATTGAAATTAAGTAGTGCTGGATTTTATATTTCTCTGTTTCAGGGACACAGATAAAAGGTCTGCAAAATACATTTTTTAACACACTGTTTCCCAAACATTTGGAAATATTGTATTTCTTGGAATGGGATGTAAGCTTTTTATGACCAGGGTAGCAGATACCGTGAGTGATCTCAAGCCGTGGATCAACGAAATGTAGATTTCAAAACTGTATCTTTAAAAATATTCCGAGCTCTCGAAGATCTCATCGTTTACCCAGAACATTCAGGGTGCTCCTCCTGTAGAGACTTTGTGTTTCTGGGAGGGCACTTGGGAAAAGGTGGTAAGGAATCCTGTGGATGGACATCTAAATTGGGAGGTGTTGACAACTTGAATTCATTGAAATTAATTTAAAATGCAAAAGGCAAAAATAAAAGGTCTGGAATATACATTTTTAACAGACTGTTTCCCAAAAATGTCCAAACATTGTATTTCTTCTAATGGGATGTAAGCTTTTTATTACCAGGGTAGAAGACACCGTGAGTGATTTCAACCCTTGCATCCGGCCTCTGCTACGAAACGTGGACTTCCGTACTGTCTCCTAAAAAAAACTAAAAATTCCGAGCTCTCGAAGGTCTCATCATTCAGCATTCAGGCCTCGACTGGAGCTCCATGTCACCCGAAAGACATCCAACATCCGCTCTGGGCTCTGGGCTCTGGGCTCCGGCTCCGGGCCGTCTCATTCACACGCATGTTCACTTGATGATGTAAGTGACACACATGAATGACCAATTGATGGCCAAGAATGTCGCCGTGCATGAGTCACTCCCAGAGACATGGATGACCCCGACCTCCCCCCCCCGACCCAGCTAAACCCACTGCGGCTTGAAGCTCGGCCTGGCCCAGATATGATCCAGAGGACGTCGGCTGGACGGGGCAGAGGGCCACAGCCAGGGGTTTGCAGACGGACATTAGGCCAAAGCCAGAGTTAAAATCCTATTAGTTTGAGTTGGGAATCGGATTATCGTCGTCGAGAATCACTCGTCTGGCAACTAGTGTCTAATTTACGCCAATCAACGGCAATTATTGAGGGGAAGGGAGCCCCTATTAGAGAGCCTCATCCACTTAGTCTAATGAATGGGGAAGATTCAATCTTGGCTGTGGAGACGCATCGGAGAGCTGCAGCTGAACGCGGCGGCACCAGCAGGCTACAGAGGAGCTGCTGTTATTTATCAATGGCGGGGGGGCGGGCGCTGTCAGAGCGAACGTGCGTTAGCCGTGGGGCGCTAGGCTCTGGTTTCTGATGGTCTGGGGGCACTCAGTAAAGCGGTTAGTGTCTCCACAGCCCATTATGCGGAGCCCGTCTCATACGTGGAGAACACTGGCGTACGGGTATCGCTGCCAAGGCCCGAGGCTTGCATCGCGGGGTGGCTTTTTGACAGATTCTGCACTTGAATTATGAGTCAAGGTCTAACGTAAAGTCTCGTCACGTGACCCAAGAGAGACTTGATACGGGGTACGATCAATATGCTTATTGCCCGGGCAATCATCATTGCATATCTGTATATGGAGAGAAAAAAATAGCAAGGAAAGTAGGAAATAATTCATTTATTAAAAAATTAAAAAATGTTGTTTCTGTAGTATTTAGCATACCATTTAAAAAAAAATTGACATGAGATAGGTTGGCATATGTTTTAGAGAATATATAGCAAATGGTACCGCCGTGATATCGCTTTGAACTCGGCCTCGAACAGTCCGCTAAGAGCACTTATTGCACTTTTTGCAATCTCATTGTGTTATTATATTTTTTTACGATTTCCACTCAGATTTGACCTCTAACGATCGAATTCTGAGCAGAAAGTAGAAGCGGCCTCTGCATAAAGTTATGTAATTTGTGGCAATATCTGATTTTTTAAAAGTCACCTACCGAACCCTCGTGACTCATTGTCTTCATCTCATCTTCACATAAAGTGTTCAACCCCTGGTTCCTTTCCCCATTCTTACACTGCCCTCTACTGGTCTGGAAGCAACGGTGTCAGCATCAGTGGAATTATACCAACACACGTGGATCAATAAGTGGCTTACTGTAATTAAGTAACATTCACATATATAGATATTTTTTATTATTATTAAACCTTTATTTAACCAGGTGAATCCCAATGAGATTCAAAATCTCTATTTCCAGGGTGACCTGGACAAGACAGGCAGAACAAGACAAGTTAAAAGAAACTAAAAGTTACGAGACATGTGACATAACCGAGTTAATTTAAAAAACATTCACATTTTTGGGAACCTGCATCCATTTCTTTCATTTTAAGCAGTACGTATCAGATCTTTGGGTTTTAAATGATTGTGCAACATGTTCCAGGATGATGAGGGTGCAGAGGACACAAACGCCTTTGTTTCCCATTTCTGTTCTGGCATTTGGAACGGCGACCATCAGGAAGTCCTGAGAACACAAAGAGAATTTTCTGACACTTTTCTGCATGATGAAGACACACAGGTAGTCTAGGATCAGACATTGCGAAGATTTAAACACTTTACATGTCAGTTTAGAAATGTTATTATTGGTGAATTGATTAAAAGCTGATGCAAAAATAAGACTGCATCCGGAAGACTGATACCTAAACACATCACGCATGTGTTTGTTGGTATCTCAGTGTCATGCCCTCATGTGCCTGTTGCCTCTCTTCTCTGTATCCCTTTTTTAAAAGTATTTTTTTGTGTGCAAAAGGCCTGTTTCATCGAAGAAAAACTAAAAAACTAAAAGGTTTCCGTCTGCGTCCTGAAAATCTCACTCGGTGGGGGAAGATTCCGCCGCCTGTGATGTCTCTCTGTCGGGGTTCAGGTTTTCCAAATGCACCAACTTATTAATAATAGCAAATATTTCCAGAGTTGAGGGTTTCATTTCCGATTGAGGCCACTGTGACGTTTCCGTGCTGAACAATCAACCCCCGCAACAGATTGATACACTTTTCAACCCTTTTTTTCTCTTGAGCGAATACTCTTGCATCATACATGCACACATGGGTTACATTTTGCACGTTTTACTCTACTTTAATGTGGAAAAACGACAATATTTGGAGCTCTGAATTATGCACTGTGTCATTGTGGTATATCTGTTGTGTCATCACCCTATGCATCAAACTTTATTATTAAATATATTTTATTTTCTCTTTGGGAATAATCTATTTATTTTAAATTGTGTACTTGTGTATTTAATTTTTTTCTTCTTTTCCTAACTTGCTGTCTAATAGTCAGTTTAATGTTAAATGTAGTATGCTCTGGATATTTTTTTGCATTGTGAAAATATTTGGAAAATAAAATATTATAAAAAATGTAAAAAGTGGAAAAAAAACGACAAATTACTTCTGCAAACATGTCAACCGATACGCTCAAACGCTCCAACCACAAAGAAGACGAGCGAAGAGCAAAGCATTTCTCCTCCAGCTTCACTAAGAGGGTCGCGGTTGAAGGTCACGCTCGAAGTCGAAGTGACTCAACTTTTTCCTTTCCTCGCTGCCGACGGCGATCTGACAGGACGCAGCGTGTAAACTCATCTCACACCTTTCCCTCTTCTTGTGCCACTGATGAGTAAAAATGAATTCAAAATCCGGGGGGGGGGGTCAAACCATATTTGTTCCTGTGGTGACCTTCACTACTCGTGGGCTGCTTGTTCCACTTTGGAATCGCTAACTTTTTTTTTGGTACCTCCAGTGAGAATATTTCATGGTTCGAGGGTGTGGGGGCGGTTTGGGTTGAAAACACTGACGCCACTCATACTTTCATAACAACCCCTTTTACATACTAACGTTTCATTTCTGGCAGTTCCTGTCCACGAAGGACCGTCGAGCCTCCGACCGCAGCCAGCCGCCCCCTCAAAGCCGCCGCTGCACGGAGGCCACAACATATGCAGCACAATGACACATCGCGACGGCTAAAGCTAAGCTACACACGCTACTCATACAGCAAGAGTTCACACGTTGGAAGAAGAAGAAAAAAGGAAAATGTTTGCAGTTTACTACAGTATTTCTTCCTTTTTCTCTTGATTCCTCAAAATCACATCGCAGCAATCTTCCATGACAGGAATCGATCAAGTAATATCCCTAAATGTTCTTTAACCCTTGTGTTGCCTTAGGGTCATTTTGACCCGATTCAATGTTTCACCCTCCTGTTACCTTTATATTTACTAACATATTTTACCCTTTGGGTTCAATTTGACGCCAGCAATTAAAACCTCCAGAAAATTATTAGAATTAATATTGTTTTCCAAGTTTAAGTGTGAGGCACTTTATGTTTGTTTGTTGACTACCGAAAGAACACCGACATTAAACATTGAATGGGGTCAAATTAATCCTAAGGCGGGGGGAGGGTGTAATATTGATTCGGGTCAAAATGACCCTAAGGCAACACAAGGGTTAAACAAATGAGATGGCGGTCTGTACATTACAGCTATCACAGGGTTCGTATATGGTCATGGAAAACCTTGAAAAAATCATGTAATTTGTAAAATGGATATTTACAGACCTGGAAAAGTACTGGAGAAAAGTTTTGAAAAATCGTGGATATTTGTTATATTCATTATTTGTATTAACACTGAGTTTTACATAATGAAAATGCTTTTAAAAAAATGACGCTCTAACTAGAAGCTGGCATACTGTCTTTCATACTCGCACATTTTTTGCGCTGCAGGTGAACGCACCTTAACTAAAAAGACATAAATGTTTATTCTTTTAATCAAACTATTGTCTCTCATTCATTTGTGTCATTTAAGGTTTTATACTGTATGCTTTGGAATTCTCATTGTAAGTTTAAATACGACATTTTCTCACTTTTTCTTGTATGTTCTGAGAAAGAGAAGTCACTGTACAAAAAGTTATTGTTGGAGTTCAATTATGGAAGAATGGTCAGCTTATTTTTGCCTTTCAAAGGGATTGTTTATTTAAAAAACTAGTTTTGAGGGTTACAAGTGTGAATGAAATACTTATTTATTTTATTTTGTTATCTAATTAATCATCTGATTAATAATAATTTAGGATAGGAATATATAAACAATATGTTTCTGCCTACATTTTTTTGTATATTAGTTTGCATACAATAATGACTCACTGTATTGTATATGATAGCTGTATACAAAAAACACGACTACTATTTACCCCACGGACAAATAAATCATGCCAATCCATCTAATAATTCCAAAGTTATTGACTAACCCACTAACTGACCAACAATGGCTTTACAGGACGACCGACGTGCAACCAGATCCGTAGTTTATAAAAAAATAAAATAAATAAAAAGCATCTTCAACTTTCCAAACAGTGTGGGTCATCGTTCTCCTCGGAAACGATCTCTGCACGGCACGCCGTCAATCCAACGGCAGCCGCGGACGCACGTGCGTCACACACCAACGAGTTCTCTGCAAGATCAACGTGAACGGTGAGATCCCGAAAAATAAACACGCAAAAACACGATATGTTTGTGCGTTGTTGTTGAATTTGAAGCGCGCGCTGCTCTCATAGCAGCGAGCTCGAGCGCGGTGGCTTTGGATATTTAAATCGTTAGCATCTTTTTCACGTCTAATCGAAATAGAGTGATTTTGGCCTTCAATTTAACGTCGACCGGAAACTACCCGCTAACGAACTGAGGAGGTTTCTATTGTTCTATTGCTCTATAGTTTTAGTAGTTTGGTTCTAGAAAGTATGAAAATTTGCTCGAATAGCAAGTTACCATTTTTCTATTACTGTTTATTTATTTACTTTTAGTATGTAGGTTATAGAAAGTTCGAGAATTAGCTCGTATTGGACGAACTGTGCTAATGCTAGTTAGCTTCAGCGTTTCCCCTACCATAAATGTTTACGTCATGGCGTTATGCGCATGCGCGACTGCGGAGATTCTTGGCGATTCTTCCCCTTCAAAACAAGAGCTCAACATTGAGCTTTATTGAGAGTGGCCGCATCAAGCCTGCAACCCCGTTTTAAAAAGATGTTTAGTGGAACGCTAATTGCAGTGGAAAACTCTTTATTAACAAATATGTGAACTTATTTTGTCTTTGTTTTTCACAGGTTGCACTTTATTGTTATCTTTAATAGATATTCAGTGCAAAACAGGTTAATTGCAGCCACAATAAGCTATTTTATGTGAGTTACTTTTTGCACAGATAGAACTGTATATATATTCTAATAAAGTGATTGAAAACTTGTATTAGTTTTCTTGTCTGAGGAAGAAAACTGGTTAAATCATAAAATGAGTTAAATAATTCTCATACCGCATTTAATTGTCGTGCATCTTTAAATGTAAACTTTTCCAACTTAACCTCCCCCCCCCCCAAAAAAACTGTAAACCTCGGGGAAACACTGAGCTCTATTTGAAGATTAAGCACACAAAAAATCCTGTCACGATATACTGCATTTAATTGTGTTATTATATGATATTCTACTTGGTTATGAAGCTCTGGGAACCTGAGCTAAGAGATGTGTGTGTGTTTATCATCATCAGTCTGTTTTAGGTGTAGTTTCTGGTCAGTCACAAAGAATATAGTTTCCTTTTCTCTTCTTTCCAGTGTAATCGTGAAAGCTTCCAGGATGTTTCCAACCCGTGGGTCACATGGAGCGTCTTTCACTCAAATGAAAAACGAGCCCCAGACGTCAGGACGGACCGAGTCCTCCGACCATCCGCCGAGCTTTGCCCAACGAGGGAAAAGTACATACAAACGCAGTGAGTTTGCTCGAGTGCCGCTCGCCAACAGCCGCTCGCCAGTGGCAGGGTCCGTATGGTCATGGAAAACCTGGAAAAGTCATGGTATTTTAAAATGGTCATTTCCAGGCCTGGAAAAGTCATGGAAATGTGTTATCACGTGTTCATTTACGCCAAGTTTGAAATAATTAATGTTTTTTAAAGAAAAACTCTCAAAATATAAGCCGGCCTACGCTCTCAATATGCACAATGTTCTAAATTGTTCATGTTTTTACCGAGATTTCTATTTGGTCATGGAAATTTGATTTAAAGTCATGGAAAAGTCCTGGAAATCCATCGGTCAAAATGTGTAAGAACCCTGCAGTTGTGGTGAATTCTCCCCTGCGAGGTTCTGTGTAATTTCTTTTTAAAAATCTGCCGACTTTTCTTCCTCCACCGACGAAAGGCTACGTTTACAAGCCGGCGGCTTCACCTCAAATTCTGATGGACAAATACTCCCAAGGGGAGATGGACGCCGTGTCTGTGGTCCATCAGCTGGCCCAGATCTTGCAGTTCCACCTGGAAATGAAGGAGACGGTGACGACAGGTACGGCGACGCTGCTCCCCGCTGTCGTGACTGGGCCACGGCAGCCTGAGGATAGAATGTGTTTGACAAAGACGGGATTTATTTTTCAGATACTAGTCTGGGTCTTTGAAACTCGTTATTACAGTCATTTGTTTTCGAACCGCAGAAAACAATCGATTTCGTCATTAATTAATTTTCTCGGTTAGTTTAGTCTTTTTAAAATAAAAGAGCGAAAACAAATTTTTCAAGCTCTGGGAGGCGTCGTCAAAGTCGTAGTGCAGCCTGAACAACGTCAAAATACAAAAGATGTTCAGTCTAGATCACAAAAGTACAGAAAAAGCAGCAGATCCTCCCATTTGAGAAGCTAAAAAACCAATAATGTTATGATACGCTGTAAAATACTTTTTTTTTACTCGACATTAATATGTAAAAGTCTGTTTTTCATTCTCACAAATGCTGATTTCACTCGTTGGGGCTTCTTCCACATCTTGAAGACTGTAGCCAGTTTAGTTCAGGATGAACTCTGAAGTCACGTCCCACAGCCGGAGCTCTAGGATTCACCTTCAATCGGTTTCTTGACTCCCGTTTCCTCAGGCGACATCATGGCGGGGCTTTATTTTGCCTTCTGCGTGGTGGTCGATGGGGTCGAGTACAAGACCGGCATGGGGATCACGAAGAAGGCGGCTCGGCTCAAAGCGGCGCAGCTCGCTCTGCCCGACCTCCTGCCCGCCTTGAGGAGCCCGAAGTCTCCTCTCCCCGAAGCGCCAGGTTAGCGTCTCGCGCTCGTCCATCATGATCATCCGTCTTCGTTCCTCTCTCCCGCAATGCTTGTGTGTGTGTGATCGTGGACACGCCTCCATTACAGCTGTGGACTGGCGTGTGATTATGTACCATATGACAGCACTTTGTCACTTAATGAGGAAGTCTTGAGAAAGGTCTGGGACTGACACGGACACTCGTTTCCTTCATAAATCAATGCGCAGGTGATGTATTAGTGTGTATTCACTTATTTTTGGGGGGATTTATTTCCCTGCGTGTTGCCTAGATATAATTTCTGACAGAAAAGTTCAGAAACATGTCGTGACACGGATGTTTCATGCAACGTTTAAGACTTTGTTGACCGTAAAATCATGAAAGGAAAGTAAATAAGAGGATTTATGAAAGTAATATTCATATATGTCACCTCTTTAATCAAACGGGAGTGATTGGCTGAGCACGCAGACTCTTGTGCAACAACACCCTGTTAACGGTTATAATATATAGATACACAGAGCTCACAGAATACGGCATAATAAACATGATATAGGCTCGATTTAAGCATTTTCAAACGGGGAGAGGAAGAATATTAAAAAGTCAACAATGACTAACGACAATCAATGTTTTTTTAATTGCCATTGGTGCCGAGACCTATGGAGGACTTAAAATGTCTTAATTATAAATAAATGCATGAATAAATACAGGAATAATTGTATAAATAAATAAATAAATGCATGAATGAATACAAGAATAAATAAATAAATGCTTAAATATATGTATAAATAAATAAATGCATGAATAAATAAAAGAATAAATAAATGCTTAAATAAATACAGGAATAAATAAATACATGCTTAAATAAATATACATAAATACATTTATTTATTTATTCATGCATTTATTTCTTTATCTATACTTAAGACATTTTAAGTCCTCCATAGAGACCAACAGTCCAGACACATTGGAATTGTTTTGCAGGGCTCTCCGAGTCAACAAAGTACAGACACACTATAATAACAAGAACAAATATAAAAACACACTGTACATAAGGTGGTAGGAAATACAGTAGTAGGTACAGTTTAAAAAACAAACAGGTTATCAACTTTAAAAAAGGAGAGGGCAGAGGTTAATAAATAAATAAACTAGGGCTGAATGCTGTTCCTAGCTTGTGAAAGAGAGGTGGGAAGAGGACAGTTATATGGGGTATTGCATAGATTGAGAGGTGGGGAAAGGTTTTGTGGGGATTTTGCACAGATTGGAATATTGCACATTTGACTACAATAACAATAACTACAACAGTAAAATGTGGTATTGTATGAAGTGGCTCATCTTAATGTGGTTCCTATGTTTTTCCCCCCTTAGATTTCCCTCCACCCCTGCCAGTAAAGAAGCCCGTCGTCTCTGATCTGCATCCCCCTAGAGCCATTCACGGTAAATCTGAATATCTGTTTGATTCTTTCATTCTCCAGATGGCAAATATCGGGACGGTGTCTCTTCATTTTGTTCTCTCAGTACTCTGTCTCTCTAAAAATGAAACGATGATGAAAGTGGACATTCAGGTAATTTTAAGGGTTCGACGTCCATATTGAGGTCAGGTGACCGACTTGTTTGGCCTCAATTGCTCATTGGTTAGCCTTCAACCCTGTGATGGTCACATCTCCACATCCACCCCTCATCTTGGTGTTTACACAGCGAGACCCGTTGAAGACCATTTCCTTGCTTTTCAGAAAGGACGAGTTCCGCCGGCCCCCAGATCCCAAACGCCGTCCGGGACCAGCTCACCCGACTGATGAACAGCCACCCCGAGCTCTCCACCTGCGCGGGCTCCACGGCGGCGTTCGTCATCCAGACCTGTGAGCTCTCCGCCGGCCGGAGGACGCTTTTGCTTTTTTAGCGTACACTGCTGCCACCGATCATCGCCGTCCACGGTGTACACTCAGCCAAACGATTTAACATATTTTAGCCTGTAAATATTAGACGGGTTATAATGATGTTGGCTTTTCAGTACAACCCTAATCAATACGGATTTATTTGGTTCTACCCTGGAGAGCAGCGGTTCTCTGGGGGTACGTGAGAACGTTAAAATGAGCATCCATTTAAAAAAAAAAAAAGCCTTTGAAAATATTTATTTAATAAATATTCAATAACATAAGTATTGGTTCATAAACTGAACTGTATATATTATATGCAAAATGCTGCGTATTATATCTTTTTTTTTTTACCCCAAATGCTTTGCACTGGTCAGAAGGGACTCGGCCAAAAAATATTTCACGGGATACATGACTCATGACCCTCTCTCTCCTTCCCTTCCCTCTCGCTCTTCCCCCCCCCCCCCCCCCTCCCCAGCCGGCAAGTGTGAGGTGGTCGCTCTGGGCACGGGGAACTTCAACGCCAAGCAGAGCACCTCGTCGAACGGACGCGTCGTGCACGACTCTCACGCCGTGGTGACTGCGAGGAGATCCCTCATGAGGCAAGTCGTCTCCATCCGGTCTCACGGACGACGCGATGGATTAAAACAATGCACAGGATTATTAAAAGGCCCATATTTCTGAAGGAGGCTGTGATGACGTTGTTGTAATACTAACTTTTACGAAGCAGTAGACTTGTATCGTGTATTAAAAATATATTTAGTGCTCGTTCTTATGCGTGTGCTTATGGCGGCCAATTTGATTCTTAAAAAGCCTCGTTCTTTATAAATGATCTTTTGTTTCATTCCTTTTCTCCCGTCGCCATGACGATTTGGCTGATACTTATTGCCCGTTTTCGAGCTCCTTGGATTGAAAAGTAGACTATTCTCGATCCCCTTTAAGTCGGGTTATTACCTCGGCTTTAAAATGAAGTTATAGTTTAGTTTATATTCCACTTTTAGAATGTACCAATTTTGCCACTTTGAAGACGGTTCACGCAACTTTTTGAGCTATATTATAAATTGTTCCTGAGCCAATTCCCTCTTTTTTTTATACCCGCCTGGGTCGTCACCACGAGCAACTCTCCCGCTGCGCCCTCAGGTTTCTGTTCCGCCACCTGCTGATGTTCTTCAACGACACGGACGACCTGAAGGAGAAGTCCGTGTTCCAGCGGAGCGACGGCGGCGGCGGCCTCCTCAGCCTGAAGAGCGGCGCCGCCCTCCACCTCTACATGAACCAGCTGCCCAAGGGCTCCGCGCAGATCCCCTCCAACCTGTGAGTGGCCTGTTTTTTTTCTTCCATCGTTGCCGTGAGTCCGATCGCTTCTCCTCAGCTCTGTGCTCTGCTTTTTAGGCGCCTGAACCCGCACTCCATCGCGACATGGCAGGTCAACAGCGAGTTTTGCCTGCACCTGTCGGTGGAGGGAAAGGTGTGGCGCCGTAACTCTCTCTCACCTCTCGAAGTCGTATCTTGCATCATCGAGTTTGAATACTTTGCACCATCGCTGCGTAACTCCACCTCGATCGCCTCTCTCGCTCCAGGTGTTCTCGGTGTTCTCGTCAGCCTTCGATAGCTCCGCCTCCAAGGTGGTCAGCATGTCCGCCACGGACAAGCTCACTCAGTGGCAGGTGCTCGGCTACCAGGGCGCCCTGCTCAGCCACTTCATCGAGCCCGTCTACGTGGAAAGCATCCTCGTAGGTGAGTCGACGAGTTTGAGAACGGTTCCAGTTTTAACGGGTTTCCTAGTTAATTGAAGACTTTCACGTTGGCGGTTGCTCGGTCCAAACCGCTTATTGTTACCTTCGCATTGAAAATGCGGAAGGTAATGTTTTGATCGCCATTTATTTATTTATATGCGTGTTACTCGCATAACTCAAAAAGTATTAAACCGAATCGCATGAAATTTGGTGGGATGATTGGTTATTATCCGGGGACCATTTGATTAAATTTTGGGATCGATCGGGTCAAAGGTCAAGGTCATGAAAAGGTCAAAATCTTATTTTTACCATAGCGCGGTCAATTTTTATCCAATTGGCTTGCAACTAATGCCAACATGTTCATAATTCAATGCCCAATCTTGTGATATGCGAAGGTATGCGCTCTACCGAGTGCCCGTTCTAGTTGTTTTTAGTTTGTGTCAAGTCGTGTGGCGCATGTGATCTCTCTCAATAGGCTCATTGGCTGCTCACTTCTGGCAGTCAAAACACAACCGTAACAGTTTTTAGTTGATTTTAGACAGTCGAATCTAAAAATAGCCCCTGAGGTGAGACTGCATTCAACCTGTGGGTTCAGGAGCCCGAGCTGCTTGCTCATGCACTGGTGACGCAACAAGACAACGAGACCCCCCACATCAACATCCTCTGGAAGACAAAAAAAATCACCCGTCTCAAACGGCGATAGATATTATTTTCCTCTTTTCATAATCATAATGACTCTGTGACCCACATAAATCTGTAAGAGAGGGGAATTCCACGGTCGGTTTTATTGTAAATGTGTGAACACCGACCCGATTGAAAGAATAAATTGCGACTGCGGTCGAGAGCGCCGCGAGGTGACGCCGCTCGGGCGGTTTCAGACACGCACGATATAAAAGACACACGATTGGAAACCTGAACAATCGCCGCCCTTTGAACAATTGAAACCTCGTTTCCGGACTCCACCGACATCACCCCCGACCCGCGGGGGGCCCCCGTCTTCATTTCCGCGGCCGCCCTGGGCCCCCGGCACGAAAACGGGACCCGCCGTTTTTTATTAAAGTCGTTTGATGCAAGAAAAGAAACGAGCGAGTTCTGCATTTAACTCAGACGCCGGCTCGCGATTGGTCCCACGCAACTCCACCGAGACCGTGTTTACACTTCTCTTCTAAACCGAGATCACGCGTAGACGGCGCCCGGCAGGTGTGAACGCTCGGTCGTTGCGGTGGTCTGAGACTCCGCTGACCGCACGTCTCTTGTGATTTACACACCGAAGCGTCCTGCTCGGTTTTTAAAAAAGCAACGCGTTTGCTCTTTGCATCGCGCACGCAGAGACATTAATGTCAGGTGTGAAGAAGGTTTTTACAAACATAAACCACTCCTCTTATTGATTAGTTAATTCATCATAATTCATTTTTTTTTTTCTTTCTTTTTTCCCCTTGCCTGGAAACCAATTCAAATCCATGTACATGCATACGCTCATACATACACATCCGCCATCATCAATGCATTTTGTTTCTTTAACCCTCCTGTTACCTTTAGGGTCAATTTGACCCCATTCAATGTTTAACCCTCCTGTTACCTTTATATTTACTGACATATTTTACCCTCGGGGTCAATTTGACCCCAGCAATTAAAACCTCCAGAAAATTATTTGAATTAATATTGTTTTCCAAGTTTAAGTGTGAGGTACTTTATGTTTGTTTGTTGACTACCTAAATATCCCTTTAAATATATAAAAAAGTTGATATTTCTTATATGTTTGACACAGTGAAAAACAGCCTGGGGTCAAATTGACCCCAAAGAACACCGACGTTAAACATTGAATGGGGTCAAATTGACCCTAAAGGTAACAGGAGGGTTAAATAAAAAATTAAATAAAATATATATATATTTTAAACTCACACATGCATTTTTCTTTCTTTTTTTTAAATTTTTCTTTTTTCTTTTTTCACAATACTCTGACTTTATGACGTTGTGTCAACTGTTTTGTCGTCCTCTAGGTTTTATGTCTATGTATTGTCTGTTTTTTTGTCTTATAATAAAATTTAAAAAAAATATGGAGTTTATCCTACGTGGGTATTTGATAAAAGACATTATTATTATTATTATTATTATTATTATTTATGTCACCACAGGGGACAATGGCTGCAGTGACGTCCAGGGCATGCAGGTCTCCGTGAACCAGCGCGTGGAGGGCATCACCTCCCAGCTGCCCACGTTCTACTGCATGGTGAGGCCCCGCATCAGCCTGGTGCCCGGCGTGGCCGCCAACGGCGTCGGCGAGGGCCGGCCGTCCTACGCCGTCAACTGGAGCGAGGGCGACTGCTCCCTGGAGGTGGTGGACGGCCTGGAGGGCAAGACCGTGGAGGAGTAAGGAAGTTGACAGTATTTGGCACTTTAAATATTCCGTTATCTTTGGTTTAACCTGGAAAATTAAACGCGTGGGTTACGAGAGGGGAGGAGCCAGCGCTCCCGTCTTAACGCCGCCCGCTCTCCTCGTAGATCGCCCTTCAAGAGCTGCCCGGCTCTCGCCAGCCGCCTGTGCAAAGCGGCGATGCTGCACCGCTTCAAGCTGGTGGCCAAAGAGGCCCAGAGGGACGACCTGCTGGCCACCAGCTCCTACAGGGAGGCCAAGGTAACCACGGCGACGCCACACACACACTTACCTGCGGTCCGATTCAGGGGAGGACATTTACATCTGTTTTTTTAGGGGGCAATTTTACTTACTGAAATCCAGGGGACATTTAAAAAGGAATTAGTGGCACTTTTTTAAACTTATGAAATATAATATATATAATGTAAAAAATAATAAATGTACTTATTTAGGCTTACAGTATATAAGCAATTGTCATAAAAATGGCAATAATAAGACTAATAGGGAGTAGTCGACAGATTCAAAGTGTTTTCTTAGATTTTTTTAACAACAAAAAACGGAAAAAACAAATCAAACGATCATATTAAATTTGATTCTTATTTCTTTTTGGTTAGTTATTGTGATTACATTTCCTTTAACAATTCTAACATATATATATAATTTTTTTTTTTTACAATTAGAACTTATTATTTTTTTTTATAATTCACCATTATATTTATTGAATTTTTTGTGTACCTAAAATAAAACACTATTAAATTATCATAATTATTAGAGGGAGTTATTTGGGCATTTTTTGCCCCTCCTGGTGATATCGGGGGCAAAATAATATTTCTTAGGGGCAGTTTTGCCCTTTGCCCTCGTGCATTTCCGACGCTTTACACGTCTCCAGGCGTCGCGTCCTAACTCCACTTCTTCGTTTGATATTTTATTTATTTCAACACATTTCTGTGACTGTCGTTGCTCGTTCGTTTGCTGGACTCGTCGTGACTGGCGTTCACTTTGTGCCACCGAAGCGGATGGCGAAGACGTACCAGGAGGCCAAGAGCGTGCTGCGGGCGTACCTGCTGCAGCAGGGCTTCGGGCCCTGGCTCGTCAAGCTCTCCGTTCGGGAGAACTTCAACATGTGAAGAAAAATGAATACAAAGAAATCACCGGAGACGAGAAGAAGAGAAAAAAAATCAGCATTCCACAAGTTATTTTTTTATATAATTTAAACAAGATTGAACTTGTTGCTGTGAGATTTATTACACTTGGAACATGTTTATGTTGTGCTTTCTAAAGTTAAAGTAAATGCCTGTCAAGGGGGGGGGGGGGGTGTTATGTCGATGGCCTTTGACCTTCAGGGTTGGGTCTGATTTTCACGAGAGTACAAATACTAAACATTTATATAACTTATCAGGTTAATACTTCTGCTTTGTGCAGTTTATTTATGGATCTGCTGATGCACTGTTCATATTTAGTGTTCTACTGTTTAAAATCGTATCCCACGTCATTGTGTCTGAGGGGAAACGGCCGTGTACGATTTTAGGAACACGTCTGAACGTCTCCTTTATGCTCCTGGTGGATCTGAAGTGGGACGAGTCGGTTCTGATTGTTAGAAAAAAACACTTTTGATCACCGTTTGTTTGTGTTTTCATCGCTCGGATTAAAAAGAAATCCTGTTTTCTGTTCATATTCAGTGATTTGATCCTGAACAGTGTGATTTTGAGCCTTATTTATACATAATGCTCTAATATAAATCAATAAAATAACTCCAAGCTCAAATGATGAGGTCGGTACATTATTTTTCAGAAATTCGTATGATGCATCCGGGAAGGTTACCTGTTGTCTTTATTCATATTCACAGGTCCGGTGTATTTTTGGGGATTTGATCTACTTTTTTGGGGGGTAGTGTGACGTACTTCCTCCCGTGTTGATGCACGTTGTCGAGTCGTCTGACTTGATCCACACGCAGGAAATGCTTTTGTTTCCTGCGTTTACGACGCAGTGCATCGTTTACTCTTGTACGCGTTGAACGCTCTCGTCGCTAGTGGTGCGTTTACTTCCTCCTGGTTTGGGCAACGGATGGAGCTACCGGTGCTGTGTTCAGGGAACTCGTGTCCGAGGAGCAAGGCGTTCAGTCGCGTGCACGGCTCCAGGTTTCGTACTTTTTATTGGACCGCTTGTAACTTTTGAGTGTTTCCGCTGACGTGGACGACAGCAGCGGGACGCTTGACTAACCCTCTAATGTTAAAGGTTAACGCTGCTGCTGTTAGTATTGTTCACGCAGCGGGTTTTAGAGGAGCCTGTCCCTGTGTTGTCTAATGTCACGAATATGAACATAATGAACATCCCTGATTCAGTCCCCCAAGCAGACGCATGGTGTGTAGTGTGTAGAGTGTGTAGATAGTGTGTAGAGTGTAGAGCCCTCAGTCAATGAGGTGACACCCGTCGCTTTAGAGATAAACAGGATGTGCAACTCTACTGATGTGGTCCACAGAGTGAAAACGGATGCTGTGCACCTCTAGGTGCTGCGCAGAAGGCTGTCGTACGTGTACAGCGCGGCTGGATTAAGAACTTGTTGCTTTTGATTTGGGTTTTTTTGAGAAATATGTTAAATATTTCAATAAAAGATGAAACCAAATTTAAACTTTTTTTTTTACGGTACAGTTATTTGTGCTCAAAACTCGTGAACGTGCATGCCTCGTGGGGTTAACCCAGGCAATGAAGAGTCCTGGGTTGGTCTCAAAGACAAAGAATAAATACTATTTCTGTGATATTTTTGTCTCATAATCATCAAATATACACATTTTCCTCTAAAAGTATTCCAGCAATCCTTTTAACCCTCCTGTGACCTTCAAATGTACGAACATCTTTTACTCCTGGGGTCAATTTGACCCCAGGAGTAAAAACCTAGAGAAAATTATTAGAGTTAATATTGTTTCCCAAGTTTAAGTGTCAGATACTTTGTTTGTTTGTTGACTAAATAAAAAAGTTGATGTTTCTTATATGTTTTACACAGTGAAAAACAGCCTTAAAGGCCTTAAGACAATTTGGATTATCTTTATTTTATAGGAAGCTTAATCCAAATAATATTAATATACAACAATTCACAAGAGCATTAAAATAATTATTCTACATCTCTTATGCATGTTTTTAATGGTGATACACACACTTTAAGATAACATTTTATAAAGGTATACCATCAGGGTTGGAGCAACAACAACAATGTACATTATATATACAATAAATATAAAATCAGCTTTACAGGAGCTTTACATCAAACACATCCTCATTGTTGGAAATGTATTGAGAATTTTAACTTTTAACTACGTTTCACAGCAGATTCTTGTAGAGTAAAGGGAATAAAATATGTCATCGTAGAAATATAAGATTATTATGCAGTAAAAAAATACATTCAGAATAAATAGTTGCCCTATCGTCACTTTGCAATGACTCGGTTACAAAAGTAAATATTCACCGGTAAATATTTTGTCGGGGTAACAAATCAGAGGATCACTCGAATCCGATATCCCCGAGATCACTCATTGCATTCAAATCCCCCAAACACCCCGAATATGTTCTCAAAATCCTCGTGAAAGTTCAGATGTCATTTTAAAGACTCGAGTCACTATGTTGGAGCTGAAGTAAAGACAACGCTTCTCCCACGAACTCCCTGAAGGACGTCTCGGGCCACCTCTCGCAGGCACACTCCCTGGAGTCGGTCAGCGCCTGGGGGGGGGGAGGACCAGTTGGTTCAGTCCACCGGAGAGTAGCATTTTTAGATTTGGCAACACGCCGTGTGTGTGTGTGTAAATACTTACGTGGACTTTTTCCGACCGTTCTTTGATCAGAAGATCCAAGTAGTCGACGGCGTCCTCCACGTATTCTCGGGGGTCTTCGCATTCCTCGTGGACCGCTCCGCTGAGTTCTCTCCGGACGCAGTGCAGCGCCGCCGTGATGCACCGTTTCTGCGAGAGTGAGACGCGTCTTAACTTCCTTTATTGTTTTACGGCTGCGACTTGTGGCTGCAGGGGAGAGAAGGACGAGCAACACCTGCCGAGCTCACTTCCTGTACTCGAGAACCTTTTACATGTGGTTCACACAAGTTCATCTCAACCCTGACACTTCAGCTTCTTTGATGCTGGGGAGTACCCACAATTACTTTTGTTTGTTTTTGAATCGATCCATCATTATCAGATTTGGTACAAGATATATTACATATATTTATATTATATATTTATTTTATATATATTGATATATACATTTCATATACATGTCATTTTTATTTATATATGTATATTGTATACATGTATATTGTATACATATATATGTAAATTTTATATATCTATATATAAAATGTTTTTTTTAAATATATATAATTTTTTATATAAAATATATATATTTTATATAAAATATATATATTATATAATTTTTTTATAAAATATATATATATATTTTTTTAGATGTATACAATATATATATTTTAAATATATAAAAATATTGTTTATATATATATAAATGTTTGTAATTGTTTCAAATATTTTTTTTGTACATTTGTATATATAATATATATAATATATTTGATATATATATATAATTATTCATGAGTTGAAAAGTACATTTTATTCTAAAACGATACAAAATAAAGCCTCACCTCCACATTTCTCGGGGCGTAGAAAGTAGAATCCTCCGGCTGTGTGGACAGAAGAAAACGTTGCGCTGTGTCAGCAGCGTGGAGAACTGAGCACGGAAAGAACATCTGGCTTAAAAACTACTCACGCATTCGACGTGCTTCCGCAAATAGGAGGCGCCGAAGTCGGAAATGGGGAATGACTTTGCGAGGAGGAATGATCCCAACAAAAAGATCCAAAAGGCGATCCTCAGAAAGTTCCCCATCTTCAGCGTGAGGAGCAGGTTGTCTCGCGGAGGAGTTGAAGTGGTTTACTCTCCTCCTCCTGTGCAATTCATATATATATATATATATATGTGTGTGTGTGTGTGTGTCGGGGTGGAAAGGTGGGCTGAACTCGTTGCTGCAGACGGTTGTTTTCTTCATCTTTAGATGACTCTTGGAATTTTATTTTGGTTCTCACCGTCCAGGCTGGTGAATCCCTCAGGTGGCCGGTTGTCGCTCGGCGCTCGTGAAAGTAGGCCGCCCCGGCTCGCGGTGCGGAGGCTTTGTTTTTGGTCACGCTCCGACACGTCAGACTTTATGTTGTTGTTGTTGTTGTGAATATTAAAATATAGCCCGCACAGGCAGTGTTTTCTTTAACCCTTGTGTTGCCTTCGGGTCATTTTGACCCGATTCAATATTTAAGGCTGTGTTTAAAAAAAATCTCAAGCTAAGGTTGGATAATGTGTGTGTATGTCTAAGTGTGTATTTGTGCGTATTTTCACGTGTATGTCTGTGCGTTTGTGTGTGTGTGTGTATGTCTTGAGTGTATTTGTGCGTTTATATGTGTGTTTATGTTTGTGCGTGTGTCATTTTACAGTTTCCAGCTAGTTTGAAAACAAATGTGTGTATTTGCGCGTGTGGTTCTGTGTGTTTGTGTGTATTTGTCCGTGTGTGTGTGAGAGTGTATTTGTGCCGTCTCCAGAGCGACTCCTTACACAGTCGATCACACCAAGTGTGAAAGGACGCATCCTTGTGGCCTGTACACTAACTCCTAGCTCCAATAAGTTCGTCTTCCGTCCCTCTGGAAGACGTCGACACAAACGCAGAGACAAAAGACCCAAATCAAGACTCGCAGTTAAAATTTCTCACATTTTATTTGCACATTTTCACACACACACACACACACCATACGCGCGTCAGCAGTTGCATAATAAATTAATAAATAAATAAACTTGAGAACCTTTTTTGTTGTTGCAGTGTTTCTTAAACCGTTACCAGACGGTTAATCAAATGTTAGTGCAGTGAATAATATTAAATAATGTTAGTAAAAATAAAAAAACATCAGTCGGGTCACTTTGCGGCTTCGGAGTTGAGAAGTTGAACGAAACTCTCGAGGTCTTCCACCAAGTCCTCGAACTCTGATTCCTTGGCTCCCAGCATGCACTGCGTCGAGTGCGTCTGCGTCTGAGGACGAGGAGGCGGGGTTTAGATTTTGGATCGCGAGCTTTCGAGTGCGCCGGCTTCAACTTCAAAGGCAACACTCACGGAGGGGAAGGCGTCGGTCAGGGCGTCCAGAGTGTCGTGGATTCGCTCGTCGACGTCGAGGCATCGCGCGGCGGCGAGTTCCAGCTCGGCCTTGAAGCGCTGCAGGACTTCGTTGCGGCACTTCTCCTGAAAACACACTCGGGTGAGTAAAGTAGAAGTTCAACCATTCAAACACGCTCCTGTTTATAAAGCATTTGTAGTTCTTTGTATTTTACTTGGGATTTTTGTGCGTATTTTATTCTGTTTTAATGTTTTGTTTTCAGGTCACATATATGTCGGCCTCTTGTTGTTTACCAGAGCTCATCCCAGTAAGTAGGAAGTTTTCCGTGTCTGCAAACTGATTATTTTATTTATCGCTAAAGTGTGGCGACGTAAACACTGCAGCACCAGAACCGCGGCGTTCTTCTCTTACCTCGTGCACGTCTTCTGGGTAAGTGAACGTCACGCTTTCCTGTAACAAATTGGAGGGAAAAAAAGACACTTTCACCTAAAATTGAACAGCTGATCATGGTTTGTTTAACAAAAATATATATCTAAATATATATAGATCTAAATATATATATACATTTATTTTAATACATGTATCTAACTCTATATATATCTAAGTATGAATATATATATATTATCTATCTAAATATATATCTAAATATATTTAAATATATATGTATATTTAAATATATATTTAAATAAAATAAAAATATATTTAAAAATATATATATATAAATATAAATAAAAAGTGTTCATCAAATAAATAACTTACACATCTGACGTCTCGCCGTAGATAGCAGAATCCCATGTTGCCCTGTTCCGAGCAGACGGGTCTCGCTTGAAGATGTCCGATGAGAGAAAACACCCAGAGGGCGATGGTGAAACACTGCTCCATGCCGGCGGCTCGATGGCGGTATCCTGTGGAGACGTACGACGGGTCTGTTCGCCGGTGGCTTGTGGCGTCCCCTCTGGTGCGGCGCGCTAATTTATAGGGGACGGCGGTCACCACAAATGTGAGTAGGCTGGTGAAAGGTACGTTTAGTTTTTTTCCTATTAATCATGTCACATTTTTCCCTTATCGACTGCATGGTGAAACCCCGAAGTGAAGAAAAAAAAGGACAGGTGGGCCCTCTGTGGTGGCGGCTGCTGACACATTTGAAGAAAAAAAAACCCCAAAGTATATTGACCCCCTCCCCACCCATCATAAACAAAAAACTGGGTTTTGTGCATTGTCCATTTGTGTAAATGATATTTGTCGTATGATATTTGTCGTCTTTCTGTCCGTGACAGCGTTGAGCACGCTGACGGATGTACGAGGTTTGGTTTCCTTTCTTCACAGAATCGTGTTGCAATTTCTTTTTGTTGAACACGAGGAGCAGCTTGCACAACCGCACACTGTGTGTGTGACACGTGGGTCTCTTTTTTTTTAACTTTTGGGGTTAAGGCTTGAGGTGGGGCAGCTGATTTCTAACGGTTTGACGTTGATTCATTTCTTATACGTTGCACCATGCGTTATAAAAATGATGAATGCAAGTCGAGGAACTATCCTCCAGTGTGTAGACTTTCTCTGGAAAATAAATAAACGGCATAATCAATCCAACTTATTTCACTCAAGGTCCAGATGGTATGAGTCATTAAAATAGAATAACATACATAGTGCTCATCAGCACTACATGTTACAGGAATTCACATTCATTTAGTTTTGTACAGTAGAAATGGAGCAGCAGGTAAAAATAGACACGTGACGTCACGCGGCCATCCGAAGGGTTTCTCTTACGCCTACGAGCTCGAGGGGAGTCCCCTCAACAATCCCTGGGCTCGGCTCACCGTGTGAAATAAGTCGGACTTCTTCTTCTTCTTGTTATTCTTCTTGTTGTTCTTCTTCTTCTAGGCGGACACGCGAGTGTTTACTTTTGTGACCAGTCAGACCAACAAAAAAAGTATGAAATTTGCAACGCGCTCGACGTCCAACATGCGTTTTAATTCTCGTTTTTTCCGGTTAACGAAACTCCTCGTGAACCAGACTATAATTCACTTGTTTTGAACCAGTTTTTTTACTTCCGTGTACCGATCAAATGCCGCGGTCGGCCAGCTGCGGACTGAGGACACACATTGAACCGGCGAATTTTTAAGGTGGAATGTTACTCGATGCACGAGTTGACTTTGAACTTTGACCTTTACATCTCAAATGGCACCGAGGTTTCTTACTGTCATCTCTGCAGTGCAGTTTGATGTAAAACAATTATAACTACAGTGAACAGGATGCACTGGAACATCCTTTAGGTTTTTGTGTGTGTTGTATTTAAGGCCTAAGATGAACGAGTAAGTCAGTCCCGTCTCTGTTATCTGAGGGCACGACAATCTGCTCTTCACAGATTGGAAGTATGCTGAATTGGGTTAATTCGCTCCATAAAAGTGATTTGGTTGTTTCCCTTCCTGTGACGCTCTGTGTGTGTGTGTGTGTGTGTGTGTGTGTGGGTGAGATGTCTCTTAATTACACAGAGACCAGAAGATGTTCTAACATGTACCAAAACAAGTGAAAGTGGTTGGTTTCCGTGATGGTGGTGATGTGAGGGAGCCGGTGGAGGTTTGGTGACCACAGCAGAGGCTTTCCTGAAGTGACGCGTTGCTTCTGGATCATCAAAAATCTGGCACAAGTTTCTTTTTAAAATATAGATTAAAAATGTTGTTTACTGCATGGTACCCACAAGCTGGTGTCATGTAAGGGGGGGGGGGGGGGTCGGGGGGGTTGCTCTTTGTTTTAGTCAAAGGGAGTTTTTTTGGAAGGTCTTCATTGAGCATTTTCCATCATGTACATTTTGGTTTTTTAAAGTTTCCATCTCACTTCAGCAGCAGTTTGGTCACAGAGCACAATATTTGTTAGATATATTTTATATATATATATATACTGTGTATATATATATTATTTTATATATATATATTATTTTAAATATTTATTTGTATTTTATATATAAAATACTACTTTCTACTGCGCCATATTTCAGAGGGACATTTTTACTTCACATTAATTGGTGATGACTACATGAAATTTCTCTCCTTATGGATGAATTTTCATCTGTCTATTGCACATTACTAACTGCTTTCTCCCCGGAGTCCTTGTGACTTCACGTCTCATATGGTCATCGGATCATAGATCCTATCTGCCTGATGGATCATCGAGGTCTGGATCGTGGAATATGCCTACTACCAAATATGCCATGGCCCAGCTGAGACTCCGCCCACTCCTCCTCTCTACCTCCATCTGCCTGATGGATCGTGGAGGTCTCCATCGTGGAATATGCCGACTACCAACTATTCATACACTCTGTCATATTCATTGAATGTGTTTTAACTCTAAATGTGTCCTTCTGGTCACATGACATCTATTGTTCTGTCGATCTTGGAGAGGGATCCTCCTCTGTTGCTCTCCTGAAGGTTTCTTCCCTTTTTTTTTCCTCGTGAAGGGTTATTTGGGAGTTGTTCCTGAGGTCAAAGGTCAGGGATGTCTGTGTACAGATTGTAATGCACTCTGAGACAAATTTGTAATTTATGAAAATGGGCTATACAAATAAATTGAATTGAAAAATACGATGTTTCACAGTGAATTAAACCACTCAACTGTTTAAAAAAAATGTCTAAACATTTTAAATGAGTTACTGCATCATAAATAATATATTCTAATTTATATTAATGTAACAACTGAAGAGCACATTTTCGATGCATATTAAGCTTTTTCTTGATTTATATTTACTTGAAATGTTTGGTACTTTTTAGGTAAAAGATCAACAAAGCCAGGAGAAGCCGCGATCACGACGGAAAGTGGCGTCCACTGTGCGGCCGCCGAGACGTTACTCCTCGATCTGAAATCAGAAATAGTTGTTTCATTAACGTTCATCATGTGAAATGCAGCTCTTTTCTTCAACGTCTCAGTTTTACCATCGGTGGCGTCTTGAGTCTGGACCTCTCGTTGGCTCTCCTCATTTTGCCTTTTTACGATAATCAGATTTTTTTGGAACATGGTTAAATAGATTGTTTCGTGAATTGACCGTTCCCACGTACACGTAATCGTACACGTTATCATAATCGTACATGTAGTTGTACACGTAATCGTACACGTAACGGTACACGTAATCGTACACGTTATCGTACACGTAATCGTACACGTAACCGTACACGTAATCGTCATCGTACACGTAATCGTACATGTAATCGTACACGTCATCATTCACGTACGGCCTATAATTGGCCTGAAAGCCTCGCAGATTTTTTTTTAAAGCAAGGCTCCTGCACGTGATGCAACCAGAGAGCAGAGGAGTGACCTCCAGGCGGAGTGGTTCTGCACAAATGCGTTCCATTCCCAGACCTTTGTTGTTCCTCAGTAAAATGCTCCGTGGATCTGAAGTTCACGAGTCTCCTACAGTCTGAATTCTTCACATCAAGTGGAGATCACACGAGGTGAAACTGTTTGTGGCGACACACAAACGGGTGGAAGATCCCCACAAGTGGACTCCTGAAGCCTCAGATGAACCCGAGGAGGTGTTTACTTCTGCTGTGAAATCGCTTTAGGGACAGATTTATTTTTCGGGATGTGTGGTGGTGGATGGCGGCGGTAAATCGTCCGAAACTATACGAAAGATACGAACCAATAAAACAGATTAAATGTGTTTGCAGCGTTCAGCACGACTGGAGGCACATGGCTGTCTTGTTTTGGCAGAACTGTTTTATTTTATTTTTTAGGTTCAGTTTACACACATTACTCACTTTGTTGTGGACACTGGAAAACCCCTGAGCCCCACTGAACGAACACACACACACACACACACAGGATTGAAAAGAAGAGGCTCTCAAGGCCTCTTCACGAAGACACACAGCTGTACAACACAGCTGCCTGATGTCCTCAGTGGTCTCAGCTGTGATGAAGGAGATTCCACACTGAAGAGCAACATTGTGCACCTTTTTTTTCCTCCTAAACAAAATCAAATGAAAAGCAAAGGCTGTATTGGATCCAGTTCAGATATTAACTCGACATTGACATTAACACAGATGTGCTGTTTCCCGTTTTAGATCCTGGAAATATTGAGAACTTTGAAAATGAAAAGAAGACAAAACGACGATATTGTTTGAGTTCATATATATAGTTTTCTTAGAGGTGGAACAGGTGCACTTATAGAATTCCTTTTAGCACTTATAGCTCTCTGATTTGCATCAGAAATATCTTTTAAATACATGTATGTGTGATTTAAACGGTAAGATCACACCTAGATCATTGATCTTGTTTTAGTGTAGAGCCTTTAATCGGAGCTCATGGAGCGAGATTTGTATTTATATCATCATATAGAACAGATTGTCGCCTGTTGGACAGAATTAAAGCCTTTCGATGGATCGACCCGACTACGTTCAATCGGTGCTAACGGGACATTTTCTTTCTCTATTAATGTGCTCAAGAGTACGGGTCAGGCTTAAGAGTGTGTTTTATTGCATTGTTCCTATTAGTACTTATAAAAGATTCAAAGGTTGGTTTAATACTAACCTTTAACCTTAATTGTGTGGTTATGTTCAACCTCAGGATAAACGAAGGCATACCACAGGGGTCCCTGCTGGGTCCTTTACTACTTACACTCGTGATCTCTTCTTGGTTTTAGTGAGTACACCAGCTGCAGCATTCTGGATCAACTGGAGGGACCTAAGAGACTTATTCGAGCAGCCTGATAATATGGAGTTGCAGTAATCCAGTCTCGAAGAAACGAACGTGTGAACTAGTTTTTCTGCATTTCTTTTAGACAAGATGTGCCTGATTTTTAAAATATTACTTAGATGAAAAAATGAAGTCCTTGAGATTTGCTTCACATGGGAGTTAAAGGACAAGTCCCGATCAAAGATAACGCCGAGATTCTTTATGGTGGTGTTGGATGCCATCGATAGAAACCACATCACCAGATAATTGATCCCTCAGGTTTTGTCTAACATCAGGAAGTTGCAGGTCATCCATATTTGTATGTCTTTAAGACATTTTAGTGAGCTGGTTGGTTTCCTCTGGTACGATCGATAGATATAATTGAGTATCATCATCTGCATAACAATGAAAGTTTGAGTGTTTCCTGATGATATTGCTCAAAGGAAACATATATAAGGTAAATAAAATTGGCCCTAGCACAGAACCTTGTGGAACTCCGTGACTAACGTTGGTGGTCATCGAGGCTTCACCGTTTGCAAATATTAATTGAGATCGATCTGATAAATAGGATTCAAACCAACTTAGTGCTGCACCTGAAAGGCCAATCGACTGATCCAGTCTCCGTAAATAGGATGTCATGAACCCATCATTCCAGTTAGCATCTCCTTGCCATCCGTACACTTCTGGACAAAAGTTCTCACCAGCGCACAGGTGCACTACTCAACCCTGCGAGTCCGAAGTGTTCTAGATAGTATGTACAACTGAGGTTTTACGAAAGGTTACATGCAATGAGCATTTGATACACAAATGGTAAAGTTCCGTGTGAAGTATTCATTAATTAACCAGGTGCACAGGACATCTGTTGTAATGCAAAGGGGGATTTTATTTTATTCGGTCTATCTAGTGGGCAAGAAATCTTTGCTCTCAGGTGTGAAATGCCTCTCGGTGAAGAGTTTGAGTGTCTGAAATCCCCCCATTGTCATGTGGGAAGTCCACCGTCGGGGTGTTTGTTGTGAGCACACCTGCTCGCATGTGTGCGCCCGTCATAGTGAGAGTCGAGAGGTCTTCGTGGTCACCTTCTCAACCACAGACAATTGCGCATCCACCTGCTTCTGAAGGTCGATACAGGTGGAGAAATGCTCTGTTGCTTTGGTGACACACGCTTGATGACATGTTGTTGCCTTAAATATGTACCAAGACCCAACATACAGTACCTACAAAGGAACATGTTGGGTTATCCAATCCCAACACTCATTAGAGCCTTCCCCCCCCCCCCCAACTGTCTTTTAGGGTGCAAAACACTGTTGTGAAACATTAATTGCCAAACTATGCGATCCGGATCGCGTTGAGATCAGGGTAGTAAATTAACATATTATATAGGGGGCAATTTTTGCCCCCACTGACTGAAATCAAGGGGCATTTAAAAAGAAATTGGGGGCACTTTTTGAAACTTGTGAAATAACATTTAACCTTGGTTCAAAAATAATAAATATACTTATTCAGGCTTACAAGAAATGAGCAATTGTCATAAATATGGCCTTAATAAGATGGCGATAATCAAAACGTGATACTCATGTGTACACCGAGTTTTCACAACATTTGTGCTCGTGGAAATTTGGTTTAAAGTCCTGGAAGTCCATTGGTCAACGTGTGCATGAACCCTGACTGATTCATTATCCTGAGCATAAATGTAAACGTGCTGCCACCTGCTGCTGGAAATGGAGACGAGTGCATCTGATTCAATTTAACGCCACTAATTATTATTCTCACAAATGACTCTTTGGCATTTCCTTCTTTCCCCGCTGCGTTTAAGAGTTTAAGAACTTTTAAGATGCGACAAAAATAAACCAGACTACCAAAAAAAACTCTTTTGTATGTGTTTATTCATGCATTTATTTATTCATTCATGTATTTATTCATTCATGCATTTATAAATGAAATACTAATAAGCAAAACAAAATCTGAATATTTTTTTATGAATTTTTATTTATTTTCTTCTATATTCAATTACAACCCAAAACATTGTCACCTCACACTATTTGATCTCTTCCTGCAGGCGGGAGAATATCAACGACCACAAATATTAATATCAACCGCGCCGTCAACAAATATGTTCAATGACATCATCACGTCAGTCAGAGAGAGAGAGAGAGAGCACTTGACTTCCACTGCCTGCTGTGCACCGCGACTCCGGGGAACTACGGTGGATGTGAAAAGTAGGAGCAGACGGATGTGAGGGAAATATATTTATTTTTCTTGCATTGTAGAAAAAAAATCTGTGCAAAAATACACCGCGGGATGAAACATGTTTTCTTAAATCTGTCTTAGGGGGGGAAAAAAAGGTCCAGGAGAAAAACTGTGGCTCAAACCGATCCGATGGGAGTCGAAGGATGGACCTTAGAGATCTGGGTCCGGACCGGCTTCAGTAGAGATTGGTCTTCCTCATTATCCTCAAGAACTCCTGCTCGTTGACCTCCCCGTCGCCATTCCGGTCCGCCTCGTCGATCATTTCCTGAAAAATAAAAGGATGATTATGAATATTCTTCATTTTAACAAAGGAAAGTTATCTCGAGACGACTCAAAACGAGTTTAACAGTTGATCTTTTCTGTGGCTTGTGAATTATATTATATTATTATGCGTCGTCTGTTGTTACAGCTTTTCCTCGTGAAACCGTGCGTTCCTAAACATCCATATGGGCTCGACTGGGTCAGTGATTAGCAGGTCCGTCTTCCAATCAGGGGGCTGGTGGTTCAACCCCCACCCTAGTCCATGTGTCCTTGAGCAAGACACTTAACCCTGACCTGCTCCCTGTAGCCGCGTCTACGGTGTGTGAAGCGTCAGCTAAATGACATGAAATATTCAGAGTTCAACATTCATACTTTTCTTTTTTCCATGTTTAAATCTACGAGCCCGGTTGCTGGTTTATTAGCCCACATTGACATTATATATTAAATACATGCAGTGCAAATGTGCAATAATTAATGCTCTTTTTACAGTGAGAAAAAACAGCCTGCATCAAAAATAGCAAAACTGAAACTGAATAGATTTTATTGTAAAGATGAACTTTCTCTCCCTTAAAAAAAAAAAAAAAAAAGAATTCCAAAACAGCAATCAATTAAAAAGCGAATTAATTAGACATGAATGCACTAGTGGACCCAGGTCACTGCCTTGTGTATATATTTTGTTTCCTCTGTATATTTAGTATGGTTATTGTGTTTTCTTTTTATCTTTATTAATGCTCTAATGTGCACCTGAAATGTCCCCACTGTGGAACTAATAACAGAATGTCTGATCTTAGTGAATCTACCGATGCAAAACCTTTATAAACTACAAAACAGCCTTCTGGGTTCTTTGTTCACGGACGGCCGATAACAAATATGTGGCACGTCTCTAGAAGAACATCCTCTCGTACCTTTAACTCTTCGTCCGTGAGGTTCTCCCCGAGCTCCTTGGCGACTCGCTTCAGGTTCTTGAAGGAGATCGTTCCCGTGCCGTCGTCGTCGAACAGCCGGAACGCCTTCAATATCTCTTCTTTGGAGTCTTTTTCAGTCTGTTGACAAACAAAATAGTAACAACACGCGCCTCGATCGACACTTTTTGAAAGTTACATTTTGCAAGTAAAATTAAAAATCGCCGTGTATTTATTAATTTATTTGTATGCGTGTTATTCGCATAACTCAAAAAGTATTAAACCGAATCGCATGAAATTTGGTGGGATGATTGGTTATTATCCGGGGACCATTTGATTAGATTTTGGGATCGATCGGGTCAAAGGTCATGGTCATGAAAAGGTCAACATCTTCTTTTTACCATAGCGGTCAATTTATATCCAATTGGCATGCAACTAATGCCAAAATGTTCACAATTCAATGCCCAATCTTGTGATATGCGAAGGTATGCGCTCTACCGAGTGCCCGTTCTAGTTGTTTTTATGTCAAACACCTGTATTACACACTCACCATTTTTGAAGACATCATCCCGAGAAAGTCACTGAAGTCGATTGTTCCGGAGCCTTCTTTATCGATGTCTGCAATCATCTTCTTGATATCTTCTTTCTTGGGTTCAAACCCGAGCGCCCTCATGGCCACCTGTTGCACAGGTAGAAGAGGAGGGGGGGTGAGGGGACCAGGGTATCCGTTTCATCAGGTACACACACTTGTTGCTCACTAAACCAGAGACTCACCTTCAGCTCCTTCACGTCTATTGTTCCAATTCCATCCGTGTCGAAGAGGTCAAACGCCTCTTTAATTTCTTGCTTCTGCTCCTCAGTCAGCTCGATTTTGGGACCAGGTTTTTTCTTCTGGCCCACAGTAGGAGCTGGTTTTCGGTAACCGGAAGTAGCCTGAAACACAAACACAACGACGTTAGCACGTCGCTCCTGTCTGTCATGCGAGCTAACTTTAGCTGCTATGCTGCTCCACGAGACCCAACAGAAACGCGTATTGAACGATTTCAGCGAACTAACTGTCGGTTTTTCGCGGTTAATCTCGAAATGTCCCCAACATTTTACACGGCGTGAGATTCACTCGACATTTATATGTAATTATACCATTTAAATTAGCGATTCAGCCCCGGGAAAGCTGCAACTGCCCTCTCGGATCCGGTGTCAACAAAACGAGCAGCAACGGCTGTATTATTTTTTCTTCTTTCGGTTGGAGTGACGTGGAAGACAGCCAATAGAAACCACGAATATTCCGTGACGCACAAATACAGCCAATCACAAAAAAGAAAATAGGCGGGTCCTAAACCGTGTGCGCCAATGGTTGAGATCGTTTCTTGTCGCCACAGCAACGAGGAAACAGCGCATGCGCAGTGTTTAATCTTTCGAGCAGACGTAGCTTGGCAGTGGGCATCGATAGCTGCGCTATAAAACATTATTAAATAAGGTAACGTTATACCCTTTATGCACAGAGAAGGTTGGTTTAGTAGAAGCATCTGTTGGAGGCGCTCCTGTGTTTTTGTGTCGTTTTGGACTCTATTAAGACATTAGCCTGTTAGCTTAGCTTGTCTGGCAGCTATACGTCATTTAGTTAGATGTCGTTTTGTGTGTTGTACAATATCCATGTAATAACTCTTGTAGCTGCAGTTGTGTCTATGTTGTTGGTGGAATAAGTATTATCTTTTCCCCACAGATATTTCAGGGTAACTTGTAAATTAATTTCTGTCTGACATGAACAGTAATGATGCAAAGTTTAACTTGCTGTACTTATTTACTACCGGTTATCATCCACAGCTTGTTGGTGTGGCTCATGTTACCTTCGCAGGTGTAACTACCTACCTGTACTCAGGGTTCCTACGCTCATGGAAAACCTGGAAAAGTCATGACATTTAAAAATGTTTATTTCCAGGCCTGGAAAAGTCCTTAAAAAAACGTTAAATCCAATTAGTTTTTTGGAAAAGTCACGGACACGTGTTATATCAACACGTTCATTTACGCTGAGTTTAAAATTATAAATATGTTTTTAAAAGAAAGACGCTCAAAAAATATAAGCAGGCAGGAAACAAGCTCTCATACTCGCTCTCATTATTATTTTTAATTCATATAAATATTTATTCTTTTCATCAAACTATTGTCTCTCATTCATTTGAGTCATTTAAGGTTATATACTGTATGCTTTGTAATTCTCTTTGTTAGTTTAAATATATTTTCTCACTTTTTCATGGATGCGCTGAGATTTCAGAAAATGTTTGGTCATGGAAATTGGGTTTAAAGTCCTGGACACTCATTGGTCAACGTGTGTTTGGACCCTGTTTACTGATTACCTTCGCATTGAAAATGCGGAAGGTTATGTTTTGATCGCCGTGTATTTATTTATTTGTATGCGTGTTCCTCGCATAACTCAAAAAGTATTAAACCAAATCGCATGACATTTGGTGGGATGATTGGTTATTATCCGGGGACCTTATGATTAGATTTTGGGATCAATCGGGTCAAAGGTCAAGGTCATGAAAAGGTCAAATATTATTGAATCGCATGAAATTTGGTGGGATGATTGGTTATTATCCAGGGGCCATTTGTTTAGATTTTGGGATCGATCGGGTCAAAGGTCAAGGTCATGAAAAGGTCAACATCTTCTTTTTACCATAGCGCGGTCAATTTATATCCAATTGGCATGCAACTAATGCCAAAATGTTCATAATTCAATGCCCAATCTTGTGATATGCGAAGGTATGCGCTCTACCGAGTGCCCGTTCTAGTTAAACAAATGCTTCTCGTCCCTTTTTATTTCCCAGGCACCTCGTAATGCTGACGAGTACCGTGATAAACCACCGGCGACATGTCGGACTGCAGAAGCTCTCGGCGCTGGCGGCAATCACACACTCGTCTCTGGGCCCCAACAAAAAGTTCAAGTTCATCCGAGACGAAGCGAGCGGGGAGTCGGCGCTGGCGTGCTCGTGCGTCCGCGTCCTGGAGAACCTGGAGCTGACCTGCGGGGTCGGCCGGCTGGTCCAGGAGACGGTGCGAGCCCACCAGGAGGTCTACCGCACGGGGGCCGGCAGCCTGCTGTTCCTCGCCGGCGCGTGGAGCCGCGCCGCCCTGGAGTGCCTCCGGAGGGGCGTCTCGGTGACTCGCGTCGTCTCGGCGATGTCCGAAGGGATGGAGGCGTGCTCGGACGTGTGCGGGGAGTGCGGCGTGTCGACCGAGGGCCTCGGCGCGGCGTCTCCGGGGCTCCGCCCGCCGGAGAAACCCGCCGTCCCGCGAGGAGCCGGCGGTGGCGAGACTCTAAACGCCGCCGGGCGAAGGAAAGTGAAGCTCAGCAGACATTCCTACGACGCCGTCGACGTGGCTCCGCCTCCCCGGCCCGAGCGCCCCGACGTCGCGCACCTCGCCGCCGGGCTGAGTCACGGTTGCGTCGACGCCATGAATTTAGTCGTCGAGGCCGTCCGGATGCAGGCGGAGGTCGGCCCGCGAGGCGCCGGCGGCCGCGCCGCGTTCGACGTCGCTAACGTGGCGACGTGCGCGCTGCCCGGCTTACCGGAGGATCGCGCGTGCGTCTTACCGGGCTGCGTCGTCCTCGTCTCTGACGACCGGGCTGCGGTCGCACGCCACTTGAAGGGCCGCCGCCTGAAGGTGGCCCTGATCACCGGGGATTTATCGCCCGCCTATCGCCACCTCGGCTTCCAGCGGCCGAGGGGCGAGCGGCGCGTGCGCGACGGCGCGCGCCTCGCGTCCGGCGCGAGCGACGAGGAGGCGTGGCTGGAGGAGACGGAGAGGCGCCTGCTGGACCTGGAGGTGGACCTGGTGGTCGTGGGCGGGCTCGCCGACGAGCGGGCCGTCCGCCGCTGCTGCCGCCGCCGCATCCTGGTGGTGGACGGGGCGAAGGCCGCCGTCTCGAAGGCCCTGGCGAGCGCCACGGGCGCCGTCCCGGTGGCCTACGCCGCGCAGCTGACTCGGCGCTGCGTCGGCGTCGGCGCCGAGGCCGCGGTGTGGCGGGAGGGGCGGGCCTCGACCGCCGTGAACATCTCCGCGGGCGCGCTGGTCACCGCCGTCCTCACGAGCCACGTGGACGCCAAGCTGCAGGCCCTGGAGGACCGCTTCTGGGCGTGCGCGTATCGCCTGCACCACGCGCTGGACGGCGGCGTCGTCCTGCCCGGCGCCGGAGTCACGGAAATGCTCTGCGTTCGTCGGCTCGAAAAGGAGGCGGAGCTCTGCGACGAGTCGGCGGCCGACCCGTACCGGGGTCTGGTGCTGCGCCTCATGGCGGACGGGTTCGTCGATTACGTCGCCACCGTGATGGTCAACACGGGGACGTTTTCAAAGGCCGGCGCCCGGACCGCGCTGAGCCGGCGACTTAAGGCGTGCGCGGGAAGTCCGGGCGCCGCGGCGCACTTCTCGCGGCTTTTCTCGGAGGACGGGGAAGCTCGCGACGCCCCGGCGGCGCGCGTCTACGACGGTCTGACCGTGAAGCGGGAAGCGTGGCGGAGGGCCCTGGACCTGGTCCTTCTGGTCCTGCAGACGGACGCCGAGGTCATCACGGGCGTCGACCCCGAGGCCGTCGGCGGCGCCGAGGGAAACCTGATGCTGCTGTGACCTCCGCGCAACATCTGGAACGTTTTGACTGGACGCAAGTTTCCCAAAAAGTTAATTCGGACTTCTCACGCATTCAAGATATGTGGCACCAAGTTAAAAGAGAATAAAGTGTTTGTATTGTTGTTGTTTTCCTTGTCATGAATAAATAGCCACGGTGTGGCAGCGCTACCTGTGTGCCGCCACTAGGGGGAGACAAACGATCAGGCTCCGACCCCACGGAGGTAAATCTACGAAAGAATCGGCCTTTAGTTTCTGAATGGTGAGACTCATAAATATCTATAATATTTCAAACATGTCCATTTCATGGATTTAAGATTCAGATTAACGATCCAGAGATTCAAGTTATATTTACGCTATTTCCCGTAACGTTTTCTCTCCTGACCTCCGGGTATGTGGAAAGACATGAGCACAGCATCCTAAATATAATAACACATGAAGTACGCTCAGTAGATATTTACATATTTTCATTTACTTGGTAGTAAAAATCGTAATTTATATTTTTCCTTTCTTAAAAGTGCCGACTACAGGAAATACCCTCACATTAATTTTATTTGTATTATTAACCAAGCGAGATGCTGTGTGTACACACCTTGTACTCTAAAGACAAATTGTGCATGTAAATTTTTTTTATTTCACCAAGAAAAAGGAAAATAATAGTAATTACTACTTAGTTATTTGAGTTGTGGGAAAAAAACTAACATTTCCCTTTCTCTATGATCGTTGAAAGGTCACAGGGCTTTGACCCCTGCACTCTTCAACACTAGGTCATCCAGGAATTCAGGATTTTTTCTAATACAATACTTTTTTAGTAAGTTTAAATGTATAAAAGGACATCATTCGTTATTCCCAAGTAAAATAGACCTTTTCCTTCTGTACTTCAAGGTGTCAGTTTAAGACTTTCCATTTGAACTCAGAGGCCAGAAAATAGCTCGGGTGAAAAGTGAAGTAAAGAAACGTGACGGAGGCGGGGGGGGGGGGGGGTGACATAACATAAGAGACGCGTGTGAGAGTTCAGGCCGAGGCCACGCTTCGCGGTCCGCCCCGTAAACTTCACACGTCGCAGTCGCGTTGTGTTGCTAGGGGACGGCGAAGGATGCTCACTCGATTTTAAGATCTAATTCACTATTTAGTTTGGTATTCGTTTTGTTTATGAAAAAAAAAAAAAAAGGGAATTATGATAATAATAATAATAATTCAGACTTCTATAGCGCTTTTCTAAATACTCAAAGACGCTTATTATATTTCTAATAATAATTATAATTTTACAACCACAAATGCACGTGACGATTCAGCCGCAGCAGAACTCAAAGGTTTGGGAGCAGGTGTCACACCGAGGTCCCGCCGACGGAATCTATTCACGGAGATGGACTGCCGGCCAATCATACGTCTTGTTTTACGTTCCTTAAACCAAACATCCGACACGCTGAAGACCACGTGTGTGTTTGTAATGCACACCGACCGGTCAGCAGGCCCCTCCCTGCTCTTATATTTGAGGAGATCGGATAGCGATGACATCACAGATAGTCGCGCGTATGCTCGTGTTGACTGTAATGTTACATATCGAGTCGTCCGTCGTCTCTTTATTTGTATTATTTTAAAAAAGGGAATTCATGGCTTCTCGTGTAGCTTGTCAACAAAATACAAGTAAATCATTTTTTTCCTCATTTTAATTGCAGGTATTTGTATTAATTTGTGATAAGATAAAGGGACAAACAGTAAAGTCGAAACATTGGATAAACTTTCCTGTCGTTGTGTCCCAGGAAATACATTCCTGAGACCTCCAACAGCCACCTGCACCTCCTGTTGGACCACAGCTGTGCAAGTCTCCGGACTGAGTCGCTCATTTCGGCCTGGACAGATTCACTGGAGGTGTGTGTGTGTGTGTGTGTGTGTGTTTCACCATCGTGACGTCAACCCGAGAGCACAGCTGACTCTCGATGTCTCAGATGTGGTACGTTTTACCCCAGAAGTGTTTCCCTTTTTTTTTTTTTTTTATCCTAAAAATACCCCCAAAAGACTCAAATCCTGCAGGAATAAGTCCCACGACAACCGAGTCCTCCACCCCGCCGCTTCTGAGGGAGTCGAGAGCAGCGATTACAACCAGTCCTCACGCCTCACGTCGTTGCTTCTTTCTTTTTCTTTTTATTTTTTACTTATTTTGTTTTTAACATCTTCATTTTCATGAGTGTAAACGCTCTGCAGGGTCTCACTGAGTCCACGTCCCCCTCCTTGCACCTCCTCGACTCCTGCCCGGGTTGGCTGGCTAACCCACTGAGCATTAGTGGGCGTGTGTGTGTGTGTGTGTGTGTGTGTGTGTGCGTGCAAACTGAGGCCCAAAGGGGAAAGCCGTGCACACAGATCTAAGCCAGCTGCCCGGATTCAAACACTTGAAGGAGGCACTCCTCGACTCCTCGTACTCACAGGACGACGGAAAAACCCCACGAAGGAGCAACCGGGAGGAGAGAGAGACGTCTCGGAGTCTGCCTCCGACCTCCAGGAGTCAAAGGGCACTTGTTGGGGGGGCTTCAAGCAAACTGACCTCTAAGAGCCGGGTTGCGTTGGAGGAGGAGGAGGAGGAGGAGGAGGAGGAGGCAGTCGGTGGGAGGTGGGAGGCCACGGCGGGGCTCCTGCACCACTCGAGGAGGAGAAGGGAGACGGAGGAGCAGTCGCGAGGGGGGCCGAGAGGAGAGGATATGGCCACGGGAGAGATCACCACACTTCCCTCCACGCCGGAAGATGGCGGCGGCGGCTTCGCTCCCGGTGCGTTCAGGGACCCCAAGAGGCTGTACTGTAAGAACGGGGGCTTCTTCCTCAGGATCCGCTCCGACGGCGGCGTCGACGGGATCCGGGAGAAGAGCGACCCACACAGTAAGTGCTTCCAGCCGCCGCGCGCGCGCGCGCACACACACACACACACACACACACACACACACACACAGAGCTTCTTTATGGTCTCCAGCTCACTGCGCTTCAGCGTCACGTTCGGTAAACACTGTGAAGCCTGGAGAGGCCTCACCAACTGTGGGTGAATGGGAGTGAGTGTGTGTGCCTCTGTGTGTGTGTGATTGGGAGTGAGCGTGTGTGTGAGTGTGTTTGTGTGTGAGTAAGTGAGTGTGTGTGTTTGTCTGTGTGTGTGTGTTTGTGTGTGTGAGTGGGAGTGAGTCTGTGTTTGTTCAAGGTTCAAGGTTCAAGGTTTTTTATTTGCCATCTGTGCCTAGACCAGCAGTCCAGACACATCGGAATTATTTTTGCAGGGTTCTCCGAGTCAACAGAGGTACAGAGGTGTGCGTGTGTTTGTGTGTGAGTGAGTTTGTGTGTTTGTGTGTGTGTGAGTAAGTGAGTGTGTGTGTGTTAGAGTTAGTGTGTGTTTGTGTGTGAGTGAGTGTGTTTGTGTGTGTGAGTGAGTGAGTTTGTGTTTGTGTGTGTGTGTGTGTGAGTGTGATGCTTCTCAAACGCACTTGTTTGTCCCTTCAACTGGGATACCCCCTCGTTGCCCCTGATTGCTTTGGAGTGTGTCTGCAGTTGCATCAGTAAGGGGGAGGGGCAGGAGGAAGAGGAGGAGCAGGAGGAGGAGGAGGAGAGGGAGGGTGGGGGGGTCCAAATACATTTGGGGGTTTCAGAGGAAGAACTCGTGTCCTGTGACATTTGGAGCAGGTGTGTCCAACCTGGTGCCTGATGGGAAGCACGAGATATTTATAGGATCATTTAAAACTCTCCTCGTTATGTGGACTCTCTTGTGAGCTCCGTCATGTGGACCTCTCCTCCGGACTCTCTCTCTCCGTCATGTGGACTCTCCTCCGTCATGTGGACTCTCTCTCTCCTCCGTCATGTGGACTCTCTCCTCCATCATGTGGACTCTCTCCTCCGTCATGTGGACTCTCTCCTCCATCATGTGGACTCTCTCCTCCGTCATGTGGACTCTCTCTCCTCCGTCATGTGGACTCTCTCTCCTCCGTCATGTGGACTCTCTCTTCCGTCATGTGGACTCTCTCTCCTCCGTCATGTGGACTCTCTCTCCTCCGTCATGTGGACTCTCTCCTCCGTCATGTGGACTCTCTCTCCTCCGTCATGTGGACTCTCTCCTCCGTCATGTGGACTCTCCTCCATCATGTGGACTCTCTCTCCTCCGTCATGTGGACTCTCTCTCCTCCGTCATGTGGACTCTCTCTCTCCTCCGTCATGTGGACTCTCTCTCCTCCGTCATGTGGACTCTCTCTCTCCTCCGTCATGTGGACTCTCTCCTCCGTCATGTGGACTCTCTCTCTCCATCATGTGGACTCTCTCCTCCATCATGTGGACTCTCTCCTCCATCATGTGGACTCTCTCTCTCCGTCATGTGGACTCTCTCTCTCCGTCATGTGGACTCTCTCCTCCGTCATGTGGACTCTCTCCTCCGTCATGTGGACTCTCTCTCCTCCGTCATGTGGACTCTCTCTCCTCCGTCATGTGGACTCTCTCTCTCCTCCGTCATGTGGACTCTCTCTCCTCCATCATGTGGACTCTCTCTCCTCCGTCATGTGGACTCTCTCTCTCCTCCGTCATGTGGACTCTCTCTCCTCCGTCATGTGGACTCTCTCTCCTCCATCATGTGGACTCTCTCCTCCGTCATGTGGACTCTCTCTCCTCCGTCATGTGGACTCTCTCTCTCCTCCATCATGTGGACTCTCTCCTCCATCATGTGGACTCTCTCTCTCCTCCATCATGTGGACTCTCTCTCCTCCGTCATGTGGACTCTCTCTCTCTCCTCCGTCATGTGGACTCTCTCTCCTCCATCATGTGGACTCTCTCTCTCCTCCATCATGTGGACTCTCTCCTCCATCATGTGGACTCTCTCTCTCCTCCATCATGTGGACTCTCTCTCCTCCGTCATGTGGACTCTCTCTCCTCCATCATGTGGACTCTCTCTCCTCCGTCATGTGGACTCTCTCTCCTCCATCATGTGGACTCTCTCTCTCCTCCGTCATGTGGACTCTCTCTCTCCTCCGTCATGTGGACTCTCTCTCCTCCGTCATGTGGACTCTCTCTCCTCCGTCATGTGGACTCTCTCTCCTCCGTCATGTGGACTCTCTCTCCTCCATCATGTGGACTCTCTCCTCCGTCATGTGGACTCTCTCTCCTCCGTCATGTGGACTCTCTCTCTCCTCCGTCATGTGGACTCTCTCTCCGTCATGTGGACTCTCTCCATCATGTGGACTCTCTCTCCTCCATCATGTGGACTCTCTCTCTCCTCCGTCATGTGGACTCTCTCTCCTCCATCATGTGGACTCTCTCTCTCCTCCATCATGTGGACTCTCTCTCCTCCATCATGTGGACTCTCTCTCTCCTCCGTCATGTGGACTCTCTCTCCTCCGTCATGTGGACTCTCTCTCCTCCATCATGTGGACTCTCTCTCTCCTCCGTCATGTGGACTCTCTCTCCTCCATCATGTGGACTCTCTCTCCTCCGTCATGTGGACTCTCTCTCCTCCGTCATGTGGACTCTCTCTCTCCTCCGTCATGTGGACTCTCTCTCCTCCATCATGTGGACTCTCTCTCTCCTCCGTCATGTGGACTCTCTCTCTCCTCCATCATGTGGACTCTCTCTCCTCCATCATGTGGACTCTCTCTCTCCTCCATCATGTGGACTCTCTCTCTCCTCCGTCATGTGGACTCTCTCTCCTCCGTCATGTGGACTCTCTCTCCTCCATCATGTGCCGTCCCATGCCAGATCTTTGAGAAGTACCATGCTGCACGTGTGGGACACATTAAAACCAGATTAAAACCAGATTAAGACCAGATTAAAACCAGATTAAAACCAGATTAAAACCAGATTAAAACCATACCGTTTCCTTTTGTGGTTTGGTTCAGGCTGGTCCATCAGCAGCGCCTCCTCCAGAAGGAATGTGGAGACCTAACAGATACTAACATATCACATTCTTCATTCCCCCCCCCCCCCCCCCAGTAAAGCTCCAGCTGCAGGCCACCTCGGTGGGGGTGGTGGTCATCAAAGGACCGTCCGCTAACCGCTACCTCGCCATGAACCGGGACGGCCGGCTGTTCGGAGCGGTGAGTGAAGCCGGACCTCGAACACGAGCCGCATTTGAACCCCAAATATTAAAATAAAAACCTCTTGTCATAGTCAGCGCTGAGAATAAGAACATTAAAAAAAACAATATTACAAGAGGTCAAGCTGTAGGTGTTTGAGATTCAGACACAATAAACAAAACAAATAACAATATGCAGTAAGAGGAGAGGAGGATGGGCCTGCCACACATGACACACGCCCCTCAGAGGGCTTTACAGGCTGTACACATACCTGTTACCTCCCTGACCTTTGACCTCACATCGGATCAGGAACAACAGGAACGACAAAAGCGAAGAAACCTTCAGGAGAATAGACGTCATGTGACCAGTGACATCAGCAGAATCAGTGACTTTTAAATTCTTAAAACTCATTTGTATGCAACAGTTTTTAAGTGACGTCGTCCTCTCGTGCCGTTTCCTTGGTTCATGAAGTTGTCAGGAGGCCGTTCCTCTAAGGAAAGAGGAAACGAGTCGCCATGTTGAGATGAAGATGATAAACGTCGGCCGCCAAAGGAATAACATGTTCCCGTCTAATTGAGTTTGACTGTTTATGTTTTATATCTGATGATAGAATTTGCCACTCGGACAGAAGTTGATACGATTTATTCTTCATTTTAAATATTTATTTCGAAAATAACGTTCCTGATGTAAAAATACTGAATATCATGCACTTTTTTTTTTTTGTGTTAACATATATTTATAAATGTTTATATATGTTTATATATATTTATTTATTTAGAATTTATACATTTTTATGTGTGTTTCTATAAGTTTATATGTATTTATATACATTTATGTACGTTTAAATACGTTTATACATATTTATGTTTCTACTTGTTTCTATACGTTTGTGTTTATATACATTCATACATGTTTATATACGTTTATAAATGTTTATATACGTTTATACATGTTTATATTTATTTATATGTGTTTATATACATTTATACATGTTTATATGTGTTTATAATTATATACGTATATACATGTTTATATTTATTCATGTGTTTATAATTATATACGTTTATACATGTTTATATTTATGTGTTTATACATGTTTATATTTGTTTATATGTGTTTATAATTATATACGTTTATACATGTTTATATTTATTTATATACGTTTATACATGTTTATATTTGTTTATATTTGTTTATACATGTTTATATGTATGTGTTTATATACGTTTATACATGTTTATTTTTGTTTGTGTTTATATACATTTATACATGTTTATATTTATTTGTATATGTTTATATACGTTTATATTTATGTATATGTGTTTTTCTAGATTTATAAATTTTTATTTGTATATGTTTATATACGTTTATATTTATGTATGTGTTTTTATAGATTTATACATGTTTATTTTTATTTGTATGTGTTTTTATAGATTTATACATGTTTATATTTATTGTTATGTGTTTATATACGTGTATACACGTTGATAAACGTCCTTACGATGTTCAGGCTCCTGATCGATGCTTCAGGTCGGTGAAGGTCAGGTAAAGACAGGAAGTAAAACAAAAGCTCCTCAAATACAAAAAAATGTCGACGCCAGAAGAGAGAGACTTTCTGTCTGGTGCCCTTATTTATGAACCCCGTGGCACAACTTCCTTTAATAATAAATAATAAAGTCTTTACTGCATGAGACAGACTCCTTCAAGAGAAAACAGAGAGGCGGCATCGAGCTCCGGGGGCTTTTCTTTTTAATACTTTAATGTCATAAATTGTGCAGCATTACACATTTTTTCTTCCTTTCCAAAAACATACTCCACACATTAAATCAAATGTCACGCAAACACGAGCAGAGAAAAGAAAAGAAAACATGCCGTGTGAAATCCTGCAGACTTTCCATGGGTTGAGATATTCAAAGTTTCATAGTTTTGTGACTGTAACTGACGCTCGTCTCCTCGTCTTCCTCTCCAGAGACGAGCGACGGACGAATGCCACTTCCTGGAGCGGCTGGAGAGCAACAACTACAACACCTACCGCTCCAGGAAGTACCCCAGCATGTACGTGGCGCTCAAGAGGACCGGGAAGTACAAGTCCGGCAGCAAGACCGGGCCGGGCCAGAAGGCCATCCTGTTTCTGCCCATGTCCGCCAAGTGCTAGAAGAAGAAGACGAAGGAGAAGAAGTGACGGCAGCGAAGAAGAAGATGAAGATTTGACGGTAACAAAGATGAAAATGAGGTGGCGGCAACGAAGAAGATGAGACGGAAACAAAGAAGATGTGACTCAACGAAGAAGAAGATGAAGTGACGGCAGCGAAGATGAAGAAGATTTGACGGGAACAAAGATGAAGATGATTTTACGGCAACAAAGAAGATGAAGATGTGACGTTAACGAAGAAGACGAAGATGTGACACCAACGAATAAGATGTGACACCAACGAAGAAGATGAAGATGTGACGTTAACGAAGATGTGACTCAACGAAGAAGATGAAGATGTGACGTTAACGAAGAAGATGTGACTCAACGAAGAAGATGATTTGATGGCAACGAAGATGAAGATGTGACGTTAACGAAGAAAACGAAGATGTGACACCAACGAAGAAGATGAAGATGATGTGACGTTAACGAAGAAGACGAAGATGTGACACCAACGAAGAAGATGAAGATGTGACTCAACGAAGAAGATGAATATGTGACGTTAACAAAGATGTTACTCAACGAAGAGGATGTGACGTCAACAAAGAAGATGAAGATGTGACTAAAGATGAAGAAGAGTTGGGGCCCCGCTGCCCCCCACCCTGAGCTGTGGCGCCTCCCCCTGCGGCCCAGTGGCTCTCTGGCTGCTGCCCAGTGGAACCAGCTCACACCGCAGCCAGGTGCCTTGCTCAAGGGCAGCGTTCCCTCTCTGGCCGGCGGGGTTTGAAACCGCGACCTTCAGATGACCTCCCACCGCTGCGAGAGGAATATCTCCATGACGTCGGCGACGCACCTGAAGGACTTTATTTAAAGATTCAACTTTTTGTTTGACAAAGAACTCAAAAACAAAAACATCCAGAAACCTGAGCAGCCGTTAGCGAGAGGATCATTTTAGATCTGTGCACCGGAGCATAACTTCTACATTTATTAATAACTTCTACATTTATTAATACGAGATAAAAGGTCATGAAAGGCAGTTAATTAAAAAAAAAAAAATAAGATGATTTTTTATCTTTGCCAGTCATTTTAATATGAATATTGTAACGACACTTGCCACTACATGATATATATGTATACATATATATTTATATATACACATATATATATATAAGCATATATTAACATATATTTTTATATACATATATATGTATATATATATATTTATATATCTACATATATATGTATACACACATATATATATATATACTTATATAGTTATATATACATATATATGTACATATATATGTACATATATATATATATCAGAATGAAAAACAGTCCCTAAAATAAATTTAAAAGTAATCTGCAGCCAACACTGTCCAACAGATTTCGTTTTCCAACATGGCCGCCAAAAAAGAAGGTTAAATGACCCGTATCAAACTCCGTCGGAGGCACCACAGGCAGGTGTTTCATAACAAGTGTTTTCTTGTAGTTTTGCTCCATTTAAACTTCATCTCTTGCCATAAATACACGTTAAATACGAGCGACGCCGACGGCCTCGCGTTAGCGCAGCCGCTAGCCCGCTAGCCGTCCGGCTGCCGGCAGTACAGCTGGTAGAGCTTCCCCGAGCGGACGGCGGGGATGTCCTCCGCCGGGAGGTCGATCTCCCCGAAGCCGCGCTCCAGGCCGCGCAGCAGCAGCCGCGCCAGCCGCGCGGTGACGGGCGTGGCTAGCTCCGCCTCCGCCAGCTCGGCGAGCCGCAGCCACTCGCAGCGCTCGCACTCCCGCGTGCAGAAGTCGATGCGGTAGCTGAGCGGCGCCAGGCGGCACACGATGTATATGTCCGACGCCCCGAAGGCGCCGGGGTGGTCGTGCTGCTGCCGGAGGCCGAGCAGCGCCCGGAACTCGGAGCGCACGCCGGTCTCCTCCAAGACCTCGCGGACCGCCGTGGCGCCTGGGAGGGAGTCGAGAAAACACACGCTCAAGTTCCTTCTGGTTGGACGACGATTGGTTCGGTGTGTGTGTGGGGCGGGGGGGGGGGGGAGATAAATTAAAATTACATACACTGCCGATCAAAAGTTTTAGATCACGCCCATTCTTACAGTTTTTATTGAAAAGTAGGCAGTTCAAGTGAAGAACCTGAAATGCTACAGAGGTCAGCGACAAACCGCCAGAGGTCAAACTAAAAAGTTTAGTTTACAAAAACTGGAAAATAATGTAATTTTCAGAGTTATATAAAAAGTTTTTTTTTTAAAGTGATTGACAACTTGCAGCTGGAAAAACTTTCTGAACAATATTTGTTCGGCTGTAACATCTCCAATTGTTTATTTGTTCTATGCGTTAATGCGTTAAGTATATTGAGAAATTAAACTGTACATTTCAATAACAAGTTGGGAAATTGAGATGTTCTAAAACTTTTGACCGGTAGTGTGTGTGTATGTATGTGTATATATATATATATATATATATATAAATACACAAATATATATATATATATTAAAACACAAATAAATATATCCATATATATATTTTAATACACAAATATAAATAAAATAAAAATATCTATAAATATATATATTAATACACAAAGAAATATATATTTATAAAATATATATAAATATATGAATATTTTTATTTGGGGGGGGGGCTGTGGTCACATGTATATAAAATTAAAGCTGCTTTTAAAATGTAAAAAAAAAGAGGTGCCTTTCTCAGCTTCTATATATATATTGTGTGTCTTTATTTGTGTACAGTTCTAATGACTGTGTCCTCTTAGAGGTTCAGATTTTACTGGAATACTTTCTTATTTTTTGAGCTCACCAATATTTTCCCCTGGATCCGACAAGCCACCGGGGAACTTCCAAGCGTTCTTTGTCTGAGAGACACAGAGTGATAAAGTTAAACATGTTAACATGTAAAATGTATCATAAGACTTTTATACTTTCCCCAAAAAGTTTTTTAGGCTTTCACATTTTTTTTATTTGTAGCCCAATCCCTGTAGTTATTTTAAAGGATATTTTTTAACTATATATATTTATTTTGATTTTACAAATTAACAACACAGGGCTTTAAGCATTTTAGGCCGTTCAGTTTTAAAGTCTCTTTTTTTTTGGGTGCGTTTGATTTTCTTTTTGAAGAAAATCCCAGCGAGTGACAGACGATGCGTTCAAAGACTCGCCGTATTAACTAATTATATGAACTATTACATGAGATGTTCAACGTGTCCCCCCCACTAGTATTTAATCACAGTCTGCTGTTATGATGTCAGTGTTGTGTACATATTGTTGTCGTTAAAGAACTTTGTATGCCGTGCTTTGTCTTTCTTAAACGCCATTTCATCGTCGACATATAAAGATAAATCGCTAGTTTTGGATGCCGTAGAAATGTGCTCGTAGTAAAAGTAATAAAAAGGGATTTTGTTCAACTCTGATCTCTGAGTGTTTTCTTTCGGAGTAGAAACGTCCAAAATAATAAACACACAGAAACACTCGGGGCCAGAAACATGTCGCTGCTTCATCCAACAGGAAATGAGCCGGAGCCCTTCGGCCCGCCGGTGAACCGGAGCGATAACGACGCGGTTCCCCGGTTCCTTTCCCAGGAGGCAGAGACCCTCCACGAGCTCTGAGCCAGGAGCGCAAACTCACTTCCAGTAAATGGCTCCATGCACACAGAAACATGAAGGAGACACCTAGAACCCAACACGGTTCTTCAGAGTGATGCCACAGAAGAACCATTTCTGGTTCCTCGAAGAACCTTTCACACGAGAGTTCTTTAAAGAACCATTTCCTTAAGTAGTTCTTAAAAGAACATATAAAGGTGTCTCAGAGAACCTTCAAAATGTGGTTCCTTAAGGCACCATTTCTGGTTCCATGAAGAACCTTTCAAACCAGGGTTCTTTAAAGAACCATTTCCTTAAAGAGTTCTTCAAAGAACCTATAAAGGTGTCTCAGAGAAGCTTAAACATTGTTTTTTAAGTGACCATTTTTGGTTCCTCAAAGAACCTTTCAAACCAGGGTTCTCTAAAGAACCATTTCCTTAAGTAGTTCTTCAAAGAACCATACAAAAATGATTCTTTGATGCACCATTGTTGGTTCCACAAAGAACCTTTCCAACCAGGGTTCTTTAAAGAACCAATTCCTTAAAGAGTCCTTAAAAGAACCTATCAAAGTGTCTCAAAGAACCTTAAAAACATGGTTCTTTAAGGCCCCATTTCTGGTTCCACAGAGAACTTTTCAGACCAGGGTTCTTTAAAGAACCATTTCCTTAAAGAGTTCTTCGAAGAACCTATAAAGGTGTCTCAAATAACTTTAAAAGGGTTCTTTGAGGCACCATTTCTGGTTCCTTAAAGAACCATTTCCTTAAAGAGTTATTCATGAACCTATAAAGGTATCTCCAACGAAGAAAAAAAAAAGTCAGTCGGTGATGGTTCTTCGTAGAACCACAAAGCCTTTAAAGGAACCATTTAAGAACCATTATTTTCCTGTGTGTGGGGAGGAGGAGGAGGAGGAGATAAAGACTCTTCCCTCACTAACTGTTTCCCTCTGTTGCCGGGCAGAACGCCACTGAGACACATCATTATCTGCTCAGAAGACTCCCGGCTGGCGCGCATGTTAAGGTCTTCATGCTGTAGATCTTACAGCCGGCGCGTGTTCCTCCCTCCAGACTCGGCCTGGACTTTAATCCAGACTTTTATCTGCCATTAGTGTGTATAGAGCAGCAGCGCAGACCCACTAGAGACCTCAGTCAACACTTCAGAAATAACACGATAATAAGAAAGAACAACTACAAAATATAAAAGAAAACACTAAACAGAAGGTGGTAATATGTACAATAGAAAGAAAGGTGGTAATATGAACAGTTTTGGATACAGTTTTGAATTACAGATTGTAATAATAAGTCACATATTGCACATAAGTGTAAATAAATGAGGTTGTGTTGGGTTATTACACATATTTCATATATGTGTGCATATATATATATATTAATATATGTGTGCAAATATATTTATTTCTATTTTAATATATGTGTGCATGCATATACATATTTTTTAATATGTGAGCATATCTATGTATATTTTGATATATTAATTTTAATATTTGTGTGCATAAATATATTAATGTGTGCATATATATATATCTTTTAATATGTGTGCATATATATACATATATATATTAATATATGTGTGCATATATATATATCTTAATATACGTGTTCATATATATTAATATGTGTGCATATATATTTATATATATATTAATGTGTGCATATATATAATATGTGTGTGTATATATATTTCACTATATATATATATATATTTGTGTGCATATATATAATATGTGTGTGTATATATTTCTATATATATATATATAAATATTTGTGTGCATATATATATAAATATTTGTGCATATATATATTAATATACGTGTTCATATATATTAATATATGTGTGCATATATATTTCTATAAATATTAATGTGTGCATATAATATGTGTGTGTATATATTTCTATATATATACAGGACTGTCTCAGAAAATTAGAATATTGTGATAAAGTTCTTTATTTTCTGTAATGCAAAAACATTTAATATTGCTGATTATGGCTTACAGCTTAAGAAAACTCAAATATCCTATTTCTAAATATTAGAATATCATGAAAAAGTATACTAGTAGGGTATTAAAGAAATCACTTGAATCGTCTAATTAACTCGAAACACCTGGAAACACATTTTCAAATGTTTGATTTTGTTTTGCTGTTATAAATCTTTTTTTTTACTTGGTCTGAGGAAATATTCAAATTTTATGAGATAGGATTTTAGAGTTTTCTTAGCTATTTTATAATCATCAATATTAAAAAAAAAAAAAGGCTTGCAATATTTCAGTTGATTTGTAATGAAGAATAATTGACATTTTTTTTTTTTTTAATTGCATATTTAAAATAAAGAACTTTATCACAATATTCTAATTTTCTGAGACAGTCCTGTATATATATATATAAATATTTGTGTGCATATATATATATATATATATATAATTAATTTAGTGGTTGTTTGTTTACTTCACAGCTTACAACATGTACTCTGTGCTCTCGGACTTCATATCTCAAAACGTTAAATTGTTTTTCTAACTTTGTGTTATTTATTTCTTGAAAGCGCCTCATGGCCCCACAGCGTGGCCCCACAGCGTGGCCCCACAGCGCGGCCCCACAGCGTGGCCCCACAGCGCGGCTCTGTGAGGGCGGACTGACGCTCACTGTGGAAACCGACGGCGGTCACGACCAACAACATGTTTATTCTGGTGAACTGACATGCTCCCTCCACACGGCCGTGATGAATGTAACAGTGACGCTCACCTTGTTTCGGTCCTGGACCACCAGAACTTTCCCGTTCGACTCGTCAACGACGGCGCCTGCGGAAACCGAACAATCAATCACATTTCGGGCTTTTACTTCACATATTTAGCATTTTATGGACGCCAGCTGGTCCGCATGTTGCACCGACGTGAACCCGTGGAGTTCAAAGGGAACGCAACGTAGAACCAGCGCCTCGGGGGGGAAGGGCTTATCTTAGATTTGCGCTGTTGACGATCGATAAAAGTCAACAACAACACGATTCACGTTTATTCCGCTTCTCAAAACTGCCGCGCCGAAGAGAAACCCAACGGAACGCCCCCGCGTTAACCCGAAGGCGTCGGACTCTGCGACCGCTCTGATTGGCTCTCGAGCCGCGTGAACAGGGAGTTACATTCACAGTTACTCAGCTGAACTCGTGAAACATTTGGACTTCCCACTTCTCCTTTAACATGACTAAGAGAGGCAGCTATGTGCCGCTGACAGGAGGAAGAGGAGGAGGAGGAGGAGGAGGAGGAGGAAAAACGGGCCACTTTCTTTTCCCGGTTGGCTCCTTTTCTTTTGACGGGCCTCCTCGAATGAATGTCACCGATGTGTAAAAGAGGGACGGGTCCGACTTGGACCTCCAAGTGGAAAGTGATGTCATCCCCGAGCCACCGAGGCCCGCCCGCCGCTGACGGAGGCTTTCATGACGGAGGCTTCGGTGTGGGGGAACAGCGCGCTCACACGGGAGAGGACAAACTCATTCATTATGGAGACTAAACAGCCCAGAAGCATCACAGGGGGACTGTAGGCTCTGGAGTAAAACAACAACAACAACAACAGCAACAGCCTACTTAAAGAGCAGCTGCACTCGTCGGCACGTTTTGTTGTGGGCCGACTCAAAGATGGTTGTATAGAAGTCTATACTTCATGTGTTAAAGCTGCCTTCTCTCTCCTGACCACCAGGGGGCGACTCCTCTGGTTGTATAGAAGTCTATGCTTCATATGATAAAGCTGCATTTTCTCTACTGACCACCAGGGGGCGACTCCTGTGGTTGTATAGAAGTATATGCTTCATGTGTTAAAGCTGCATTCTCTCTACTGACCACCAGGGGGCGACTCCTCTGGTTGTATAGAAGTATATGCTTCATGTGTTAAAACTGCATTCTCTCTACTGACCACCAGGGGGCGACTCCTCTGGTTGTATAGAAGTATATGCTTCATGTGTTAAAGCTGCATTCTCTCTACTGACCACCCGGGGGCGACTCCTCTGGTTGTATAGAAGTATATGCTTCATGTATGAAAGCTGCATTCTCTTTCCTGACCACAAGGGGGCGACTCCTCTGGTTGTATAGAAGTATATGCTTCATGTGTTAAAGCTCCCACTCGCAACTGTGGTCGCACGAAAAAAACAAGATGGCTCCCGGTGGTAAATGTTCCTCTGCTTCCCACAGTCAGTGGAGGTCACGTTGACATTTCGGGTTTAAACACCCAGAATTCCCAAATGTACGACCTCATCAACTGCGTGACTTGTGTCTCCATCGATCCGGCGTCACGCCTCCAGTGACCGCCGTTCCCCCGCGTAACGAACGAGCTGCAAACGAGGATCAGATCCTCCGAGCGGCAGATTCCTAACCTCAGCGTCATCGTTGTGGGAGAGAAAAAATCCAATGAAAAAGAAAAACTTCCCAACTCCAGGAAGCTGTGGACATGTTCTGACATGCTCGAGTGCAGCTTCTGTGAAAAAGGTTTCAAAGAAAACAACGACACGCTGCCCTCTGCTGGACGATCAGAGACATGGCACTCTGCAAGGTCTGCAACCACTCCTCCTCCTCCTCCTCCTCCTCACACACTAAAAAAAGTTGGGAAAATTGGTCTCCGGCTTAATATATGTAATATTATTTTAATCATATATATGAGAATAAATATATATATAGATATATATATATATACACACACATATCTATATATATATAAAAATCTAGATTTATATATAAATAAAATATATCCACAGAAAAAATCTCTCTTTATATATAAATGTATATATAAAGAAAATATAGCCACAAAAGAATCTCTCTATAAATCTATATATATAAAAATCTATATTTATATATAAAGAAAATATAGCCACAAATAAATATCTCTCTATATATGTATATATAAATCTATATATATAAAAATATATATTTTTATATAAAGAAAATATACCCACAAAAAAATCTCTCTACAGATATAAAAATCTCTCTATAAAATACATCTCTATTTATATATATAAAGAAAATAAATCCACAAAAAGAAACTCTCTCTCTCTCTATATATATATATATAATTTTTTTTTTTTTTAAAGTATATATATACAGATTTGTCTTACTTCTCTTCATCAGATCCACGACCAACACCATCTGCAGTAGACTGTTTGTTTTTCATATTATTTTAATATCCTACTAAAGGTCAATGACCTCTCAGGCTGAATTCATTGAAATCTCTCTACCTGCCACTCCTATTTGGTGCGTCGCGTACCCCGGCAGCCGGCTGGCCCCGTCCCCCAGCCAGAGGGCCAGCACGGCGTGGTGGCGTTGGGCGTGGTGGAAGGCGAAGCCGTGGGCGTGGGCGGCGGCGGCACAGCGGCTCAGGGAGATGGGCACCCGGAGCCACGCGGCCACCCGGCCCTCGGCTCTCCACAGGGCCAGAGAATCTAGGGAGTACACGGAGGTTAAAATAAATAAATGATTAATGAGATTTATTAAATAACAAAAACTGCAGAAACAGACAGGAAATAGAAGATTGTTTGTGGGGTTTTATTTGTCATGCTTAACCGGATTTCGGGAGGCACATGGAAAATGTAAAGAAGAGGAGGAAGAAAAAGATGACAAGCAGAGACAATGAGTAGCCTGAAGGGAGAGGAACAGAGCTTTTAGAGTGGAGGGAAAGGTTGCCGGATCGAATCCCAGACGGACTGGAAGAATGCAGATTCATACATCCTCTATGAATAAAACATGGTCAGGTATTTTGCTGATATATCAGCTACGATAATATATAATGACTTTTCTAATAACATTAATTTAATATCTTTAAGGTTTTTGAGTTTAAATCAATTCAAAATAAAATAGATAGCAGTTTAAAGGTCACGTTGTCATGAGCGGTTTCACTTTTTTCGACAGGTAATTATTGAACAATAAACCATTACTTAAAATAATTCAATAGAATCAGATTCCTCAATATAAAAAATAAGAAAGTTAGTAGCTAATATAATAATAATAATAATGAGAATTATTATTATTGCTCTCTTCTTTCCCTATATATATATATATATATAACCAATCTATATTTATATAGAAAGAAAATATATCCACAAAAAAAACTATATATAAATCTCTATTTATATATATAAAGAAAATATATCTACAGAAAAAATCTCTCTCTCTCTATATATATATATATATAAATATATATATATATATAAATATATATAAAAGAATCTATATTTATATATAAAGACAATATATCCACACAATATATATATATATATATATAAATCTATATATAATTTTTTTTATATTTACTGTATATAAAGAAAATATATCCACAAAAGAAATCTCTCTTTATAAAAATCTAGTGGCTAATATAATAATAATACGAATTATTATTATTATTGCTCTCTTCTTTCCCTTCGCTTATTGAAATGGGTAATGCATTAAAGGCTAAAATGAAATCTATAACGCACATAAGTTTTTATTAATAAATAATTAAACTAACTCCTCCCCTTTATCACCAACAACTATAAAGAGAAAACAATGAAACCTGCCTAAGTTATATATTTAGGGACACCTTTGCCCTGCAGGCATCCAGGCACCTGCACCTATAACGCACGTGCGGCAGCTGACCGCTGTCCCTCTCTCGCGCGCGCACACACACACGTGTTCCGCCCGGTGCATTAAACTCATATCACACTAACCGTGGAGCAATCTGCTGAACGCGGCCTCGCTGATGTCCGCCGGTAACCGGACGTCCGCCAGGTTCACGGTCACTCCACCGAATCGGTCCACTCTGCCCGGCAAAGCGCCGCCGGTGCCCGGCTTTTGAGAACGAGCCGCTGCGCCGCACGAGAACGCACGCGCGGCTGAGCGCGCGGGACACGACGCCCCGCTGCTCCAAAGAAGCCTTCCGACTAGTCTCGCCATGGGCACGCGCGTCAGAGCGGAGGCGCACGCGGCCATTGTCACTGCGCGAGCATATGTCACCGGGGAGGAAAGAAAGTTTAGCTCGAGGTTCAATTGTCAACCCCGGCAATGTGAGCACGGGACAGTTACGTAAACATCCGCCCTGCACGTTGCGTAAATACCATAAAGCTACGTAAAGTGGCGCGAGGAGGCTCCTGCGCAAAAATCCAGTCAGATTTATTTTTGGACTATAAACTCCATATCAATGTGTAAACTGTTGTTTTGCCAGTGTTAACGTTGCTTTTTGATACAATATGAATACATACATAAATTAATATACTTATATGTATGTGTATGTTTATGTATAAATATATGTATATGTATAATATTTATACATATGTTTAAATATATATATTTTTATCTTTCTTTAAAATATATTGATATTTATATATATATATATGCATTCACTTTCATATATAAATAATTGATTATATATATATTGTATATATAATATATTTTATATAGATAACATTTTAGGTTTATATATAAATATATTTATATATATAAATAATATATATATAAATCTTTTAATATATAGATATATATAAATATATTGTAATGTCTATTATATATATGTATATATATGTATATACATATATATAGATTATTTTTTCTTTCTTTTTGTCTTTCATATTATTGTACTATACTTATATACTAAAAGTCAAGAATGACATTGCAGGCTGAATTAATTTTAAACATCTTTTTCGGAGGAAATATTTTTGTGAGCAATAAAGTCAGATTACTCAATATTAAAAATAAAGTAAAAAAAGGCAACAAATACAAAATAATACCCCCGTCGTAAAATACGCAAGGCTTTACGGTAAAAGGGGGCGGGGCTAAACTCTAACCAGGAAGTGACCGACGCAGCTCCATGTTTACACATGTTTCGAGCTTTCACCTGGAGGAGATTTCTCACTTAATACAATGTCGTCAAAGAAAAACAAAAGCAAAGCTAACAGAGCGAGTGAAGGAGACAGTTCGCTGCTGTCGAAGGAGACCTCGAGCGACTCCTCCAACCTGCAGACACCTGGGCGCGAGGGAGGAAGGCGCGCGAGTCTACACAGCAACTCCTTCACTGTCATCGATTTCATTGATAAAGGTACCTGATGCATCAACAGTGAGGGTTACCGGGCTTTGACACAGCTGCAAGATAATGGGCTGTGTTAACTAACGGTTAATAACGGTTACTAACGTTAACTAACGTTACCTCTTCACGTTTCATTTTCAGTTTCTTCTCTGCTGAAGTAGGTTGGCTTTAAAATGAGGATTTATGTCGGTGTTTATCCACATTTATTGACACGCAATATATGTGGATATCTTCCTTCTGTTGAGTTGGAAATCACCCCTTTATGATACATTATATTTAAATATATATATATTTAATATATTTTGTTTTCTTTTTTAAAATATATGTATTTGTTATTTATATGTTATATTTATATATATATATACGTTTTTATATTTATTTTTATTTATATATATATATTTTAGATATTTGTGTAAATATATATATATATATATATGTTTTATCTGTATTTAATTTAACATATAAATAATTGGTTATATATATATTTATTTTATGTATATATATAAAAAACATTTTTGTTCATAAATATGTCTATAAATAAGTATATTAACTTTTTATATATTTATATATATACATATTTCTTTATATATATTTATGTTTTAATACATACTCTTTACATATATATATATGTATATTTATTTATTTATTTTTATATATGTATTTTTAAATATATATACTCTTACATTCTATTTTATATTTAGATATATATTATATATTATCAGCTGCATTTTCCCATTTTTTCATGGGAAATTGATCTCATCAGTTTTGGCTGGTCGGCCAAAATAAATGTTTATTTTTTCCTTCAAAAGGTAAGAATGAATACATCAGGAAATAAAATGCATTTCCACTCTGGAGTTAAATGAAGTCCCACTGAGACAAACTACAACTTTAAAAGTATTCTTTACATTTTCACACGGCAATTGTTTTTGTAAATTTCCCCCACAGCCGACGACAAAACGCCCAAAAGTTGCAGATCGACTTTAGTCCAGCTGAGCCTCAACTCGATGAAGTCCGCCGGCGTCTGCATCGGGAGGCCGGTCCTGCTCACGAGTCCCACGGGCAGACAAGAGGTGTCCTCTCTCCTCCTCTCCTCGTCAGTAATCTTAAAATCTGCATCCTTTATTTTCCTGATAACCTGCCTTCCTTCCAGGTGTGCTCGGGTTGGCCCGTCGCCTCCTTTCCTGCAGGAAAAGTGGGTCTTCAGAAATGTGCCCAGAACAACCTGAGAGCGAGGTCCGGGGAGGAGGTGACGCTGCACCCCCTGACGGGTCCCGTGCTCCGGGCCGAGGAGGTGGTTCTCTTCAACAGGTGACGTCAAACATGTTTAAAGTATCATACTCACACCCTACTTATTGTCGTGTTGCATCATAGTTCCTTGTTTACAAGGTAAACATGGCGAAAATGAATATGATTGTGATGTTTAACTTTGTTTTCGGAGGCTGTAGTTTGCGCTGCTTTTTAATTAATTGCCTCCTTTTTTACCGTAAAGCTTCACGATTTTACGACGGGTATTATATTTTATTTGTGACATTTATTATTAAAAAAAAAATGTTTTCATTATAGTTGCTTCTTTATTTTTAATATTGAGTAATCTGACTTCACTGATTAAGAAAAAAAGTTTTATAGAATAATACACTGTCAACCAAGTGAAACCACTCATTACAAGGTGACCTTTAAACTGCTATTTATTTAATATATATATAAAGAAAATATATTATATATATATATATTTATTATCTATCAAAAAAGGGGGGATTTCCTCCTAAAAAGATTTTAAAAAATTAATTAAGCCTGCAAAATATATATATATATAAAAATTGGAAACACAATTTTGAAGAAAAAAACCCAGTTGAAATAGGGTTTGTTTTAATTGTGAAAATTAACTATAAGAGATTGGGGGGGGGGGAAAGTGAGAATTTTGTCGATAAACACATGAGTAGAACCACATATTTATATTTATACGGTTTGAAAAGATATAATTGGCATATTTTTCAGCTGAATTTAAAATCATACATCAGTTATCTTTCTAATATTTGCCCCCCTGTTTTCATCAATCTTTTAAATTGTATTAATGAAAATCTGCAGCCGAACATTTAGATCCCATAGACATATACTACATGTTAAACTCACATCAAAACATCCAAGATTTAAGTGTCAGTTATAACGTAATGCCTCTAGATTGCCTTCAACACCTTTTATGTTGTGTGATGCTGCCCCCTGCTGGTCGCCACTCACAACTGCACTTTGACCAAACTATCAATGGTACCGTCTAGAATGTTATTCATCCACTGAATGAATCTATTTGTAAATGAGTCAATCAGTTTGCATGTTGTGACGTTATTTAGATTGTTTAAGACTTTATGTTATATTATCAATGTGTCTTATAGTTACAGTGCGTTCTTCTTCTTCTTCTTCTTCTAGGACTAAAGATGACACGCTGGAGACGGACGAGTTCAAGAGCTTCTTCCTGCGCTCTTTGGGTCAGTGGGTCACTTCTTCTCTCTCGGTTCTGATGCTCGGCATTAAGATATGATTCAGATCCAGTGATATGACTCGAGGGAACGAATAGAGCGAGGGCCGGCCTCCTCCAATGAAGAGGAGGAGCGTGTACAGTTGGAAGCTTAGAGGTCACGGTGGAGGTCAACAGGGAAATGCAAAGAAATAATATAATATTATTATGCAGCTTTTCAAATTGGATTAATTTGTAAAAGTGTGTGTTTGTTCTGGCTCGGGGAGACTTCTTTTTAGTTATTTATTACATTTATAATAATTTGCTCAACATATACAGCAATTAGAAATTACTGTTGGTATAAATACCGTGGCGTCTTAGTTCCTCTTGAACTGTGAGGTCCTGCTTTTCTCTCACGCTCTATTTCATGGATGGATGGATCTTTCTTCCTTTCTTTCTTCCTTCCATTCTTCCTTCCTTCATTTCTTTCTTTCTTCCTTCCATTCTTCCTTCCTTCATTTCTTTCTTTCTTTCTTCCTTCCATTCTTTCTTCCTTCATTTCTTTCTTTCTTCTTTCCTTCCATTCTTTCTTCCTTCATTTCTTTCTTCCTTCCTTCCATTCTTCCTTCCTTCATTTCATTCTTTCTTCCATCATTTCTTTCTTTCTTCTTTCCTTCCATTCTTCCTTCATTTCTTTCTTTCTTCCTTCCTTCCATCATTTCTTTCTTTCTTCTTTCCTTCCATTCTTCCTTCCTTCATTTCTTTCTTTCTTCCTTCCTTCCTTTTCTTCTTTCCTTCATTTCTTTCTTCCTTCCTTCCATTCTTTCTTCATTCCTTCCATTCTTTCTTCCCTCATTTCTTTTTTTCTTCTTTCCTTCCATTCTTCCTTCCTTCATTTCTTTCTTTCTTCTTTCCTTCCATTCTTCCTTCCTTCATTTCTTCCTTCCTTCCTTCCTTTCCTCCTTCCTTCCATTCTTTCTTTCTTCCTTTCTTTCTTCCTTCCATCCTTTCTTCCTTCCTTCATTTCTTTCTTCCTTCATTTCTTTCTTCCTTCCTTCCATTCTTTCTTCCTTCCTTCCATTCTTCCTTCCTTCATTTCTTTCTTTCTTCCTTCATTTCTTTCTTTCTTCTTTCCTTCCATTCTTTCTTCCTTCATTTCTTCCATTCTTTCTTCCTTCCATTCTTTCTTCCTTCCTTCCATTCTTCCTTCCTTCATTTCTTTCTTTCTTCCTTCATTTCTTTCTTTCTTCTTTCCTTCCATTCTTTCTTCCTTCATTTCTTTCTTTCTTCCTTCCTTCATTTCTTTCTTCCTTCCTTCATTTCTTTCTTTCTTCTTTCCTTCCATTCTTTCTTTCTTCCTTCATTTCTTTCTTTCTTCTTTCCTTCCATTCTTTCCTTCCTTCCTTCCATTCTTTCTTTCTTCCTTCATTTCTTTCTTTCTTCTTTCCTTCCATTCTTTCTTCCTTCCTTCCATTCTTCCTTCCTTCATTTCTTTCTTTCTTCTTTCCTTCCATTCTTCCTTCCTTCATTTCTTTCTTTCTTCTTTCCTTCCATTCTTCCTTCCTTCATTTCTTTCTTTCTTTCTTCCTTCATTTCTTTCTTTATTCTTTCCTTCCATTCTTTCTTCCTTCATTTCTTTCTTTATTCTTTCCTTCCATTCTTTCTTCCTTCCTTCCATTCTTTCTTCCTTCATTTCTTTCTTTCTTCTTTCCTTCCATTCTTTCTTCCTTCATTTCTTTCTTTCTTTCTTCCTTCCAGTCTTTCTTCCTTCATTTCTTTCTTTCTTCTTTCCGACCATTCTTTCTTCCTTCATTTCTTTCTTCCTTCCTTCCATTCTTTCTTCCCTCATTTCTTTCATTCTTCTTTCCTTCCATTCTTCCTTCCTTCATTTCTTTCTTTCTTCTTTCCTTCCATTCTTCCTTCCTTCGTTTCTTTCTTTCTCTCATTTCTTCCTTCCTTCATTTCTTTCTTCCTTCCTTCCTTCCTTTCCTCCCTCCTTCCATTCTTCCTTCGTTCCTTTCTTCCTTCCTTCCTTCCTTCCCTTTTGGTTTGAATAACTCTGTTTTTTTTCTTGTGCCAGATGGGAACGTCCTTCTCCCAGGAAACGTCGTCTCGCTGTCGTACTTCGGCCGCTCGTGCACTCTGCGCGTCGAGACCATAACGGGCGAGGACGGCGTCACCGTCCACCGAGCGGCTCCGGAGCCGGAGGACTCCTCCTCCTCCGTTCTGCTGGACTCCCCCTCGGCCGACCTCTCCCTGCAGCTCAGCCTGCTCACCGTGGACGACGACGGCACCGCCGCCGCCGGGTCACCCTCGTCCGGGGAGCCGGGCCCGGCGGCCAGCACCCCACGCCGCGCCCCCGTCTCCTCGCCCCTCGCTCCCCGCACGCCGCCCCCCCGGAGTCCTCCCGCCGAGGACGCCGTCAGTCCGGAGCGGGCGGAGAAAAAACTCCCCGCGGCGCCCCCTGGTGGCGCGCTGAGCACCGACACCTTCTACCGCCTGTCCTGCGCCACCAAAGTCCGAGTCGGACGCGGGGCGGGGCGGGAGGATCCGGCGGACGCGCAGGACTCGAGGTCAAAGGTCACTTTCAGCATGATCGGAGGGCTCAGCAGCCAGCTGGATGCCATCAGAGAGACCATTGAGCTTCCGCTGAAGCACCCCGAGCTGTTCTCCACCTACGGTACGCCACGCCGTAATCCAGCATTTAAAAAGAAGAATAAAAAACAAAAAAAGCGTCTAACCGGGAGCTTGTTTTGTTTTTCACCCCGCAGGGATCCAGCCGCCCCGCGGGGTGCTTCTGTACGGGCCCCCCGGCACCGGGAAGACCATGATTGGTCGAGCCATAGCCAATGAGGTCGGCGTTCACATGACGGTGATCAACGGGCCGGAGATCATGAGCAAGTGCGTACGGCCTCTCCGTCGCCCGGTCGGATGCACGGCGAGGGTTTTTAATATGTTTATTCTGTGTGTTCCTTGCAGATTCTACGGTGAAACGGAGGCGAGGCTGAGGCAGATATTCGCCGAGGCGTCTCAGAAGTGAACGGCACATCACACACTCTCTCTTTTTTAGGGGCTTATTACCGTCGCATTGAAAATGCGGAAGGTTATGTTTTGATCGCCGTGTTACTCGCATAACTCAAAAAGTATTAAACCGAATCGCATGAAATTTGGTGGGATGATTGGTTATTATCCGGGGACCATTTGATTAGATTTTGGGATTGATCGGGTCAAAGGTCAAGGCCATGATCATGAAAAGGTCAAAATCTTCTTTTTACCATAGCGCGGTAAATTTTTATCCAATTGGCATGCAACTAATGCCAACATGTTCATAATTCAATGCCCAATCTTGTGATATGCGGAGGTATGCGCTCTACCGAGTGCCCGTTCTAGTTTTGTATTTTTTGTTGCCATGAGCGCAACGTGTTTCAGATAATATTCGCTCCTCCTATCGTCATTTCATCACATTTTAACGTGCTGTTTTATTTTACGAATTTAAACGTTTTGCCGGTGGCGAACACACCTCACTTTTTTTTAAAAACAAACACATTTTTTCCGTGTCATCGGCAGACGGCCGGCGATAATCTTCATCGACGAGCTGGACGCTCTGTGCCCGAAGCGAGACGGGGCGCAGAACGAGGTGGAGAAGCGCGTCGTCGCTTCTCTCCTGACTCTGATGGACGGCATCGGCTCGGTAAGCCTCCTCTTCTCCCCGCAGGTCCAGATCAATCGAAAAGAGAGAAGATGTTCCTCTATTTTAGTGGCGGTTTGTTTGCTATTCGAATTTACATATTTCCAATTCACCCTGAATCCACTTTTGAGTGAAATTATTTGTGTACTAACATATTAGTTTTTGAAATCGTCCGAAAACCATCATGCGTGCTGGGGGTGTTGTTGGTCCTCGAACGCACCGTCGGTGCCTCGACGATGAGAAAAAAGATGATCCCCTCTACACACACACACACACACACACACACACAGTGTGGGAGCCTGGGAAACAAATCACCAAAAGGTTGCCATGACCCGCCCGTTTGGCGTCGCTTTATCATCAAAGTCCATCTCCACGAGCCTTCGTTTGGATTGGTGACATTACACAGATGCACCTATGCCCCGCCCTCTCTGGCTCCGGCCTGCTTCTTCTTTTTTTCCAGGCCAGATCCAAGGTCATCAGCCCTGATTGGATGTGTGTGTGTGTGTGTGTGTGTGTGGATTAAAGCGCTTCCTGCTCCTTGGCATTCCCGCTTGCCCTATGATTTTTACATTTGTTTCATCCCTGCGGTGGAAACGATTCTCATCTGGTGGGAACGTTGATTGAAAGAAAGAAGAAGAAGAAAAAAAACCTTCCTGTTATATTTGCTCAATCACCAAATGCTGACAGTAGGACACGCGGTTAATTCTGTTAAAAGCATTTGCAAGATTCCACCGTGCCCGAAGGAACACGGACCAATCAGAGGCGAGGACTAACGCAGCTGTCAATCAAACTGCTCGTGGGAAGAAGACAAAAATCGGAAAACTGAGTCAAATGAGAAAGTTTGAAGTTATTTAGGTTCACATTTCAATCAGTGATGCCAAGTTTGCCCGGAGTTCACGAGCAGTGATTGACAGCTGCTGCGTCGGAGGCTCCTCGGCTCTGATTGGTTGTTTTTCCCTTTTGAGCTCGGTGGAATCCGGCCGTTTCTTTTCTTTTCTTCCACGTATTATCCATCTCACCTTCAGGATAAAGGGACAGTGTAGTTAAATATAACATATTTTCATTAAAAGTGACCAGTAGAAGCTTTAAAGCAATACACAGACCTAATGTCACTCACTGTCTGTATAATAGTTTAAAATAATAATATTTGTGTGCTTTCCTTCCAGGAGGGCCACTCGGGTCAGCTGTTGGTTTTGGGGGCCACAAACCGGCCCCACGCCATCGACCCCGCCCTGCGCCGACCGGGGCGCTTCGACAAGGAGCTGGAGGTGAGCACCGGACACCGGGTGGGAAATGAGATCGACCTTTGGTCTGTAGTCGTAGTAGTAGGAGTAGTAGTATTGTAGAAGTAGTAGTATTATTGTAGTAGTAGTAGTATTATAGTAGTAGTAGTAGTATTATGGTAGCGGCTGTAGCTCAGTGGGGTAAGAGGGCCGTCCTGCAACCGCAAGGTTGTGGGTTCTATCCCCGCTCTCCCCATTAGTTGCAAGTCGAAGTGTCCTTGAGCAAGGCACTGAACCCCCAGTTGCTTCCCGGGCGCATCACTGCAGCCCACTGCTCCTTAATAACTAAGGATGGGTTAAATGCAGAGAACTAATTTCCCCTTGGGGATTAATAAAAGTGTATATTTTATATTTTAGTATTGTAGTAGTAGTAGTATTGTAGTAGTATTATGGTAGTAGTAGTAGTATTATTATTGTAGTAGTAGTATTGTAATAGTAGTAGTATTGTAGTATTATTATTGTAGTAGTAGTATTGTAATAGTAGTAGTATTGTAGTAGTAGTAGTAGTATTACTGTAGTAGTAGGAGTATTATAGTAGTAGTAGTAGTAGTAGTATTATAGTAGTAGTAGTATTGTAATAGTAGTAGTATTGTAGTAGTATTAGTAGTAGGAGTATTGTAGTAGTAGTATTATGGTAGTTGTAGTAGTAGTGTAGTAGTAGTATTATTGTAGTAGTAGAAGTAGTATTATTGTAGTAGTTGTAGTATTATTGATAACAATGCTGGAAATATCTTCCTGAAAGTGCTCCGTCCGTTTTGGGGTTCCTCAGGGTTCCTTCTCGGGGTCCCTTCTTGAGTTTTCTTTTCATCAATTAGTGGAGAAAGAAACGTCACCGTTCTCTCGTTCTCAGGTCGGCGTTCCGAACGCCGCGGAGCGGGCCGACATCCTGAGGAAGCAGCTGAGATTCGTGCCGTGCGGCGCCGCCGCCGAGGAGGTGACGCAGCTGGCCGCCGCCGCTCACGGCTACGTGGGAGCCGACCTCGCCGCCGTCTGCAAAGAGGCAGGCGAGTAACAATCCTCAGCTCCTCGGACCGGTTGGTTTTCCTCCTTCCCGGAAAAACCAACATAATTTGGGAAAAAACCCCAAACAAAGGCGCGCGTGCCAGCTGGGCCGTGGACGCGAGCCCGACTTCGCCCGGCGTGTTATTGCACATTTCGACTCCCCCCCCCTCAGCTCGTAGCACTTTGCCCCAAAACCACAATCCCTGGTGACTTATTTCCTCCCAAATTAGTTTTTAACAATTCTTCCGAGATGTTTTCTGACATCTCTGAACACAGCCGGGTCAACCGCCCCCTCGTTTGATATTTGCCAAAGAGGAAGTTGTGAGTTACTGTGGTATCCAGATCCCAGTGAGAGAAAACCACCGAAACCACTACTGGTTGTGAAATTCCTCTGCACCCCCCCCCCTTCCTCTTCTCACCCCCCCCCCCCCCGACGCCGCAAACCGATCCACCTCCCATCCCGAGGACCGGCGTGTTGGCCTACATACTGTGTGTGTGTGCACATTTGTTTTCTTTGACCCCGGGTGCCTCCTGGGTGGTCCCCAGCGCCCGGTGGTACGTGGCGTATTGCATTTCCAGCTCAGGAGGCAGCCGGGGGGCCGCTGTGCGGAAGCACTCTGGCGTGGAGCGTGATTTACCGTCCGCAATGGGAGAGGGGTGGGGGGGGGGGGGTGACCAGCAGTGGTCTTCCCACCCCCCCAGACCCCCGTTCCGACTCTCCAAAACATCCCAAAATCGCTAAACAAATTCAGGATGCGTTTAAACGCTTCGTTTTGTTTCAACGGTGAAATGCGACGCCGCTGCAGCCGTAAGGGGGCGTGGCCCTTTGTAAAGGAGGCGTGGCCATTCCTACGGGTAAGGGGGCGTGGCCCTTCCACCGATTCACAGTTTAAACTAAATGTAAACAAGGTAAAGAAACGCATCGAAAAACACCGACCGCCGTATTCATGACAAGAGGCTGTAAATGGAGGTTTAAGTGTGTGTGTGTGTGTGTGTGTTTGACTGTTGAGAATCTGCCAAACACACACACACAAACACACACACACACACAACCCCGATATCTGTTTTTTCCTTCTTTGCTCATGAAAACACGTCAAGTAGGAACTGCAGTTGTTTCCTTCTGACGCTCAGGTAACAATGAGCCGCCGGCCGCTTCCTGAAAAATATATAAAAGAGGAGGAGGGGGACGGTGTGGCGACGGCTGCGACACGCTCGAGACCCCCCTCACCACCACCTTGCACAGCTGCAGAGAAGCGTGATTCTAGACGCACACACACACACACAATAAGTGTGTGTGTGGGGGGGGGGGGGGAGGTCGTCCACATCCTGCCTTCTGCACAATGCCAACCTGCTTATAGATCCGAGTGAGACTAAATCGATTCTTCAGCTCTGGAAGGATGGATGGAAAAATCCGGGACGTTTTTCCCTTGTTTGTCCCAGTTGTCCCCTAGAAAACAACTTTATTGACGACAGATGCGTTATGTAACACACACACACACACACACACACTCGGACCAGATCCGGGCTGCGCTTTAAATCCCCCTTTAAGCCGCCGCTGAGCACGCAAATTATTAAGAAAGTCTGCGCTTTACGTGGTGTGCGCCGACCGAAGGAATCCGGCTGGAACGCCGTGATCCTTTAATGAGAGCCGGGATTTAAAAAACCTGGAGAAGGGAAAACAAAACAAAACAGGAATGTGTCTCGCGTTCACGTCGACGTCGCGCAGAAATACATTTGTGTGTATTTGCTGTAAAACACATTCATGACCAAAGCCTGATTTAAGCATAATAAATAAAGTGAATTGTCTTGATTGATTGAATGTAATCGTCCCCTAAAAGATAAACAAGCGGTCGCACAATGAGAGGAAACAATAACACAAAGTATTTATTTATCTGCTGTGTCGGTGGAGATTGTTGTCAGCGACTCCATGAGTTGTTTACATTTATTCAGGTTATTCCTTTACATGTGGAACCTGTCTGTGAGTCATTGCTACACATTTACATCCATAATATAATTAACTTTAAAATAATAAAAAATATTAAATAAAACATTTCTATATAAGATATTAAATATAAAAAAATTCGGGAGTTTACTTCCTAAGAAATATTTATACATTATTAATATAAACATAATCAAATATTATTAATAATAAAAAATAGAATAATAATAATAATTTTAAAACAAGCCGAAGAAGATAAACAACAACAACAACAACAACAAAATTCAGCAAAAGGGAGTTGTGTGTGTTTGACACGGATCCTGCAGAGGAGACTAAATGCTGCTGAACGTTGGCAGCCCAGGCCTTACAAAGCCCCCCCCCCCCCGTCCGTCTGTCCTTTTAAAGACTTCAGGAATTTCTGGGCCAGTCACATAAATATCGTTGGGATCAGCGTGTGTCGTTTATTTGAGGCCTCTGTTTATAAAACCCGGAAATGTGCTGCTTGTACTCCTTAACCCCGGCACTTACCTTTACCCAGTGACAGCTGTGTGTGTGTGTGTGTGTGTGTGGGGGGGGGCATGTGGTGTGTATGTATGAAACGTGTGTGTATATATAGATATATGTATGTGTGTACGTATGCCTGCACATGTCTTTCTGCATATTTGAAGTGTGTGAGCACGTGTATTTGTGTGTGTGTGTGTGTGTGTGTGTGTGTGTGTGTGCACTTTAAGTAAATACAGGTGCGGAGAGACGCTCCGGAAGCCTCGGCGAGGCATGAAAACGTTCCCGTGCTCGTTTTTATTTTTTTTTAACGGAAATGGTGTAATGCCCCTAAACTATTGCGCAATCTGTCAGATTTTTTTTTGGGGGGGGGGGTCCCGGCCCCCCCTCAACACAGTGTTGAAATGTAGAATGCACCGTTGAAGGACTTCTCCTGACGCACCGTCTCTGACAATGCAGCTCTGTGAGGGTTTCACCCTTCTTCTTTTTTTAAGTCTTCTTCTGGAACGTCCTGCTTCATCTCTTTTCTTCTTCTTCTTTTCTTCTTCTCGTGGCTTCTCCGCCCCCAGAAGGTTCGGGGCACGACGCAGACGCTGCACTCCAAAGAGTTTACAAGAAACTACACAAAGCAACAAAAAAAAACATCTTGTCGAGGCTTTGATTCTTGAGGGGAGGGGCCCCGTTTGGTGTGCGGGTCAGAGGCAGAAGACCCCCGAAGAGAAGGCCCTTCAGGGCTGTTCTGGACCCACATAATGAAGACCATCCCCTCAAGAGTCCCTCCATACCTCGTCCAGGTCCTGGTGTGGTGGTTTTTGTGCATTCTTCTACATTTTAAGGGGCCCCCTTATTTTCTTCTCCTCTCGATTCCCTCTCTCTCTCTCACTCTCTCTCTCTCCATCTCTGGTGGGTTTGAGTCCACATGAGGTTCAGATTAAATTGTGTTGTGTTGCCTTCTTCTTTTTTTTTTTTCTCCCTCTCTCCTTCCTTCCCATCGGATGTTTTCATAACAAAACCAAATGTGTGTTTGGAGTCAGCCAAGAGCCGCCAGAGGGACGGAGTCTGGAAGTCACATCCTCCAATCAAGTTTACGTTGGACCCTGGTTCCCCCTCTGGGGCATCCAGACCGGCTTATGGACCCCGGTTCCACCTATAAATATATATATTTATATTTATGTATGTGTATATTTATATATGTATTTATGTATGTATAAATATATATATCTAAAATATTACAATATATATATATATTTTGTATTATTATTATTTTTCTATATATACACATATATATTAATATATATGTGTGTGTATATATACACACACATATATATATATAAATATATGTGTGTGTATATATATATATATAATCAAATAATAATACAATATATATATATATATTTTGTATTATTATTTATATATATATTTACATATATAAATAAATGTGTGTGTATATATATATAATAAAATAATAATACAATATATATATATATTTTGTATTATTATTTATATATATATATATACACATATATATAAATATATATGTGTGTATATATATAATACAATATATATATATATATTTTGTATTATTATTTATATATATATATATATCTACACATATATGTGTGTATATATATATAATAAAATAATAATACAATATATATTTATATTGTATTATTATTTTATTTGGGGGGGGGGGGGGTAGTGCACATGGCGTCTTGTCGTGGACCACATGTGTGTCTTTCTTTTCTTTCTTTCTGTGCAGTCAAAAGCTTTAATGCAGACGAAGAGCTGGAGGGGGGGGGGGCATCACACGGCGGGCGGGGACTGGCGAACACATTGACCTCCTTGGACGAACCTGCTCGCATTAACTCTGTCCTTCTTCTTCTTCTTTTCATCCTTCGGGGTCCTGGAACAGATAAACAGGATGCAGTCTTGTCTGATCGTAAATCCCCCCCCCCCTTCTCGTCTGCACCCCCGAGCCCTGGACCACCATGTCCGGTCCTCCGCTCCCCTCCAGGTCGCCGTTAGCTCACAGGAGGAAGCCAGGAGTGTCCGTGTGACGCGTACACGCGTGTGCGTTTCTACGAGTGAGCTTAAACATGGTTATAATGGCTACTTTATTATTTGTTGACCTATTTTTATGAATGCAAGACTTGCAATCAACGTCAGGGTGCTAATCTGAGTTACGGCTCTTGTCATCATCGGTTTCCACGGTTTCAGGAGGACCGGTCTCCCCATTGGCACCGGTTTTCGGTCCCCAACCCGACCCACGAGTGTCACTTCTCACCTGTTTTTTCCCCCGTGTCAAAGCAGTTCGGAGACCAGCCGGACCTGTTGGGTTTCCTCATGGTGACCCCCCCCCCCCTACATCCACCCCCACTCACATAGTGTGAATACCACGACGACTTCACCAACAGAAACGAGATATTCAACATTTACCCAGAATCCAACATCTTTTTAAGCTCAGCAACTTGACCTCCCTTTGCATTTTATTTTATTTTTTTTTCATACCGGCTATTTTCTTTAAATCTAAAAATTCTGACACAGCCGGCCGTGTTTCGTACTCACGGTTAAATCGGGAGAATTTCGTGGGAGAGAGCGTGATTTGTAAACATTTTTACCGGCCCTCTTCCCGCGAACAAAAAGTCGAACTTCCCGTTAACCTGTGCTTTAGAAATCCGCGTTGCGTGTCTGCACTCACTCATCCGCCCGTGCGACCGGAATCGTTCATCCCCCTCGGCAATCGTCTGCGTCCTCTGGTGAAACAAAAGGCTCCTTCTCCATATTGACGCATCGCCGTTTTTTTGTTTGTTCCCGACGCCGAAGGTATTCAAACCCTCCCGGCGCTTCCCTTCCCTTCGGCCGTCCTCCCTCTCTTCTCCCACAATAAAGCGGGGAGCAATTATTTCCTTTTTTTTCTTCTCTTTCTCCGCGGTCTAAAGAGGAATTAGTGTTCATTTTGAGATTTGCATTCGCCGGGCGTGTATCATCATCATCATCATCATCATCATCGGCGGCGGCGTGTACGAGCCTGAAGGCTTCCGGAGTCAAGACCGTTGGACTGGTTCCTTGTGGGTTTGGAACGGGGGAAAAACAACCTAAAGCCACGACACCACGAGCGTCTGCTTCTCGAGGAAAACAACTCGCATGCTCTTAAACTCGGAAATGACCCCCCCCCCCCCATCTCTGCCGTCGACCGGACTCAACGTGAAGAAAAACAACTGAAACGTCTTATTTTAGAAAGACTACTTTAGCATCATCATCTTGTTGAGGAGTCGATCTGAACCTCTCTCTCTCTCCCTCTCCCTCTCTCTCCCTCTCTCTCTCTCCCTCTCTCTCTCCACACACACAGGTATGCGTGCCCTGAGGCGAGCGCTGGCCGCTTCCTCCCCGCCGCCGTCGGACGAGCAGCTGACCGGCACGGTGACCGTCACCCTGCAGGACCTCCAGTGGGCCATGACGGTGGTGAAGCCGAGCGCCATGAGGGAGGTCGCCATCGACGTGCCCAAGGTACGGCTGGGCCCTCCCCCCCCCCTCCCTCTCTCTCTCTCTCTCTCTGTTTCTCCTCATCCGCTCCATCTCTTTCTGTTGTTAGACTCTCCTCTTGCATGCGTTTAGCTGGACGCCAGTTATAGCCGACGAGAGTTCTTTGGCTGGTTAATTCGACCAATCGGCACACTGCAAACTCTGGTTTAGCTGGTTCCCTAGGAAAGGATCCTGAAATGGTCCCTGGTCCCTAGGAAATGATCTTGAAATGGTCCCTAGTCCCTATGAAAGGATCCTGAAATGGTCCATGGTCCCTAGGAAAGGATCTTGAAATGGTCCCTAGTCCCTAGGAAAGGATCTTGAAATGGTCCCAAGGAAAGGATCCTGAAATGGTCCCTGGGCCCTAGGAAAGGATCCTGAAATGGTCCCTAGTCCCCAGGAAATGATCTTGAAATGGTCCCTGGTCCCAAGGAAAGGATCTTGAAATGGTCCCTAGTCCCAAGGAAAGGATCCTGAAATGGGTCCCTGGTCCCTAGGAAAGGATCCTGAAATGGTCCCTAGTCCCCAGGAAAGGATCTTGAAATGGTCCCAAGGAAAGGATCCTGAAATGGTCCATGGTCCCTAGGAAAGGATCTTGAAATGGTCCCTAGTCCCTAGGAAAGGATCTTGAAATGGTCCCAAGGGAAGGATCCTGAAATGGTCCCCAGGAAAGGATCTTGAAATGGTCTCTAGTCCCCAGGAAAGGATCCTGAAATGGTCCCTAGTCCCAAGGAAAGGATCTTAAAATGGTCCCTGGTCCCTAGGAAAGGATCCTGAAATGGTCCCCAGGAAAGGATCTTGAAATGGTCCCTGGTCCCTAGGAAAGGATCCTGAACTGGTCCCTGGCCCTGAGGAGAAGGCTCCAGCCTTGAAGCCCCGCTGTGGGGGTGAAGGGCTCATTGTTAGTAGAACTTTGGAACATTGATGTCTTGAGTTCATAAAATGTTGCCAACACCTTGTCTGTGTTTTGTGCTCCGAGGGCTAAAGACCTGCAGCCGGTCCGAAGAAGTGATGAAGGTTCATTAGACGTCCTGACCGTGTGCATCGAGGACAAATAAAAGGAGAACTACAGACACAATAAAAGGAGAACTACAGACACCATGTGAAGGACACATGATCTGACAGTGGGTCTGACACAGATCGACTTCATGGCGTCTGCAGCCGACTGAGTTTAATAAAGAGCAACATCTGTGTTACAGAAGACACCGGAGCAGGATCTGGTCTGCAAGGCAAGTGGATGGGGAGTTAAGAGAAGAAGAGGGGGAATGGGCATCTCCATCAGAGGTAGAGAAAGACACAGAAAGCCCCCCGCCCTCCTCCTCCTCCTCCCCCCGAATGACCAGCGCTCAAAAGCTGGGGTCAGGCCGCGTGGCCATTTTACCCTCCGCTGCAATGAAGATGAATCGCTTTGCTTGCAGAAGAGAGAGAGATGGGGGGAGGGAGGGATGAGAGGACGGTGGTGGGACTGCAGGATGTTTTGGAGTTTGCATGTGCAAGACATCACGGACAGGAAGAGGGCTAACATCATCCTCCACCGGTAATTGATAGCAGATCGGGTCGCTGACGGTTTCTGCCAGCGACCCCCCTCCCCCCAAAAAAAGAGGAGGAGGAGGAGAAACGTCCTTCCTCTCTCTTCACTCTCCTTCCCCCTCTGCTGCACTGAGCTCAGCCAGACGTTCAGTCCTTGAGGTTCCTGGAAACTAGAGTTTGAGTTTGTAGGGTTCTTCTTCTTCTTCTTCGTCGTTCTTCCTCCTCCTCGTCCTCCTTCTTCGTCTCCTCTTCTTCTTCTCCTTTCTATCTTCTTCTTCTCCTCCTCCTCTCTCCTGTTCTTCTTCTTCTCCTTCCTTCCTTCGTCGTCGTCTCCTCCTCCTCCTCCTCCTCCTCCTCCTCCTCCTGTCTCCCCGTGGTGCAGCTGAGAGGCCACAAAGAGCCTCTGACTTGATTACAGCCGCATGATGAGGCAAACATTTGTTTCCAATCCACTTTTTATATAAGAAACTTCCAGCGGTGCCGGCAGAGACTCCTCGTCCCCAGAGGGTTCTCCATATATAAATATATATATATATATAAATGTGTGTGTATATATATATATGTATATATAAATGTATATATATATATGTATATATATAGAAATAAATGTATATATATATAAATGTGTGTATATATATATAAATGTGTATGTATATATAAATGTATATATATAAATATATATGTATGTAAATATATATATATAAATATAATCATCCTTCACTGTGCAGTCTTCTGGCTTTAATGTTGTCATTTGGCAGTTGTATAACAAGCTCATTTGTTCCTCCTTTTACCCCCCCCCCCCCCTCTCCTTCCAGCCCCATCAAAGGGGCCGGAGCCCGAGAGGCCCCCTTGTAAAGTTCAGAAAACAACAGTAAAAAAGATAATAACTGGGTCTCGTACCAAAAAGAGATGGAGGGAAGAGAAGGAGGAGTGGGGGGATGAATGCACGGCGCGGTGTGAGTCAACACGCCGCCGCCGGCCTCTGATTCTACGCGCGTTTCATTCGTGACACGTAAAAAAAAGCAACGTGCAATTAATGTTGCTGTGTTGTCGTGTCTCACAATGACAGTGTTGAAAAGTGGAGAGGGGGGGGGGGGTAATTGACAGGTAAACTCAGAAGGGAAGAGTTCTCATTGAATCTGCATTTGATTTTGATTCATGTCCCCCCCCCCCCCACGGCGCTCTGCATTGAGATAAATGTGACTGGAAGTACGAGGTCGCTTGTCTCTCTTTCTTTCTTGCATCTGTTCTTTCCTCTCTCTCTCTTTCTCCCTCTCTCTCTCTCCCTCTCCCCTTCTTGCATCTGTCCTTTCCTCCCTCTCCCTCTCTCTCTCTGTTCCTCCCCTTCTTGTATCTGTCCTCTCTCTCTCCCTTCCTCCCCTTCTTGCATCTGTCCTTTCCTCCCTCTCTCTCTCTCTGTTCCTCCCCTTCTTGTATCTGTCCTCTCTCTCTCCCTTCCTCCCCTTCTTGCATCTGTCCTTTCCTCCTCTCTCTCTCTGTTCCTCCCTTCTTGTATCTGTCCTCTCTCCCCCTTCCTCCCCTTCTTGCATCTGTCCTTTCCTCTCTCTCCCTCTCTCTCTGTTCCTCCTTCTTGTATCTGTCCTCTCTCTCCTTCCTCCCTTCTTGCATCTGTCCTTTCCTCCCCTCCTCTCTCTCTCTCTCTCTCTCTGTTCCTCCCTTCTTGTATCTGTCCTCTCTCTCCCTTCCTCCCTTCTTGCATCTGTCCTTTCCTCCTCTCTCTCTCTCTCTGTTCCTCCCTTCTTGTATCTGTCCTCTCTCTCTCTCCTTCCTCCCTTCTTGCATCTGTCCTTTCCTCCCCTCTCTCTCTCTCTCTCTCTCTGTTCCTCCTTCTTGTATCTCTCTCTCTCTCCCTTCCTCCCCTTCTTGCATCTGTCCTTTCCTCCCCCTCTCTCTCTCTCTCTCTGTTCCTCCCCTTCTTGTATCTGTCCTCTCTCTCCTTCCTCCCTTCTTGCATCTGTCCTTTCCTCCCCTCTCTCTCTCTCTCTCTCTCTCTCTGTTCCTCCCTTCTTGTATCTGTCCTCTCTCTCTCCTTCCTCCTTCTTGCATCTGTCCTTTCCTCCCCTCTCTCTCTCTCTGTTCCTCCCTTCTTGTATCTGTCCTCTCTCTCTCCTTCCTCCCTTCTTGCATCTGTCCTTTCCTCCCTCCCTCTCTCTCTCTCTCTCTGTTCCTCCCCTTCTTGTATCTGTCCTCTCTCTCTCCCTTCCTCCCCTTCTTGCATCTGTCCTTTCCTCCCCCTCTCTCTCTCTCCCTCTCTCTCTCTGTTCCTCCCCTTCTTGTATCTGTCCTCTCTCTCTCCCTTCCTCCCCTTCTTGCATCTGTCCTTTCCTCCCCCTCTCTCTCTCTCCCTCTCTCTCTCTCTCTGTTCCTCCCCTTCTTGTATCTGTCCTCTCTCTCCCTTCCTCCCCTTCTTGCATCTGTCCTTTCCTCCCCCTCTCTCTCTCTCTCTCTCTCTGTTCCTCCCCTTCTTGTATCTGTCCTCTCTCTCTCCCTTCCTCCCCTTCTTGCATCTGTCCTTTCCTCCCTCTCTCTCTCTCTCTGTTCCTCCCCTTCTTGTATCTGTCCTCTCTCTCTCCCTTCCTCCCCTTCTTGCATCTGTCCTTTCCTCCCCTCTCTCTCTCTCTCTCTCTCTCTCTGTTCCTCCCCTTCTTGTATCTGTCCTCTCTCTCCCTTCCTCCTTCTTGCATCTGTCCTTTCCTTCCCCCCCCCCTCTCTCCCTCTCTCTCTCTCTGTTCCTCCTTCTTGTATCTGTCCTCTCTCTCTCCCTTCCTCCCCTTCTTGCATCTGTCCTTTCCTCTCTCTCTCTCTCTCTCTCTCTCTCTCTCTCTTCGTTTGCCTGTTTCATTTCATTCCTCTGTATAAATACATTTAAAAAAAAGAAAGAGAGTTCTGGTTCGCTCGCCTGCTTCCGGCCTATATCTCCTTATCGCCACAACACTCCTCTCTCTCTCTCTCTCTCTCTCTCTCTCCCCCTTCCTCCTCTTCTTGCATATGACCTTTCCTCCCCCCCTCCCCCCCTCTCTCCCTCTCTGTCCATAAATTGGTTGGTATTTACAGTATGTGGCCGGGCGCCAGGTTTCCATTAGGTGCTTTTGTTCCCCGGAGACGGCGCCGGTGGCCTGGGATGTGTTGCCTCTGGAGAGAGAGAGAGGGAGGGAGAGAGAGAGCAGTGATTAAAGGGAGAGGGCGAGAGATGGCGAGATAGCCAGGGTCAAGTGAGAGAAGAAAGAAAGAAAGATGAGACGGATAAGAAAGGGATGGGGAGAGGAGCGGAAGAGAGACACTCTGCTGTTATCCGGTCACAATACGGACTGTTTTGATTATTGATTATTGATCATGTCCACAAACGATGAGTCAGCACTGGGCCTTACATTACCCACAATGCACCTCAACACCACATCTTCTCTGAACCCTCCATCTGATCCCCGCGCTGGAGGACTTCCTGTAAACGGGTTCCTCCTGTGACTGCAGAGAGCAGAGGAAGTGAGATAAGAGCGGCGTAAAGATAGAGAGAGAGAGGAGGGCATGAAGGTAGATAAAGAAAAGAGAGAGAGAGAGACGGGGAGGAGGGAGGGAATAATGGATTCTTAATGAAGGAGAGATGGGAAGGAGGAGATAGAGGTCTGAGAGGTTTTGGATGAGGGCTTCTCCTCTTATCTGCTTTATCTCCTCCGGTTGTTCCCCTCCCTCCCTCCATCCCTCTCGTCCTCCCTTGCTCCTTTCCTCCTTTCCTCCTTCCTTATTTCCTCCATCCCTCCCTCCCTCCCTCTATCCCTCTCGTCCTCCCTTGCTCCTTTCCTCCTTTCCTCCTTCCTTATTTCCTCCATCCCTCCCTCCCTCCCTCTATCCCTCTCGTCCTCCCTTGCTCCTTTCCTCCCTTCCTCCTTTCCTCCTTCCTTATTTCCTCCATCCCTCCCTCCCTCCCTCTATCCCTCTTGTCCTCCCTTGCTCCTTTCCTCCCTCCCTTCCTCCTTTCCTCCTTCCTTATTTCCTCCATCCATCCCTCTCGTCCTCCCTTGCTCCTTTAATCCTTGCCTCCCTCCCTTCCTCCTTCCTTATTTCCTCCATCCATCCCTCCCTTGCTCCTTTCCTTCCTGCCTCCTTTTCTCCCTTCCTCCCTCCCTGCTTCCTTTCCTCCCAGGTTCAACTCGATCCCTCGGTTCCTCCACCTTCCCTCCCTCCTCCTCCTCCCCCCTTCCCCCTCCCTCTCTCTCTCTCTCTTCCCGTGGCGGTCAGCCGGTTTGAAAGGTCGCCCGTGGCGGCGATGACATCATCAGTGCAATCACGCCGTGTTTGTTCCGCTGCGTTCATCGTTGGCGTTGGTTTGATCTCCAGAGGATCCTGAGGGGGCGGAGCTTCAGTCCGGTGGAGTCACGGATCAGAACTCGCTCCACGTCCGGTTTGATCCGGTTTGATCCGGTTTGACTTCACGTTACAGCGTCATTAAAACCTCTGAACCGCAAGATGGACCCACGATGGAGCTGCTTTGTTGTTGTTGTTGTTCTTATTCTTTTTATTATTCCTATTCTTGTTGTTCTTGTTCTTCTTCTTGTTCCTGTTCTTCTTGTACTTCTTCCTGTTCTTCCTCTTCTTGTTGTTCTTCTTCCTGTTGTTCTTCTTGTTCTTGTTCTTGTTCTTCCTCTTCTTCCTGTTCTTATTCTTCCTCTTCTTGTTGCTCTTCTTGTTTTTGTTCTTCTTCCTGTTGTTCTTCTTGTTCTTGTTCTTCCTCTTCCTGTTCTTGTTCCTGTTCTTCTTCTTGTTCCTGTTCTTCTTGTTGTTCCTGTTGTTCTTGTTCTTCATGTTCTTGTTCCTGTTCTTCTTGTACTTCTTCCTGTTCTTATTCTTCCTCTTCTTGTTGCTCTTCTTGTTTGTGTTCTTCTTCCTGTTGTTGTTCTTGTTCTTCCTCTTCCTGTTGTTCCTGTTCCTGTTCTTCCTCTTCGTGTTGTTCTTCTTGTTCTTGTTCTTCTTCCTGTTGTTCTTCTTGTTCTTCCTCTTCCTCTTCTTCTCGTTTGTCTTGTTGTTGTTGTTTGTCTTGTTGTTCTTCTTCTTGTTTGTCTTGTTGTTCTTCTTTGTCTTGTTGTTGTTCTCCTCCTCTTTCTCCATCTCCTTTCTCATTGTTGTTCTTCATCTTTTTACGACTACTCGTGAATATCTTCCTCAGCTCTGATCCAACATCCTGGTATTGAACTGAAGCGTAAACCGACCTCTGGTGTTGCGTTCAATGACCTGCGGTGACCCCCGTGCTGTCGTGATGATGCGTTGTGTGTGCGGAGGACATCAGCATTAAACCTTCTCTCGTTTCTCTCGCTCGTCTCTCGTTCATCTCGTCTCTCGGTCCAGCTCCGCAACACAAATGGAAATAAAATAACTCAAAGTTCTCCCGCCCCCCTCCAGGTCCGCTGGTCGGACGTCGGCGGGATGGAGGAGGTGAAGCTGAAACTGAAGCAGGCCGTGGAGTGGCCCCTGAAGCACCCCGAGGCCTTCACCCGCATGGGCATCCAGCCCCCTAAAGGGGTCCTGCTGTACGGGCCCCCGGGCTGCTCAAAGACCATGATCGCCAAGGCCCTGGCCAACGAGAGCGGGCTCAACTTCCTGGCCGTCAAAGTGAGTTTTTAAAAAACGTCGTCAATCTGTCAGAATTCTGTTATCTTGTCTTCTCCGGGAAATCAGTCGAAATTTAAAGCGATTCCCGATGAAATGCACGCCTCACCTCGGATGAGAGGATAGAAATGTTCCGTTGCTGCGCCTGAGATACAGTTTCCCTTCATTTCACCCTTAAATAATTCTACTTGTGAACATAAAAATGGCGGCAAAAAAATAGTTTTCTCTCGGCAGATCTAATATATATATATTTTATTTCAGACTAAAACTAAAATACAACAACGATATATACAATAAAATACGAGGGTCCAATCGCTGCAGTTTAAAAGCCACTTGTGGTTAAATAAAACATCGAAACAACTTGTTCCAATGAAGGGATACCTCGTGTCACGCTGTGTTGCTCAGTTAAGGCTTTTATAATTATATTTAATCAACATTTAAATTTAGATATACAATTCCTCCCCCGATAATACAAAAATAACTAGACAAAAATACTAGCGTCCTAAACCTCGAACCCTTTTAAGTAGCTTTAAGTTTAGGAAAACATAATGAGATACTGTATATATATGTTTTACTTTTATGACGTGTGGGTTATGTAACGGGTGATTTATTGGGATCTGCGCATCACATTTTAAGTTGAGATGTTTCCCCCGACAGCCCGGAGGCGTGGGGTCCGACTTCCTCTGCACACGGCTTCCCCGTCTTGACCTTTGACCCCGTGTTTGTCTCCCCCCCTCCTCTCATTCATCACCCCATCCTCCCGGGTGACAGAGATTGATTGATCAGCGCGTTGTGATTTTTTTTTGGGGGATCGGTAAACACTCCCAGGGCCTGTTGCCGGGCGAGGCGAGGAAGCTTTCGCCGGGATCTCTCAACCGGGGGTCATTCGGGCCGCTGCGATTGGTCCTGAGAGGTCGCGGTTTACTCGGCGGCGAAACCTTTTTTTGTCTCGTTAAAAGCATCGTTATTTTTTCGTCTTCGTCCTCCAATTACATCTCCACTTTACCCCTTCGGGGTTCGTGCGGTCACGGAAAACCTGGAAAAATCCTGACATTTTAAAATGTTTTTTTTTCCAGGCCTGGAAAAAAATCCCTAACGTTTTGGAAAAGCCCTGAAAATATATTCATATAAAATATATATATTTATGAATATGCTTTTAAAAGAATGACGCTCAAAATATAAGCCGCCATACGCTCTCTTTCATACTCGCACATTTTTCCCGCTGCAAGTGAACGCACCGTAACTGAAAAGACCTAAATGTTTATTCTTTTAATCTAAACTATTGTCTCTCATTCATTTGGGTCATCTAAAGTTATCACTGACCCCATGAAGGTTTATTGTTTTGCATTTTCCTTCTTGATTTTGATGTATGCCTTTATAATATTGTATTGTTTGATTAACTTATAGAGGTTTTCATCCACTTCCTCTCTTAAGGGACAAATCAGACTTTTATTTTGAAAGGTTAAAAGGAGTCGCACATTTGTTTTATGTTAGAATGCGAGCTTTAAGGTACGGCTAGATGCATATTTTATACAAAGTTCATGGTTCAATGGACGGTGGTGATAGTTTACTTGTTTTAATGACTGTATTTTCACCCAAAAAATTTAATAAAAGTGTAATTTCACCAGCACTAAGTTCTCACGCCGGTCCGTACGCGGGGATCCGTCACAAAGTGTATATACGTATATACTGCATGCTTTGGAATCCTCATTTTTAGTTTAAATCCGACATTTTCTCACTTTTTCACCGAAATGTCCCAACAAATTTTGCTCGTGGAAATTTGGTTTAAAGTCGTGAAAAAAAGTGTAAACGTGGTCGCCGTGTGTGTGAACCCAGACCGACGTCAGGGGGATCTTACGTTGTTGTTATTGCCCGCCGCCATAGCTCAACAAACTAATTGTTGTGGAGCGTTTAACTTTATTTGTGTTTCACGCGGCAGTTATTCCACTTTCTTATTGTTTTATTTTGGTGTGTAAAGGTTATAAAAACATCCCGTGTGCCTCCGCCGCTTTTAAATCCGCCCGCAGTAACAGTATCAGGTTTTTCCAGCGCGGCGCATCTCTTTGACATCAATACGTTATCCAGATTTAAATGCGGATACTTTAAGGCTCAGCCTGTTTCCTCTGTGTGAAAAAGCCCTATTATCATCTTGTCAATTCCAGTTTCCTCCCACTGTGCAGCCACACACACACACACACACACACACACACGCTCCACTGTCGACGGTGTCCGGCCGTCGGCGCTGCTCTCGGGATAGAGAGGAGCTCTGGGGGGGGATTAACGAGTCGAGCTGCACACTCACCGCGGGAGACAAAAGGGCGGAGGTGTTGAAAAGGGCGGAGAGCCGGAGAGGAAGTTCCTCTGAAGGGGGAGTGGAGGAGGTTAGAAGACGGACGGATGACGGATGACGGAGGCCGGAGGAGGGTGCAGCAGGTCGAGTTCAAATGATTATTCTGGGAGTGATTCGTAGTTCGTTGGCGGTGAAGCGTGAAGCTGCGGTGACATCACCGGTGACAACGACCCGGTGAACCCAGCGGTCCGACCGGCACGCGGGAAGTAAACGGCCCGTTCACACGGCGTGCGCCGCGATTGTATGATGCCGCACGACCACACGTCACCGCGAGGACCACTTGACCCTCGTCGTCATATTCCTCCTTTGAGCTTTTTTCTCGTATATATATCTGATTTATTAGTTGGGAGGGAATGAACCAGCAACCCCTTAACACACACAAACCAATGCACACACACACACACACACATGCACTTACTGTATATGCACACACACGCATGCACACACACACACTCATATGCACACACACATGCACGCACTCATATGCACACACACACACTCATGCACACACACACACACACTCATATGCACACACACACACTCATATGCACACACACACATGCACGCACTCATATGCACACACACACACTCATATGCACACACACACACACACTCATATGCACACACACACACTCATATGCACACACACATGCACTTACTGTATATGCACACACACACATGCACACACACACACATGCACTGTATATGCACACACATGCACACACACACACATGCACTTACTGTATATGCACACACACACATGCACACACACATGCACTTACTGTATATGCACACACATGCACACACACACACACATGCACTTACTGTATATGCACACACACATGCACACACACACACACTCATATGCACTTACTGTATATGCACACACATGCACTCACATGCACGCATGCACACACATGCACTTATATGCACACACACACTCATATGCACACACACACACACTCATATGCACACACATGCCCTTATTGTATATGCACACACACACACATGCACACACACACACACATGCACTTACTGTATATGCACACACATATGCACTCATATGCACATGCACGCATGCACACACATGCACTCATATGCACACACACACATGCACACACACACACTCATATGCACTTACTGTATATGCACACACACACATGCACACACACACACACTCATATGCACTCATATGCACATGCACGCATGCACACACATGCACTCATATGCACACACACATGCACTCATATGCACACACACACATGCACTTATATGCAAACACACACACACACACATGCCCTTACTGTATATGCACGCACACACACATGCCCTTACTGTATATGCACACACACACACATGCACTTACTGTATATGCACACACACATGCATTCATATGCACATACACGTATGCACCCATACACACATGCACTCGTATGTACTCACACACATGCATTCATATTCACACACACACACACATTGACTCATCTGCACACACACACACACGCATTGACTCACAATCACGTTGTATTGTTATTATATATGAAATCTTGTTAAGATAGTTTGTCATTAAATATTACATCTTTAGTTTAGTGTTTTTTGGCCATTAAAAAAAATATTATTGAGGTGAAAGGTTAAAATAAGCCTCTTCCTGCACTGCAGTATCATGTTTGTGTATTCTTTTTGAACTTAAACTAAACTAAAACTGAACTTAAACTGAGCTTAAACTAAACTTCAACTAAACTGCCGTCCTTTCGTTCAGCCTGAAACCAAATAAAAACCAGCACTCTTCGTGCGTATTCATATATTTATATTTTATATTTCATATACACACCAACTCTTTCTTCTTCTTCTTCTTCTCTTTTTCAGGGTCCAGAGTTGCTGAGCAAGTACGTCGGCGAGTCGGAGCGAGCCGTGAGAGAGGTGCGTTCATGTGCCGTCCAATCACGTCGCTTCCTCGACTGTTCTCAGCCCCAAGATGTGAAGCGTGGCTTCCCGTGTCCGTGACTCATCGCTCCTCGTTCTCTCCCCTCCTCTTCCTCTTCTCTCCGTTCTGTCGCCCTCTCCGTCGTCTCGCAGGTGTTTCGGAAGGCGAGGGCCGTCGCTCCCTCCATCATCTTCTTCGACGAGATCGACGCCCTCGCCGGCGAAAGAGGAAGGTACGCACGCACGCACTGGCCCTTTAAGGACCCGAACCCCTCCCTCTCTTTTTATTATTGTTATATATTTTTAAAACTATTTTCAGCTCTGTGGTCTCTCGATGACAAACCGCTGAGTCATCGACGCCGTCACGCTCGTCTCACAGGGATTCACTTGTTGAACATCCCAAATATTAAAAAATAAAAAGTCGTCCGCGTGACCGCGCCGTCGAAGCCGACCGCCCCGTTACCGTGGCGACTCGCAGACTCGTATTATTGTTATTCGTTGTTTTTTGTCACGCCCCCGCCGGCGAACACAGAGCAGTCGTGTCCGGAAAGGCACCGGGAACATCTGTGGCCTAAAGGAAAGAGGACGAGGAGGGAGGAGGGGGCATAGGACACAGGACGCAGGACACAGGACACACAGACCGGAGGCGCACAGACACTTCATTGTGCGGCTCCTCGGCAGATGGGGAACGCCAAATATGCGGCGAGCTTCCTGGTGAACACAGAAGAGGACGTTCCTCTTTTTACTGCGGACGACATCTTTTCTTTCTGAAACCGCTCGCCGGAAAAAACACGACGAGGCGAGACGGGCGGACGGCGGTTTAAGCTCCGCCTCCTTTAAAGAATAAAGAAATAGAATAAAATGACTGAGCTTTGACACAGAATCGTTATTTATTGGTCTTCACGTCACCAGCCGGGTGTAATCAATGAAGTGTGTGTGTGTGTGTCTGTCTGTGTCTATGTGTGTGTGTGTGTATGCTTGTGTCTGTGTGTGTGTCTGTGTGTGTGTGTCTATGCGTGTGTGTGTGTGTGTATGCTTGTGTGTGTGGGTGTATCTGTGTGTGTATGCATTTGTGTATGTGTGTGTGTGTGTGTGTCTGTCTATGTGTGTGTGTGTGTGTCTGTGTGTGTGTGTGTGTGTGTATGCATGTGTGTGTGTGTCTGTGTCTATGTGTGTGTGTCTGTGTGTGTCTATGTGTGTGTGTGGGTGTGTCTGTGTGTATGCATGTGTGTATGTGTGTGTGTGTCTGTTTGTCTATGTGTGTGTGTGTATGCTTGTGTTTGTGTGTGTGTGTGTGTGTATGTGTGTGTTTGTGTCTCTGTTTGTGCATATGTGTGTGTGCATGTGCGTATGTGTGTGTCTGTTTGTGTGTATGTGTGTGTGTGCATGTGTGTTTGTGTCTGTGTGCGTGTGTGTCTATGTCTGTGTGTATGAATGTGTGTGTCTGCATGTGTGTGTGTGTGTGTATGTGCATGTGCGTGTGTTTGTGCGTGTGTGCGTGTGTTTGTGCGTGTGTGTGTGGATGAGAAGCACCTGTACATCTGTCAGCCGACCTGCCACGAGTCTAAACCGGTGGAATAAAATGAAGAAGACAGAAGGAAGACGGGAAGAGAGGCTAACTCGGAGGGAGGGAGGGGGGGATGAAGGGGGGATGACGGGGGGGAGAAACAGAAACAGAGACTGACGGATGAAAAAGAAAAAAAGACCAAAACATTCAGGGGTTGAAAATGAACTGACTGCATTCCTGAAAGCAAACCAAGAAAAGATTAAGAAGATAGTTGTGAGAGGAGAGGGATTGTGGAATCTCTCTCCCTCTTTCTCTCCTCCCCCCTTTACAGCCTCTCTTCCTCACATCCTCTGTCCTTCTTGTCTCTCCCTCTATTGCTCACTCTCTGTTATTCTTTCCTCCTCTCCCACCTCACATTCTCTCCTCCGTGACCTCCGTCTCTCTCTCCGAATCCATCGCCCTCCGTCCTCGTCTCCCCTCACCCAAACTCTCTCTCTCTCTCTCTTTCTCTCTCTCTCCCCCCCCCACACCCTCTGCCTCTCCCTTCATATCTCGTTGACAAGAGCTCCTTTGTGTTTCCTTTCGGCCGGCCCTCGTCTCCGCTAATGACGTCTGGCACTTCCGCCGAGCCCCCCCCCCTTCGGAAGTACCGGCCCTCGGAAAAAAACCTCGACGGATAAAACCCGAAGAGAGAGAGAGATCCTTCTTTTGATCCGTGCCCGATGGACGTCGTTCCTCGCGTGCTCCGTCTAAAAAAAAAAATCTGATCAATGTTTTCCTGATTATGATTTGTGACCTTGAACTCACCGTCCTGCTGCCCCGAAGACTCACTAGAGCTCACGTGTCCTCATCCGCCGCTGAAAATAGTCCCCCTCAAATACACTGTATACTCCACGTGACCGCGTAACACCGTGAATGTCACTTCAACAATGTCTTTATAGTCACTTTGATATGTTTAGTGCATATATTTGTATAATCTAACAAATCTGAGTCTTTATTTGAGTCATCAGAAATTCCACTAACTCACTTTATTTGGAATTTTTTTTATTTTTATGAACCATAAATGCCGGATAATTTCTTCAGCGTCATTTCTCTCAGAGGCTCGTCTTTTAAATCTCGTGCCTGCAAATCTCTGGGATGAATGATTTCAAGTGTATTTTTATTTATTTTTGGGGTGAACCGCCCCTTTTTAAAGCCACGGTGCCTTCAGAACTGGTCATTTTCTCAATTTCCTCAACAAAACATCCTCGCTACACACGCCTCCACGAGCCACCCCGGATCACATGACCTCAAACTGTCATGGCCGCTCCGAGAGAGAGAACCGGGTACGAACCCCGGCGTCTCCAGCTGCAGCTCTCTCTCTCTCTCTCTCTCTCCCCGTTTTCGTACAAGTCCAAACAAGGTGACATACTTGTGAACTTTTGTCTAAAGGAGGGCCGCTCCGCTCGGGAGGGGATGACGTGGTTTTCATTCGCAGCTCCGGTGGGACGTCATTGGCAGCGAGGCTCGCTTTCGCTGCCAGGGGCCCCCTTTTTTTTCTTTTCTCGAAGAGGGATGAAAGAAGCTGTCGGGGGGGCATTCGCGTGTTTCCCGACGAGTCGTCAAAGAACGGGCGATTTATTTTTCGGCATATATTCTCGAGCAGTGAGATCGGACTCGTTCCCTCGCTTCCTCCCTCCTTCATTCCTCCGCAGAGCGCTCCCCTCCCTCTGATCCGTGAATCCATCAATGACATCCCGAGTTTCCTCGCCGCTCGGCCCACCTTCCTCTCCACCGCCGTCGATCCTCATCGTCTTGTTTTCCCTCCCTCTCTTCTCTCGCCCCCCCTCCAGCTCCTCGGGCTCCGCCGGCGGCGTCGGCGACCGCGTCCTGGCTCAGCTCCTGACGGAGATGGACGGCATCGAGCAGCTCCGGGACGTCACCGTGCTGGCCGCCACCAACCGGCCCGACATGATCGATAAGGTGAACGGACGCCATTTTTGTCCCCCCCCCCCCCCCACTTTCCTCCTCCCCCTTCGGTCCCCTGATTGATCAGGTCGAGGAGGTGTTTGTCTCCCTTGTCTCCTCCGCTCCCTGCCTCCCTCTGTTCTTCGTGATCGATGAGGTCAGAGGTCGCCTGCTCCGCCATGTCGGCCTCCACTCTCTCTCTCTCTCTCTCTCTCTCTCTCTCTCGCCTGTCACCGCGTTGGGTTTTCGGCGCGGTCGGGTTTGATGCCGGAGCTTATGTTCATTCTTAGGTTTTAGTTTGTTGGGGGCGAAGGGGAGCCAAATGGCGCTCGGTCCTCCTGCGGGAGACCAAATGGTGGAGAAGGAAATGGAGATGTGTCTGTTTCCATTTGAGGGTTCTGAAACTATCCCGACGACTCTGACTGCAACCACGGTGTCGACGTTTGTGTCTTTTTAAATGATGTGTAAATGAATCCTTTTAAAGCTGCATTCTCGTTCCTGACCACCAGGGGGCGACTCCTCTGGTTGTATAGAAGTATATGCTTCATGTGTTACAGCTGCATTCTCTCTACTGACCACCAGGGGGCGACTCCTCTGGTTGTATAGAAGTCTATGCTTCATGTGTTACAGCTGCATTCTCTCTACTGACCACCAGGGGGCGACTCGTCTGGTTGTATAGAAGCCTATATAAATGACTGATGCCTTTGTGTTAGCTCCGCCCTCTGGTTGCAAAAAAGAAAGATGGCAGCGGCCAAAAACACCGAAGTCGAGGCTTCAAAATAAAACATTTTTTACACATTTTAAATGCACAACAGGTGGAAGTAAAACATTTATCTCTTTTTTCTTTCTTCTCCCCTCCATGACCGCCCCCCCCCCCTCTACCCTTTTATCTCCTTCTCTTCCTCTTCCCATCCACAAAAGCTTTCCTTCGCTCTCTTATCCACCTCCATCTCCGTCCTAATGACATTTCCTGAGTGCTCATCAAAGGAAAGGAGCCTGTGCCTCGTCAAGAAGGACACAGGAAAGGAAAGGAGACTGTCGAGGGTGCTTCTTAAGCCGCTTCTGAGGCAGCCGTCTGCCTCTGTCCTTCTTCCTCCTCGACTCTCTAAATATACTTTTACACCTCCGATGCTGAAAGATAATTCTAACGATGATCACGGCTTCATTTTATTAACGGTTTTACCTCAAATAGAGATTCTGGGGATCCTCACACGTCCGATAATAGAGTTAAGAAAATAAAAGTATCTTTTCCAATGTTTTCTGTCATAAAAAAGTCAGTTTATTTGATAAATAAATACACTTTTTATACTTTTGTTTGCACCTAAATACAAATTTCTCTTCTTTTAGTTTTACAAAAACGCGTTTCTCGTTTTACGTGACGTTTAAGGTCGAGGTCTTTTATTCTGAAACTGCATATCCAACGTTAAAAGATAATAATAGTGATAATAACGGATTCATTTTTCTTAACGATTTTACTTAAAATAGAGATTCTGTGAATCCTGTCGTGATGATTTACGTCCATCGTGATTATCGGACACGACTCACACGTCCGATAATAGAGTTAAGAAAATAAAAGTATCTTTTCCAATGTTTTCTGGCATTAAAAAGTCAGTTTATTTGATAAATAAATACACTTTTTACACTTTTTTGGGTGTTATTTTGCACCTAAAATGCACGTTTCTCCTCTATTAATTCACAAAAACGCGTTTCGAGACGCAGCTGGGTCGGGTGCCGGTGACGAGAGGCCGGCCTGCTATTGGACGATATCTAAAGCCCAGGTGTTGCTCTCCGTCCTGGGGATGGGAAATGTCATCCAGTGATGTCATCAACGCACTGATGAGCCACCACCTATATGTCTGAGTGGTCCCCTAAAAATGTAGGTTGTTGTCACTTTCACGCAAACATCATTAGTGTGTGTGTGTGTGTGTGTGTGTGAAGGGAAAAAAGATGCATAAAGAGGACAAGAGAAAGAGAGAGAGAAACTCTTTAACAGTGGGGAGGGGGTCAAGCCCCTGGGTTGACAGATGGGGAAACCCCAGGCATCCTTCCACAAGCCTCCGTCTCAGGAAGTGGTCTCCCGGGCAGCTGAGAAATCAGATTACCTCCCCCCTGCCCCACTGTGTGTGTGTGTGTGTGTGGTTAAGTCATTTGAATGAGGAACCTATATAACATACATTGGGGAACGGAAGCTGCCAAATGGAGCGATAGCCCCCCCCCCTCCACCCCCCTTAAGGTCGGAGCATCCTCCCGGCCTCTCTGCTCTCCACCGTGGGGTTCACACAGTCGAGGAGGGGGCGGGGCCATTACCATACCAATGGCAGGATTTGATGGGACAAATGAAGATTAATGGGTGGGGGGGGGTGTCAATGAAGTCATTGTCGACTCCTCGGGGGGCCTCAGCTGTTTGACGGGACGGGGTGGGAGGGGCGGAGAAAGTTGACATGAGGGAAGCAGGCCTGATGTCCATCTTACACCCCCCCCCCCCCCACACACACACACACACTCTGAAGTTGTATTGACACCCGTTGCCTCTCTCTCTCTCTCTCTAACCGAGACATCCTGTCCTCCGACTTCCTCCGTCCGGCCTTTTGTGTGCGGCGTTGGCGGCCGTGAGTCACGTCCTCGCCCACGGGGAACAAAAGATGGCGGGGAAGCGGCTTCCTCCCCGTCTTTGTGTTCAGCTTTTTAGTTTTATTTCTGTGATGGTTCACCCACCTCTCCACATTGTGTTCGCGAGGGCAGACGCAACCAGATTAATCGGTTTTGCACACGCACACACACACACACACACACACGTTGAACCTCATTCACTCGTCTTCACTGCAGATCTTTCGGCATCACCCAAAAACAAAAGAGTCCCATTCCTCTACACTTGATGGCGTGTCACCCCCCCTCCCCCCCCTCCCCCCTCCTCTCCCTGCACCTTAAAAAAAGCGTCTTACACTTCCTCTTTCCTTTGTATTGCGCCAATCAGCCAAGCCCACCTTTGACCCCTCCCCCCCGCGAATGGGAGAGGGTGTGTGTGTGTGTGTATGGGGGGGGGGGGTGATTGATTAGCACCACTGGGGATATTTATCCAGCCTGTTGAGGAGGAAGCGCCCCCTGTCACTCTGTTTGTGGAGCAGCTGTCCATCCAGTCCCCCCCCCCCCATCCTCCATTTGACATTTGACCAAACCCACTTTCTTTTTACTCTTTTTTATCTTTTTCTGCTGGTGCTTATTTACCCAAATGTGCTTCATCTGTCCTATCAGGGGAGAAGATTACAAGCAGATGGGCTTTGTTTGTTTGGGCTCTCATCAGATCATTTAGCCGAAAAACCCAAACAGAGGCGCCGGAGTTTAGGGTTGAAAAGGCAACATGGCCGCCACAAATAACAGCCTCTGTTTCCATGAAGGAGAAAGAACGTAGGACGAGTATTCGGTGGCTTCTTGACGTTGATTGTTTATTTTTGACACGCGGCCCAAATAGATTGAGATAGATTGAGTACACAAAGACTCATTGACTATTAGCTAACGCGCTAAACTAAAATGATGACTCCTTAACATTATATCCGCTCAAAGGGTTTTAGATGTTACTTCAGATTCATGAGTCACACAATCGAGGCGGCGGTGGACCAGCAACGCTCTATATATATATATTGTATTTCTTTGCCCGTCTGTAATTCGTCTCCACTCGGTTTTAAAGATGTAATTTTATTTTAAAAAACACGCAACCCCTCCGCCTCCGTTCCTCGTGAAGGTTTCCTCGTCATCATTCCACCGCTCCTCGTCCTCCTGCTGCTCTCCCTCTGGGCTGCAGTTCGTCTTCTGACCAGCAGGTGGCGCCAAACCGCACCAGCCGGGATCGGCTCCTCTGCACAGTTCAACGCGGACGCTTCCTGCAGATAAAAAAAAGAAAACAAGCGTGAATAATAATAAATACAAAACCTGGGATGTTCTATGAGCCTTCAAGAGTCTCATAGAGGTTTTGTGTAGTTCTTTACTCTGTAATTGTGCAACATTTTGACTAATTCGCGGTGACTATTTCTTGATTTGGAGTCGTTTCAGTGGAGCCGGCGTAGCGACACGTCTCTCCCGCCGTGACTTCTCACTCGGCGCGTCGACCTCCTCGAGGGCCGAAGCCCCGTTGGACGGAGCCGCATTACTCCACCCGGCCTGTAGGCGGCGGCCCACCGGGCTCCCCCAGACGCCCCGATGTCGTCGGGCGGGTTTGGAGCGGCCTGAACATCTGCCAGTGGTTTCCTGAGCGTCCGGACCGTTTCCTCGCTAATTGTAATCACGGTCGGATTCCAGCCGACTGATTAGTGAAGGAGAACCGCTGAACACGGAGAACAGAGATCTGATGCAGTTAGAGCTCACAGCAGTGTGTGTGTGTGTGTGTGTGTGTGTGTGTATGCTTGTGTGTGTGTGTCTGTGTGTGTATGCTTGCATGTGTGTGTGCTTGCATGTGTGTGCATGTGTATGTGCGCCTGTGTGTATGCATGTGTGTGTGTGTTTGGGTGTATGCTTACGTGTGTGTATGTCTGTGTGTGCTTGCATGTGTGTGTATGTGTGTCTGTGTGTGTGTGTGTATGCTTTCATGTGTGTGTGCTTGCGTGTGTATGTGTGTGCATGTGTATGTGCGCCTGTGTGTATGAGTGTGTGTGTGTGGGTGTATGCTTACGTGTGTGTATGTCTGTGTGTGTGCTTGCATGTGTGTGTGTATGTGTGTCTGTGTGTGTATGCCCCCATGTGTGTGTGTGTGTATGCTTGCATGTGTGTGTGTGTGGATGTGTGCGCATGTGTATGTGCGCCTGTGTGTGTGTATGTGGGTGTATGCTTGCGTGTGTGTATGTCTGTGTGTGTGATTGCATGTGTGTGTGTGTGTGTCTCTCATGAATACCTCTTAATTATTACCCCATACACACTCCGGTGAAAGGGAGAGCCTCCTGTGAACTCTCAGAACATTTCCCTCTTTGTTATCCGGCCAATCAGACGAGCCCTCGACGTCTCCTCGCTGCCTTCTTGTTGTTGTTGTTGTTGTTTTTGTTTTGCCTCTTTTTTTACTCCTCTGGCTGAACCCGCTCCACCTGAGCCGCCTCACACCACAGGAAGAGACACTCAGCAGAGAGAGAGAGAGAGAGAGAGACCAGAGGCTTCTCTTTCTTTTCAAGTCTTTTCTTCCAACGGGGTCGAGTTCACGAAACATAAAGCTGCAGAATTCTCATTGCGTCAACGCTCTTCTTCTTCTTGTTCTTCTACTACTTTCTCTTCTTCCTCATCTTCTTGCTCTTCTTTTTATTAGTTTTCTTGCTCTTCTTGTTCTTCTTCTTCTCTCACCGTCTCTGTTTCCGAGAGCGTTTAAAAAGTGTTTCCTGCCCCTGGTTGTGTTTCTATGGCAGTAATTAGAAGGCAGAGTGAGAGTTTTGGGGCTTTAAAAGCTACAGTGGCAAAAGAAAACAAAAAGTGTATGTGTGTGTGTGTGTGTGTGTATGTGTGTGTGTTTGTGTATCTTTTGCGAGCCAGTAATGGGATACCACCTGGGGATGGATGAGCTCTGGGAAGCTGTGTGCATGTGTGTTTGTGAGCATTGGGGGGGGGGGGGGGTAGGATCCCCAGGCAAGTATCAGACTTCAAGGGCTGTATTAGGATCAGCTTACACATGTGTGCATGCAAGAATACCGCCACAGGAAGAAGAAGAAGAAGAAAAAAGAGCCTCCAATTGGACCCGACGCCGCGGAGAGAGAAACAAAAAAATCCTGCAAAGAGCCACAAAAAAGATTTAACCTGCCGGAGTTCAACTCCTCTCAGGAAGCGTTGTGTTGATGTGAGAAACGAAGGAGGAGAAATAAACCAGAAGGTTCCGCCGGAGAGAAGTGACGCTCCCAGTTTTAATGGCCTCCTCTTCCTCGCGGCCCCAACACCAAGATTCAGGGAAAAAAATAGAAAACCAGGCCTGGATATATAATTGTTTGGGGGGGGGGGGGTAATCCTGCTGGAGGACGAAGAAACCGAAAACAACTTTAACCCCATGAGGTCAAATGAAGAAAGAGAAGGAGAAGAAAACGAAGAAATGGAAAGAAAATGATCAAGATATCATTTTTACTGTTTTTTTTTAGGCACATAATTCTCATCGCGTCGACACTTGTTCTTGTTCTTCTACATCTTCATCTTCTTCTTCTTGTTGTTGTTCTTCTTCTTGTTGTTCTTCTTCTTCTACATCTTCTTCTACTTCTTCTTCTTGTTGTTGTTGTTGTTCTTCTTCTTCTTCTTCTACATCTTCTTCTACTTTTTGTTATTCCTCTTCTTCTTCTTGTTGTTGTTGTTGTTCTTCTTCTACTTCTTCTTCTACTTCTTCTTCTTGTTATTCCTCTTCTTCCTCTTCTTCTTGTTGTTCTACATCTTCTTCTTCTGCTTCGTCTCCTTGTTCTTGAAAAAAAAAAAGTCACCCCATCAGGTAAAATAAAGAAAAAAATAGAAGAAGAAGAAAATGAAGACATGGAAAGAAAATGATGAAGATGTAATTCGTATAGTTAAATTTTTTTCCGTTTTCTCTGCGTTGAAGAAGCAAAACTTGCTAGAGAGAGAGAGAGAAAATGACACGAGGGAGGTGTGTGTGTGTGGGGGGGGGGGGGGGGGGAGGAAATGAGGGCTCTTTGTGCTCCGCTACCTGGCAGACATCTCCAGCATGTGTCGTCTTGCCTTCTTGGCAAGACGAGACCACCGGCGCCCTTGGAATGCTCTCAGTTCAGGAAATCTCGTTTATTCCCCCCTTACCTCCCCCCCCCTCTCCTCTCCTGCTGCACAGCCACGATACATTTTCCTCTTTTTCTTCTTCTTCTTCTGCTCTTCAGTTTTGCCGGTTGTATAAAACGAAGCGCGTCTGATGTCACGTTACATTGGTTTGTTTTTTATGATCACAATGATCGGCCTCCCGTTCCACGTCGTGGCCGCCGCCCAGCAGCCCACGCGGCGGGGTGAGAGGTTATTTAAAATAGAAATAAACTGCGAGCAACAGATATACGATCACGGATGACCGGCGTCATGACTACCGCGAGAAAACGTGCCGTAATGCTAACGTGCTAACGTGCTAGCAGTAGGCCGGTAATTGAGAACCCGGCGGCGGTGGAAATGAATCGGTTGTTCTGCAGGAGTCGTCCGTCGCCACCATCAGTCAGACCCTCATGCAGGAGAGACGCTGGTAGGGGGCCCATAGGGGGGGGCAACTAATAATACCCCCTTTGTATGGTCCACATATCCTCTACGCTCCGGGGACCCCAACACCACATTAAGAGCTGCTTACAAGTGGACAAGGTGTACGTTTTTAGGGGGGGGGGGAGGAGGAGGAGGAGGAGGAGGAGGAGGTACGGTCGTGTTACCAAAGGAGCTGCAGTGCGTCTCCTGTTCCTTCTCTTCTCTTTCTGCTCTGCGTTCTCTTCAACGAGGTCCAGAGTCGTGAGTTCTGGTGCTCAACAATTGGGCTGTTGTTCCAGAGGCCATGAGGGGGGGGGGGGTATCCAAACGTTCATCTTCGTCTTCATCGAGATCTAGATTCAATCCAACCCACCGGGGGCCGGATGTGGACCCTTCACGACTACCAATTCATTATTTAAATTATATTCAAAATACAATAAGAAATAGTCGTCACTTTTCTTTTTCTATGTTCTGGATCGGTTATTTCTAACTAGAATCCCCCCCCCCCCCCCCCCGCAATGACTTGGCCAGGTCCATCGGAAAAAGAGGTTGACGGGGCAGTGTCACTCCGCTTCCTCTTTCGCTTGATGAACGACCGTGTGAAAGGCCGCTGTGTGTGTGTGTGTGTGTGTGTGTGTGTGTGTGTGTGTGTGTGTGTGTGTGTGTGTGTGTGTGTGTGTGTGTGTGTGTGTGTGTGTGTGTGTGTGTGTGTGTGTGTGTGTGTGTGTGTGTGTGTGTGTGTGTGTGTGTGTGTGTGTGTGTGTGTGTGTGTGTGTTGCAGGGTACCGGCGCTCTTTTTTTAAATTTTTTTTTAACTTTCTGCATGTCATCTTCTGAAGTCGGAGTAATTTATGGCTGTCAGGAAGTCCCCAGGAGCTCTCAGGCCTAAAAAAAGAAAAGAAAGAGATAACCTTGGGCGGCAGGAGGGGGGGGGGGAGTGTCCTCACACCCACGAAACGCTCTCATGTATTTGTGGTGTCAAAGGGAGAGAGAGAGAGAGAGAGAGAGGCTGCCCCTCGTCCACTGTCCTCCAGGCCAGACCCCAGAACTAATCTCTTTCATCTCCTACAGTTCTCCTCTTCCTCCTCTTCCTCCTCTTCGATCGTTCCCTCAGTCGAGCGGATCCCCTCGGGGAGACGTGACTGAGGCCTCCCCTTCGATCGCCCGTCCCCTCTTTGCTGTTTAACCCCACTGATCCCTCCCTCCCTCCCTCCCTCCCTCCGGGCCTCCGAGCTGGACTGCCTTCCCTTTTGGCTTTCCCCTCTTCCTTCCTTCCTTCCTCTGCTCCTCTACTAATAGCTCCCCTGTTCCTGACTGAAGGGAGGGGGGGGGGGGGTCTGCCAGTTGAGTGGTCACTCGTGGAAGATTCATACGCAATGGCGTAATTGTAAACAGACAGAGAGAGAGAGAGAGAGAGAGAATTAAACCATACTGGAACTCTCCCCCCTCATGATTCAGGCACTACTTTTACCTGCTCGATCTTTTTTGGGGCCTTCTTCACCTCCGCCGCGAGATGTGTTTGTTGGCTGCTGGAAACAGAGAGGAGAGGAGAGGAGAGGAGAGGAGAGGAGAGGAGAGGAGAGGAGAGGAGAGGAAAGGAGAGGAAAGGAAAGGAAAGGAAAGGAAAGGAGGTGTGTGTGTGTGTGTGTGTCTGTGTGTGTGTGGAATCCAGTAGTGCCGGGCAACCAGACCCGTCCCTGACCCCAGACGATTGGTCCTTTCAAGCCACCAGCAGCCGGTCGGGCTCCTCTCTCTCGCTCTCTCTCTTTCTCGCTCTCTCTCTCTCTCTCTCTCTCTCGCTCTCTCTCTCTCTCTCTCTCTCTCTCTTTCTCTCGGCTTTCATCTCCTCCCATCCTCCTTTTTTTTTGTGATTCTATATATTTAAAATATAAATATTTTGTTGTCTTTACCTTGCCCACACTTATCTCTCTGTGGCGTTCTCAAAGCCCCCCACCACCCCCCCCCCCCCCCTCGTCCGTTTTTATTATTTATTTATTTTTCCGGCTGTTTCGTTTCAAACTTTGAAACGTGGAGCAACGGAGAGATGTCCCCTCCCCACACCCCCACCCCGCTCACCTGCGCCCCTCACCTGTGTTTACCCCTCTGACACACGGCCACTAAGAGGCCGCCGCCGGCTGTAAACGCCGCTCTCTGTTCGCCGCTCCGTGTTTCTCTCTTTCTTTTTTTTGTCGCGAGCAATAAACGTGACTCGGTAGTCGGGTCACGGTAAACGTTCAGGTAACGCTCTTTCCACTCGGGCATTCAGGAGGACGGCTCATCGCCGAGAGGCAGAAGAGAGACGACCGCTCTTCAGTTTAGTGAAGATTATTTACTTTAACCCGATTACGCCCTTTCTTTATTCTATTTCTTTTACGTCTACGCGTCTGACCTTTGACCTCACGACACCGTAGTAGTGAGTAAGAAAAAAAGAAAAGGGAGAGAGAGAGAGAGAGGAGGGAGAGAGAGAGAGGGAGGGAGAGAGAAGGTTACGGTAGAGAGAGGGGGAGAGAGAGAGGTAGAGAGGAAGGGAGGTAGATAGATAGAGAGAGGTAGGGAGGGAAAGAGAAGTAGAGAGAGAGGAAGAGAGAGAGTGGTAGAGAGAGAGAGAGAGGTAGAGAGAGACCAATTATGAGACGGAAGCCACTAATTAAAGCTGCGTGCTCTAACAGATTGCATCGTTTTCTTTTCTTTGGCCTCGCTCGTAGTTTTCTTTCTTTCTGAGTGCCGCTCTCCTCTTCCTCTCCTCTTCCTCTTCTTCTCCTCTCCTTCTCCTCTCCTCTCTCTCTCTTCTCCCTCGCCGGTCAGTTTTGTACGAGGAGAGAAAAGTTGGAAAACTTTGAGAGCGGCTCCACATCCTGTTGGGAATAGCCGGCGGAACTGTTCATTAGACGTGTGTGTGTGTGTGTGTGTCAAAAAGTCATGGCGTGACCCCGGAGCCTGTAAGACGAGGGGAACGCGCGGCATGTTCTGCCTCCTGCGGTCGACGCGGACGGGCAGCGCTCCCAGGAACAGGCGACAGAGCCAAAGAGTAGCAACACACACACACACACACACATCAGACTCTCTTCCCCCCCCCCCCCCCCCCCGTGACCTCTGGGCCACCAGATGCACAGAGGCAGTCGCCCCGCTCGGTCCTCTCGTCGCCGCTTCCTTCCCAGAAGTGGCCGCTGTGTTACCCCCCCCCAAACCCCTTTTTCTGGAATGGAGAGTAAAAAAGAAGAAGAAAAGAGCGAGAGGAAGTAACTTAGACCTCTTCCCTTCCAGTCTGCCTAATGGTTTCTCCAGACCCCCTGAACACCGTAAAGACGTGATCCCCCCCCCCCCCCCCGTGCCCTACACCTTGACTTACAGGAAATGTACAAAACAGGTTTTTGTTAGAGAGACAAAAAAACACTAAAAGCCAAGGCTGCAGTGCCCCCCCCCCCCCGTACAGGAGTCCTGTCTGCCATGGTACTGAGTCTGAGTCCTCCTCGCTCCTCATCATCATCATCGCTCTTCATCATGAGATTGTTCAGCAAAACCCCAAAATCACTGACTGCCCCGATTATGACGTTCAAACTGGAACCAGGGCGTGAATATAGAGAGAGTTATAGCCACTAACACCGTCACTCCTCACTCACTCCTCACTCCTCACCCCTCACTAACTCACTCCTCACTCACTCTCCCCTCACTAACTCACCCCTCACTAACTCACCCCTCACTAACTCACCCCTCACTAACTCACTCCTCACTAACTCACCCCTCACTAACTCACTCCTCACTAACTCACCCCTCACTAACTCACCCCTCACTAACTCACCCCTCACTAACTCACTCCTCACTAACCCCTCACTAACTCACCCCTCACTAACTCACTCCTCACTAACCCCTCACTAACTCTCCCCTCACTAACTCACTCCTCACTAACTCACTCCTCACTAACTCTCCCCTCACTAACTCACCCCTCACTAACTCTCCCCTCACTAACTCACCCCTCACTAACTCACTCCTCACTAACTCACTCCTCACTCCTCACTAACTCACCCCTCACTAACTCACCCCTCACTAACTCCCCTCACTAACTCTCCCCTCACTAACTCACCCTCACTAACTCACCTCACTACCTCACTACCTCACTAACTCACTCCTCACTAACTCACCCCTCACTAACTCACTCCTCACTAACTCACCCCTCACTAACTCACCCCTCACTAACTCACCCCTCACTAACTCACTCCTCACTAACTCACCCCTCACTAACTCACCCCTCACTAACTCACCCCTCACTAACCCCTCACTAACTCTCCCCTCACTAACTCTCCCCTCACTATCTCTCCCTCACTAACTCTCCTCACTAACTCAACTAACCCCTCACTAACTCACCCTCACTCCTCACTAACTCACCCCTCACTAACTCCCCTCACTAACTCACCCCTCACTAACTCACCCTCACTAACTCACCCCTCACTAACTCACCCCTCACTAACTCACTAACTCACCCCTCACTAACTCTCCCTCACTGCTCACCCTCACTAACTCACCCCTCACTAACTCACCCCTCACTAACTCACCCCTCACTAACTCACCCTCACTAACTCCCCTCACTCTCACTAACTCACCCCTCACTAACTCACCCCTCACTAACTCACTCCTCACTAACTCACCCCTCACTAACTCACCCCTCACTAACTCACCCCTCACTAACTCCTCACTCCTCACTAACTCACCCCTCACTAACTCACTCCTCACTAACTCACCCCTCACTAACTCACCCCTCACTAACTCACCCCTCACTAACTCACTCCTCACTAACTCACTCCTCACTAACTCACCCCTCACTAACTCACCCCTCACTAACTCACCCCTCACTAACTCCTCACTCCTCACTAACTCACCCCTCACTAACTCACCCTCACTAACTCACCCCTCACTAACTCCTCACCCCTCACTAACTCACCCCTCACTAACTCACTCCTCACTAACTCACCCTCACTAACTCACCCTCACTAACTCTCCCCTCACTAACTCTCCCCTCACTAACTCCTCACTCCTCACTAACTCACCCCTCACTAACTCCTCACCCCTCACTAACTCTCCCCTCACTAACTCACCCCTCACTAACTAACTCCTCACTCCTCACTAACTCCTCACTCCTCACTAACTCTCCCCTCACTAACTCCTCACCCCTCACTAACTCACCCCTCACTAACTCTCCCCTCACTAACTCACCCCTCACTAACTCCTCACTCCTCACTAACTCACCCCTCACTAACTCTGATTCCTATAGAACAAATCGTCCTGACATGGCATCTGCCGCTATTTTCGGCGACACTGTAACCGCGGTGACCCGCCCACTAGACCCCCCCCCCCTCACCCGCCCACTTCCTTACCATGTTTGCTTTCTCCGATATATATATATATATACATATATATATATATATGTATATATATATTTTTCCCTCTCTCCACAATCAAGGGGTGAATTACCTCTCTTTTTTTCCGAAAAAAGAAAACAGAGTGCGGCGCGCTAACTTTAGATTGGCTTGATTGAGCCCGGAGGCCGAAGGGATCAAACCCACATCCGCCGATCCGCCCGGAGACGGCGACTCTGACCACGACGCGGCGGCCGCCGGGCGTCCCGCTCTCTGATTGGAGGCTCGCTCTGAGGGCCTCGCTCTTTCTTGTGGCGTGTTCTGTGGGTTTCGGGGGGCCCACGGGTGTGTATATTTATAGAGACCCGGGGTCACGACACGCGCACACGGACTGCTAGTCCCCCCCCTCTATTCTCAACGCCGTTGGTACGCTCCATCGAGGCGTTAAAAAAAAAAGTGATTTTCAAGATGTCCGAACTTCGTTTGTTTGCGTTAAATCTCGGTAAAAAAAGCTCCAAATCCCCAAATCCTGTCGACACGGCATCAATCACACCTTTTAACTTCTAATGCTCCGACTTGTGTCGCGTCACAGCGGCACGTCGGCCCCGTGGGCGACTTGGATGACTCCAATAAATAATCATTAAAACTACATTTGCAGCGGTTTAAAGGATCCGATGTGACCCACAGCCCCAGAGCTGCGGTCTTCAGATCTTTTTGGGGGTTTTTTTCTCGACATAATCTTCCAGTGTTCCTTCTTCCGTCTGTTTCTCGTGGATGAAGTTCTTCAGCCGTCGGTATTTACACGTCTTAGACATAATCTTGTTTTTATTTCTCGGGCTTTTGTTTCTCGTTAGCTGCTGTTGTTACGGATTATTCGCATTGAAAATGCGGAAGGTTATGTTTTGATCGCCGTGTATTTTTTAAATTTTTATTTATTTATTTGTATGCGTGTTACTCGCATAACACAAAAAGTATTAAACCGAATCGCATGAAATTTGGTGGGATGATTGGTTATTATCCGGGGACCGTTTGATTAGATTTTGGGATTGATCGGGTCAAAGGTCAAGGTCAAGGTCATGAAAAGGTCAACATCTTCTTTTTACCATAGCGCGGTCAATTTCTATCCAATTTCATGTAACTAATGCCAAAATGTTCATCATTCAACGCCGGCGAGATGCTTACCTGCGGCTAAACTACCAGACCAATTACTGACAAAGACGACCTGAAGAGAGAGAGACACTCGATGCCGCCGCCACAGGAACAACCCCCCCCCCCCCCCCCCCCGGTCTCCCCTGACGCCCTCGGGCCGTTCTCAGCTCCTGTCGACGGACTTTTGTCATCGCCGTCGTTCGTCTTCGGGAGGGCGACGCCGCGTTAATCGGCCGATCCGACGTTCACGGACTCTTTCGTTCGTCGCGTGTCGCCCGTGAAGTTCGAGCTCTGCAGTTCACAGATGTTCACGATGCTCTCAAACATCCTTTTCCTGAAAGCGAGAGGGGCGTCTCTCCGGTGAGGATGTTCACCCCTCGTATTTCATTTCATCGCGTGTATTTTTTAAGGTCACTCGGGCTGCCGGACCTTTTTCTTTCTTTCTCGGAGGCGCCTGCTGTTTGTTTGCGAGGCGCCGGGCAACAATGGCTGTTTGTGGATCGGGGCGAAAGGCAGGAAGTGTACAGTATCCTTTCTGGAAAACAGTCACTTCATTAGTCTCCCCTCCCCCGAGCGCGGCGGTACGGGGGAGGGGTTTAACACCCGATCGCACAGTCAATAAGGGAAGTGAGCTAGCTCGCCGGAGACTTTTCCACGCGGCGGGGTCGAGCCGGCGGTCCGCGACTTGACTCCGCCCCCCTCCCCCACTCGGCTTAGACCCCCATCTGGCCAGCGGTTCCGTGCTAAAGCCGGGAGATGCGTCGGGCCTAATTCCTCCACACGCTAAAGCGTTACCGTCTGTCAAAGGGCCCGCGGAGACAAGATGGTCGCCAGGTGTCTTCCTGTCTTCAAAGTGTCGGCGTCGTTAATCACGCCCCCCCCCCCCCCCGACCATTCTGTGTCGCCTCACATGTGTTTTATTTTCCCTCGGCTCTCTCTCTCTCCCCCCCCCCCTCCTTTGCTTTTCTGCCTCCCGCTTTCTCTCTTCTCTTTTTTTGGACAGTCTGTCACCCAGCTGCATTTCCTGCGGGGTTTATGTACAGTTTGGGGGCCGGATTGAAACCACATTGCCCCCCCCCCCAAAAAAAATACACACACAAAAAAACAGCGTGCCATCTTAATGAAGTCACTGTGATCCAGAATGGGTGGGTGGGTGGTACGGAGAGGGGGGGGGGATAATTGGAGAAGCCTTGTGCCTGTGAAGGGCCAGAGGATACCGCCTTGTGCCCTTTTAGCCCCCCGGCAGACGGCTGTTTCTCTCTAATGTGGCCACTTTTATTCTCTCCCCCCCCCTCCGTGCTTCATCCACCCCCTTCAAAGGCACGTTTTTTCGTATCTTTCATCTATCTTTGCTAATGGTATTAACGCAGCTCACGCTTGTGAGCACAGCCTCCACAGCTGCAAGGCCTTAAAAACACGGCTTCAGAGGAAGAAGTGCGAGCAGAACTCCTCCACCCCTCCCAGGAGGGGCGGGGGGGGTGAAGTCTTTCAAACCCATGCCAAATGTTTGTTTGCGGGTTTTTTTTTTTTTTTTACAAGCGAGGCGCAGGTTATCTTTTGACAAACAGGAAGTTTCGACCGCGGATGGGGGGGGGGGTGAGGTCGTAAAAAGAAGAAGAACTAAAAAAACAAAACTTCTGCATCGGCGTATCTGTGTTTGTGCGCCAGAACATTTTGTGACGCAAACGTACTGAGTTCTGTCCGTTCTGTCCTGTCATAAAAAACGGAGACGCACATCCTCTCGGTGAACGTGCGGTCCGCGTCTCGGTTGCATCTGTTGTTTTTTTGGGGGGGGGGCAAAGGCACATCGGGTTTGATCCGGTCATCACGCCGACAGTCGCCTCGTAGCGGCGCGGCGTGTGCGCTCTCGACGCCCTTTTCGCTGACGCGGGGAGAAGAAAAAAAGAGAGCATTAAAAAAAAGAGCTCTTTCCTCTGGAAACACACCAGGGGGACTATTTCTGTCTTTTTTTAAATTGTTAAGCTGGGCCAGAGAAAAGGGAGGGAGGTTTTTTTTTTTTTTTGGGGGGGTTCAACGTGCCAGATCTGTAATGCGTTCGTTCCTCCTCCTCCTCCTCCTCCTCCTCCTCCTCCTCCCGGGCTTGGGAGCTAGCTTGAACTCTGGGCCGCGGCGGCGCTCCGGGAGAGGAAGTCCCAAGCCTGGGGAGTTTCAGACATCCTGTTTTTTTGGAAGAGGCCGTTTGGCCCGGGACCCGGGGCCGTTGCACGCCACCTGCAGACTCGCATCACATCTGCCATTCGGACCGGGGACAGCATCCCCCCCCCCCGAACGTCATTCGCCTCCTGCATTTTTGGCTCAGAAAGACTTCTCTTTGTCTCCCTGTCCACCACCCACCATCCAAAACAGCCAACACTTCTTCTCCTCTGCATGCCCCCTTACGTCTCTAATCTCTCGGACTGGCTTTTTTGTCATCTTCTTCTTCTTCTTTTTCTCCGCGAAGAACATTATTTCATTTTGAAGGAATGCGTGTTTTGAAATGAGTTTGAGGAACCGGCCCTTAACAAGAGTGAACGTGGAAGAGAGAGAGAGAGGGGGGGGGGGGCGGAGGTGAAATATCCGCCATGGCATGTTACATGAGACGTCATTGTTTCATCCCGTGCACACACACACACACACACACACACACACACACAGATGGTCCCCAACCGTACATTTTGGGATGCATCGATCGTGCGTGCTCACATTTTAGTCCACTCGTGGTTTGCAAATTGCGCGTAACGAGGACCCGCTCTTCCAAGACTCGCACGCCATTCGTCTGGATTCCGCTCGGGAGTTTATACGGCGTGGGACGGCCCCCAAAGACGGGCCCGATTCATGCGTGATTCAACCGAAGTACCCCACCTTCCACCCACTGCCGTGACCCCGGGGCTGTTTTGGCCTTCTCCTTGTTCTCAGAGTCCTCGGGGCAGGAAGTGTGGGTGGAGATAGCGCTCCCTGGGTCGTTGCTATTTCAGACAACAGGAAAGGGTTTGTGTCTGTCTGGACTGACCCCCCCCCCCATCCTTGATTGGCCCGGTCTGTTTATTTAGAGTCATTCTCACCAGGCCAGCTGCGTTTTAGCCCCCCCCCCCCCACACACCCCACCCCTGTCCAAATGGCCACCATGTGACCTTTTATTACCATGTGACCTTTTCTGGGTCTTTTTCTCCACACAGTGTAATCAGTCATTCCCATGGAGCAACTTTTACTGTGAATGTTCAAAGTTATCTTTATTGTCAAATTTCCACATCGAAAATATGTTTATCTCTTTTGTGAAATAGTAATAAACAGTCAACAGTTAACAACAACAAAGAACATTTGCGAAACACCCAATATAAAGTCATGTCACTTAAAGTGATGTCATGTAAAGTGATGTCATGTAAAACGACGTCATGTAAAGTGATGTCATGTAAAGCGACGTCATGTAAAGAGACGTCATGTAAAGAGACGTCATGTAAAGAGACGTCATGTAAAGTGACGTCATGTAAAGTGACGTCATGTAAAGAGACGTCATGTAAAGCGACGTCATGTAAAGCGACGTCATGTAAAGAGACGTCATGTAAAGCGACGTCATGTAAAGTGACGTCATGTAAAGTGACGTCATGTAAAGAGACGTCATGTAAAGTGACGTCATGTAAAGTGACGTCATGTAAAGAGACGTCATGTAAAGCGACGTCATGTAAAGCGACGTCATGTAAAGAGACGTCATGTAAAGTGACGTCATGTAAAGCGACGTCATGTAAAGTGGCGTCATGTGGCGTCATGTAAAGGGCGTCATGTAAAGAGACGTCATGTAAAGCGACGTCATGTAAAGAGACGTCATGTAAAGAGACGTCATGTAAAGTCATGTCATGTAAAGTGACGTCATGTAAAGCGACGTCATGTAAAGCGACGTCATGTAAAGCGACGTCATGTAAAGCGACGTCATGTAAAGCGACGTCATGTAAAGCGACGTCATGTAAAGCGACGTCATGTAAAGCGACGTCATGTAAAGAGACGTCATGTAAAGAGACGTCATGTAAAGAGACGTCATGTAAAGCGATGTCATGTAAAGAGACGTCATGTAAAGCGACGTCATGTAAAGCGACGTCATGTAAAGAGACGTCATGTAAAGTGACGTCATGTAAAGAGACGTCATGTAAAGAGACGTCATGTAAAGAGACGTCATGTAAAGCGACGTCATGTAAAGCGACGTCATGTAAAGCGACGTCATGTAAAGTGATGTCATGTAAAGTTATCACTAATCAATTCTGCAGAATTGATTTTTTCTTTTTAGTTTAGTTTTTTCTTTTTTCTATACCACAAATATCTTGCACATATTTATAAATATATATATATTTATTGTATTACGGTGCATATGGTTCTCCCCGGCGGCACACACATGGAGTACATAGGCGGAGGTGTCACGGGGCTGCGGCTCATCTGGCATCCTTTAACGAGCCTGAAGAGTCCTGAATGCCGCGGGGGCTCAACTCCTCACCCCAGGAAAACACCAATACACCCCGGAGGCCGACTTCAAAGCGGCACATCAAAGGAAAGCCGGCGCGCCGATGGTCAGCTGGGGTAGAAAAAAAGAACAAGAAAACCGGGGGTGGAGGAGGAACACGAACCCCTCCTCCCATTTGTCAGTGCGATGACTTCTACGCATTAAAATTGCCGTTTTATGAACGCAGCTTGCGTGCGTTGGCGTTAGCGCTCGCGGTGAATATGAAACGTTATGTCATGAGCGGAGGCTCCGCCCCTCCTCCGCCCGCCGAGAAAAGATAAAGAAAACATCTGTATCTGTTTTATTCTCTATCTTTTGCCCACATGCATCGACTACGTACAACCCCCCTACCCCACACACACACACACACCCCCACTAACCCTGACGCCAGCTTGTCTGAGTGGCCTTTTGCCATGCATTCCTCCCCCCCCTGTTTGGCCTTTGTCCCAGGAAGTGGCCCAATTAGGGGATAAACACCATGGAGGAGATGCAGGGGGAACTTCCGCCCGGCGTCTATGCCACTACTCGTGTGTGCAGGAAAGATGGAGAGGAGGGATCCCTGAGGAGGTGGAGCGAGGAGGAGGCGGCTCAAATAAATATGAATAATTAAAATTAATGCATTGCTTTTAATGCAGAGGTGCTTTTTTTTTTTTTAAGCATTAACTTCTTCTTTTTTTTGCTTTACCACGTGCAAAGCTTCTGTTTTGACCTTTTTTTCCATTAAAAAGTGACCTTTTGGTTTATTGACTTGGTGATCGCTGAAGGAAGCCGTTGCCCTGAGCCGTCTCCGAACATAATATTCATGTACCTGTTTTGTGTTTGTGGATTTCCCGAAATTTTATTTGCCTTTTCCGTTTTCGATTGCGCAACAATCGGTCGGCGTTCGGCCTCCGGTCGGGAACGAGGTCGCCGGTTCGAGGAAGAAAAAACGCCCGCAGATTGTTGAATCGTGCCGACTGACGACGTCGTCGCCGCGGGACCGGAAATCACGATCCCCCAAAAAATACCTCTCTTAATTATCTACGCTTACGATCCACTGGAACCACGTGTCTCATCCGTGGTTTCCTTCCTTCGAACAAAGTCATCTTTCTACAGGAGACTCAAACATTCGGTTATGTCATCCGCGTCGGGTTTACGTCCGCCGCTCCGCCCCTCGGGTTGCTCTGGAATGCTTGTTTTGGCGTTTCGGGGGTGAAGTGTGATTTACAGGTGACACGGGCTCGCCGCGCGCACATTGCTAAACTCAGGAAGCACTTAGTTTGACACGTGACCCCCCCGTGACCCCCCACCCCCGTGACCCCGAGCCGCTCTGCAGAGCGTCGGGCGGCTCGGGACGGGCTTAAAAAAAAACATTCTTTGAATCTTCCTCTTTTTTTTTATATATATGAGGATCTGGAGTTAAGACAGGTTCAAACAAACTAAATAAGATACCAGCTTCCTGTGTGACGTATACATGCGATGTCGTCGTCTTATCTCTGACTCTAGCGTACAGGAGAACGTTGAAAATGGTCTCAAAGTGTTTCACTATTTTTAAGGAAGTGGGAGCGAGTTGTTTGGCAGCACACACAAAGTTACAAAATAAATCCTAGATCCTTCGCGGTTAACGTTGAGGCCTCTGTGCATTTGAAACTTCCACTTTGAAATGTGGTCTAGAATCAAACAGTGTTTATATTTATATATATATATATATTTCTTTTTGTTCTTCTTTTTTGACAACCCACTGAGCCGACATGCCATCCAAATTGAATTAAAGCAGCACTTTGCTTGCCCCCCCCCCCCCCCCCCCCGCATCCGGAAACCGACGGTCAGGACAACACAATGTTATCCGATGGGCGCAAATTATAGACGTGTACGGTGAAATGATGTATGCGTGGAGGTTTGGATGTGTGTGTGAGTCCTTATTGAGATGCAGGGAAGAGGCCCTGTGTGTGTGTGTGTGTGTGTCCTTGTTGAGATGCAGGGAAGAGGCCCTGTGTGTGTGTGTGTCCTTCTTCTTCTTCTTGTTCTTGTTCTTCTTCTCCTTCTTCTCACCCTTGTTCTTCTTCTCCTTCTCCTTCTTCTCACCCTTGTTCTTCTTCTTCTCCTTCTTCTTCTTCTTCTTCTTCTCACCCTTCTTCTTCTTCTCCTTCTTCTCACCCTTGTTCTTCTTCTCCTTCTCCTTCTTCTCACCCTTGTTCTTCTTCTTCTCCTTCTTCTTCTTCTCACCCTTCTTCTTCTTCTCCTTCTTCTCACCCTTGTTCTTCTTCTCCTTCTTCTCACCCTTGTTCTTCTTCTCCTTCTTCTCACCCTTGTTCTTCTCACCCTTCTTCTTCTCCTTCTTCTTCTTCTTCTTCTCACCCTTCTTCTTCTTCTCCTTCTCCTTCTTCTCACCCTTGTTCTTCTTCTTATTCTTCTCACCCTTCTTCTCCTTCTCCTTCTTCTCACCCTTGTTCTTCTTCTCCTTCTCCTTCTTCTCACCCTTGTTCTTCTCCTTCTCCTTCTTCTCACCCTTGTTCTTCTTCTTCTTCTTCTTCTTCTTCTTCTTCTTCTTCTTCTTCTTCTTCTACTTGTTGTTCTTCTCCTCCTCCTCACCCACACGCATGGATACAGGAGGAAATGTCCAGACGCCTCACTTTAATGGCGTATTCCTACTCGAGATGTTCCGAGATGGAGATCTTGAAGTCAGACGTTGTTTTTTTTCGTGAACATATTTCACCTTTTTTTTTTTAAACACTCAAAGTGTGGCCTTCAGGGACGGAAGGAGGGAGGGTTAAAAAGAGGGAGAGAGACGTGTGTTTTGAGGGTGTCGGTGGAAGGAGAACAACCCACAGGATATAAGACCGTCGGTGTTGTATTATCTCAAATTGCGAGAGCGCGAGGGCTTGAAACGAGATCTCCCCAAATTACACATCACAGCGTCTGGGACGTAAATAGTCATTTCCACAGAGTCGGACCCGAAAAGAGGAAAGAAAGAAAGAGAGAGAGAGAGAGAGAGAGAGAGAGAGAGAGAGAGAGATTGATTGTCTAGGTGTCTTTATTTTCCATTCATTTCAGGTTACAGTTATACTGTTCATCAAAAAATTACAAAACTAAATAATGCAAATACAAATAAACAAACAACAAGAAAACGTTAGTAAGGAAACAACAACTCATGTAAAAGCTACGTCATGTAAAGTGGCGTCATGTAAAAATGTCATGTAAAGTGACGTCATGTAAAGAGACGTCATGTAAAGTCATGTAAAGTGACGTCATGTAAAGCGACGTCATGTAAAGTGACGTCATGTAAAGCGACGTCATGTAAAGTGACGTCATGTAAAGAGACGTCATGTAAAGAGACGTCATGTAAAGTGACGTCATGTAAAGTGACGTCATGTAAAGAGACGTCATGTAAAGTGACGTCATGTAAAGTGACGTCATGTAAAGCGACGTCATGTAAAGCGACGTCATGTAAAGCGACGTCATGTAAAGCGACGTCATGTCATGTAAAGTGACGTCATGTAAAGTGACGTCATGTAAAGTGACGTCATGTAAAGTGACGTCATGTAAATCGACGTCATGTAAAGCGACGTCATGTCATGTAAAGTGACGTGATGTAAAGTGACGTCATGTAAAGTGACGTCATGTAAAGAGACGTCATGTAAAGAGACGTCATGTAAAGTGACGTCATGTAAAGTGACGTCATGTAAAGAGACGTCATGTAAAGTGACGTCATGTAAAGAGACGTCATGTAAAGTCATGTAAAGTGATGTCATGTAAAGCGACATCATGTAAAGTGACGTCATGTAAAGTGACGTCATGTAAAGTGATGTCATGTAAAGCGATGTCATGTAAAGTGACGTCATGTAAAGTGACGTCATGTAAAGCGACGTCATGTAAAGTGACGTCATGTAAAGAGACGTCATGTAAAGAGACGTCATGTAAAGCGACGTCATGTAAAGCGACGTCATATAAGCGGCGTCATGTAAAGAGGCGTCATATAAGAGTCGTCATGTAAAGAGGCGTCATGTAAAGAGACGTCATGTAAAGTGACGTCATGTAAAGCGACGTCATGTAAAGCGACGTCATGTAAAGCGACGTCATGTAAAGTGACGTCATGTAAAGTCATGTAAAGAGACGTCATGTAAAGCGACGTCATGTAAAGTGACGTCATGTAAAGCGACGTCATGTAAAGAGACGTCATGTAAAGCGACGTCATGTAAAGTCATGTAAAGAGACGTCATGTAAAGCGACGTCATGTAAAGAGACGTCATGTAAAGCGACGTCATGTAAAGGGACGTCATGTGGCGGCGTCATGTAAAATCATGTAAAGAGGCGTCATGTAAAGCGGCGTCATGCAAAGTGGCGTCATGTGCGGCGTCATGTAAAGAGGCGTCATGTATGGCGGCGTCATGTAAGCGACGTCATGTAAGCGGCGTCATGTAAAGTGGCGTCATGTAAGCGGCGTCATGTAAAGAGGCGTCATGTAAAGCGGCGTCATGTAAAGCGGCGTCATGTAAAGGGCGTCGTATGGCGGCGTCATGTAAAGAGTCGTCATGTAAAGTGGCGTCAGTAAAGTAACGTCATGTGGCAAGCGGCGTCGCCCATGTAAAGCGACGTCATGTAAAGCGACGTCATGTAAAGCGACGTCATGTAAAGAGACGTCATGTAAAGTCATGTAAAGAGACGTCATGTAAAGCGACGTCATGTAAAGCGACATCATGTAAAGCGACGTCATGTAAAGAGACGTCATGTAAAGCGGCGTCATGTAAGCGGCGTCATGTGGCGGCGTCATGTAAGCGGCGTCATGTAAAGCGACGTCATGTAAAGCGACGTCATGTAAAGCGACGTCATGTAAAGAGACGTCATGTAAAGAGACGTCATGTAAAGCGATGTCATGTAAAGAGACGTCATGTAAAGTGATGTCATGTAAAGCGACGTCATGTAAAGCGACGTCATGTAAAGAGACGTCATGTAAAGAGACGTCATGTGCGGCGTCATGTAAGCGACGTCATGTAAAGCGACGTCATGTAAAGCGACGTCATGTAAAGAGACGTCATGTAAAGAGACGTCATGTAAAGCGATGTCATGTAAAGCGACGTCATGTAAAGCGACGTCATGTAAAGCGACGTCATGTAAAGCGACGTCATGTAAAGAGACGTCATGTAAAGAGACGTCATGTAAAGCGACGTCATGTAAAGTTATCACTAATCAATTCTGCAGAATTGATTTTTTCTTTTTAGTTTAGTTTTTTCTTTTTTCTATACCACAAATATCTTGCACATATTTATAAATATATATATATTTATTGTATTACGGTGCATATGGTTCTCCCCGGCGGCACACACATGGAGTACATAGGCGGAGGTGTCACGGGGCTGCGGCTCATCTGGCATCCTTTAACGGGCCTGAAGAGTCCTGAATGCCGCGGGGGCTCAACTCCTCACCCCAGGAAAACACCAATACACCCCGGAGGCCGACTTCAAAGCGGCACATCAAAGGAAACCCGGCGCGCCGATGGTCAGCTGGGGTAGAAAAAAAGAACAAGAAAACCGGGGGTGGAGGAGGAACACGAACCCCTCCTTCCATTTGTCAGTGCGATGACTTCTACGCATTAAAATTGCCGTTTTATGAACGCAGCTTGCGTGCGTTGGCGTTAGCGCTCGCGGTGAATATGAAACGTTATGTCATGAGCGGAGGCTCCGCCCCTCCTCCGCCCGCCGAGAAAAGATAAAGAAAACATCTGTATCTGTTTTATTCTCTATCTTTTGCCCACATGCATCGACTACGTACAACCCCCCCTACCCCCCCCCCCCCACACACACACACACACACCCCCCACTAACCCTGACGCTAGCTTGTCTGAGTGGCCTTTTGCCATGCATTCCTCCCTCCCCTGTTTGGCCTCTGTCTCAGGAAGTGGCCCAATTAGTGGATAAACACCATGGAGGAGATGCGGGCGGGGGGGGGGGGAAGACTACCCCCCCCCCCCCGCCCGGCGTCTATGCCACTACTCGTGTGTGTGCAGGAAAGATGGAGAGGAGCAGGGGATCCCTGAGGAGGTGGAGCGAGGAGGAGGCGGCTCAAATAAATATGAATAATTAAAATTAATGCATTGCTTTTAATGCAGAGGTGCTTTTTTTTTTTTTAAGCATTAACTTCTTCTTTTTTTTGCTTTACCACGTGCAAAGCTTCTGTTTTGACCTTTTTTTCCATTAAAAAGTGACCTTTTGGTTTATTTACTTGGTGATCGCTGAAGGAAGCCGTTGCCCTGAGCCGTCTCCGAACATAATATTCATGTACGTGTTTTGTGTTTGTGGATTTCCCGAAATTTTATTTGCCTTTTCCGTTTTCGATTGCGCAACAATCGGTCGGCGTTCGGCCTCCGGTCGGGAACGAGGTCGCGGTTCGAGGAAGAAAAAAAAAAACGTCCGCAGATTGTTGAATCGTGCCGACTGACGACGTCGTCGCCGCGGGACCGGAAATCACGATCCCCCAAAAAATACCTCTCTTAATTATCTACGCTTACGATCCACTGGAACCACGTGTCTCATCCGTGGTTTCCTTCCTTCGAACCAAAAGTCATCTTTCTACAGGGAGACTCAAACATTCGGTTATGTCATCCGCGTCGGGTTTACGTCCGCCGCTCCGCCCCTCGGGTTGCTCTGGAATGCTTGTTTTGGCGTTTCGGGGGTGAAGTGTGATTTACAG